>NC_134874.1:8952500-9552500 GCF_049852395.1 Peromyscus maniculatus bairdii
ACCCCTGAGCAGGCATCCAGTTTCATGTGAGGACTTTTTTTTATTTTTAAAATTTTTTATTTATTTTATAGTTTTTGGTTTTTTGAGACAGGGTTTCTCTGTGTACCCCTGGCTGTCCTGGAACTCACTGTGTAGACCAAGCTGGCCATGAACTCACAGGGATCCACCTGCCTCTGCCTCCTGAGTTCTGGGATTAAAGGCGTGCGCCAATATGCCTGGCATGTGAAGACTTTTAAAGTCCTTGGGTTTCCAAGGCAAGCACATTCCCAACTGTGGCATCTCCTTAACTCCACTCTAGATGGTTCTGTTGGCCAGATGTTTGGGAGAAACCACAAATAATATCAGATGGAGATGAATTCTCTGAGGAAAGTGCATGTGGCCTGAACTGATGGTGACCAGGAGCCTCCAATGAGCAGTCCTTGCCTCTGAGTCCCATGCAGAACATCTGGCCTGAGGTCACCACTGTGAGGAACTTTCGTAAGGTGTTGGGAAGGGTGGGGAAGGCACATAGGGTCAGCATCTCAGGGTCATGCCTTCTATTGTTCCAAGTGCAGGTGGTCCTCTATGCCATGGCGGCCACTGCTTCACCCTGGCCAACACTGACCTAGAACATCCTTCACCCTGGCCAATGCTGACCTAGAATATCCTTCACCCTGGCCAACACTGACCTAGAATATCCTTCACCCTGGCCAACAATGACCTAGAATATCCTTCACCCTGGCCAATGCTGACCTAGAATATCCTTCACCCTGGCCAATGCCAGCCTAGAATATCCTTCACCCTGGCCCATGCTGACCTAGAATATCCTTCACCCTGGCCCATGCTGACCTAGAATATCCTTCACTCTGGCCCATGCTGACCTAGAATATCCTTCACCCTGGCCCATGCTGACCTAGAATATCCTTCACCCTGGCCAACGCCGACATAGAATATCCTTCACCCTGGCCAACACCAACCTAGAATATCCTTCACCCTGGCCAATGCTGACCTAGAACATCCTTTACCCTGGCCAACGCCGACCTAGAACATCCTTCACCCTGGCCAACGCTGACCTAGAATGTCCTTCACCCTGGCCAATGCCGACCTAGAACATCCTTCACCCTGGCCCATGCTGACCTAGAACATCCTTCACCCTGGCCCATGCTGACCTAGAATAGTGCAGAGACAAGGGTTCTAGAAACCCACTCCCACCAGGATCCAGGAGTCAGGTTGATCCAGAGCTGGGAGGTTAATCCCCGGGGCATTGGCTGAGGGGAACTCCCGTGACAGTGGTGCTGTCAGGAAGTGGGAACTGTGGAAGAAGCTTCTGGAAGGGCAGGACTCCATTCTGTTCTACAGAACCCCCAATCAAAGATGGAAGGAGCGTGCTCTAGGCAAGTCAAGTCCATTCTCCTCCATCGCCCGGCTGCTCGCTGTCATCCTCAGCTGTGGAATTGGGGTATAAATGGGGTGGTTAAGGCCAAACATTTAGCTCCCCGAGTGACAAATGGATGCTCAGCACACCCCAGGCCCTGGTTATCTTTCTGGAGTTTCAAGTTTGCTTTCCTGTCTCCTGCCTCCTCCCTCATATGAATGGGAACACGGATCGTTACCTGTGAAGCTTGGGCCTGCTGGGGGACAGAATATTCCTTCCTAGCCTCTATCTGTAGCTGGGGTTCATAATCAAACTGGTGACTCATTCTGCCCAGGGCTCTGCCCACCTTCCACATCTGGCTACTCCCACCTCCTTGTAGGTCAGTCATGCGCTGGTCCCGATCTCTTGCGCATCTGTTGCTTTGAAGATGCAGCGATCAGAGGCTTCCCTGGAAGTGTCTTGTGGGAACAAGGCACCTGCCACCCACTGCTGATACCAGTATTTATGTCTCCGACACCTGGGAGATAAAGGTAGAGGAGCCCAGTGTACAATTGACAATGACCTAGTGCCACATGGTTGGAAGGACAGAGGTTTTTGAGGATCATGAGTTAGCCCTAAGCAGAGGCTTATGTCTTGGAATAAGTCTGTGTTCCAGGCTCCTGACCCTGTTCCCTAATGGCTTCAGTCACCCATTACAAGTCCCCTGGGCTTCCTCCTTGAGCTGAGTCTGCCCCAGGACCTTCACACAGATTGTTCTTTCAGCTTGGAATATGCTGTCCTGGTCCTCCCCTGGCTGGTTCTCTTTTTTAAATCTCAGGTCAAAGTCTCCTTCTTAGGGAGGCCTGCCCTCATCTCAGGAGGTTTCTGCCTTGTTACCCAGTACTGTTTTTGTTTGATGTGGGCCAAGTCCCAGGCTGGACCATCAACCATAGCACTGGCCGACTCCCAGAGTCCTCACAACACCCACATGAACTCCAGTGGCACTTTGTATTTCCATGTAAAGAAATGAGGCTCAGAGAGGTTCATTCTTTGCTTGGGGTCACACAGCAGCTGAGTGCCCAAAGTGGCCTGAACTCAGGTCTTAAGATTCTTAGGTAACAGAGATATAGAAACAGTTTTCCCTTAACCCTGACTGATCCCCGTGTCTCTCATTTGCTCAGAGTGAGAACCGGCCCTTTGCGGGTTCAGGGGTAGAATAGCTTAGTCCAAGAGCTAAAAGGAAGCAATTAGAAGGCTGCGTGCCAGTTCCAGAGGACAGGGCCAGCAAGGCCACCAGCCCTGGTACCACCCGCAGGTGGGGGGACAGACCCAGCTTCCAGGTCACAGGGAGGGAAAACCTCTCTGTAGGTGGGCAGGGGAGCACTTCCCTTTACCAGCTTCTGGACATCCTGGCCTTGGTCTGAGAGAGGATGGGGCCTGCCTGGAGGACCTGATGAGCTGGGGGCGTGGCTCAGTGACAGAACACTCGCGGGGCACGCACAAGAAAGACCCTGGGTTCTGTTCCCAGCTCTGCGAAGATAAGTAAGTTGAGCAATAAATTGCAGCAAACGTGTGTGGCAGGGAGAAAATGGCATTGCTTTGGAATGCAATATTTCTGCAGTCACCTAGGGGTGGATTCAGCTCCTCACTGCTGAAGTCCTGCCTCAGGTGGCCGTGAACTTCATTCCATTGTTGTCCAGATAGCCAGTTTACAGTCAGGTACATAGAAATGCCCAGGCTATTTGGGGAAGGAAAAATTAAACAATTCCAATATGGTATGGAACCAAATTTGTACCCTCATTTACATATCATTTACATATAATGATTTATTCATTTTTATTTCACGTGCTTTGGTATTTTGCCTGCATGTGTGTCTGAATAAAGGTGTCAGATTCCCTGAAGCTGGAGCTACAGGCTGTTGTGAGCTGCCTTGTGGGTGCTGGAAATTGAACCCAGGTCCTCTGGAAGAGCAGGCGGTATTCTTAACCACTGAACTCTCTCTCCAGGCCCCAAAGATTTATTTATGTATATGGTGCTCTGTCTGCATGTATGTCTGTCTGCACACCAGAAGAGAGCATCAGATCCCGTTATAGATGGCTGTAGCCACCATGTGGGTGCTGGGAATTGAACCCTGGTCCTCTGGAAGAGCAGCCAGTGCTCTTACCCCCTGAGCCATCTCCCCAGCTCATTAACATTTAAAACATGGCCACTAAGGAAAAAGCATAGGGAGGTGGGACGTGTCACCCCAGGTCACTCCATCCCTTCATTTTTCTACAAACTAATGAAGGAACAAAAATATTCAATGAACTAACAAGCCAGTGGGCTGACCCGATTCCACCATGGATCTTCCTCCCGGAGGGGCAGAGGGGAGGTAGGAAGTATTTGCATGATTTTTCCTGGGAGAGAAGTGAGGAAAAGCCTTTGTTGCCTGTGTGTGGGTGGTGGGAGACATGAGGATGATGAGCAGGTGAGAGCATTCTCTCCGCTGGCCCATCCTTGCCCGTCATTGGCTTTTTAAAATAAAGTTTTATTAGCACATTCCATGCCTATTTGTTCGCATGTTGTCTAAGGCTAGCTTTTTGTTTTTGTTTTCAAGACAGAGCCTCTATTGTAGCCCAGGCTATCCTCTAACTCTCAATTCTCCTGCCTCAGCATTCTGAGTGCTGGGACCACAGGCATGCACCCACAGGTCTGGCTACTATGTTTTAACACTGAACCGCAGAAATGTGTGGTGTGGCAGAGATTGTACCCACAAAGCCTGAGATATTTACTATCTGGCACTTTAGAGGAAACATTTGTTAACCTTAAAAAAGACTCAGCGTGCAAGAAAAAAAAAGTGTTAAATAAAACACACACGGCTCTAAAACAGGAGAGGTTGGGGGAGCTGTGGAGAAGAACTTCCTTAGGGGGAGGGACCTAGGGAGGTGTGATGGAAGTCTGTGGGCTGTGCTGTGGAGACTGTTGATGCGCACACGGTGCAGCGCTTGTATGGAGCTGGCATTCATGCAGAACTTAGGATAGCTAAATGCCCAGGGAAGGCAAAATGTGGGGCATGACCAGAGAGTCTATAACTTGTCCTGGGTAACACAGCTGGTACCCAATAGAGGGCCCACGGAAATCCCATCCTGTCTTAGTTAGGGTTTCTATTGCTGCGATGAAACACCATGACCATAAAGCAAGTTGGGGAGGAAAGGGTTTATTTGGGTTACACTTCCACATTGCTGTTCATCACTGAGGGAAGTCAGGGCAGGAATTCAAACAGGGTAGGAAGCTGGAAGCAGGAGCTGATGCAGAGGCCATGGAGGGTGCTGCTTATTGGCTTGTTCCTCATGGCTTGCTCAGCCTGCCTTCTTATAGAACCCAGGACCTCCAGCCCAGGGATGGCCCCACCCATCATGGGCTGGGCCCTCCTCACATCAATCACTAATTAAGAAAATGCCCCACAGACTTGGGTACAGCCAGATCTTATGGAGACATTTTCTCAATGGAGGTTCCTTTTTAGATGACTCTAGCCTGTGTCAAGTTGACATAAAACTATCCAGCACACACCCCAAGCAGGTGCCTCCATGAAGTAGTTGTCTACAGCCCTTGAGACAGAGTTCTCTAATGTGTCAGCTCCAGAGTGTCAGGGACACGGATGCCATGTGAACAGAACTTCCTGAATGTACCCCGACTTGGGAGTCCCTGGTTCTCCTTAGGCAAACGTATGCTGCCTCCCACAGGGATTTCGGAATGTGGGGCGACCTCACATCCCCAAAGGACGTCTGAAACTACTTCCTCCCAGCCCCAGAGAGAAGCTGCTGGGCTATGTTGGCACACAGGGGTGGGTGGGGGTACCTCCTGCCCCTGCACCAGCCCTGCCCTTGGGATCAGGGCTCCGTGTAGTGCAATCATTCGATCCTTTTCTTTCTTCTGAGCTGTTGTTTTGCTCCACTCTGTCTGTCACTTTGTGGAGAAGAAATGCTTGGCTCTGTAACCCGATTCCAGGCCAACCTGTGACGTGCCTGAGACCATCAGGTGTTGCTTCTTGAGTGGTATCATCCAAAGACCTTGTGCCCACATCATCGCGGTGAGCCAGAGAACTGAGTGGCAGGCCTGTATTTTTTGCTTTAAGCCCTAGCAGGGTCAAATAGCTCCTTGGCTGCAGACTTTCTTCAGTCCACCGAGGTGCCTTGTGATGGGTGCAGTACCGTGTGTGGCCATCAGGGAGCGCCATCTAACAACCTTCCGTCTCCCTGGAAGCGATGCACCAGTATATGCAAACTGGAACCTGGGTTGAATCTTCTCAAATTGGGGGACACTGAGTCCTAGAGTCGGGGGGTAGGGTGTGTGTGTGTGTGTGTGTGTGTGTGTGTGTGTGTGTGTGTGTGTGTGTGTGTGTAAGGTTGGATCCAGACACAGCGGGAAATGAGGGTGGGCGTAATTCACAGACAGAACTTCCTGGCTGGCAGGCTGACACCCAGAAGTGGGCTGTGCAATTTGGTCTCTTCCAGGCTGGCTTTGGTCTGAGGATGTCCGAGCAGGTTCATGGTTTCTGCCAGCCGTGGTCGGCTCAGAAGGGACCTTCCTGTCACTCACCTCCCCTCAGAATCTTGCCGTCCAGGCTCCCGTGTCTGTCTCTCTGCTCTGCTCTCAATGGCCAATATTAAACGGTGATAATGAAACAGCCGCTCCCAGGAGTGGAAGCAGGCAGGGAGGAATCTACAACCCGAGCAGGGCCTTGTTTCTCTTGGGAGACATCTGGAAAGGACCCAGGGTGGGATTTGGGGCTACCTCCATCTGTGGAGAAGCCTTCCCTGAGTCTGTCAGCTAGAGCTTTTAGGGAGAAAAGCCACAAGCCCTGGCTTCCGTGCCGATCTGCGTCTTAGCCGGTAACGTGGGGCCTGGCGTGGGGACTAAAACAGAAACCCAAAATAAGCAGAGGGAACAGATGTACGAGCGCATGCAGATGTCGGCACAGACACCACAGGCCCAGTTTTGGCAGAGGCAAGGGGCCTGGTGGCTTCTTTCACCTACCCTGGCCAGCCAACGGTTCTGCTGTGGGGTATTGGGGGGGGGGGGGCAGGGGCGGGTGGGTTGAGTTCTGAGCCTGGGCTGTATAGCCCTGGCCTCCTGCTGGCCCAGCCGCTTCTAGGGCACATGGAGGGGGCTCAGTCTTGGCAAGGAGCATCATGCCCTGTAAGCCCGCAGTGTGACCCCGAGGGGCGCATGAGGCAGTGTGGGCTCAGCCAGGGGGCCGCCCCACCGTCTGAGCAGGACCTTTGCTGGGGTCTTCAGGCTGTAAAGGACACACCTGAAGAAACTGGGCTGACAGAGTTTCTTCCCTGTGCCTTGTCACCCCACAGGGCTGTGTCTGCACAGCATGCCTGTGGAGCGTTTCTAGAAGGCAGTTCTGTCTAGGGCCAGCCCGTCCTGTGAACTGACCGAAGCGATTTCCCTGGATGCAGGGGGCACACTTGAGCCCCTCTAGTGTTCGAGAGCAGAAGAAAATAATCTGAACCACCGCTTTCTTGTAACGTAGCCGAGAGGCGGGAGAAGTCGCCCATGGCCTGTCACAGAGACTGTATTTATATCCCCAGAGTGAATGTGTTTGCAGCCCAGAGGACGGGAAGGCTGGGGGCTGTCAACTCACATGTAACAGGGTCCTTCCTTAATACAAATTGTTCTGGGGGCCGCAGGTGGGGCGTTGTAGTCAGGACTCAGGATCAGGGCGATCTGTTAGCTGGGAGAGCTGGGCGGGATGTGTTCCTTGAATTTCAGGTAGCCTTGAAACCGTCTCACTCATGGTATCTCCTGTTGCTGGTACCTGGGGACCTGGGGAACTGTGAGGGGAGCTGGGTTGTGCACATTTATGGCACCAGCAGAGTCCATCCCTCACCCTTGGCCCTGTCAATCAAAAGTGGCTCCAAGTGCTCCGTGATGAACGGCAGGCCCGTCAGGCTTGGGAGTCCTGGATTCCATCCTGGGTGCCAGGAAATGAATGAGGAAATAGATAAACACCTCCCAGCATCATAGGCACTTCTGGGTGAAGAGGGCTATGGCTGGGACCACGGACGGACTTCTCCTAAGAGCTGTGGGGTTACCACAGCTGTGGGAATGATGCCGGCAACCCGGGAGATGAGAGCTGAGGCCAGATGGAAGCCAGGAGGTTCCGCAGGGGCTGAGACTCTGTAAGAGGCACAGAAAACTGTAATTGAGTTGGTGTGAGGCTTGTGATGGCCAAGGTCTGGTTTCCCCAGGGGACCACAGCCCAATTAACAGGAAGCAGATGAAGGCTGGGAAGTTCAATGCACCCCTCCCACACACATGCGTATACATGTGTATACGCTTGTGGACATGTACACACATGTACACACACACACACACACACACACACACACTTACACACAGATGCTCAGACACAACCACACACAGCCACATACAGCCACACACACACAGCCATACATACACACACACACACACACACACACACACACACACACACACACACACACAGGTTCATAGAGACACTCAGACACAGAACCAATCATGCACCATCTCTCTCTCTCTCTTCCCTGGGACCATGTTAAACCTTCAATCAGATTTGAAGGTAAACATCCCCTGGTGGCCCCGGACAGGAGCCAGAGGCGGGGCCAGGGTGATGGGAACCTGTCCAGGCCTCTGGCTCCCTGTTTTTGGCACCTTGTGATACACTTGGAGATAGGATGGATACCTTGAAACCCTGCGATCACCTCGGAGGGAATAAACACACCCACCCTGGAGCAGGGCCTCCGACTCTGCTTTGAGCGGTCTCTGTCACTCACATGGAGTCTGGCTCGATTCCTCACACTTTCTGCGGATGCCTTGACCCTCAGAAATGAACTTCTTTGGGCTATAGCTCCCTTCCACTTGGCTCAGCACAGTGTGTTATGGTGGTCGTCAACACAGTGATTATTTATGCAATGAAAAACAACAAGCTGATCATTTATCAATGTCACTATTAATCTCTTCATAGACTAGGGAGGCCCAGGGCTTGGGGGAGCCCAGAACAGGGATCCTCCCAGGTCCTGTCAATTTTCAGGCGTTTCCTGGGTCCTGAGGGGAGGGTGATGCCCTGTTCAGCCTTCCTTTCTGCTTCCGGGCTTCACAGTTTCCTTTAATGCGTGCACCAGATGCCAATTTACAAATGTGCTCAGCATTCTTTTCTCAGCATCACGGCTTAGAAACATTTTTAATACCTTCTTGGACCATTTTGGGTTGTAAAAGCCTGCAGACTGAGAGAAGATTCAGTGGTCAAGTGCACTGACTTCTCTAACAGGGAGCCAGGGTTCAGTTCCTAGCGCCCACATGGCAGCTCACAACCTCCTGTAACTCCAGTGACAGGGGATCTGGCGCCCTCTTCTGGCCTCAGCCGGCACTGCGTGCATAAGGTGCACATACAACATGCAGGCAAACGTAAGATGGAAATAAATCTTTCAAAAGCCTGTAGACTTTTCAAGGTGGAGGTTGGTGATGTCCCTGCTGGGAGAAAGTGGGCTTCAAGTGACCATGCTGTTTGGGGGACAGAGTGGTGTTGTTTATCCGGTAGTGCTAGCTTCCAAACCTAGCTTTGACCTTTAATCTTTGTGCCAAAGAATTGTGGGTAGAAGAGGAGGTGATACACCTTGGTAGTCTTGGGTCCATGGGCTTATGCAGCGTGTCCTGCAGCTGAGTCTGGATGTGGCGGTTCTGAATCGGGACACTGTGACTTTTAGCTAAGGTATTACAGCAGCTTGTAGGTCCCAGAAATAGTTGGGATGGGGGAATGCGACATCCTTCCGAAGAAAGGCTTGGGGTCCCCAGGTCTTTTCTGAATGTGTCTGGGGCCAGTGGATGTGGAAAGGATTTGAACTGTACTCATCTCGCTTGTGTGGTTCTCTGTTTGTCTTTCCCTGATGATGAGTGAGGAGCAGGTTTGTGTCCACAGCAGCCTCGGCACACTGTGTGCCCAGGGTCTTCTGGAGAGGACCCCAGAGCGGCACCTCTAACAGGCAGAGGGATGGATGGCTGAGGTTATGAGACTTGGGACGATCATGAAGTCAGCGTTGTCTGGGGAGCTCAAGTCTGTGGCCGCCACAGTGGCTTTAGTCTCGAAGAGAGAAAACTTGGCTAAGGTCAAGCAAGCGGTCAGATTCAGATCTGTCTGAAGTCTCTGGAGCTTCAAGAGCACAGACTTAATTCAGAGAGGGCTGTGAACTCCAAGTGGGGTGATTGTTTCAAGGCCAGTGTGCTAGCCATGTCCAGGAAATTCAGATAGGTGGTTGAATGTCCTAGAAGGAGACGGGAGCAGGGCCACGTGGGTGAGGAGGAAGAAGAGGTGACCCAGGAGGCTATAGGAACAAGACTTTGGAATCCAAGGGGGCGTCTTTGTCCTCCGGGATGTTCCACAAGGCCAGCCTTGCTTCTGGCTTGCTCAGCAATGCTGCGCGGCTGCTGGTCTGCCCTCTGGGAGTCGACTGGGAATCTTGTCCTGGGACCGCATTGTACCAGAGGAGCTGGGCATCAGCTGTGCACACAAAAGCCAGACATAGGCTGGCGAGATGGCTCAGCAGGGCAAGGTGCTGGTTGACATGCTTGACGCCTTGAGACCCACATAGTAGGAGAGAACGGACCCTTCAGGTTGTCCTCTGACCTCTACACATGCACACACATGTAAACACACAAACAAAAATAAACAAAATGTGAAGAGTCGTTATCTGTGGCCACTAGCACATCTGTTGATTCTCCTGCTGAGAGACGCGACAGGAACTCAATATGGGAAAAGAAAAGCTCAGGCATCTTTACTGGCGCGTCCTTGAAAACAGAAGTGAGGGTCGCTGGCTGCAGAGGTGACCAAAATGACCAGGCCTTAGCATGTGGCTCATGCACACATTCAGTGTGAACCAGCACTCATTAAGATCCTACCGTGTTCCTGGGACTCTGCAGGGTGCTTGCTCGGTGGCCTTTGGCCTCTCTGAGCTGGCCCTTCCTGGTCCGGAAATACGGGTGGCGCTACCTCTTGGGGTCATTTTGGGAATGACATGAGGTCAGATACATAAAGCTCAGTGGTACCTGGTTGCTTCGAAGACAGTGAGTACCCTTACCGTGTAGTGTCTTCACTTACACGGTCTTAATCCATCCCCAGTCCTTTCAGCATGGTCTTCCTCCTCCGCCTCATTTCCCCAGCTGCCTTCTTTGTGGATTAAGGACGTGTTTGTTTTTAAAAAATCTTATATTAATTTGTTCTCTCTCTCTCTCTCTCTCTCTCTCTCTCTCTCTCTCTCTCTCTCTCTCTCTCTCTCAATGCATTTATCTAATTATTCTTTGGCAATAAAAAAAATCGGGAGTCAGATATCAGGGTAAGAACCTGAATGATCAGAGAAGTGACCAGTGACCTCCTATGTCTTCTGTTCCTCCATCCAAAAAAAAAGTGAAATTCTCTCAACCCCATCTTATAACTTCCTGTCTCTCTATCTGTCCTCAGTCCTCCAAAACCTCTATGGTTAATTTTGGTCAGCTAGTGGCTAGCTCTGCCCTGTGATTCAAAGCGAGCTTTATTGTCAGAATGGGATCGGAATATCACACAGCTCTCGTTCTCTCTCTCTCTCTCTCTCTCTCTCTCTCTCTCTCTCTCTCTCTCTCTCTTCTCTCACTCTCTCTCTCTCTCTCACTCTCACTCTGTGTGTGTGCCACGATGTGAGTGAGGTCAGAGGACGACTTGAAGAAGTGATTCTCTCCTCCTTCTACTGCGAGGAGTTCAGGGATCAAACTCGGGTCCTCAGGCTTGGCTGTCAGCCCCTTTGCTGCCAGCTGAGCCCATCCTGCCAGCCCAAGCTCGGACTTGGCCCCAATCTCCAGAGGAAGAATAGCAGCAAGTCTCACAAAGGAGCAGAGAGGGAGAGGCCCTGGCTGTCCCTTCCTGCTTCTAGTGAGAGACGAGCCAGATGGCGGGTTTTTTTTGTCAGCGCGGAACACATAGCACCAAATTTCTTAAAGGAAAGAGGTTATGCAAGGCTGTTTGAGAGCGCGTCGGCTAAGAAGTAAGCTATAAGGAGGTACTTCAGAAAGAGAGCAGGCTTCCTCCGCCAGTGTGTTTATTGGCGAAGGGTGAGAGAGAGAGAGAGAGAGAGAGAGAGAGAGAGAGAGAGAGGGAGGGAGGGAGGGAGGGAGGGAGGGAGGGAGGGAGGGAGGGAGGGAGGGAGGGAGGGAGGGAGGGAGAGAGAGAGAGAGAGAGAGAGAGAGAGAGAGAGAGAGAGAGAGAGAGAGAGAGAGAGAGAGAGAGAACGGAGCCCCGTCTGGTGTGGGCGGACATGATCGAATGTGGCAGGAGTGTATGATCGGGACATCAGGGAGCTGCTTGCGCTGGGGGAAGTGTTCTTCATTTCTCCACTCTGCCACTTCTCCAGGGAACGGGGCATGCAGGAAGTTGGATTTGGGGACATGTCACATCTCCTTTCTCTTCTAGTGAAGACATCTATTTATTTAATTAAATTTCCGTTGAGTTCGGCTCCCCCCCGCCCCCTGCCCTGCAGCTAATTTTTGCTTCTGTTTTCTTTCTCTAGACATCAGTTAGGCCAGAACCCATCAACAGAAATGACAGCATCAGTAATAAGAATAATAGAAATGGTAATACCCAAACAGTGCCCTGTCTTCTGGAATCTTCTGTGGGTGGCTGAAGTCACCTTGTCTCTTTAGATGAATCTGTTGCTCTTAGGTTGAATTTTGTTCTGCCCATGGCTGCTTTAAGGGCTGGAAGGGTCCCCTCCACCGCCCACACCCATCAGCTATTTTACAGGAAAATAGAGGACGTTTTGCTCAGAATGAGGCTGTCTGCTTCCTGTCATTGTCACGTGTGCTGAATAGTCTAATTCAGGGTCTAGCAATTGAAATCATGTCTGGCCTACCACTTGCATTTTTAAATAAAGTTTTATTAAAACATAGCCACATCCACTTATTTACATATTGTTTATCTCTGCTTTCTACTATAATGGCAAGACTCAGTGGTTGCAACAAAGTTAAAATATATTCTATCTTGTCCTTTACAGAGAACATTTTCAGAACTCTCTTCTCTGCCTTGACTGTGTTTCTCTCTCTCTCTCTCTCTCTCTCTCTCTCTCTCTCTCTCTCTCTCTCTCTCTCTCTCTCTCTGTGTGTGTGTGTGTGTGTGTGTGTTTAGTTGATTCTGACGTGTGGGTTTGTGAACAAGTACACTCAGTTGCTTATGTGTTCACGGACCATTCATTGTATCAAGCTCATGTTAGATCCAAGGGACTTAGAGATGAGTGGGTCTGCTTCTTCTCTTTGGGGATGATTGTGACATAGTAAAGGTACAGAGGAAATGTCAGCTGTGGAGGTGACAAGTCAGATAAAACAGGAAGCATTTGGGAGTCTGAGTGCAGGAGGAAGTAGGAAGGCTTTGTAGAACAGAGGGCATTAAAGATGGGTATAAAGAGAATGGTACTAATGACTGATGGCTAGGGAATGGTACCCAATGGCTGATGGCTGGGAATGGCATCCAATGGCTGATGGCTAGGGAATGGTACCCAATGACGGATGGCTAGGGAATGGTATCTGATGACTGATGGCTGGGAATGGTACCCAATGGTGGATGGCTAGGGAATGGTACCCAATGGCTGATGGCTGGGAATGGTACCTGATGGCTAGGGAATGGTACCCAGTGGCTGATAGCTAGGGAAACCTGAATTCTTGGGCACAGGAAAAGCTGTCAGTGAGCTGTGGAGATGTGGCAAAGTGTGACCAGCCCAAGGAGCTGGAATCCACCTGGACAAGGGTTTGAAGGATAAGGGGAGGGGATGAGGTTAGTGAAAAGGGGAGAGATGGGGCTGGGGGACCGTCTAAGGAAGACTTTTGTGTCTTCATTTTCAATGGTGGCTTATTCCAAACAGTGACTTGGGAGCAGAATGTGGTTGACTTGGTTTGTCAACCTTGAGAGGACCCCAAGGTTACACCATCTGTAGGTGGCTTTGGAGCAGATTAGTCTGGAACTCAGGCTAGAGTCCTCAGGCCCTAGAGTAGAGGTTCTCAACCTTCTTGATGCTGTGACCCTTTGATACAGTTCTTCATGTTGTGGTGACTCCAACCATAACATTATTTTCATTGCTACTTCATAACTGAAATTTTGCTACTGTTATGAATCGTAATGTTATGAAATCGTAATCTGATATATGGGGTATCTGATATTTGACATCTGTGCAAGGGTTGTTTGACCCCCAGATGGGTCTTGACCCACAGGTTGAGAACTGCAGGGCTAGAGGATGGCATTGTCCTTTTGGAATTGCCCATGGAAATGCCACAAGCTCTCAGACTCTCCCGGGCATAGTCCCTGTCCTACAGTGGGTGCCGAGGGCAGTTGGTAGAAGGATGGAGAATCTGGTGTTTCCCACAAGTCCCACAGAGGACAAGTGGGGGCGTGGGATTCTGAGTGTCCTTTGGAAACTTGTGGTCAGAGCTGAGAGGCATTGGGGGTTAGCCTCCTGAGATCCGTCGGAGGATACCCAGGACGGCCTGGCCACAGGGTGGGTGCGTCGTTTGTGCCTTGACTTTGATGAAAGCTCCGAGCCCTTGCTCCTTCATCCGTGAAGCAGGGAGGGAGACAGCACCTGAACTTTAGAAGAGTCTCAGGAATTCAGAGAGTGAATTGTCAGCCGCGGAGGCTCTGTGGTAAAGTGTAGAGTGTGGCGGTGGAGACATCAGTAGAGGCTTTAGTCAGTAGGTAGTTAACGACTTAATGATTGAATTGCTGTCCAGACTGCATTTTCCCAATGGACGGTGAGGGGCTTTACTTAAAGATCAATGTGATTTCTTCTTACCCACACGCCTTCTGGAAGAGCTGGAAGCTGCTCTGTGCTGGAATCTGTGTAGCAGCAGGAGGCAGTTGAGCTTGCCCGTGGCTCCCATTTTCTCCGAGTGTACGTTGAGCTGGGGAACTAGGAAGCAGAGTATGTTGTCCAAGGAAGAATTTGGGGAGATGCTTGCTCAGTGCTGCCCTGTGCTGGCCCTGTAGACTGTCACTGTGTGGAGGATGTGCGCTGTCCAGACTCATGTAATCAACGTGGCGGTGATCAGAGCCCCTGGGTCCTCTGGCTGTCAGTGCTGGTCTGTATAATGTGAATAACGTGGCTTGAGCAGGAGCACAGAGCTGAGGCAGAGGGTCACACTTCAGTCTAATGCAGGAGCTGCAGAAGACCATGGAAATATCTTGTGCTTGTTTCTTATTTGATATTTTTTAAAGAAAGTCTCATTACATAGCTCAGACAGGCTTCAAATTCATGAAGTAGCTCAGGCTATCTTTTTACCCTTGAGGTCCTCCTACCTCAGCTTCTTGGGTGCTGGGATTCTAAGTGTGTTCTACCATGCCTTTTAATTTTACTTTTGCATGTGTATGGGTATGTGATGTGCAGTGGTGTATGTGTGTGTGTGTGTGTGTGTGTGTGTGTGTGTGTGTGTGTGTGTGCGTGCGCGTGCGTGCGCACGCGCGCGCGCATAATGTGCGTATGCCTGTGGAGATCAGAGGCTAATGTCATGTTATCTTCTTCAGTTACCCCCCTCTCCCATACACCGTATACTGAAGCCGAGTCTCAATTTGAACTCAGAGCTGGCTGATTTGGCTTGTACACCTAGCTGGGTTGCTCAGGGGGGGGGGGATCTCCTGCCTCTACATCCCATCCCAAGAGCTGAGCTTGTGATTGGGCCCTTCTTCTCCCACAGCTTCCACATGTGTGCTGGGGATCCAGACTCTGGTCCTCAGGCAATCCCTGTCCGTGCAGAGCCGTCTCTCCAGCCCCACTCCCAGGGTCTATGACAAGGTGCTGAGCAAGAAGGCAGGGGCATCTAGGAAGCTGAGTGTTCAAGGAACTATTGGACAGACACAGAACGGCCAGCTTCCCTCATCTCTCTGCTTGGTTCGCTGGGTACTCCGTGCGAACGGTCCAACCCATTCCTCGAGGTGACTTCACACGGCTGTCATTATCCTTATATAATGGTCAAGGAACTGGAGGCTGGGATCCGAACTGCCATGGGCAGCGAGTCAGTATCAGAACCTGGTGGTCCAGACTCTAGTGTCTGAACCTGCACCCTCTGAGCTCTCCAGGTATAGACAGTGATGCTGGTGAAGACTTAGCTTCCAGGTGCATCTGCCGTGGTAACCCAGCATTGTAAAAAGGAGCTGCCTGTGATGGCCTGGTGTGTGTGTGGAAGGGACCCTGTGCCTGTGATGGCCTGGTGTGTGTGTGTGGAAGGGACCCTGTGCCTGTGATGGCCTGGTGTGTGTGTGTGGAAGGGACCCTATGCCTGTGATGGCCTGGTGTGTGTGTGTGGAAGGGACCCTGTGCCTGTGATGGCCTGGTGTGTGTGTGGAAGGGACCCTGTGCCTGTGATGGCCTGGTGTGTGTGTGTGGAAGGGACCCTATGCCTGTGATGGCCTGGTGTGTGTGTGTGGAAGGGACCCTGTGCCTGTGATGGCCTGGTGCACATACAGAGGGACCCCGTGCCTGTGATGACCTGGTGCAGGCTCTTTAGTCTTAAGACTCCTGGGCACACCTGCGGACTCCTGTTTACCCTTTAAAAGCTCAACTTTCTGTCCCCCAATCTTCTCTTTCAACGGCTTGTTTAATATGAGGAGAGTCCTGGTTCCTAAGAACATCTCTGCAAAGGGCAGAGCAGCAAGGCTTGGGCAGATGGCAGCCCGGGCGTTGGGCGCTGTGGGAGCACTCACTGTGTTTTGAACAAGCTCCAGCTAAATGCTGATGTTGGGCCTCCGTCAGTCTCCGCTCCGCAGAAGTCACTTGGCGGACTTTTCACATTGGCTACTTGTCATTTTCTGACTATTTAGAGAGCAGGGACTTGATCCCTTCCCTAGGAAACAGTGTGCGTTAGAAGGAAGCTGCTGTTGTCGCGGACTGGAGTGTTTTTCTTTCTCCTCCCACTCCCCTGCTTCCCAGTGCCTGGCAGCCCGACCCTGCCCTGATTATCTAAGACGGTCTAATAGGCATGGCTGACATCAGTCCCCGGGGACAGACACTGCCTGGCTCTGGCTGGGATGCAGGGAAGGGTTGCGTGGGTTTTGCAGATTCAAAGGCTTTGGGGCTCCTGGAAGGGGTTGTGCCTTTCCCGGAGGCAGAATGGCTTTATACAGCTGATCGCCAAGCAGAAGTAGAGTGCAGCCATATCCAGGAGCAGTTAGCCTGTGTGTGGGTTAGAAGAATGTAGGGTGTATTCATTCATTCATTCATTCATTCATTCATTCATTCATTCATTCATTCATTCATTCATTCATTCTTCCTCTCTACCTCCCACTATCCTCCTCGCCTTTTAGCTGTCTTTCTGCCCATCTATTCAGCTACTTAACCGTCTGTCAATCTATCCACCAGTTCAACTCTGCACCTATCCATCCATCAGTCTGTCCCACCCGAGTATCCATGTACCTAACCATTTTTTCAATCCATCCGCCCACCCACCCATCCATCTGCCCATCCATTCATCCATATATCCCTTATCTACCCATCCATTTACTTACCCATCATTTCACCTACCCTTCTCCCCGCCCACTCATCCATGCAGCTACCCACCTGTCCATCTCCTACACATCTGTCCATCCATCTATCTAATCTGTAGATATTCAGAACCACCTCTGCACCTAGTGCTCCCCAGCATCCTGGAGATTTAGAGCCGAGTGCTCTGCTGTGGACTACGCCATTCGAGGATGGAGACAGTTGGTAAACTATCCAAGAAAGAAACAATTTGAGAACCTGATAAACACCGTGAAGACAGTGGTGAGAGAGAGCCACACAGCTGGGCAGTTGCAGGAGGTCTGTCCAAGGAAGTGACATGTCATTACCGACAGCCAAAGTGTGGGGGGGATGGTAGAAAGAGTGCCCTAGACAGAGAATGGAGCCATGAATGGATGGAGTATGTTTTGCTTGAGGGAAATGAACTTGATTTCTGGTATTTGCAGGCACAACAGCTGTATGCCCATCTATCTGTGCACACAATCATCCACTAGTGCACTCATCCATGTACCCCTTCATCCCACTGTGTGCCCATCAGTTATGGACATCCAGCCATCACCCGAGTTGATCCATGCTTCCAACCTGTCCATCCATGAACTATCTACATGTGAACCGCTACCCATCTGTTAACCAATCTACTTGATATCTATATAATCCACTGTCCACTTGTGCACCCCTCCATCTGTGTGCCTGCTTGTGCATCCATATACCCCCTCCACCCATCTGTATGTCCACCCATGCCTCCATATACCCCTCCATCCATCTGTCCGCCCGCGTCACTATTCTCATACCCTTCCCTCCGTGTTTGCTTATCCATCGGCCCATCCACCAATCACCCGTGCACCCCTCTATCTGTCTGTGCGTCTAACAGACGTTTGTAGACAGGCTGCTTCATGTCAGGCTCCTGGACCTGGATGTGAACCACAGACGTCCCTCACTCAGTCTCTTAGCAGCATGTATGATCAGTCTGCTTCCCCCTTTTTTGAAATGTCTCCCTCGCTTGGTTTCTGAGAAAGTGTTCTCCCCTGCTATCCGCTTTTCTTTTTGTGATGGAATGCATTATCTGCATCTTAAATTTCACTTGCTAAGAATGGGTCCCTTTCTCTAACATTGCTCTTTCTTCCACAGTAAGTGATCCTCCCCACTAATGTTTCAGTCAGAGACTAACTCGGGGCCTTTCACCTGCTGTTCCCTGGAGCTTTCTAACTCTCTCCATAGGCCTCCTACTAAACATTTCATATTCTGACTTGTGTGCTTTTCTTCAGAAAGTCATCCTGTCCTTCGACCCCAAGTGGCACTGCCACTTTCCCTTGGAAGTCTAGGTTTTAAACACATATTTATTTTATGTGGATTTCACATCTCTCTCGTTCCACATCTGTAGACCCCTCTGTTTACCAAGGTGGCTCTGTCACATCTCCCAGAGCTTGGTTTTCTATGAAGGATTTGTAGGAACAAAATGTCTTTAGAAGTCTTATGTCTTGAGGGATGTTATGTTTCCAACTACAAATGAGGTAGGTAAGGCCACATCAGAAAAGTAGGTGAGAGCAGCATCTGATGTGGGTCTCTAACTCAGTCCAGGCCCTGTGTTAGGGGTTTCCATGTGTCCTTTCCTTTAATTCTCCCAGGATCAGTACAAACTGGGTACTGGTTTTCCCCCATTCTGCAGTGAAGAGACTGAGGCCGAAAGAGGTTATGTCACATGCCGGCAGAGAATCTGAGCCTAGACCTGGTCCTTAAGTTCATGTTCCCTCATCTTGACTCAGTAGGGCTCAGATGTAACAAAAACCTCAGTGACAGATTGTGGCTGTTCAGGAGTGTGGCTTGAGGGCTAGTGAGCTCTCTTGCTTTGAATCGGGAGGTTGACCAGATGACCCACATGTGAACTTCTGATCCTGGTCTTCTGAAAGATCCCTAGTGTTGGTGGATGCTGGGTGTGTTGTTACAGATCTGAGGTCCTTCTGAGTGGAGTCCCTGGGTGGGTGAGGAAGGGCACTTCTTTCCTTTGAGATGGAGTGGTGGTACCTAGGCCTTGGCCCCAAGCCTTCCAGTTTCTTCCTGTTTCTGCTTCCCCAGGATCTGCAGCCAGAGCCTGGCTTTTCAAATTGGCTTCAAAGATAACGATCTGATTTAGTGATTTATCTGATTAGGCTTAAATGTATTTATTACATGTTTAAACATATCCCGGCGAGCTGGGGAAAACGAACCACAGGACTGGCCTGGGCTGAATTTCCGGGACCCGCTGGAGCAAGTTCAAGAAAAACCTAATCTACTTAGAGAAAACCAGAGCTAGGTCTAATCCAATCAGTGTGTTCTTGAGGCAGGACACCCCACCTTCTGCCCGTAACCCTGGTGCCCCCCGAACCTCCGCCCAGAGTTCAGAAGGGGCCGAGGGTTGAATTCTGGACACTCAGGCCACAGGAACTCAAGCATTTCACATTCTTCCTCCTCACAGAGCCTGGAAGGAGACTCTTTATGGGCTTTTTATGTATTAAGATAACAGTCACTTCTCTTTATCATACTAACATTGTTCTACCTATAAGAATTTTGGAAAAATCAAGAAAAAATACATTAAAAACAACCAAATCACCAGTCTTGCCTGCATTGACATTGTAAGGGGAAATCTTTAAGTGCTGTAAAAATTATTTGAGAAAGCTCTGACTGTATTTTATTTATTTACCCATTTACTGGTTTATTGGTGTGTGTGTGTGTGTGTGTGTGTGTGTGTGTGTGTGTGTTTGTGTGTGTGTGTTCCACAGTGCATGTGTGGAGGTCCATGGACCACTTTGTGGGGTTGGTGCTCTCCTTTGATCTTTCCAGGGGCTCTGGGCATTGAACCCCAGTTGTCAGGCATGTACAGCAGACACCTTTATCCACTGAGTCACCTTGTTGGCCCCTGTGATTCCATTTTAATTATAATATTCTGAACCCCCCACCTATGCTCTTGGTGTTTTTGAGATAGTCTTACTATGTAGCCCAGGCTGGCCTTGAACTCAGGATCCTCCTGCCTCTGCCTCCCTAGTACTGAGATGGCAGACTTCTGCCCCGACACCTGGCTCTGACATCCCTGGCTCCAAAGACACTTGCCTTGTGTTGCATCAGCTAGGGGATGTGAACAGCGGGACCGAGGGTGAGCCTAGAAGTCACCCCAATAAAGATAAAGCCTCAGACATTTGTCAGTCACAGCTCAGGTGACAGGCTCCAGTTCAGTACTTCTGAGTTCCCTTCATCGCCCTGGGGGTGGCTCCTAGCAGAAAGGTACCAGGTCAACCAAACTGTGAAGTTTCCTCCTATCTCGGTGGGTCCAATGCCATCAACATTTTAATTTTTTGCAGTTTATAGATGAGGATTTTGAGAGAGAGAGAGAGAGAGAGAGAGAGAGAGAGAGAGAGAGAGAGAGAGAGAACGCTTGCATCTTGTCCTTGACCAGGCCACACAGCCTCTATCCTGGTTCATAGTCACGGGTTACAACCTCATTGTAAGACTACCATCTCCCCTGGGAGGAACCAAGGTCAGGAGGAAAAATCTTCGTGAAGCCAAATGGAGACACTGAGATTTGACTTCAACTGTGTGACCCTAGAGATCTGCTTGTAATCCCCACCCAGTGTACACCCTAAGGAGGATGCTGCGAGCCAGAGTAGGGTGGCCAAGGTCCCAGGCCCTGGAGAACGTGGATCTTCATCCATTCTCTTAGCTCCCAAGGTCTTATGGGTAGTGTTCACCTGTGTTGACATGCATATATGAGGGTGTTCATGGGGCCACTAAGGGGTCAAATTCAGATTTTAGAATATGAGATCCACTCCTCCCTCCCTCCCTCCCTCCATCCCTCCCTCCCTCCCTTCTCCCTCCCCCTTCTCTCCTCCCTCTCTCTCTTGCCTTCCTTCCTTCCTTTCTCCTCCTTTTCTTTTCTTTCTTTCTGCTAGGGTCTCAGCCTGTAAGTAACCCAGGCTGGCCTTGAACTCCTAATCTTCCTGCTTCAGCCTCCAGAGCAAGTGCTGGGACCACAGACCTGCATCTTCATGCCCAGCTGGGGGCCTTCTCTTTTCTGAGTATCAAGCTTGTCCCAGGCAGGTAACTGTGCACCCAAATGTGTATCAGTTCCAGTAAAAATCCTGCTGCATCCCCCACCCCCTTCCCTCTATTTATTGAGTCATTAATTAGAGGCATCTAATTTCCCACGCTGGTTCATTCTGGGAATGTGGGGAGGGTGATCAAGGCAGAGAATGAGCGAGAGGAATGAGATCATTATCCCCGTCACACTCCGAGCCTAATGAAGTTTTGCTAGACTGGTTTTGAAATTCAGAGGCAAAGAGACAGGAAGTCTTTAGGGACATCTTGTCGGCGAAACTCTCTTTTCCAGGGGAGGAGAGCTGTTCTCAGAAAGGCTGTGAAGTCCTCAGGTGGCGTGTGGAAGCTCTCTCATCCAGGAGAGTTGAAACTTGGTTCGCAGCCGACTTCTGAGGTTCCCAGCAAGTTCAGAAAAGTGGAGTCACTCCATGGTCCAGTCCCGGAAAGCAGGAGTTTATCAGACTAGATGTGTCTGCTTCCGGCAGCTTCCTTTGTGCCATGTAGTGCATGGGTTGGGAGCCTTCCCTAGGGCTCTGGGCTGGGGTCCCTTGCTGTCACAGCCTCTTAGGAGCTGTTCCATCATCAGCCATCCCATGTCCCGCGCTCTCAGCCTCCCTTGTCTCCGTAGAGTGGAGGTGAGGTGGGGTCGAAGAGGAGAGTTGTCCTATGTGTCGTAATTAAAATGGTCCCTAAGCTCAGTACCCGACCCCCCAGGTTGCGGTCTGTGGTGTCAGCTTTTGCCTTCGCCAGGCTCTGGGATGGGCACTGGGCACCCACCATGCATGTAAGAAGACACCGTTGTTGGAGGAGATGCACAGGTAAACGGATGCCCAAGATGAGGAGTGATCCATGCCACAGCTGTGGTATGAGTGTAGAGGTCAGAGGATGACCTTAGGGCCAGTGCTGGCCTTCCATCTTGTTTGAGGTGTGGTCTCTCTGTTGTTGCCATGCCATCCAGATCTCGGGGCCTCTCCTGTTCCCGCCCCTGTCTCCTGGTAGGTGTGCATGGATCACAAACACCTGTGCTGCTGTCTGGATTTTTCTGTGGGTCCCGAGGATCCGAACTGGGGTCATCAGGCTTGTGCTTCACCCATTGGGGTCACTTCAGCCACCCATTTCTCAGCCACCATACACAGTATTCCCGGAGCTCAGTTTCTGAAAGCTGTGTATCCTGGTGCTCTTCCACACTAACACATACCAACCCGCCTTGTCCTTTTTCCTGACTGCCTACTATTCCACTGCATAAAGATCTTTATATTATTTGCCTGGTCTCCTGTGGGTGGGCATGGGGGTTGGCTGCAGACTTTGCTTTGAGGGACATTATTTTACAAATGTCACTTCACACAGTGTCTTCGCTAGGGTTTCTATTGCTGTGAGGAGACACCATGACCATGGCAACTCTTAGAAGGAAAACATTTAATTGGGGGCTGGCTTACAGTTTCAGAGGTCTGGTCCATTATCACCATGGCAGGGAGCGTGGTGAGGAGCATGTGGCGTGCAGGCAGACAGGATGCTGACTGTATCTGGATCAGAAGGCAACGGGAAGTTGATTGAAAAATCACATGAAGGGAAGCTTGAGCAAAAGACCTCAAACACCCCCCACCCAGTGACACACTTCCTCCAACAAAGCTACCACTACTTCGACAAGGCCACACCTCCTAATAATGTCATTCCCTTTGGGGGCCATTTTCTCTCAAAACACCACACAGCATACAGGCTTGTCATTGCCGACACAGGGGACTTGTACATTTCAGACTTTCCTGGTTTTGCCGGCCTGCCCACCATGGCTGTGTCTAACCATATCTATTCTCACATTTTAAGGAAACTTTCTGTTCCTCTGAGTGAGACCAACCCTGTTTCCATGAAGTTAAGAGCCATGTGTAGTTCCCATGCTGTGGATCCTGGGGCAGTAGCCTTTGAGCACTTTATCCCTGGGCTGTCTTTTTATTGTTTTCCAAGAGCTTTTTACTTATGAAGGATTTAGCCTTTAGTTGTGACACAGTAGCAACCATTTTTCCCTCGTAGATCTTAATTTAAATAGTGGGGCCAACCATGAAGCAGTGCAGTTAACCCCTGTGATCAAGAGCTTAGAAGTTGGAGTGACTCATGTGCAGAAGGTTTGAGCCCTGCACTCTGAGGGGGTCCTGCTCTGGTTGGCTTGAGACACCAAGGGGGAGTAGAAGCTAAAGAGCCAGGAAGAAAAAGAAGAGAGGAAGAGTCACCTTGTCATTAGGTGGTAGGAATTCTAGGAAGGATAAGTTCATTAGATCATTGGAGGGATAATTATTCCTCCCACCTCCTGAGCATGGCTTAATGCCCCTCGCTTTTCAACAGGGTCTCTCACCAAACCTGGAGCTTTGCAGTTCAGCCAGTCTGCTGGCCACTGAGCTGTCTCAGCCTCCTCAGCACTAGGGTTACAGGCGTGTGCCACCGCGTCTGGATCGTACACGAGTCCCTTATGCTGACACAGCAGATGCTTTACCCAGCGAACCCTCGGCCAGCCCTTCGTTTGTCAGTGAGTGCATCCCCAAAGCCCTTCAGACATCGTCTTAGTTAGGGTTTCCTATTGCTGGGAAGAAACACCGTGACTGTGGCAACTCTTACAAAGGAAAACATTCATTGGGGAATGGTTTACAGTTTCAGAGGTTTAGTCCATTATCATCATGGCGGCATGCAGGCAGACATGGTGCTGGAGGAGGAGCTGAGAGTTCTACCTCTGGATCCACAGGCAGCAGAAGCAACTAGGTGTTAACTGGGTGTAGCTTGAGCATAGGAGACCTCAAAGCCCACCTCCACAGTGACACACTTCCTCCGACATGGCCATGCCTTCTCCGACATGGCCATGCCTCCTAATGGTGGAACTCCCTATGGGCCAAGCATTCACACACATGAGTCTATGGGGGGGGGGGGTAATGCCTATTCAGACTATCACAGGCATGTCACCAATGTCACAACTGTTATTCTTACTTGGTGGTGCTGGGGACTGTACCTGGGGTCCCCTGCCCAGTGCTAAAGCTGCTTCCCTTCCATGAGGGTTGGCAGAAGGACTGAGAATGGTAAGGGACAATGCCATACGTATGCTGCTGTCACCCATGGTCAGGCTGTTGATGGGAGAGGTGGCAATAGAGGTAACAGAGCTGGGCAGGAGGGCAGAAATGGCCTTGGACACAGCTTAGGTGCCGTTGAAGGAACAGTGTTTTGTCTCCTGGGGCAGCCTCCACATGGGTGGCTTTGATGAGAGACTCGTGCCCTGGTTGGAAGCAGGAAGATGCCTTCTTCCTTGGTCTGATGCACGCTTTTAGCATACCGGCTTTGATCTTGGAAAAACATCTCGGCAACCCGCACTCACTACTGTTCCCTGACCATCATTCCCATGCACCCCTGGCCTTTGTTGAGTGTGTTAGCCTCACTAATTTCTTTAGGTCTGATCTTCTCTTTGCCCAAAGCAAGAGAAACAAAACCCCAAACAAACCCTGTGACAGTCTGGGATGGGCAGGCGGTCTGGGGCGGGGCGTCTGCCGTAGCTGTGGGGGGAAAGTGGCTGCTTTCTTGGTAATCAGTTATCGCCTCGTTTTCTGTTTTCGTTTGTGTGTGGCGCGTGTTGGTGAATGTGTGGTTCGCACAGTTGGTGCTCAGCTCCCAACACAGGCTCCCTAAAAGGAAAAGCGATTGAGACAGGAGGATTAGAACTGGGAGGACGTGTGTGTGTGTGTGTGTGTGTGTGTGTGTGTGTGTGTGTGTGTGTGTGTGTGTGTGTTCATGTGGAGGCATGAGGTTAGTATAGGGAATTGATCACCCTTCCATATTATTTGTTGAGGCAGGGCCTTGGTCAAACTAAGAGCTCTGGGCATGGTCTCTACCTTCTGAATCTAGAATTATAAATGGGTTGCCACACCCACGCAGCATTTGTGTGGATTTCTGAGACCCAGACTTAGGTCCTCATGCCTGCACAAGGTCTTTTAACTACTGACTCATCTGCCAGCCCTCTGTCCCCATTGTTACCTTTAAAATCGTGAGGCCAGGGTTTAGTTGTAATTCAGCAGCCCCTGATGGAAATTCTGCAGAATTCTGTGACAGTTAATATCCAGGTGACTGGTTAGGTAGAGTGTTCACTGCCGAGAGATAAGAAAACAGAACAATTTCCCCCGAACCCAAAGAAACTCCCGACAAGCTGAGCCGCGTTGCGAGTTTCTACCTGTCAATGGCTTCCTGGTGCCCAAACTTAAGGGCTGGTAGCCTTAGTGAGGGCTCCTTCTGGACCCCACTTCCCCAGCCCTGAGCTGCTGGGGTGGCCATCATTGAATCTCACAGAAGCCCTCAGCAGGCAGGATGCTTTGCCCTCTTCCCAGGGCACCTGAATCATTGTCTCTTTCCCCAGTCGCCCGGGTAATTGGAAGCAAGTGATGGCATCTGTCCCCCAAGTCCTAATCCTCCTGTCTCAATCCTTTTCCCACATTTGGCATCCAATTCCCCTCTCGTTCATCCAGCTAATAGTTAGGGAGCCTGTGGGAGCCCGGCACTGGCTGTGCTAGAATTGATAAAGCAGGATGAACGAGGCCTCTGTTCTTGTGGGACTTTTCTCCAGCGGGGAGGGAGCCAGCGAATACATAACTGATTCGTCGTGCAGTTCCAGTGAGTGCTGAGTCCTGGGAACAGCGCTCAGGGTGAGGCATGGAGAGATGGGGATGAGGCAGGGGAATGTCTGCTCTAAGGTGGCATTGTACAGCTGGGTGAGTCCCGTGGGGGCCGTTGTACCCTCCTCCTCCTGCCCCGTGGATATTTGGCGACCTTGGAGGCGCTTTGGTTGACAAAGGGTCAGATGGACTTAATATATAGGAACTCGGATCCCTCTAACTTCGCCCGTCTCCCAGTTGAGAGTAATCCAAAGCAGAGTTCAAGAGTGCTGCGGATGGAGACCCCTGGGTCCAAGCATGCACAGCGGGAAGAAGCCAACATCATGGCTGAAATCATGGTTGTATGAGGCCCTGCGGGAGGGCGAGTGCAGCTATTGCCACCTGGGCTCCCAGCCTCCAGACAGCCCAGGGCTCGAAAGGAATCCACGGTGGGTGGATCATACTGGAGGGTGAACTTCAGGGTCTCGGGAGCTAAACATGAAAGTTTGCTGGTAAGCCCCGCAACCTGTGTGCTCTTGACGGAGGTGCGGATGCGGCCTCTGTTCCCAGAAGTCATTTATTCTGGAAGACATGACTCAGGCTCCAGCCTTATCACAGCACAAGTGTGGGGGTCCTGGGAGGGATGGCTAGGGGAGGGGGAGGGGGCCTTGATGTGGTGGGTCTCACCTCTACCCCTATTGCTTTGCTGCACTCTGGCTGCAAAGCATGCTGGGATATGAGGTCTAGCCAGGACCTCAGAGGAAAGAGAGGTATAAGGGGTTGATGGGGCCGGAGTTCAGAGCTTGACATGCCTTGAGGGCCAAGGCTACATGCTCTGGCCCCTAAGTCATCATGGTGGCAACCTTTGCTCATGAGATCTAGCAGGGATTAGACCCCACCTGTATACAAAGCCCCGAGCTAAACTTCCAAAGAAAATTGCCTTTAATTTTCATGTCGACCTCCCCAATGGCTTCCTGCTGTGGCTCCCATCTTACAGATGGGAAAACTGAGGTTTAGGGAGGCTAGGTGTTTTCTCGATGGCCACACAGCTGGGAACGGTAGGACCTGGGACTTCAGCCCATGTAATCAGAGGCAAGGACAGATGCTTTAGGCTGAATGCTCCCTGCTTTATCTCTACTGAAAACTTGCCCTCGTGTGGATTTCTGGTCCCCAAACTGCTGCTCCAGTGGCAGTATGTGTAAACAGAGTCATTAGCCTCCACCCCAGTGGCTTAAAGACATGCCCTCTCTGAGCTTCCTGCACCGGAGGTCAGGAGGGGAGACTTGCTGTCACTTCCTGTCTCCATGAGCTTGCAAAAAGGGTAGGGGATGGGGGAAGCAAACAAGATGTCAGACCTGGGATGGTAGCCACTCCCTCCCTCCCCCCATTTTAGAAAGGACCAGCGAGTCACCCAGAAGCTGCTGCACGTGGGACGCTGTTGGCTCCCTCTGGAATGGTGGAGACAGCAAATGCCACCGAAGCTCAAAGGAGCCATTGCTGGTGGCCAGAAGTCTGGAGCGGGTTGAATGGACAGGGCTTGGAGGCAGGAACACAGTTCCGATGGTAGATTTCCTCTCCTCCCTTCCTTCCCCTTCTCTCCTCCCTCCCTTCCTCTCCTCTTCCCTCATCTTCTCTGTTCTCTCTTTCTCCCCCTCTCCATTCTTCTTTTCCAACAGGGTCTTACTATATAGCCCAGGCTGGCTTAGAACCCATACCCCTCTTGTACTCCTTCCTTTCCACTGCTGGAATTATAGGTGAGTTCACCTGACAAGTTATGCATGATTCTTCATGAAGTTTCTGGTCTATCAACAACTCTCAAATACACAGCAGCTGCTTCCCAAATTACCACACAGTGGCTTATATTACTTATAAATGCTCAGCTGGTAGCTCAGGCTTATTACTAACTAGCTCTTACACTTAAATTAACCCATAATTCTTATCTATGTTTAGCCACGTGGCTTGGTACCTTTTCTCAGTACGGCATTCTCATTTTGCTTCCTCTGCATCTGGCTGGTGACTCCTGACTCCGCGCCCTTCCTCTTCTTAGTCTGGTCACCCCACCTATGCATCCTGCCTGGCTATTGGCCAATCAGCATTTTATTAAACCAATTCAAGTGGCAGATCTTTATTCCCCATGAATTCCATCGTCTACCTACTACTAGATGAAGCTGTATGGGTGCAGGGACTATTCAGATCTTCATCACCACATCCCCACGAGTCCCTTCACAGACAGCTTGCTGTCGACAGCAGCAGCAGTCTGTGCAGGACTCCCTAGATGCCTTTCGAGGTGAGGTCCCACCTCATCACACACGGAGAGCTTTTCCAGGTCAGATCTGTTAATTAAATGAGTAATTTTCTTTCCTGCAGAACTTCTCAGAGCCTTTGATTTGTGGCATTACTCAAAGGGGGAACTAAGAGCCAGAGACACTCAAATGTACCAGTACACTGGGTCTTTTTCCCAATAGACCCTCCCAGCACATTGTGGGACAGGATTATTCAGTGGAACCCAGTTTGGGATTGTTCTAATGAGACAGTGGAATTTTTGGGTCCCACAAACTCCCGCCTAGACCATGTTCTGTGGTTCTTGGGTATAGAAGAGAGTTCTGTTAGTGAGGAGACTCTTAATAGTTTTCTAAAACGTGCCTATTTTCCCAAGAAGCCTGGGGTCCACCTGCTTCATTGCGTCCTGTTTTGTCATTGGAGTTGTGGGTGACGTGACATGGTCTCTCTGATCAGCTTCTTCCCTGACAGTCCTTACCAGGGCTGCAACTGCCCTGTGACCCCGCAGATCCCCGACCATGAAAAGGAAGTGTCAGGGCTGCCCAGGCTGAGGCGCACGGGGCTGAGCCGCAGAGGCGAGCGTGACTTTATGTGAGTTGCTACTTAATGGATCCTGACAGGGGTTGGGGGAACCCAGAGAGGCCTGTGACAGGTGTCGGGAGAGCCATGCTGTTCTCAAGGCCCAGTGAGCAGTCCTTCATCTCTCTCCTTCCTCCCTGTCCCTCCACTTCTTGTGCCTGTGTGTGTGGCTACACATGTGTGGTGGGCACATGTGTGGGTACACATGTGTGGTGGGCACATGAGGTTAACGTCGGTGTCTTCCTCTATTGCTTACCATGTTATTTACTTATTTAAAAGTTTTTATTTATTTATATTTCATGTATGAGTGATCTGCACGCCAGAAGAGGGCATCAGATCCTGTTATAGACGGTTGTGAGCCACCATGTGGTTGTTGGGAATTGAACCCTGGTCTTCTGGAAGAGCAGCCAGTGCTCTTCACCACTGAGCCATCACTCCAGCTCCAGCCATGTTATTTTTTGAGACTGGGCTGCTCACAGAGCCTGGAGCTGGCTGTCGAGGCTAGGCAGTGGAATCCCGGGATCTACCTGTTCCCACTGCAGCGTGGGCCTCACAGGTGCATGCCACTGCACTTGGCTTTTTCAGCACATGCTGGGGATCGAACTCAGGCCCTCATGCTTGGGCAGCAAGCACTTTACCAACTGAGCCAGCTCCCCGGCCTCTATGAAATGGTTCTAAAAAGTCCGTAGACAGACTCCTGTTATTCAGAGGGAGGACTACTGAGCTGTAGGAGCATCTAGCAGCCGGTCTAGACCAGGTCAAAGTTGCAGTCAGGAGTCACCGGAGAATACCTTGAACTCTACTTGCCTGGATTTCTCTCCAGAGCAGGTCCAAGATTTGAGTCTAAGTACCAGGAGTTTAAAATTTGTTAATTCTTAAAGTTTTTATTCAATCAATACACAGGATAACTGTCCCATGTAGGTGGGGTATGATAAACACATATGCAATGTGTACAGCTCAGGGTAGTGTGGCTGACAGATCCATTGTCTTAGGGTACCCGTCATTTCTTTTGGGTCCATTCAAAATCCTCTCTAACTATTTCAAAATGCACAATGAGTTGTGAACCATTACTCGGCCATGCTGTAGAACATTCCATGTTGTTCTTCCTCTCTGGCTGCACCCCTGTCCCCCTCATCCAGCCTCTCCATCCTCCCACCCCACACCCCCTGGGATCTTGTCACCACAGTTCTAGCCTCGGCTTCTGGGAGAACAGCCTTTTGCTTTGCTCATAGGAGTGAGAGCCTTTGGTGTCTGGTTCTTCGTGGGCATCGGGGCATTGAACGGCCTTCTGGGTGATTCTGTTCCGTGTCTGGAGCTAGAAAAAGGGGCCTGGAGCACGTGGCTCATGAGCAGCCAGAGTAAGCTGCACGTGAAGGCCCTGATTCCCAGCCATCCCCTGCTGTCTTCCCACCCACACTCACCAGCATCCTCACCTCCCCGAAGACCTAATGTCCAAAACAGCACACAGGCTGAGAAGATGTTCAGTGGGTCAGAGGGCTTGCGGTGCGACCATGGTGACTGGAATCCAAATCCTCAGCACCTGTGTGAAAGCCACTCATGGCCAGGGGTGTCTGTTACCCCGGAGGGCGGAGACAGGCAGATCTTGGGGATCTCTGAACAGCCAGGTGCAGAGAGAGAGCCTAACCCCAAAATTAAATGGAGTGCAATTGAGGAAGATACCCAGCATCCCACTCTGGCCTCCCGCTCTAAGGTGTGCACATATGTATGTAGATAAATTAACACATATACCCAAAGTGTGTGTGCACACACACACACACTCACACTCTCACACTCCAGAGCTTACCACACTCACTGTACCCCCAAGTCACTTGGGATCATGTCCCCACGGAGGTGTTAGCTTTTCAGATGTTAGGTCAGCCCGGGAATCTGCAGCTCTCACCCAGCCCCTGTGGTCCTGGCCCCCGCTTGCCTTCAGCTGTCTTTCCTCTCTTGTGCAAATGCCATTTGTCTTGAGGGAGGCTCACCCTGGTCAACATTCGTGGCCTCAGCATTGAGTGTTGAGTTGACGATGGTGGCTCATGCCTATGATCCCAGAGCTTGGTGGACTGAGGCAGGAGGATTATGAGTTCAAAGCCAGCCTGGTCTGTTTTCCAACCTCAGGAATGTATTGCCCCTACTGAGGTCCCAAGAGTTTTTGTGGCTTCTGCGGCTGGTGGCTGGCTGTGGGCGTCAGGGCCCAGTGTGTGAGCGTTCTCGCCCACGGCCTCTCTCAGGAAATAATAGCGACCTTTCCCAGCTGGCTGTCTTTAGACACTTGCTTCGTGACAGGAGAGACAGCGCCTGTTTTCAGAAGAGCGTCTTGAAGGATATGGCTGTAGTTTCAATTCTCATTAGGAGCCTAGAAGCTTGGAAAGCGTTACAATATTATTAAATATGTTGAAGGGTCCTGATTTACTGCTGAAACAAGACTTATTATCTCAAGGCCTGCTTCCTCAGCGGGGGTGGCTGGGAAGATTTCTTTGTCTCTCTCAGAAGGTGAAGATGGTCAAAAATTAGCCTAATGAGAACAGCCCTGCTAACACAGTGGCAACAAAACCATCGTTATTTGGGGGACCCTTTCCTGAGCATTTGGGGATGCTCCACTGGTCTGTGAACTTGTTGGTGAATTGGCAGGAGCTGTTCTGAGTTGTTTTGTTTTGTTTTGGAGACAGTCTCTTACTTGCTTGGGGCTCCCCAATTCGGCCAGTCGGGCTGGCCGGTGAGCCCCAGGTATCCACCAGTCTCTGTCTGAGGTATAGGGTGCACACCACGGCACCAGCTTCTTCATACGAGTCCTGGGCATCAAACTCAGGTTCCCATGCTGGCTCAGTGAGCCTGGTAGTCCGTGGTTCAGGCTTTGAAGACTGCCTCATCTGCCTCCTAGGCTGCATTTCTGCCGCTGTAGCCTGAAACCAGCCCTACAGAATATGCATGTGAGATGACGAGCCGGGTCCAGAAGTTCCAATTTGTATGAAATGGGGGAGTCTGCCCTGGGAATGTGGTATGCTGAGACCAGGGGGAAGCGGAGAGAGAACCTTGGCAGGCTTGTGTTAGATGGGGGCTGTGGATATGGCTTTGCTCCTGTCCAGCAGCCGTGAGGTTGGACAGATGGGATCCTTGCTTCTCTGGTGCGATCACCCGTAAAATGCTAATGAAGATGGGCCAGATCTCATACACTGGCCATGAGTACTAAAATCGAGCCCGAGCCATCGAGGCTGCAGAGTCTTAATCAACTGATTGCATCTATCTATCTATCTATCTATCTATCTATCTATCTATCTATCTATCTATCTATCTATCTATTTATTTATCTATATGAGCATGCCATGGTGTAAGTACAGAGGTCAGAGGACCCCTTGAGGAAGTCGGTTCTCTCCTTCCACCATATAAATTGAACTCAGGCTTGGCGGCAAACGCCTTTAGCGGCTGAGCCATCTCACTGCCCTTGGCCCTTAATTAACTTATGAGACAGGGTTTTGCTGTGTGGCTCAGTTTAGGTTTGAACTCATGATTCTCCTGACTCTGACAGAGCCTCCCGAGTGCTGGATATCTACTCTTTTAACATGCTCCTCCTCGTGAGGGTGGAGACCACGGGAGACGTGCCGATACCTTGTCTGGAGGTCACAGTGTGCAGTTGGAACTCTGATCTCTCTGGCTTTGAACTTCACTTTCCACAGTGGGCTCCTGGCTCTGAACGGAATGCGGATCCCTCCCCCAGGTGCAGCTGATGAAGGGAACCCTCCCTCTGGCTTTCATGCCCAATAAATCACTCTGACAAGGGCTTGTTATTGCTTAACTCCCTGCATTGTTTGGCAGTCCCGAGAGGGAGGGAGGGAGGGACATCATTTTTCCCGCAATTGCTTCAGGAATGGAGATACTTTTGTGTGGGAATTAATAATCATCAAATAGGTCAGGTAAACATCCCATAATTAGGAGGTGTGGACAATTTGTCAATTCAGGCTTCAGAGTGCAATTATCAGTCAAATGACTCTGAGACCCAACAACAGAGCTGTCCCCAAAGATCCCATTACTCTCAGATCAGGGGTGGGATGGGGGTATGAATCTATTTTTCACTTTTATGTGGACAATGGTGCCCCCTTGTCAGAGCCGGGGTGAGGGCTAATATCTCACGCCCTCCAGAGCCTCAGACTTGGACCTGGAGTGTGAACAACCTGGATCCCATAGACATCAGACTGGTCTGGGTCAGTTGTGGAGGTGAGAGAAGGAGAAGGTGGATGGAGTGAAGGAAAAGGTGGAGCGAAAAAGAGGTGGATGGAGTGATGGCGAAGGTGGGCGGAGCAAAGGAAGAGGTGGGTGGAGCGAAGGAGGTGGGTGGAGTGAAGGCGGAGGTGGGCGGAGCAGAGAAGGTTGGTGGAGTGAAGGAAAAGGTGGGCGGAGCAAAGGAAGAAGTGGGTAGAGCGAAGGAGGAGGTGGGTGGTGGGAAGGAGGAGGTGGGTGGTTGCTAGTTCTTATAGGTTTTTCCAGGCTCTTCCCCGACTGTAGTCATGTGACTTTCTGGTCATCTCACATAGAGAAGTCAATGACAGATCAAAGAAACACTTCCATCAGTGAACCAGTGAGGTCACCGAGGTTTCTCACAGGAGCCTGGGGAAGATCTGCTCATTGACAGAAGAAAAGCCCACCGCAGCCTGGGCGATGACTCGGGACGGCTGTGTCCCCGGAACCCCCTGCACAAGTTGCAGGCAGATCCACCGAAGAGACTCCTTGCACCCCAGCTGTGGTTTATGACTCACAGAATCCAGGGAGGGGCCCTGAGTCATGTTAGTTTCCAGAGCCTCCCCCCTCCCTCCAGGAGGCACCCTTCAGTCTGAAATAAAGAGCCACAGTGTCACCCTCTAGTCATCTGGAAGCCAGTATTGAATTATCACCCCCATTTTACAGATGGGAAGTTGAGGCTGGAGAAGAGTTTCTCCCTGTGGTAGGGAGATCCCTGCCCCCTGCCCCCCCCATAACAGCACACACGGAGGGTAGAGGTTGACTTTTAGGAAAGAGTCAGTTCTCTTCTTTACCACGTGGGGCCCAGGAAATAAACAGGGCAGGCTTAGTGGTGAGTACCTCTACCCACGGAACCATTTTGCCAGCCCACATCTCCTTTACTCACATCTCATCACAGAGTGGAGAGACCTGACCATTGTGGTTGATGAAGGATCTTGGGAGAGGGAAGGGCATGGACCTTCTGAGGCTGGATGGAGGACAGGTGGCAGACAGAGACGTCTTGAGAGATGCTCGTCTGAGGTATGAGAGAGGAAGCGCCAGAACCAAGGGCATGGGTGGCCTTTGATGCTGGGCAGGGCAAGGAGACCACCTCTCCCTCAGACCTTCTAGAAGGAACATACCTGTTGACACCTGGGTGCTTTTAGTAAGATGCTGTGAACATCTGGCAGCTGGGGTGTCACAGTGGTAGCTGGAGACGGAGCGAAACCCATCATGTCAGGGTTGCTTGTTACCTGGCAGCTGGAGATGCTTGCCTTTGGTCCCTGGCTGGGGGATGGCTCAGCTCACGTTTTCTACAGCAGATGTAGCCCAGCCTCATTCTGCCCCTTCCTACCCCCCATTTTTCACTATCTCGAGAGAGGGTCTGCCTATGGAGCCCAGACTGGCCTCAAATGTGTGACCTTACTGCTTCCGTGTCCAGAGAGCTGAGTGACAGGCGTGCGCCATCATGCCCAGCTCTCTCGCCTTGTTTTCAGAGGCCAGTTTCTATTGAGACGCCCCGGTGTTCCTGGGGAACACTATAAAGGAAGCTCGCAAGGGGCATCAAAATACATCAGTGTCACATCAAGGAATGAGGTGGTTTACCAAGAGCTGGCCTTGAACTCCCTCTGTAGCTCAGAAAGATCTTGAACTGGTCATCCTCCTGCCTCAGGATCCCAAGTAGCTGGCGTGATGGGCTTAGACCACCAGGCCGTGTTCATTTTATCCTTAAACACAGCAACTCTCACTTAGCTGGTGGTAAGTGGGGAGTCCATTAGCATTTTTTCCCTGTTACTGTAGTCACTTGCTGAACTGCTGGCTATGCCCGCCAGGGGTCACTGCAGGGGCTGGATGGCCCTCCACCTCACTGGATGCTTTTCCTTGATTTTACCCGTTTGGGTGCCTCCCCCCCCCAGTCCCCCTTAATCACCTCTGTAGCAAACATAATGGGAAAGAGCTCTGGGTTCAAACTTTTACTTTTTCATCTGGGTTAGTGCTGAGTCCTTCCCTAGCATACAGGAGACCCGAGATTCAATTCCCAGCAACCCCACCCCCTCAAGAAAACAGTGGTCTCACAGTTCTGAAGGCTGGGACACCCAAGAGGTATCGCTTGCATCTGTGAACCCCTGGCAAAGGCTCCCGTGGTCCAGCATGGCAGCGGGTGTGCCACGGAGAGATGCCACATCTCGTTCCCTCTTCTTGGGAAGCCATGGGTCCTATCACATGACCTCTTGGAATCCTGGTTACCGCCAGCATCAGCCCGCTTTCTGTTCACCGTAACAACTGTCTGGGATTGACCCTCCCCGTCCATCGCGGGCCAGTGCCCGTACGTTTAGACTCGTGGTACGGCAGCATGTTGCTGTGGAAGCCTGTGGCAGAAACTACTTACCCTCGCAGGAAGCAAAGGAGAGGGGTAGAAACTGGGGCCTCACAATCTCTGTGGAGAGTATTCCCCAAGGACTTGAAGACTTCTCTTTCGGCCCGGCCCTTTAGCTGACCTCCCACCCCATCCTTTAACACATGGGTCTTTGGGAAGGGAGACAATTTGTGTGTGTGTGTGCACGTGCGCGCGTGTGTGCACACGTGTGTGCCTTGGTGTTTTACCTGCATGTGTGTCTGTGTGAGGGTGTCAGATCTTGGAGTTACAGACAGTTGTGAGCTGCCATGTGGGTGCTGGGAACTGAACCTGGGTCCTCTGGAAGGGCAGTCAGTGCTCTTAACTGCTGAGCCATCATCTCTCCAGCCCCGGGAAGGGAGACGTTTAATGTCCAAACTGTGTCCTTCCAAAGCGCTACCTCTGAATAACACGATTCCAGTACTTGGACTTTTGGGGTGCACATACTGTGGCTCTGATGGGCCCCTCCAAGTGTGGTACCCTAACTCCCGAATCAGGCCACCCTTAGGGCTCGTCACTCAGGACGGAATTATGTGGACCGTGACATATTGTGTCGCTGAATTCTACACACGTTGGTTCTGCCCCATTCTGTGATTTTTATCAGTTAGAGAGGTTTAATTATTCGTGAGCCCAGAGGGATACTTTTAAAGACACATTTGTTCTTTATCTCTGGGCTCTGGGGCACGAAGTTCTAAAAATAGCCTTTGAAGCTCATTGCTCAGGAAGCTGGGGCCTCAGTGGCAGGTGGGGAGCCGGGAGGGAGTGGCTTTTGGGAACTTGCTCCTCCAGGTCCAGTTCGTGCCAACATTGTGCCCGGACCTGAGATGTTAGGAACAGACAGGAAGCTCCAGGATGTGACCTCTGACCTCCAGGGGTTGGGAGTCTGATTGCAGGTGTGTGGTGGGTTCGCCACTCAGAGATGAGAGGCTTTGTGTTATTTGAGGTGGTCATTGGGACTGTGAGACTGCATGTGGCATCATCTTTGGCATAAGTCCTCATCACCATGGCCTATGGGTCCCCATGATCCAGTCCCTCGACTCACCCCACGGTCTGTGCTCCGGCCCAGGGGCTCTCAGGTTTTTCTCCAGCCTGTCACCTCCTTGGACATGTTGGCTCCGGGTTGGACACTTGTTCTTCCTTCTTTGCCTAATTAACTGTCACTCATCCTCCAGTCGCAGCTCCTAGGGATCTTCCCAGGAAGACGGTCTGGTCTCCACTTCCGCTCGGTGACATTGTGACTAACTAATTAATGTGGGATTTCCCACTTTCTGTTACCTCTTCTGGGTCTGTCCTTGACAGCCTGTGTTCAGCAGGAAGATCACGACTCTACTTATGTCATTTCAGATGTTTTAGTGGTTATATTAAAAAGAAAAAAAAAAACCAAATCCAACTGCCAAGTATTCCTATGGCCGTAAAAATACATCATGAAACATGTCATTTTCGCCATTCTGAGTGAATTCTGCGGCGTGAAGAGCAGTCACATGGCTGGGGTATTACCCCCGCCATCTCTCCTGGAAATGTTCCATCATCAGAAACAGAAATCCCTTTCAATCCCTTTTACAGGTTCTCATGTAGCCCAGGCTGGCCTCCAACTTACTAGGTCGCTGAGGATAGCCATGAACCCCTGCTCCTCCTGCCTCTGACTCCAGGTATGTCAGCACACCCAGCGCAAACTGTAACCCTAGTCAAAGATCAGCCCCTGCCCTAGTCCCAGGCAGAACAGAGTCCGTCTTATACATTTGACTGTCCCAGATGCTTTGCACAAGCGAGGATATGTTAAAACGGGCTTATACCTGCGTTCTTTCCTAAACATCCTGCTTTTTTTTTTTTTTAAAAGAAATTGTTATTATCATTTTTGTGGAGGGAGCATGTATGCCAATGTACATGTGTAGAGTTGGTTTTCTTCTCCCACTTTGATGTTGGTTCCAGGAACTGAACTTGGATCACTTGGCTTTTGCAGTAAGTACCTCTACCCACTGGGCCATTTTTGCTGGCCCAGCATGCTGTGTTCCAGAGTCATTGGTGTGCGTGCGTGCGTGCGTGCGTGCGTGCGTGCGTGCGTGCGTGCGTGTGTGTGTGTGTGTGTGTGTGTGTGTGTAAAGGCCAGAGGTCAACCTCTGGGATTCAAACTCAGATCTCTGGCCCCACTGGGCTCTGTGTCCCCAAAAGACCTTATCTAGGGAGGGGCTGAATCTAGATGTCCTCTAAAAAGTCCCCTGTGGCTGCTAAGGGTCTGTGGTCGATGGAAGGCATTAAACAGGTTAGTCCAGGTTTATCCAACTCTCTCCCCTTGGAGTCGCCTACATCCCTTCTGGCTCTGGGTGGAGGCAGTGTGGATACATTCCAACACACTGAACTCCCGGCACACTGGGCTGGGGCACTTTGCTGGGGCTGTCTGTGGAGGGAAACTGAGCCACCAGGGGCATGTGGTGGCCCTGCTGAAGCTGCATGGCAGTGAGCTGGAAGACAAAGGGGTTTGGAAAGCCTCTCCCTGCCACTCATCTGGAGATAAAAATAGCGAGCCTTGAGGCACCCGAGGCCGTCTAATGTCGCCTTCAGCTCTCTGGAATCTGCAGACACGAGCAGTTGGAGAACTAATATAATGTGTGTCACTCAAGGGAGGCAGAGCATTAGACTGACGGAACGTTCTGGAATTAGCCCTGCCTCAGAGGTTAGCCTTTTCCAGTCTGGCTCCTCCGGCCATGGGTTTTCTTCTGTGGTTCTCATGGGTGTTGTGCTGGACAGGATCCCCTTGCTAATGCCCTTACATCCCTGCTTAGACGCCTGTGTGGCAGCCTGTCTGGAGTGCTGGATGTGGACAGGCACAGTTGTCTTTAGGATGCAAACCAAAGGAGGCAGAAATAAAATATAGACACCATTTTTCCATCTCTAGCTCCCAGGCCTCCGTGTCTCTAGGCTAGCCACCTGGGAATGTCTGCCGTGAGTGGAGTTCTGTCTATGGTAAGGTCTTCTGCTTTCTTCCTAAATTAAAAAATGGGCGGTACAGGTGATCCCCTCTCACCTACAGTTCTGTGTTCTGCAGTTTCAGTGACTTACGGTCAGAAATGTTCAATGGAAAAATCCTTGAATCATCCACGTGTTTTAGGTTGCACATTGTTCTGAGTAACACGGGAAAGCCTTGAGTCATCCTGCTCGCCTGTCTGGGATGAGGAGCTTTCCTCTGTGTGATGAGTCCATGTTGTGTATGCTACCCTCCTCTTGGTCATTTAGATGCTCTCTTGGTTATCTGATCTGTTCTTGGGGTGTCTGTGCTGCATACACTACCCTCCTGTTAGTCATTTAGAAGTCCTATTCATTTACCGATCCTCTGTTGGAGTATCCACGATGTGTGTGCTACCCTCCTGTTAGTCATTCAGAAGTCCTATTCATTTATCCATCCTCTGTTGGAGTGACCACGATGTGTGTGCTACCCTCCCATTCATTATTTGGATGCTCTCTTGGTTATCCAATCAGCTGTGGGGGTGCTGCAGCGCTTTCATTCAAGCAACTTTTAGTACTGAATGAGATGACCCCCAAAGCAAAACTGCGGTGATGCTGGCACAGTGGACATGCCTAAGAGAAGCCATGAAGCTTCTTGTGAGTGGAGAGACAAACATTTTTGACAGCATAAGGAAAGAAAAGGACTCACGTGTGGAGCTTGCTAAGAAGGACAGAACGGTCTCTCTGTGAGCTGGTGATGGAGGAGGAGGAGGAAGTCTCTGCTATTGTTGCTATTGTTCTGTGATCGCAAAGCTATGACCATGGAGCATGGAAGTCCTTGCTGACGTTCTGTGTGGGTCTGTGAGTGTCAGGACATCTGTGTGGTCATGGCCCAGATCCCCACCACTAAGGAGCACAATGATCAGATGGCAGTAGCGTTGTGACAACTTGAATCTGTGGCTCTTTCAAATCAGCCATTTGACTCAGTTGTCAAATATATATTGAAACAAGATCTGACTTATACATCAAGACGAAGAAGTATGAATTATATGCAAATACATAAATATAAGTAAGTGCGAATTGCAACTCCGGGTGGCAGGCCCTGGGCAGGGTGGAGGTGGGGATGTTAGTCCAGATAACATCCTGAGAACGAGTCCAGCCAGCAAGATGGATGATACACAAGACACCCGCATACAGCCAATTCTCACCCTTTGCGGAGTCTACAGGTGTGAACTTAGAAGCTTTCTGAAAAGTATTTATCATCCCAAATCAAGAGTTACACATACCGAGTGGTGGAACCTTCCGGTCTTTGATGCACATGTTCCCAGCTGGGATGGGGCCAGGTCACACTCCACTGCTACATGTTGTAGCTCTTAGAATATGTGTGATGGTTCATACTGACCATCCACCTGACAGGAACTCGAGTAACCTTGGCGACAAACCTCTGGACATGCCTGTGTAAAATTATCTAGATTATGTTAACTGAGGTGAGAATACCCTTCCCCCTCCCCGCCCCCAGTACGGACTGCGCCGTCTCACGGGTTGGGGTCCTGGACTGAATAAAAAGGAAGAAGCGAGCTGAGCTCCAGTATTCACCTCTCTCTGTTTCCTGGCTGTGGATGTGAGTGGTTAGTGCACTTTCCTGCTGCCATGCCTTTGCCTTAGGTGAGGGTGAGTGGGATGTGCGGGGGTGGATAAGGATGTGTGGGGGTGGGAAGAAATGGGTGAGGATGGTGGGGATGGGTGAGGATGGGTGAGGAAGATCAGGATGGGCAGAAACAGGTGAGAATGAGTGGGGATGGAGGAGGATGGATGGACCAAGCCTTTTTTAGATTGGTGGTGGGGGGCGGCGGCAGCAGGGGGGTGGAGTGAGGGGGGGAGGGTGTCTTGGAGCAGTGGTTCTGAACCTGTGGGTCATGACCCCTTTGGCAAACCTCCGTCTCCAAAAATATTTACATGACTGTTCATAACAGTAGCAAAATTTCAGTTATGAAGTAGCAATGAAATTAATTTTATGGTCCGGGGGGTGGTCAGTACAGCATGAGGAACTGTATTAAAGGGGTGCAGCATTAGGAAGGCTGAGAGCCACCGCCTTGGAGGCTCGGTTTCCCTATCTGACGACACACGTCTTGGATCTCCAACATCAGATCCAAGTATCCAGCAATGGAAACACACTAAAGCCGGCTGAAATAGGTTTCCAATTTTGGATATGTGATCCTGGGGCTGAGAGGATTGACTCTGACATGGTGGATATTGTGTCCCAACCAAGAAACAGGCTCCGCCATCAGACCCCTGGAACTGAGTGGGATCTCAGCCTCAGACAAGTGACTGGACTTTTTCTCAGAGCTTTAATTTCCTCTCCAATCTCACAGGATTATAACGAGAGTGTAATGAAGTAAGGTGGGAGGGGGGAGAGGAGGCAGGGAGGAGCCTGGGCCAGAGTCAACACCCAGCGTCTGCTGCTGTGCCCACCAATAAACGTGCTTTGCTAAACACCCACCAGGATGGAGATGATGCTGATGGTGGTGATGCTGCTGATGGTGGTGATGCTGATGATGATGCTGATGGTGGTGATGATGCTGATGGTGATGATGCTGCTGATGGTGGTGATGCTGCTGATGGTGGTGATGATGCTGATGATGCTGATGGTGGTGATGATGCTGATGGTGGTGATGCTGCTGATGGTGGTGATGCTGCTGATGGTGATGATAGTGGTGATTATGCTGATGATGGTGGTGATGGTGGAGGTGGTGGTGGTGATGGTGATGCTAATGATGAGATCAGCTGATGGGAAAAAGTGAGAACCACTGCATGAAGCTGGTGGGAATGAAGAGTGGCACAGCCGGTCAGAAAAATGGTCCAGTGGTTTCTAGGGTGGTTAGAGAGCATTACCCCCTGGCCCAGAAATTCCACTCCTACTTTATGCTCAAAGCGTTGGAAACAGATAACCACACAGATGCTGGTTCCTACACGTTCCCCACAACACTGCGAACGCCAACACAGTGTGCTGCGTCCAATGGCTGTTGAGTAGAGAAACAAGCTGTGATGCCAATGTCGACCTCAGCCATGAGAAGGAAGCAGTGGGCCGTGCTGCAGTGTAAATAAATGATGCAGCCTGAGCCAGACCCTAATCACCATGCATGGCATGGTCTACCGATAGGAAAGATCCCACGAGGGCAAATCCACAGAGACGCGAAGCCGTGTCCTCGCTGTCAAGGGCGGGAGACAAAGAGAACAGAGGCTGACTGCTGATGGGGACAAGGCTTAGTTCTGGGTACGGGGTTCATCTTGAACTCCCTCCGTCGAGGTAGCCATGACACAGCACTGTGGACATCCTAGACGCCAGCGGGCATCACACTTGAAAGCCCTTCTGTGGGGCTGAGGAGATGATTCAGTGGGTGAATGACCGGCTGTGCAGGCTTGAGGGTCTGATTATAGCAGGTGGGGTGGAGCCCCTCACCTCATGGCAGCCAGAGCAGAGGACAAGGCCAGGAAGAAGGGACAGGAAGAGGCTGGAGTTGAGGTACATCTTTTGGGGCACCCCTGAGTGACCTCCAATGAGGCTCCACCTTCTGTAGCTCCATGGGTACTTCATAGCCTGTTCTGATTTAGGGTCCAACAGTGGTTGCAGCCATCAGATCGGATCATCCCTGGAAAAGCAAGATATGGCCAGAAGCATGCTGGGACAATCTCCCAAGCAATTCTTATTTCTTATTTAATGAACTTGGCTGTCAGGGTTATGATCGCAGTATATGCTCAGCAAATATTAGTGGCTAATAATAATAGGAGCTAATAACTCTCTCTCTCTCTCTCTCTCTCTCTCTCTCTCTCTCTCTCTCTCTCTCTCTCTCATGTGTACACACATCTATGGGTAGAGAGCCCTGTGGTTGGCCTCAGGCATCTTTTTTTTTAATCTTATCTACTTGGGCAGAGTCTCTTGTTAAATCTACAGTTTGCTATTCAGTTGAGTCTGGCTCACCAGTTTGCTCAGGGAATCCGGTAATCCAATGCTGGGATTACCTTGGGGCCACCATACCCAGCCAGCTTATAGGTGGATTCTGTGATCAGATCCTGAGCTCGTTAATTTTAGTCAAAATGGGGGCTGGAGAGATGGCTCAGAGGTTAAGAGCACTGGCTGTTCTCAGAGGTTGAGAGCACTGGCTGTTCTTCCAGAGGTCCTGAGTTCAATTCCCAGCAACCACATGGTGGCTCACAATCATCCGTAATGAGATCTGGTGCCCTCTTCTGGCCTGCAGGCATGCATGTAGGCAGAACACTGTATACATAATAAATAAATAAATGTTTAAAAAAAATTTTAGTCAAAATGATACAAACCAGAGTCACCTGGGGAGAGAGACCCTTAGTTGAGAAACTGCCTCCATTAGATTGGCCTGTGAGCATGTCTGTGGGGTATTTTCTTAACTGATGTGTTAGGGTCCAGGTCACTGTGGGTGGTGCCACCCCCAGGCAGGTGGCCCTAGGCCAGTGGTTCTCAACCTTCCTTAGGCTGCGACCCTTTCAATACAGTTCCTCATGCTGTGGTGACCCCCAGCCATAACATTATTTTGTAGCTACTTCGTAACTATAACTGCTGCTGTTGTGAATCGTAATATAAATATCTGATATGTAACCCCCCTCAAAGGGGCTGAAGCCCACAGGTTGAGAACCACTGTCCTAGGTGATATAAGAAAGCAGGCTGAGCAAGCCATGGGGAGCAAGTCAGTAAGCAGCACCCCTCCATGGCCTCTGCTTCAGTTCCTGCCTCCAGGTTCCTGCCCTGCTTGAGTTCCTGCCCTGACTTCCATCAGTGCTGGACTGTGATGGGGGAAATGTAAGGCAAATAACACCCTTTCCTCCCCGGGTTGGTTGTGGTGTTGTTGGTCCTAGCAGCTAAAAGCAAGTGAGGACAGGGCCTGATGCTCGTGGGGCAAGCCCTTTATGGACTGAGGTATCTCTGTAACCCCGGAGAATAATTTTACACAGTATTTTTAGTGTGCCCACGTCTGCCCTGTAGCTGGTCACATGGGGTCAGCCATGGAATTTTCCACTTGGTGCTTCATGGTGGCCCCATAATCGTTTTGGACTTTGGAGTCTTTTAGATCTTTGGATCAGGGCTGCTTAACTCATAATCATAGAAGCCGCCGTCGCCGCTGCTGTTTCTATTCTTTAACTTACTGTGAGTCTGGAAAAAAAAAATCTTCAAGCTGTATCTACAGATCCTGCTTCCCAGCCGCAAGTTAGAATGATTTAAACAGCAAGCACTTGGAAATATGCAGGGGACTTCCAAGCCCCAGTAGGCAATCCTGGAATGGTGAGGGTGGGGTCCACCCCTTCGCAGCTGCCTCTGAAGGGCTGAGGCGTGCGTGACGCTGGCTCTGAAATCCAGACAACTTCTAAGCTCATGCATTTGCCTGTTTATATGGTTTCAATGGAACGGGACAAAGCAGTCAGACACTTGCCTAGACTTTCTGAAATCATTTTCTCTCTCTCGAATGGCGTTTTACTTCTCCAGTCCCTTATCAGAGAATGTCAAAAGGAAAAAAAAAAAAAAAAACACCCTATGCCTTGAAATGCCTTTAATCAGTCCTCAGACCTTTCATTTTTTAAAATCTATTCCCTTCTCTCCGCCCATCTCAAGACTTGAAATAAAACGATTTTTCCAGAAACGGGTGACAGGAGGCAAGGGTGACGATTAATAACCCCGGAGCCCATGCCACCACACCTTCCCTATTTAAAATGAAAAATTACCTTTTTTCCCTTTAGACTTTATTAAAAAGAGGATCAAAAGTGGGGGGTTCTGATAGCATACAGCCCATCATCGAGGCGCTTTTGAAGCCTCTCTGCTTTGGAGTCGGCTCTGCTGGCTGAGCAGTTTGGATAATGAAATAAAACTGTGCGCAAGCACTTCTTGGGTCCCGAACTTCTGATTTTTGAGCCTTTGGGTGTGGAGAGGAAGCAGATTTGCCTGGGATGAGAATGTGCTGGGGGGTGGGGTGGGCTTCCTTCCTTCCTTCCTTCCTTCCTTCCTTCCTTCCTTCCTTCCTTCCTTCCTTCCTTCCTTCCTTCCTTCCTTCCTTCTCTTTTTAACTGTGAAGAAATACTTCAAGAGGACGACTCCCTGAACCCGGTGGAGTGTCTGTCTGTCTGTCTTTGGAGGAACAGTGGGTCTTGGGAAGCATTGGGTCCCCACACAGCAGCAGGATATTGTGTGAAGGCATTGATCTCCATCTACTAAGGGATTTTGATCAAATCCTCTCACTCATCTCAAACTTGATTAAGTAGGCCAGTGACCCCGCCTTCCAGGAAGACAGAGCAACTGATCCCCTCACTCTGAGAACCTGAGGTCAGCCACCGTCTCCCAAACGTTCTTTTCCCTCCTATTTGTTATATTTTAAATGATGTATTTGTGTCTGAGTGGGATGTATACGAGAGTGCAGGTGCCCTGAGAGGCCAGAAGAAGGCGTCAGATCCCCTTGGGGCCGGAGTTACAGATGGTTGTGAGCCTCCCATGTGGGTGCTGGGAACTGAACTTGCGTCCTTCATGACAGCAATATCCTGTTTTGACCATTCATTCATCTTTCCATACCCAGCTCTCAACCCCTTCTTGTTTAAGACAGGAACATGGGTAGTTCAGGTTGCCTTCGAACTTGCCACTTAGCCAAGAATGACCTTGAACTCCTGATCCTCCTCAGTGGGGTTCGAGATATACAGTGTGTGTCAGGGTTTGTTTGTTTGTTTGTTTGTTTGTTTTTGAGACAGGGTCTGTCTGTGTGTAGCCCCGACTGGCCTGGGACTCACAGAGATCTTGCCTGCCTCTGTGCTGGGATTAAAGATGGTGTGATATGTCAGCTTTAATAACTCCTCCTCAGTGTTTAGCACACATGGATCCTTCCCCTGGGGGGCTTACTAGGGATGTGGTGCTTTAACAGAGCACACTAGCACAAGTCCACACACTCACAGACCCCAGGGCTTGGAGTTAAGCAACAAAGCTTAGGCTCCACCCTCTCTGGGGGTCTGATCCCCGCCCCTCCCTCCCCTGGATCTGGTGGGTGACCGTTAGCATCCTCGCATCCCTTGGCTTGTTGCTACATCCCACGAGGCTCTCCTTCCAACATCACTCTGCCTCTGCATCCTCTCTATATTGAGACAGGGTGTCAGTGTGTAGCCCAGGTGGCCTGGGATTGGCTGTGTAGACCAGGCTTGTGATCTTCCTGCCTCAGCCTCCTCCTGCCACCAAGCTTGTCCCCTCCCCTCTTCGTACAGCTATGGCCGATCAGGGATGACCTTATCCAGAGTGAGCTCAGCTCAATTCCATCCGCACGGACTTTGTTTGCAAATAGGGTGTTGGGGTAAAGAGGCCCACCTGTGGCGTTGCTGGGTCCTTTCTCTTACAGCTCGGTCCTGAGGTTGAAGCCAGGCCACATGTCGCTCCCCGAGGGTCTGTGTCTTCCAAATCTGCTCTTTACATTTGTTCAATGCAGCATTTAGCTGAGAACCCAATCCACGTCCATTTACTGTGAGTTGCCTTTGAGACCGGCTCTGTTCTTTTTGACAAACTTCTGGAAGACTTAAAAAGTAGACAATGAAACAGCAAACCAGCTCTTCCTGCCCCCAGACTTCTGTCCCCACTGGTCCCTCAGCCTGGAGCACCGCTCTTCACTGTTGGCATGGTGACCCTTCTTGTTCTCAGCAGCTGATATGTGGTCTCCTGGGGCGGGGCATTGTAATCGGACTTTTTGTTGGGTCCATTAGCTCCCCAATAATGACCCAGAAACTTACTAATTATCAAAGCTCGGCTGATAACTTAGGCTTGTTTCTAACTAGCTCTTATAACTTAAATTATCTTTTTTTTTTTTGTTTTGTTTTGTTTTTCAAGACAGGGCTTCTCTGTGTAGCTTTGGAGCCTATCCTGGAACTCACTCTGTAGACCAGGCTGGCCTCAAACTCACAGAGATCCACCTGCCTCTGCCTCCTGAGTGCTGGGATTAAAGTGTGCCACCACCGCCTGGCTAATCTATGTTCTTTTATGTGGCTCAGTTACCTTTACTCGGTATTGCTCATGCTGCTTGCTCTGTGTCTCCTGGCATCCCCAGGGCCTTTTCTCTTCCCATCTTCTTCTGTGCCTGGAAATCCTACCTAGCTATTGGCCATTCAACTTTTCACTAAACCAATCAGTGACACATCTTCACAGTGCACAAAAAGATTATCCCACAACGAGGCATTCCCTAATCACATCCTGAGGAAGGCTCCTTCACTCCCCTCTTTCCTCTGACTCCATCTGTCCTTCCTCCCCCCTTCCTGTTTTCGTGGTGCTGGGTATCAAACTAGGGCCTCAAACATCCTAGGCAAGAGCACTACTCCTGAGTCTCATCCCAAGCCCTCCAGTTTCTTTTTTTTATTTTATTTTATTTTTTTAATTTATTTTTTTTAAAGACTTATTTATTATGTATACAGTGTTCTGCTTGCATGTGTCCCTGCAGGCCAGAAGAGGGCACCAGATCTCGTTACAGATGGTTGGGAGCCATCATGTGGTTGCTGGGAATTGAACTCAGGACCTCTGGAAGAACAGCCAGTGCTCTTAACCGCTGAGCCATCTCTCCAGCCCGCCCTCCAGTTTCTTAACGGAACTGTTTGCTTTGGTTTTGGTGGTCTGGGACAGGGACTTGCTGTGTCACTGGGGCTGACTGACGATTTTCATTGGGTACCTGTGGAGCCACATACAGTTGTAAGAGAAGGTCATAGGGGGTACCTGGAAGGCTTCGCTCAGTTTCTGTCAATGGTCACGTCTTGCTAAATGATAGATGCACAACCAGGGTACTGATACGGATGCAGCCCAGTGATCTTGCCCAGACGTGCCCAGCGTTGTGTGTATGCATGCACGTGTGCTTGAGGTGCATGTGAGTGTGCATTCCGTTCTGTATAATGTTCCACAGTGGACTCCCATGTCTATACCACTGTCAAAATAATGAATGGTATATCTCTCATCTGTTGCTATTTTATAGCCACATCTCTTCCTCCCATCCCCTCACCACCACCCCCACCTCTGGCATCTGCCAATCATGTCTAAAGAGTTGTTCCCCGTAAGGCTGTGGAAATGGAGTCAGAGAGTGAGCCCTTTAACGTTAGTCTATTTGTAATCCCTGGAGACCCACCTGAGCTCTGTGTGTGGGTCCTCGGCTCCTTCATGCAGCAATGCTGTGGCCATGGTTTGTGTGGACCATCTGTTAGCCACTCACCATCACTGACTACCACACACTGTTTCCCTCCCCATAACCACGTGAAAGGCCTCCAGGAACTCATCTGCTTGTCCCATCAAGTCTTGGGTCCGTGTTGGAGTCAGGTATTAAGATTGTTCCATAGGTGGGTAGTTTGAATGTCATTGCCCCCCCCAAAGCCCACAGGGTGTGGCACTATTAGGAGGTGTGGTCTTGTTGGAAGTGTGTTACCATGGGGGCGGGCTTGGAGGTCTCCTATGCTCACACTAGGTCTAGTTCAGCTCACTTCCTGTTGCCTGAACAGTATGTAAAACTCTCAGCTCCTTCTCCAGCACCGTGTCTGCCTGCACGGTGCCATGTCCCACCATGATGACAATGGACTAAAGCTCTGAACTGTGAGCTGCACCCAATCAAATGTTTTCCTTTGTAAGAGTTGCTGTGGTCATGGTGTCTCTTCACGGCAACAGAAACCGTGACTAAGGCAAGCAGCACCCTTGGCAATCTTTTAGAGCAAACCCTGACGCGGTTGGATGTTGGGACCCATAAAAGGCAGGGACTGACTGATTTGCTTTGTGAAGTCTTTGGGGTGTGGGCTTCGCAGCCATGAGGCAGTGGAAGGCAAGGCTGCTAAGTGGGGGGAAAGCAGGGAGATTTCAGTTTTGTTTGTGAGGGCCAAGTGGTGTGATCGGATGTTACAAATGTGCCTGTGATGTAGCACATGTGTGTACTGATGTGCATGTGGTATACTGAGCATCGGACATAGTGAACATGAGGTCTATGTGCATCTGATGAAACATGCCTATGCTATAATGTACTTATGGGCAGTGTGTGTCTGGAGTAAGGGGTACGTGAGGTGACATGTGTATGCTTTAATGTGTTATGGTCTGATGCGTATATGATGTGGTATGTGTGTGGTGCAGCATGTCTACCATAGATCATGTATGTGCTGTGAGGTTCCTATGATGGGACGTGCTTATGATATGAGGTGTGTATGATGCAGTACACAGGGCATGAGGTGTGTGCAGACAACAGGAGGTGTGTGTGATGCATTGCATATATAGCATGAAGGATGTGTGAACACACCATGTGAGCCACACACAAGGTGGTCAACACAAAGTGTGAGGTACATCGAGGTGATAGATACACAACACGAGGTGTGTAGGAGGTGTGTGTGTGCACATAGCATGAGGTGTGTGTGGCCTGAGGTGCATGGCGGCAACATGTATGTCATTTACTTAATGTGCAGGTGCCAGAGCATGCACGTTATGTAGGGTGCATATGTTGGAAGGTGCATTTGATGCAATGTGGTACACTGGACCCATGAGGTGACCTGTGTGTGCTGTAAGGCACATAGAACGCGACCTGTACGCCACATCGGGTGCAGAGGATGTGCGCTGCATACTGCATTGTGTACATATGATGTAACCTGCATGTGCGGTCATCTGTGTGTCGTGGCATGATGTGTGAAAGGGTGTGCAGACTGTGTAAAGGTGCACACGATACATTGTGCTGAGTGTAACCTGCTGTGATGATGTAAGATGCTCGTGGTGTGATGCATATGTGGTAAGGTGAGGGTGGCGGATCTCTGCCCAGGTGAGCCCACCTCCTTTCTTCTGGCTTACTTGCATCTCTCCAAGCGATATAAAGACTCACCTGCCTGCTGGGCGGTGGTGGTGCACGCCTTTAATCCCAGCACTTGGGAGGCAGAGGCAGGCGGATCTCATGAGTTCAAGGCCAGCCTGGTCTACCAAGTGAGTTCCAGGAAAGGTGCAAAACTACACAGAGAAACCCTGTCTCGAAAAACCCCAAAACAAAAAACAAAACAAAACAAAACAAAAAGGAAAACAACTTTGGGGATTTAGCACAAGGTCCTGAGGTCGGTCCTCAGCTCCGGAAAAAAATAAAAAAAAGACTCACCTGTTGTGACGTCAGATATGCATGATGAGACACATGGCGTGGTGAAGAGTGGATGGTGGATCTCTGTCCACAGCAAGCCTACCCCTTTGCCCCTTCCTTATGCGTGTCTCTCTCTGTTCCTTTGCTCCTACCCAGGTGGGAATCTCTCCAAACAAGACTGGATCATCCAGTGGCCCACCACGGAGCCAGGGCAGGACAGCAACCCTGTGTGCCCCCCGGAGTCCAGCCCGTGGATCCGCACCCACCTCTCCCAGAGCCCCAGGGTCCAGTCCAAATGTATCCAGCCCTTCTGTCACGCCAGCCCTACGCCCGGGACCCCTGTGTACACCCACGTGGACAGACTCACCGTGGATGCCTACCAGAGCTTGTGCCCGCCGCCGCCCCTGGAATCAGGCCACCGCTCCCTGCCCCCGTCACCCCGGCAGCGGCACGTAGTCCGCACCCCGCCTCGCACCCCGAATATCGTCACCACCGTGACCCCTCCTGGCACGCCACCCATGAGGAGGAAAAACAAGCTGAAACCTCCGGGGACGCCACCACCCTCCTCTCGGAAACTTATCCATCTGATTCCCGGCTTCACAGCCCTGCACAGGAGCAAATCCCACGAGTTCCAGCTCGGGAACCGTGTAGACGAGGCCAACACACCCAAGTGAGTGGGGTCAGTGGGTGTTCTGGGGTGGCCGAAGCCCGGGGAGCTGCTCCTCCGAGGAAGCCGGAGACAAACGGTCGTGTGTGTCTGTGGGTCTAGTTAACGGAAGTTGGCTTTGCGCTGTGTGTTCCGGGAAAGTAGGTTGGGAGGAATTTTCTGGAGCTGGCAATTACTCTTCACAGGATGGTCTTTAATATTTCTGAGGGTTGGTAGGGCATATCACAGCTTGGGGCTAAATTTAAGCTGTGGCCCATTTTAGTAGATAAGACTCACTGGGACGCAGGCAAGCCATCCGGTTAGTGTTGTCTGTGAGTACTTTTGGGCCACAATGGCAGGATTGGGTATGGCCCACTGAGTCAGAAATCCTTATCCTTTGGATGGAGGCAGAAGGGGGCTGGCCCCTGCAGGGTCTCCCTCCTGCTGGCCCCAGAAATAGGTAAAAGTTACATGGTAGCCTTGAAGTATCCGGTAGGCATATTAAAATGAGTTTTTAAAAATAAGCTATATGACTCTACCAAAAATCATTATCATTCCAACACAGCGTCAACGTAAAGTGTGGTTATGAAGGTAACTCTTTGTTCTTTATGAGGTCTTTGACATCCAGGGTGGGGCAGAAGGCCCCATGTGGATATGGGGGCTGGGCACGTAACAGAGACCACACCAAAGAATTAGGCAAGGAGTGATGTCACTCATGACCCCTAAGGCAGAGACCCCCTGAGTGCCACTCAGCAGGTGTGTGAGGAAGTGAGGCAGGGCCTCTGCACACAGGGGAACATTATTCAGCAGCATTGGAAGGGGGGGGGCACTTCTGACATCTGCTATGATGTAACGGAGCCGAGTCTGCAGACAGGAAGCAGAATGGTTAGGGAGAGAGAAATGGGGGGGGGCAATATTCAACGGGTACAGAATTTGGGATGAGGAAATTCTCTGATGACGGTTGGTGGTGTCATTTACACAACCCGGGAAGCGTTTTAACGCCTTTGAGGTTACGTTGAAAACTGCATCCCCTAGTTAATTTTCATGTTAAGTGCATTTTTTGCCACAAACAAGAGAGGTAGGGTCCTGTCATCCAGGGGTTCACAAACTGTGCAGGGCCAGGCAGTGAATATGGCAAATATTTTTTGGCCGTGCCGGCCGCATGGGTTTGTATTGTCACTGCCCAACAACCAGAACAGCCTGTCCACAGCAGGTAGGCAAATGTGCGAGGCCGTGCGCCAATAAAACTTTATCTATAAACACAGCTTCCAGCTGGTCTTGGCTGTGGTTTGTCTTAAGCCCTGGTGGAGAGGTCGTCTCCCTTCTGAGGTGCCGTAGAGAGGAGAGGGCGATTGGATGAAGGCTGTTCCAGCAGCTGGGAACCCGGCCTGGGAGACAAAAATCCCTTGGCCCCTCAGATGTTGAAGCAAACGAAAGAGGCTTTTCTCATCAGAATTCGAGTTGATGGTCATGGTTTCATGAGATCCACAGAGGCTGGGGCGTGGAGACCTGAGGTGAGGTGGTGGGAGGGAGTCCCAGGAAGGCTGGTGGTGAAATTACCAAGGACAGTGGAGAGCGGCCTGGGCTCTGCCTCTCACCATCCCTGTGTGAATTCTGAAGTGACTCTCACTCATCGGCCTGCAGAGTGTCTGGACCGATGGCATTTTTTTTTTTAAAGAAATATTTTTTAGCTTTTGAAATTAAAATATAATTACAGCATTTTCGCCTTCCAATCCTCCCATGCACCCCTGATCCCCCTTGCTCTATCCTAAGTTCATGGCGTCTATCTCTTTAAAAAATATGTATATATTCCTAAATATATAAATATGCCTGCTGAGTCCATACAATGTTACCTGTATGTGTAAGTTTTCAGAGCTGAGCATTTGGTATTGGATAACTGATTGGTGTGCTCTTCCCTGGGGAAGACTATTTCTTCTGCTCCCAGCATGCCTTAGTTATCTGTAGTTCTTTGTCTAGGAGTGGGGGCCCCAGGCGACCCATGGAACTTAAAAAAAAAAAAAAAAGATGTATTTATTTGTTTTATGTACGAGTGCTCTTTCTGCACATACACCTTTATGCCAGAAGAGGGCGCCAGATCTCATTACAGATGGTTGTGAGTGAACATGTGGGTGCTGGGAATTGAACCCTGGTCCTTTGGAAGAACAGCCATTGCTCTTAACCGCTGAGCCATCTCTGTATCCCCAACCTATGGCATTTTATCTGCACACGAGAGGCTGTCCTTCTGTGTTTTCAAGGCCAGCTTTTCTCCAGGAGACCTTGACTTTGTCTGACACACCAAAGCCACTCCTTCGGCAGGACCCGGCCCCTTCACAGGCGCTGGGATTCCCTATCAGGATCTGGTGGATCGGAAAAGCAGCAAGGAGAGGAACTGTGGTCACTGAGCTCTAACAATGAATCTGGGGGGATAAGAGCCGGTGGTGCTCAGCGTGTTTGGAGCTGGTCTTGGCTTCCACCGGGTGGTGTCCTTGGGATCTTGGTGTGGACTCTCGCTCTGCTCTCCTGTCAGTTGGAATATGTTCGTGATTTCACATCTGAGGTTAGGAGCCATTAGTAGATGGCGATGTCAGTTTTCACGGGCTGTGACCAGCATTGGAAAGAGGAAATTGATGGACGTAGAGGAGAATATATTGGGAAATATGGTGTGGTGCAAGAGTCAGGATTGCTTCTGTGGGACTTGTTCACACCCATGAATACATACAATTACACATATATGCAAATGAGTACACACACATATATATACATACACCTACGAATGAATGTGCACAATATATGCACATATACACATATATGCAAGTGAGTGCACACACATACATACATGCATACGTATACAAATGAATGTGCACAATATATACACATACACACATGCAAATGAGCGCACACACGCCTATATACATATACACACATATGCAAATGATGCACACACATATACAAATGAATGCACACATATGTGCACACATACATACACATTTATACCCACATATGCAAAGGACAGCACACATACATACACACAAACACATATATGCACACATGCATACACACAAGTACCTATACACCCAAGCATGAATATGCTTTTTCTGCCCTGCTTTCCCCTCTGAGAGCTCTTACTACTCAGGGCAGCTTTGGTTCTAGAATGATCCCCACAGGAAGTAGGTGAGAGGGCACACCTCCCCCTGCCGGCACGGTCTCCATGGGAACTGGCACGGTGGTAAGGCAGAGCATGAGGTCACAGTCACTCTGTGAGAAGGGAGGCCCCAAAGCTGCCGACTCCGTGACTTCTCTAGTGTGCAACCTGGGAGGCTTTGGATCCGATACAAACAAGTCTGGCGTTTTCAGCCACGGGTGGCACTTGGCACACGGGTGGCGTGAAACGTGTGATCTGGGCGGCTCCGAGTCCTCTCTCGGGCCTCTACAGAACGAACCGGTCTTGACCCCCAGCACTACGTAAACCACATGTAGTGACACACGCCTGTCACCCCAGCACCAGGAGGCAGAGGGTCAGGAGGTCAATAAGAGCCTCCGCCGGCCGCACAGGGAGTTCGAGACTGGTCTGAGCACCGGAGAGCTTGTAAAAACAAAACCGGAAAGAAAACAGTAAACAAAGGAGGACTCGAGTGGGCGGGGCCCTGTGATGGGTGGGGCCGTGTGGTGGTGGGCGGGACCAATGTGGTGGGCGGGGCCGTCACTTTCCTGTCTACAGCCTCAAGAGAACGTTGCCATCTTCATTTTTCTCTTCCTTCCTTCCTTCCTTCCTTCCTTCCTTCCTTCCTTCCTTCCTCCCTCCCTCCCTCCCTCCCTCCCTCCCTCCCTCCCTCCCTCCCTCCCTCCCTCCCTCCCTCCCTTCTTTTTAAAATTTACTTGTTGGTGTCACCGAAGACACATGCGCGTGTGAAAAGGAGTGTCTGTTCACCCAGAGGAATGCTGGGTACTGAGGAAGCTTGAAAAGTTCAGGAAGGGGGTTGGGGATTTAGCTCAGTGGTAGAGTGCTTGCCTAGCAAGTGCAAAGGCCCTGGGTTCGCTCCTCAACTCTGAAAAAAAAATGTTCAGGAAGTGTATAAAAGAAGACAGGGCATGGAGGTCTGTCCTGCGGCCTTTCCTTTCCTCAAACAATTACATTAATCAATCAATCAATTAATCTATCAATTATGTATGTGTGTGTGTGTGCGTGTGTGCGTGCGGGTGCGCGTGCGTGCGCGCACACCACAGCATGCATGTGGAGGTTAGAAGACAGTTGTTTTTTGGGAGTCAGTCTTTCCTTCCACCACATGTGTCCTGGGGATCAAACTCAGGTCCTCAGGCTCCCTGGCAAGCAACTATTTTTAGGGCTCCGTGTTGCTTCTGCTCAACAAGACCTTGAAACAGCGAAGGTTGAGAGTGATGAGGAAATCCCGCCTCCACCCCTGCCACATACGTGTGCTCGAGTGCATGCATACACGGACACACACGTGCACTCACTTACACACATTAATGCACACACATGTGCACTCACACAATACATGAATGTATATATTGTAACTTTTTGTTCCAAATCCTTTTTTTTTTTTTTTTTTTTTGGTTTTTCGAGACAGGGTTTCTCTGTGTAGCTTTGCGCCTTTCCTGGAATTCACTCTGTAGACCAGGCTGGCCTCGAACTCACAGAGATCCACCTGCCTCTGCCTCCCGAGTGCTGGGATTAAAGGTGTGCGCCACTGCCACCGGCTAGAACATTCTTTGTGTGTGTGTCTACTTTAGAACCCTGTGTTCCCGTAAGGCCCATGGCTCAGGCTTTCCCTGGCCCGAGGGGAACCAGGCTGGGAGGATCCAGAACCACTGACCCGCCTTGGCCGCGATCAAACCCGACTCCTCTTTCCTGCTAACTCCGATTTTGCGTCGGGGCCCTGTGCTTCTGAACCATCCATTATGTAAATTAGGTTTCGGGAGAGAGATTCTTGTCTATCTTAGAAAACTAATTATGTGCAAGTGTTTAAACTCGGCGACTCACACCTACGGATCGCGGTGCTAATTACGACAGGGCGAGCCGAAGTGGGGCGACAGCCCGGCTTCCTGTTCCCAGCGGTTCCTTTGGTGTTGTTCTGACACGGACTAGAGGGACCCTGGGGTCCAGGGCCGGTGCTGGCGTCGCTTCTGGTCCCCATGATGAGACTCATTCAGTGGGCGTGAGAACCGTCTTGGCTGGGGTCCCAGGGCTGAAGAGTCTTCCTCACGTGTTTAAAGTTCACTTGAGGATGTCGGGTCCCCCCACACCAGTCACAGCCACGCTGCTCGGCCACCAGTGCCAGAGGAGCCAGGAGGGCGAATTCTCACTGGGGAGGGAGGGAGGGGCTCACTCTACCTGAGGCTTCTCCTGAAAGTCCTGTCCTGTTGACTTGCTGCTCAGTTCCTGCCAACATTTTCTCCTGCCCTCCCTCCCTCTCTCCTGTACTCCCTCTATCTCTCCTCCCAACTTTCTTCCATCCCTCCTCCCCTCCATCTCTCCTCCTTCCTTTCCTCCTTGTATCCCTCCTTCCTTCCTCCCTCTCTTCATCCCTCCTCCCTCCTTCCCTTCTCCTCTCCATCCCCCCTCCCTCCTGTTCTCCCTCCATCCCTCATTCCCTCCTCTCCATCCCTCCTCCCTCCTGTTCTCTCTCCTTCCTTCCCTCTCTTCCTCCCTCCATCCCTCCCTTCTTTCTTCCTTCTCCATCTTCCTTTCTTTCTCTCATTTCTTCACCCCAAAGCTCTGGGGATCAAACCCAGGGCCTCTTGTACTGCAAACATTGTGCCTCAGAATTTCTTGGTGATTTCCAGTCACTGGTGTTTTTCAGGAGGCTTAGGATCCAGAGATTCGGAACATGCATCCCATCTGGTCGTCACTTCCCAGGGGCTTCTGCGGAGACTGGTTGCTGAGCCTTGTTATTGCTCTGCATAGGAAGTTCTGAGTCCTCCGCTTGCCCTTCAGTGTTGATAAATGCCCCTTTCTCAATCCCAGGCCCGGGATTTGACTCTGAGGAAACAAGACATGGTATTCAGGCGTGAAATTAATACTGTCAGGTGAATCAATATGAGAATCAGATTTGGAAGTAGAGAGAGACACAGATCCGTGGCTGTCACCCTGGTCTCTGACTGAGCAGGCATATGTAGACCAGGTGGCCATGGGTGGCCATGTAGCTGTGCTTTTTGCCTCCTGATGCGACGATCTGGACCCAGGGACTTGGCCATGGCAGGCAAGTGTTCTACCACAGCTCCCTCTGGGTAGGTGCAGATTGCCACCCAGGCTCCTTCAGCTGGGTTAGAAAGTCTCTCTGCTTTATCTTGGAGTCACAGGAGGTTAAGTTTGCGGTTGAAGTCACGGAGAAGCTCATATCAGGATCCAGCTGGCCGTGATTTTGTCCCCTTCTATAGGCAGGATGTGCTGACGGGTTGGTGACACCCACCAGCCTCCTGTGTAACCAGTTATAGCAGTACGGAGTCTTGTACCTAGAACCTGTGACCATGGGGACATGTGTCACTGGGTTCAACCCAACAGTTATTGAGTGTGAGGTGTGCCTGATCCTTGGCATGTTGTAGCTGACAGATTCTCACAGCCAACAAGAGAGGCAGTCAGCATGGGCTGAATGTCCTGCGTCTGGGATGCTTGCATCCGGAGCGGGGCGGGGACAAGGTGGGTGGCGGTTCAGACTTGGAGTTTTTCAGAGTCTCGTGTGCACAGTGCACAGTGAGATGTCTCGGAGGACTCAAGTCTAAAAATGAAATCCTTTCGTATCTTATATGTCCCTTAAACACACAGCTTGAAGGCAACCTTCTACCTCATTTATTTATTTTATTTGTGTGAATGTATGCATGTGTGTGTCTGTAAGACAGACAGCCTGGGTGTGGTTCCTCATGTGTCATCTACATCTTCGAGGCAGGGTCTCTTACTGTCCTGGAGCTCACCAAATCAGCCCCTGGTCAGCGAGCTTCAGGGATCCACCTGCCTCTGCACCTCACCCCCACTCCACAGCTATCAGCATGGAGCACCATGCCTGGTTGCATTTCTTTACTTTTTTTTAACATAGCTTCTGGGGATTGAACTCAGATCCTCATGCTTGCCAAGCAAATAGGTTATGGACTTAGCCATCATCCCAGCCCTTTATACTACATTTTGAATAAGTTTGCTTATGAAACCAAGTTTGCATGCCCCGAAGGATTGATCATCCCCGCGCTGTCATGTGAAATGCTCAAAGAGTCTTAGATTTGGGACATTCCAACATCCCGGATGCTCAGTGACTTGTAAAAACCTCATTGCATTTACATGGGATTCCCAGACATGAAATCAGCTCGGGGTTAGTTACAAAACCTACTACAGCATGCGTGGCTGCTAAACTGGGATGCTCAATAACATCTGCAGGGAGGAGGGCTCTGTGCTCTGCACAGGGTTCTTTCAAAGAGTCGTTTTGTTCTGTGGTTGGTTGACGCCTCCCGTGCAGACCCTGTGGTCGCTATAGGCGGTGTAACTCCAGCAGCTCATACTCTGGAGACCAGTGTCAGGCCTCGACCATGCCCTTTACTCCCCTCCATTACACATTTGTTGCTTCACAGCTTTGGGGATCCCTGTCCCCCCTGGAATAGCATTCAGTCGGGTTGTAGGGCAATGGAATGTGGATCTAAAGACCCACATGTCACTGCCTTTTGTAGAAATGGAAGGTGACAGTTTTTTTAAAATCATTTATGTGCATTCAAGTCTGTGTGTGCATGTGTGCATGTGTGTATGTCATTGTGTGTGCATGTGTGTGTGCATGTGTATGAGTGTGTGCAGTGAGTGTGTTGTGTGTGAATGTGTGTAGTGAGTGTGCTTGTGTGTGTGCATGCATATATGTGTGTGTCATTGTATGTGCATGTATATGAGTGTGTGCAGTGAGTATGCTGTGTGTGAATGTGTGTAGTGAGTGTGCTTGTGTGTGTGCATGCATGTGTGTGTGAGTGTGTGCAGTGTATAAATGTGTGTGTGAATGTGTGCATGTGTGCGTGAGTGTGCATGTGTGTGTGGTACACTTATCTGAGCCTGCGTGGGAGACGGGAAGTGAGCATTGAGTTTTCTCGGTCATCTTCCTCTTACTCCTCTGAGGCAGGGTCTCACCCAAAGCCTGGAGCTGGGTCGCAACCAGCATGACCCAGAGATCGTCTGGTTTCCTCCTGTACCCTCCCCCATCAGTGCTGGGCTTAGGATGTGTACCGCTGCATCTGTCTTTTATTAAAATGGGAATGCTGGGGATTTGAACTCAAGTTCTCGTGCTTGCTCAACAAGGGCGTCCTCTTACCTGCTAAGTCATCTCCCTCGCTCTCGTTAGTTTTTGATTTTTAACTATGTCTGGATTTGAGATCATGGATCTCCTTGCCTCAGCACATTGAGGATTGAGCATAGAGGTGTGTCCCTGTGTCTGCTGCAACTTGAGTTTATATCGCTGTGATTTATATCCCTGGAGGAGAGACAGGGTGCTTGCCTATTATGGGATAATGATTTAGACTTACACACTGCGGGCACTAAACAACTATGGGGGAGTGGATTTAAGAGCCACATGAGATAATTTAATACTTAAAATTATTTAATATTTTAACATTATCAGAAAAAAACAGGAATGACATCTAGTGGTATCATCTGGTGGTATTTGATACTTACAATGAGGTTTTATAAAAAGTCAATTTAAAGAAACTGGTGAGCTGGCTGAGCTGATAAAGGTGTCTGATGCCAAGCCCGAGGACCCGAGTTTAATCCTTGGGGACCCATGTGGTGCAAGGATAGAACCAACTGTCACAGGTTGTCCTCTGACTTCCGTATGCATGCAAGCCACCCCCAACAAACAAATAAATAAACAATAAATGTATTTAAAACTGAAAAGAAACAGTCAAGATACAATGCACAGGAGTATGAAAGTGTCTCTGTGTAACACAGTGTCTGTTACAATGAATATACCCAAGAGAAGTGAGAACTGGAAACAACCCAGGAGGAAATATTGGACATGGAGGGCCTGGAGAAGATGTCCCGGATTGTCCTGGGGTGACACATTGTGTCAGTCAGCAGAGAGAGAGATGGATGCGGGGTTCAGCTTGCTTTCTCCTCCTTATGTAATCCAGAATGGTGTCCCATGGATTGGTGCTAGCCATACTTTGAGCGGTCTGCCAACCTCCATGAACCTAATCTAGGGAACCCCTCAGCAGGCTGGGTGGAGGCCCCTGTTCCAGGTGAGTCCAGGTCTGGCCAAGTTGACAATCCTTATTAGCCACCAAGACCTCAAGGCTTTAACTCTGTTGGGAAGGGATGGTTAGTCCTTCCTTGGCCTTAGAATGTGAACCTCAGGTTACGAAAAACTGGCGGTGGGGTGGGGGGTAGGGTGTGTGTGTGTGTGTGTGTGGTGGTGGTGGTGGTGTCGGCGCAGGCGGGAACTAAACTGTTTGGGTGTGTTTATTGATGGGTGCGCTGGTGCACACCTGTGATCTCGGCATTCAGGATTGCTGAGGCAGAAGGATTGCCAGCAGCTGGAGGATGCCTGTGTTACACAGTGAGCTCAAGGTCAGCCTGAGCTACACAGTGAGGCCGTGTCTCAAAACACCAAAGCCAGGGCTGAGGAGACGGGTCAGTGGGTCTGGACTTGCTGCAGAGGCACGAGGGCCTGAGCTCTGATCCCAGCACCCACATAAAGTTGGGGCATGGGCATGACTGTTGCACCCGGAACCCTAGTGCTGTGGGTGATGGAGATGGGCAGACGGCTAGGGCTGGCTGGCTTCTGGGCTAGCTCCAGGATCAGTGACAGACCTGTGTCAAAGGAGTAAGGCTGAGTGGGACACTTGTCATCACTTATTATCACCTATTAACACACACACATGCACACACATGCACACATGTGTGCACATATACATACACATGAATTGCACGTTCGCGTGCACGTGCGCACACACACACACATACACACACATGCACACATGTGTGCACATATACATACACATGAATTGCGCGTACACACACACACACACACACACACACACACACACACACACAAACACTCCTCCACCTAAGTCTTAGCTTCCACTTGAGGGTACCCTGTGTGATTATGGTGCTGGGATTGCCTATGGAACCACCCACACACTGATCCTATGGGCTCGGCCCTGCTGCTTACGTGAACCCAGGGGCTGCCGAGCCACTAACGGCTCAAGGGGTCTGTGCGGCTTGAGGATGAGTCTCAGGACCGAGACTCTGAGAGACAGCTGCTCAACAGAGTACAGAAAAGTGGAGGCAGCCCCGAGGTCGTGGTAATTGTCGGTAGGATTTATGACTTCTTTTTATCTTGGTCTGTGGTAATCGGGTTGAGTTTTCCTTCTCCTTTCCCCTCTGTGCTTGGCCAGTGGTGCCAGCCTTCTGGGAGGAAATGTCTCTCGCTTGCCAAATTAAAAGCCCCAAATTTGTTCACTCTGGAGCATCGAGCCATTGCTGGGAGAGAGGCTCTGCTCCCTGTCTGCCTCTTCGACCTATTTAATAGGCTTTGAAATGAACCTTTTAGTATAATAGATGGGAGGCATCAGAATTCCTTCCAAGGCCAGCTCTGCCACTGTGCCTGGCTCCCAGATGGCACTCTGAGTCACGGAGGGGCAGCTGCCGGGGACTTTGATTTAAGATAGTGGGTGACTGATAGTAGTTAGGGTGGAACAGTCATGTTGAGGCAGATGGAACTGGATCTGGGGACAGCTGAGGCCCCCCAAATATATGAAGAAACTGGAGGCCATGGTGGTGACGCTACCCCGAGTCAAGGGTGTGGCCTCAGCTCCCAGACACAAGGCAGCCACAAAATGGAAGAGCATCCTCATGAAGGGCACTCAGATGCTCGTTCTGGACCAGAGGACAGTTCTGGGTGTGTCCTGAGATCAGCACTTCTCGGCCCCAGACGGAAGCTGTACGCCAGACGGGGCAGCTTAAGGAAGGAGGGAGTTGCTTTGGCTCTCGGTTTGAAGGGCAACAGTCCATCACTGTGGTGTCGCCATGGCAGCAGGAGCCTGAGGCAGCTGGTCCTAACTCAGGAAGCAGAGAGAGATGAATGCCCGCACTTGGCCCACAGTCTTATGTTTATTTGGTCCGTGACACTAGTCTACAAGATGGCACCACCCACATTTAAAACTGGTCCTTCCACCTCAGCTAACCCAGCCTAGAAACTTGCACACAGACATGCTCAGCGGTGTGCCTCCTAGGTGACCCTGCCTGTCATGTTGATAATCATCACAGACGGTGGCGGCACTCTGCTTGGGGCTCTCTCCTACATGCAGACACATGTCACAAGTGTTTGAGTGCCTGGGTGATTCTCCCACACGGAGTCTGGCTACCCTGGTTGGCCAGTGACTTCCTAGGAACCATTCTGTCTCTGTCACTTTGCCCCATCACTGAGGTTACAGATGCACACTGCTACCTAGCTGTTGACATGGGTGCTGATGATCAAACACAGACCACTGAGGCATCTCCCCAGCCACCTAAACTTCTTCTTATGAAGATCACGATCCAGATGAGACCGTGAAATCACCAGTTATAATTCAGTGGAGAAGGGCTGATGTGGGAGGAGAGGAGAGGAAGGGTGTAGATGTAATTCTGAACAGTTTTATTAAACAAGAAACACAGAGCCAAATGCAGAGTTAAAAGCCCCTGAGGTCAGAGAGCAGGAGCCAAGAGCTGAGACCAAGACCACCTTCTTACCACCCGCTGCCGCTGCCGTCCTTCCCCTGAGAAAAAGACCTACTTCCTGTGTGTCTGTCTTTTTATTGACTTTCTGTTCTGCCTTCTCATTGGCTGTAAACCCAACCACATGACCTCTTCGTCATTGCATGTCTGTACAGACCTCCAGGTCTTCTGTGGTTGGTATTGAGATTAAAGGCATGAGTCTCCATGCTGGTGGTGTCCTTGAATACACAGATGTTCAAGAAGGGTTTTCTGTCATGTGATTGGGATTAAGGGCATGTGCTACCACTGCCAGACTTCTGCTATGGCTTGCTGTTAGCTCTGACCCCCAGGCACTTTTATTTATTAACATACAAGTAAAATCACATTTCAGCACAAATAAAATATCCCATAGAAGGGCAAAACAAACCCAGGTGATGTTCATTTAAGACATTTTTAGGAGCCAGTAACAGCCTCCCAGAGAGCTGGCCACTAACATGGGGGATGGGGACAGCAAGCAATTCCATTAGGAGCCAGGGGGTGAATGCATTGGGCTTTCTGCGTCCCTCTGGTCTCTGCTGGGGTCATTCCAATTCACTCAATGGAATTCTCATTCTATTGGGAACCAGAGCAGCCGTGGACAGTATGCAAATGATGGGTGTGGGCATGTTCCAATAAAGTTTTATTGATAAGAACCAGTGGTGGTGGGCCGGATTGGCCCTTTGGCTTGAAGCTTGTTTATGCCTAATTTGAGAGGAGAGTTGATCAGGTAAAGAGAAGAGGGCATATCCTCAGCTGGAGAGTGGGAGGTAGAAATGCCTGGAGCTAGGGCTGCTTTGGGAAGTGACCTGTGTGGGGGTGGGGGAGAAGGAGACAGATAGAGATAGAGATGATCAGAGGGTTAAGTAGCAGCCCACGTTTATTCTGAGGCTGTCAGGAGGGAACCTTCTGGAAGGGTTTTCTGTAAGGAGGGCTATCACGGGTCATGTAAGCTTTTAGCTGAACTACATTTTGACCTCAAGGCTTTGTTCCAGCTGCTCCAAATGCTTTCCTTCCTCTTTGTCATTAATTAATTCTTGCAGGAGTGCCCCGAGCTTCCCAGGACACCATACAGTGTGTGGTTCTGGTGGTGAGATTGAGCGGAAGTCAACGGGAGGCATTGCCATCTGCTTCTGGTGGCTGCTGGCAGAGAAAGGAGCCTCAGGTCCTCTTCTAGTACCAGACAACTCCCCATCCACGTCACCTCCGATGGCTGGGCGACAGCTCCTTATGGGCAGTTTAGGCCTGTGCCATTTAAACTGAATGTGGCCGGAAACCTTCTGGTTATTGAGGAGCCCTGCCCCCACTCCTGTTCCCCGTAGGCTGGAGGTATTTCTTAACTCAAATTAATAGAAGAAGTAGTCCTTTTAAATAGTCCTCTGAACCTCCAGACAGGTCCTGCTCTGCCATGGCCAGGCTCCTGGAAGCTTTTTCTACAGGTCTGGCCAATCAATGACTTTCAGGAAGCAGATGCTAAGCTGTCTCTTCCAGACCCAGCTCTTTCTTGGGACCGTCTTCTGCACATCGGGAAGGTGGCCTTGTGTGTGGCTGTGGTTTCCCTTACAGGAGGCCAGCCCTACCCCCTTCTGCCTGCACATTCTAGCATCAGAGAACAAATTGTTGACGTCAGAAGTAGCTAGGTTTACAGCAACTCCCCCATGTGGTCCAGGATCACCCTGCATCACCCCGTGAGAGGCAACCACCTCTTTTAAAGTGAAGGTCCTCGTCTCCTTGCACAGAAAAATCAAATCCTTCAACATAGCTTGGAGTCCATAAATAAAGGCTCAGAAACTGCTTAATGGATGAATAAGTGAGTGAGTGAGTGAATGTTTTCCCCAGGCTCCCAGCATAGAATGAGTAAGAAAATGCGCTGGACGATGGGACCTCATTTCTTAGTTCCCTCAGTGCCTGTCAGTGGCATCCGTCAGTTCCTTCCTAGTCTGCATCCTGCAGGATGGGGTAACATGGGAGCCGGTCCCGGAAAACATTCCTTATTGTTCTCTTCTAGTTTCATTTCTGTGACTGTGACACCCTGGCAAAGGGTAACGTGGGGAAGGAAAAAGTTTATTCGGCTTACAGTGCCAGGTCCCAGTCGTCACCAGAAGCAAGTCAAGGCAGGAACTCAGGCGGCCAGTCCCGTCACATCCACAGTCAAGAGCAGAGAAAAAGGAACACACCCATGCTGCCTGCTTTACTGCTTCCTCTGTCCTTTAGGATTACCTGCCTAGGGAATGGCATTGCCCACAGTGGGCTGGGCTGGGTCCTCCCACATCCATCGACAAGTAAGGCATTCCCTCACAGACATGTCCACAGACCAACAGGATCTAGACAGTTCTTCAGTTGACGTTTCCTTCTCAGGGGATTCTGTCTCGTGGCAAGGTTAACACGTAAAACTAACATCACACATTCCTTCCAACAAATCTAGGGCTGTTCTTTTTTTTTTTTTTTTTCCCCTGTCTCCCTTTGGCAGTTAGAAGTGAGAACACTTTTAACACCGGTGTCTTAAGGCAGCCTCTGTTCTAACGCAACCAAGGTGCCTTTCTCTTCCGATGCCCCAACACGTATGTGGGTAAGACAAGCTTGCAGTCAGTGGATTCCAGGGGAGGAAGGGTATATTGCCCTCGGTGTTGGGCTGTGGATACCAGAAGGGCTACAGACTATATTTGCTGCTGTTAAAAATGGTGTCATATGTATGTATGTATGTATGTATGTATGTATGTATGTATGTATGTACTTGAGAAACCCTTCCATGCTTGTTGCTGAGTACACCCCCCTGCCCCAGCAATGCTTTGAAGTTGGCCTGCTGGCTGCATGTCACTGAAAGGAACTAGCATGTCCCGCATGGAATACCCATTCCTATCATGTGTGTGCTGTCTCCATATCTTCCATGAGATAGTTACTGCACTGAGAGCTGGAGGGGGGGGGCATGACCTGGAGACATAAGGCTGCCACTGCCCTGCTGAGCCCTTCTGTGTCTTGTCTGTACCCTGCTCAGGTCCCAGCCAGGAGCCTCACATAAGATGTGAGCTGAGTGTCGATGGCGCACCAAGGGTCTCCAAAGCCATTATCCATGCTTGGCGGATCTCACAGGGTGCTCATGCCAGAGCGCTGTTCCGACTTATTCTCAGCTGCCCACTTAGGTTTGCAAGATTCTTCCTGACGTGCGAGGAAGCTAGGGCCTCTGTGAGCCGCGGGGGCCTCTCAGAAGTTAATGTCCCATTCCAGGTTGTGATGGACTGCAGCTGGGCTATCTGCCTGGGGCCAATTTACTGTGAGCAGCCCGGCAAATTTGGCCTCCGGTGAAGAATTTGCGGATTTACTTAACCATGGCGAGCGCCGTGTATTAAAATGGCAAAACTCTCTGGTGGTTTCAGGGGTGGGGCCAAGTGGCAGGTGTCTTTGCCTTGTGGGTCCTTTTCCCATAGTCATGCTGTTACCCCTTTCTCTCCCCCGTTCTTAGGGAAGAGGAACACAGGTCCCCATTTCCCCTTGCTCTTCAACTTCTTTATTTACAGTTTGGAAAAGTGAGGTCCCATTTTCATTTAAAAAACAAACAAACAGACAAACAAACAAAAAGAACCAACCAACCAACCAGACCATAGGGCTGGTCAGATGTCCCAGTGAGTAAGATGATTGCCTCCAAGTCCGAGGAGCCGAGTGTGGTTCTTGGGAGACTCACATGGTGGAAGGAGAGAACTGAGTCCTACCGGTTGTCCTCTGACCTCCACAAGCCCCCTATGGCCTGTGCCCCACCCTCACATGCATACACAATAAATAAGTAAATAGTAAACAAACAAACAAACAAATAAATAAAGGCAATCAACTCTACCAGGAGTTCTTTTTAAAAGCCACAGATCTTAAGTTCAATGCGTTCGTGTTTATGGGGTACACATGAGTGTGTGCATTCATACGTGTGTGTGCACACACAGAAGCTACATCACGATTTGGAGTGACTTCCTCTATCACTCTCTGGATCCCTCTGTCTCCACCCCAGTGCTGGAGCTCGGGGCACGTACAGCCATGCCAGACTGCGTATGTGGGGGCTGAGGATTTGAACTCACGTCCTTACTCTTACCCACTGCGCATCTCCCCAGCCTTAGGTTAAGTGAGTTTGATACATTTATATTCCCAGGCACCCATCCCACCAAACATGATAAGGAACGCATCTTCCCCACTCCAGAAAGTTCTTTCATGCCTCTCTCCCACTGTCACGCCCGCCCTGAAAGCATCAACTGTTCTGATGCGGATCACGTGGCTTAGAATTCTTCCTGGACTCTATAAATGGAGCCACGAACTCCGTGTGCTCTGGTGTCGCTCACTTCTTTTGTGAAGCGTCTTTCTCTCAGCATGCTGCCCCCGAGATTCACCTCTGTGTGGCATGGGGTCTTTCCATGGAGTACGAGCAGCTCACAGTTCATTGCTGATCAGTCAGCAATTTACCGGTTCTCAGCGTGTCTGTTTCCTGGGCCACAGAAGAAAATAAAAAATAAAAGAAGCCTCACAGACAGCGGCGGTTTGTTGACTTACAGGGCTCCAGGCTAGAAAGCCAAAATCAAAGTGTCAGCTGAGCTGTGAGCCCCCGAAGCTTCTAGACAGAATCCTTTCTTGTCTCTTTGTGATTGTGGTAGCTTCAGGCGCTCCTTGGCGTTGGCTGGCGCGGATCCGTGCTGTTCAAAGCCAGCTCCTTTCTTCATGAAGTCAATAGGCTCTTGTGTCGAAAAGACTCTGGCAGTGAGAACAGGCCCACTCTAATCCAGCTTAACCTCGTCTTAACTCGTCCCTACACCTACAAAGACCTGAACTTGCCAAATAAGGTCACATTCATGGGTACCGGGGTTTAGAATATCAGCCCCCCCCCTCTCTCTCTCGTGTGTGTGTGTGTGTGTGTGTGTGTGTGTGTGTGTGTGTGTGTGTGTCTGCACATGGGTATGGAGGCCAGGTTGTTGTTGTTGAGTATCTTCTACAGCGGCTCTCCACCAGTGTTTTTTTGAGGCACAGTCTCTCACTAGGACCTGGGGCTCGCTCTTTCGGCTAGGCAGCCTAGCCAGCAAGCCCCCCTGGGCTCCTCCTGTCTCTGCCACCTCAGATTGAAGGTGTGCACACCACCACACTAGGACTTTTACGTGGGTGCTAGGGATCCAATTCAGCTCCTCATTCTTGTTGGGCAAACACTTTATCCACTGGGCCATCTCCTTGGACACAGTTTCATTCACTCTGTTCCCATCAATGAACCTTTATTTAGTGTGCTTACAGGGCGGGGCTTCTTCGAACTCATCTGAGTGTGCCGTCAATATTCTCATCTGAGTTTCCTTGTGTGGACGATGTCTTGTATCTTGGTGTCTCTTGGTAAAACCCCCGTGAGAGACACTCTGAAGTCCTGTGTGTGTGTGTGTGTGTGTGTGTGTGTGTGTGTGTGTGTGTGTTTAACTTTATGTGTAAATCCCAAGCTGGTCTCCAAGCAGCTTGTACATTTGACAAACCCCACCAGCCCATGAAGGAAGCCTGTGGCTTTCTATCATGGCTCCTTTCATGATGGGGCAGTTTTGTCCCTAGAGAGAACTCTGGATGCTGAGCAAAGAGGTAGGAGGCTGGTAAGAGCATCACACAACGTAGAGATGGTCCTGGGAAGAGCTGAGACGGGGAGCCCTGTATCCCACCACCTCTTAGTTCCGTGGTACCATCACCCCCTCTTTTCTGTGTTTCGGGCTCCATCTTCCCAGTGGCTAAAACTGCCAGGCATCTTTCCACGAATGCCCCTACCTCTGAGTATGTGTGTGTATGTGCCTGCACGATTTACCTGTGTGTATGTGCACATATGTGCACACCGGCCATAGCACTCCCTGGCAGGTCAGAGGGCAGCTTTGTGGGAGTCAGTTCTCTCCTCCTGCCATGTGGATCCCAGATGCGGAACTCTAGTTGTCAAGCTTGGTACCTCTGAGGCATCCCACGGGCTCGTGCCATTCTGTCATAACGTGAGTCACCCATGCAACCTTTTGCCTATACGTTTAAGGTTACTGTGCTGTGTTGGTCCTATATCAGAGCTACGGATATTTTCTCCCAATCATTATCTCTCTTCAACCACTTTCTTCTGAATAATTCTCTCTCAAAAAGCTGAAGTGTGCATTTCAGTGGATTCTGATTCATGAGTCCTTTTCTCTCATACACGGCACCTTCTGTTTCTTAAGCAGCCGGCCAAGCCCAACGTTGTCAAGACAGTCTCCATTTTCTTCTAGATGCTTTATAGGTTCAGTTTTTGTAGCAGGTTTATGACCAAGCTCATGTTAAGGTTTTGGTTTTTTTTTTTTTTTTTTTTTTTTTTTTTGGTTTTTCGAGACAGGGTTTCTCTGCGTAGCTTTGCGCCTTTTCTGGAGCTCACTTGGTAGCCTAGGCTGGCCTCGAACTCACAGAGATCCGCCTGGCTCTGCCTCCTGAGTGCTGGCATTAAAGGCGTGCGCCACCACCGCCCGGCTCACGTCAAGTTTTGCATAGGATGAAAGTCAAGCATAGGGGCCCAAGCACATCACTGGGTCACCTGGGACCCCAGTCACATGTGAATCAGCCATACACATGTGGCCATCGTATAAGGGGCTGTTTGTTCCATGCGTCAGTCCATCTGTCCGCACACTTGTGTGGCGAGACCACACTGCTCCTCCCTGGCTTCTTGTCTCTTCATCCACCGCCTCTCATTCTCCCCTCCTTCCCTGATCTTGGGAGACTTCCTGTAGGTTTGGGTTGAGTGTAGGTTTCTCTCTTAATCCTACACTCCTTCCTGTTACTGTGAGAAAACACTCTGACCAAAACCAACTCTCGGGGGAAAGAGTTTATTTGGCTTACTCGTCCACGTCACAGTGTGTCATCAAGGTGCGTCAGGGCAAGAACTCAAGCAGAGGCCATGGAGGAATGCTGCTCACTGGCTTGCTCCCCATGGCTTGCTCAGCCCAGGGCCACCTGTCCAGGGTGGCACTGGCCACAGTGGGCTGGGCCCTCCCCTATCCATTATTAATCAAGAACATGCCCTATGGGCCAGTCTCATGGCGTCAATTCTTTAAGTGAGATGACCTCTTTCCAGAGAGGTCTAGATTTATGTGGAGTTGACAAAGTCAACCAGCACACTCTGTAACAACCACACTCACACAGCTGCGGCACACTGTCAAAATGAGAGAGTTGACATCGGTAAATACGGTTGCCATAGGATAAATGTCTTTAGATTTTGGTAGTTTTTATATTTCTGCATTGTAGAAGTAACTGTCTTATTCAATAAGAAACACAGAACCAATGCAAAGATGAAAGCCCGAGAGGTCAGAGCTAAGAGCCTTACCCTTCACTCTGCAGCGATCCTCTTCAGCCAAGAGAGCTACTTCCTGTTTGTTTGTCTTTATAAAGACTTTCTGTTCTGCCTTCTCATTGGTTGTAAACCCAACCACATGACCGCCTCGCTACTGCCCGTCTGTACAGACCTCCAGGTCTCCTATGGTTGGTATTGATATTAAAGGCATGTGTCTCCATGCTGGCTGTATCCTTGAACACACAGAGATCTGCCTAGCTCTGCCTCCCAAGAGCTGGGATTAAAGGCATGCACCACCACCGCCCAGCTTCTACTAAGGCTTGCTATTAGCTCTGACCCCCAGGCAACTTTATTTATTAACATACAAATCACATTTTAGTACAAATAAAATATCACCATATTTCCCTTTTTCTATTTTAATAAAAAGAAAAAAGGAAAAAAGTTGTAACTAATGTAAGAAAAACTATATACAAAAGTACAATAACTATATACCATATATACAAGTAATAAATACCTAAACAATGTCTAGTCCATTTGTATTTGACAAATTCAGAGAAAATAATTCCATTATCTATCCTATTTTGGTAAGTCCAAAATGTACCTAATTCACTTTATATCCTAACTAATCTTCAACTATAACTAACTAATCTTCAACTCCCTGAGAGACCCAAGAAGGAAATAATATTACCTAATAAAAAATAAAAACAGGAAGTGCATGCAAGCAGCCTCCAAAAAAAAAATATGAGTTGATAGAAACAGCCAGCTGCCTGGACATCACCTGAGGTTTCTCCACAGTGTTGGGGCATCATCTTCAGCCTAGGCTTAGTGTATCTGACAGACTCATTTGTGAAGTAGGATGTACACAAGGTCAATAGTTTGACCTAACATTGGGTGAGAGCAGTCCATGTACCAGAAACACCTGAATTCCACTAGGATTTTAAATTCTGGAAATTGTTATTTTTTTTAATTCAGCTGTCCATTCTTCTTGGCTATGTGTGTGTGTGGCTTCATCTCAGCATCCTGTTCTTCTCCATATCCTTCTATTAAATGCCAGTCTACTATTGAGAGGTGTAAGTTTAGTTATTCCTCAGGAATAACTGTTTCAGCTGCTGTTCCACTGCCCATCAGAAGCCATCGGCCCACTGCCTGTTCAGCTGCCTTTGAAGAAAAGGGCACTGTACCTTTTCCGGATTGCAAAGGCCACTTCAGGGTTGGTGCCATATTGTCCTGGCCTCAGAAGATGCCTTTTGATAAAGCCATAACAACACTTGTTTTGGCAAGAATCGGTAGTCCTTTGTTTCATGTTCTGTCTGTCCTGTTTGTCAGCAGTTGATTTGAGTATACTTTGTTGTCCAGTGGCTAACTTTTGCCACAATGAATGTTAACTCCATATGCAGTTTCTTCAATGCCTATATTTTCTCTCAAGTAGATTGGTATTGCCAGGAGCCGACATGTCTCATAGTCATAACAAAAAGAAAAAATTTCTAAGTTATTAAAACATTTTAAATGCCATACTCTGTAGATCTCTGAAGGGTTTGAAGATGACTTGTCTATCTAAAATATATCTGCTCAATTTTGAAAACATACCTAATGTGAGTACAAATTCTATTATAATGTTTAGCTACTAACTTTCATTTCTTTATATCCTAATAGTTGGTAATAATAACATCCAAGGATCAGAAAATTGCATTACATTGTTAAATGAACAATATAAGTACAATTAGAAATATACATATAGCATTTTCTAACAATATCAATTTCAATATATATAATTTGTATATAATATAAAACAATCCAATCCAATGTAAAATATTTAAAACTAGTAATTGTCTTTTTTTTTAAAACAAGAATCTTAAATCTAATTTCCTTTGCTTAGACCTTTTCCTAACCCTTAACAACAACTTGTAACCAACCCCCCTAAACAATGAAAATTATCCCAGACCCCAAACCCATTAAAAAGACCAAAAACCCCCGCCCCACATCACCTCTTTGAGAATGTGGGCATCATATTCTTAAAATTGCTTCCTGCTGGGTATGGGTGAAGGTATCTTTATCCTGAAAAGAAAAATTTTAGGTTAGTTGTCAAATTCTAGGAAAGGTAACTATATCCTTCATTATCCAGTCTGTGTATAATGCCAAAGTTCAGAGTTTATCTCAAGTCCTTATTCAAGTAGTCTTTGAAACTGGATCATTTCAGCTAGCCCTCTCAAAATTGCTCTGAGCACTTTGTAGTCCAAAGCTGATCTGTAGATGATTTTTGTCAGCTTAATGACATTATTACCGTCCATGTGGAATTGTTGTTATGGGGCCCCATCTTCTTCCTGGAGACTTTAGTTGATGTTAGGCCTGGCCGTGATTTCCTGCAGAAAACTGATAAAGAGACTCAAACACAAAGACATATATATGCAGCTAATTGAAGCCTTTTTTTCTAGAATTAGTTAGTACTCTATATGACCATTCATATCTTAACAAAGTTTAAAATGTATATATATATATCTGTATATATATATTAATCTTGTAAATTTTGATATAAAATTCATACTTTAAGAAAAGTTTAAAGAATCAGAATAGAATCAAAGAGTTGAGATTAGTAATAGAATAGTCCCTTAATTAATTTGGTTTTTCTCCTGTCCCATAGCAGAAGATGGCTCTTTTCTTCTGGCATGATACAGGGAGTTTGCATTTTCCTTTTAACAACATGCTTGAGTTTAAGGAAGAAGAGAGCCATTCTCCAACTCCAAAGTCAGCTTTAAATTTTAATTGAACTGGGACTATTAGAAGACCAATAGTATTAAATTTCTTTAGAGAAGAGCAGAAACAAACATTTAGGAAGACATAAAATTTTTTAGATGATATACCCATATGCCATTTCACTCTGTTTCCTGGGATAGATGATTTGTCCCTTTTCTTCAGTTGTCTCATTTGTCCAGTGTTCTTCAGATTCCTTAACCTTCATTCTCCTAAAAGACAAAAACAAAAACCTTTCCCCAAGACTAATTTTGGGGATGTTCCTTTTTGGCAAGTTATTATTTGATTAAATGAAAAGGCATGTGTTACTGGTATAAGTTAGTCTAAATTGGATGTTCATGCTAGTTGATGAACTATCACCTCCTCTAATTAAGAGGTCTCTCTTGTTCAAATTGAACCTTTATCAATTTTGATGGTACCCACAGCTTATCTTCTCCTGTAGAAACAAAAGCAAAACCTCGTCCCCAATGTAACACATCCTGGTTTCCATTCTGAGGTCAGCACATCCTTAAAGTATATAGGCTGATTTAATTCTGTAGTTTTTTCTATTATCCAATGTCTCTCTGCAGCTGTTGTTCCTTTCTCATTGGCATTGAAAAAATTCAAAGTTAATAGAGCATTATGCAGTATATTCTGGGGGTTTTTGTTACCCCTTTCTGTTTATTTAGCATATCCTTTAGAGTTCTGTTTGATCTTTCTATAACTGCTTGACCTGTAGGATTATGTGATATACCTGTAATATGCTTTATATTGTAATAAGCAAAAAACTGTTTCATTTTAACAGAGACATATGATGGAGTATTATCAGTTTTGATTTGTGCAGGTATACCCATGATGACCATAACTTCTAGCAAATGAGTGATTACAAAATCAGCTTTTTCAGAACTCAAAGCAGTTGCCCATTGAAATCCTGAATAAGTATCGATAGTGTGTACATATTTCAATTTTCCAAATTCTGCAAAGTGAAACACGTCCATCTGCCAGATTTCATTCCTCTGAGTACCCTTTGTGTTACATCCTGCTGGTAATGGTGTTTGATTGTAGAAGGAACAAGTAGGACATTTCTTTACTATTTTGTTGGCTTGTTGCCAGGTTATGGAAAAATCCTTTTTTAAACCTTTACTATTGACATGATGTTTTTTATGAAATTCTGAGGCCTCCAGCACATTTCCTATTAATAATTTATCAATCTCATTATTGCCTTGTGCTAGAGGGCCTGGCAGACCAGTATGGAATTTTCATCCATATAATGATAAATTATAGATTTAGGAAATTTTTTACGTATCACTTCCAATGACTGTTGTACAAAATATTGGCACAGGGTTGGGCTATTCAACATTCCCTGTGGGAGGACCCTGCACTGAAATCTTTTAACTGGTTGAGAATTATTGTAAGTAGGCACTGTGAAAGCAAATCTTTCTCTGTCTTTTTCTTGTAAAGGTATTGAAAAGAAACAGTCTTTTAAATCAATAACTATGAGAGGCCATCCTTTTGGTAACAGAGTAGGCAAAGGAATTCCAGATTGTAGAGAGCCCATTGGCTGAATTACTTTGTTAATTGCTCTAAGGTCTGTTACCATTCTCCATTTACCAGATTTCTTTTTAATAACAAATACAGGAGAATTCCAAGGGCTGGTTGATTCTTCAATATGCTGAGCATTTAACTGTTCTTCTACCAGCTCTTCTAAAGCCTGGAGTTTCTCTGTTGTCAAAGGCCATTACTGAACCCATACAGGCTTGTCTGTTAACCATTTTAAAGGTAGAGCTGTTGGTGTCTTTGGAAGATTATCAGTTGTTGTGCCCTGTTCTTGTATAATATGGATGGCTGGTGACCACTCATTAGAATAATATCTTCTAATATTTCTCTCAGAAACATGTGCTAGTTTATGATTTGTTTCTGAGGTTGGAGGGATGTTAATCTGAGTATTCCATTGTTGCAATGAATACTCAGAACCTGTTGTCTCGACCCCACAGGTTCATAGCTATGTTAGCCACATATGGTTTTATATTTTCCTCTCTGTCCTTCTGGACCTATACATTCGAGCCATCTTGCACTCTGTTTCACTTGAGATAATGTCCCAATTCCTAACAGTTGAATATTTACCTCCTGCAGAGGCCAAGTTGGATGCCAAAATTCTGGTGCAATTATGGTAACATCTGCATCTGTGTCTACCAGACCAGACAACAAAACACCATTTATTTTTATTGTTAATTTTGGTCTTTGTTCATTAATAGACGTTTGCGAAAAAAATTTCTTTATGTTTTCTCCTGAATTTTCTATTCTCTCTGTTTCATCATCCCAACCAGCATGATTTATTCCAATAGGCATTTGGTTATTTAATTGCTCTGAGTAGGGGTTTCCTCTACAACTGCAGGAAAAGGTTTGAACTAGATTTGCTGTGGGGGCCTACCTGAGGCCCCTCTGGGAGTTTCCCAAAGACCGAGGCAAAGGATTACCTTGCCTGTCCCTTGTTGATCTACATCTTGTTGGTCCAGTGTTTTCACTTACCACACCTTCTGCAATACTCCAGAAGGAAGGGGCATTCTGTTGCCATTGTTCCTTGAAGAAGCATTGTTTCCAGGCATTCCTAGAACATTCCTGTTTACAGTGCCTTTTCAAATGTCCTTGCTTTCCACATCCAAAACATCTAACATTTCTCAAACCCTTTGAAATTGCTTCTCCTACCCACGTATCATCATGGTCATGAGCCTCAACATTAACGGTGTCTCTAATCCAATCTTCCAAAGGTGCAGATCTTGCCTTTAAAGGCCTGATTATTCTTTTGCATGCTGCATTCACATTCTCAAAGGCCAAAGATTCAATTATTATCTGATTAGCTTCTGAATGCAGGACCATTCTCTTTACTGCTAAAGCCAGTCTTTGTTAAGAAAAAAAAAAAATCTGATGCCGGGTGGTGCTGGTGCATGCCTTTAATCCCAGCACTCTGGAGGCAGAGCCAGGCGGATCTCTGTGAGTTCGAGGCCAGCCTGGGCTACCAAGTGAGCTCCTGGAAAGGCGCAAAGCTACGCAGAGAAACCCTGTCTCGAAAAACCGAAAAAAAAATCTGTGAAAGATTCTTTTGGGCCCTTTATAACCTTTGTAAATGACTCAGTTTTCTTTCCTGGTTCCTCAACTCTGTCCCATGTATTCAAGGCTGCCATTCAACATAGAATTAAGGTTTGGATATCATGTAAACATTGTGTTTGTACTGTAGCATATTGGCCTTCTCCAACAAGCTGATCCTGGAAGACTTGTATTCCTTTATCCCTCCATTGTTTTTCTATGTTTTTAGATTCATCTTTAAACCATACTTGCCACTGGAGCCTTTGTCCGGGTTCTAGAACAGCATGTGCCAGCTCCTGCCAGTCCTGTGGTATAATCCTATTATAAGTTGACCAGGTGTTTAACATTTGCTTTACATATGGGGAGTGCATGCCATAAGATACTATTGCTTCCTTAAACCTTCGTAAATCTAACATTTCAATTGGAGTCCAAATATTTTGTGTATTCACTTGATCAGGTACGGTTATTAGATAAATTAAGGGTGATTGTGTGAAAACAGGCTTTCTCTCTGTAACCTTATGATCCAGTCTTGAAACAACTTCACTGTTAATTTCTTCTGTCTGAATTTGAATTTCTCTGTAATTCATTTTAACAGGTTTAACAGGTTTTAATAAAACTTTTATCCTGGGACTTAAATTGACTATCTTTTTAAATAGTAAAATGAGGATAAGAAAAATAATAAGGTGCATAAATCAATCAACATTAATCTTCTCATATAGTTGTTCCATTGTCAGACTGCCTAGAATTTCAAACAAAACCCAACTTTCTTCCAGTGTACACATAAAACCCATTTTTTTTAGTGTGGAAAAAAATTTCTCTTTTAAATAGTTTCCTTTAAAATATCTGATATCTTAATTGATTTACCAAGTCTGTGTAGAACAGTAGAAATTCGAGGGAATTTCAAAACAGCCACCTAGTGTCCAAGGTGTGAATCCAGAGAGAGAGAGAGAGAGAGAGAGAGAGAGAGAGAGAGAGAGAGAGAGAGAGAGAGAGAGAGAGAGAAAGAGCAAGAAAGGAAGAAAAGCTTAAATCCAGCCACGTGTTCCCGCTTGAGTTGAGTCAAGCCTGGGCTCCGGCTTCCTTAAGCTCTGACCATGTGCGTTGGCTTTACAGGCAGGGGCCCTGTTTGGCAGGGCAGGCCCGAGTTGTTTGTAGCACCAGCTTTAAGCAAGTAGCTCCAGCTGTGGGCAATGCTTGGGGTCAGTCTGGCCTGAGACCTAAGCTGACCTGGGCCCGAGCTAGGGAGCTGGGCCACCCAGGTGGGAAACCAGACCTGCCGCCAAGCCAAGCCAAGTGGTTTTAATGGATTCTTGCCACACTGGGCACCAATTGTAGAAGTAACCATCTTATTTAATAAGAAACACAAAACTAATGCAAAGATGAAAGCCCAAGAGGTCAGAGCTAAGAGCCTTACCCTTCACTCTGCAGCTATCCTCTTCAGCCAAGAGAGCTACTTCCTGTGTGTTTGTCTTTATAAAGACTTTCTGTTCTGCCTTCTCATTGGTTGTAAACCCAACCACATGACCGCCTCGTCACTGCCTGTCTGTACAGACCTCCAGGTTTCCTATGGTTGGTATTGAGATTAAAGGCATGTGTCTCCATGCTGGCTGTATCCTTGAACACACAGAGATCTGCCTAGCTCTGCCTCCCAAGAGCTGGGATTAAAGGCGTGCGCCGCCACTGCCGCCGCCGCCACCGCCGCCACCACCACCCAGCTTCTGCTAAGGCTTGCTATTAGCTCTGACCCCCAGGCGACTTTACTTATTAACATATAAATCTCATTTTAGTACAAATAAAATATCACCATACTGCATGCATTGTTTCTAGAGATTTTTTTTAAAGAATAAAAAAACAAACATTTTATTACTTAAAAGAGAACATGAGCTATTAAAGAAAGCTTTAGAGAGAGGGAGAACTGGATTCAAATTCGTTTCTTTCTTGGACTGAAAGACTTGTTTACACACTCTTGTTTTAAATGTAAAATTCCTTTCATCCATCCATCCATCTGTCATCTATCTATCTGTCTGTCTGTCTGTCTGTCTGTCTGTCTGTCTGTCCGTCCGTCTGTCTGTCTATGTATCTGTAGGGTTTGGGGTAGGGGACATTTGCCACAGTGTACATGTGGAGGTCAGAGGACAACTTGCAGGATTTGGTTCTTTCCTTCCACTACGTGGGGTCTGGGGATGGGATTGAACTCCAGTTGTCGGGATTGGCAACAAGCTCCCCCCCACTCCCCGAGCCAGACATCTGTCCTCATTAGCAGTTTTTTTTTTTTTTTAATTCAGCATTACATTTCTCTCTTGCCCTAAGAATGTCCTGGCTGAGTAATGGGCTCAGCTTCATTCCTCTTCTTGCCTGCGACTCCATCGACAACCCCCTACCTTCCTGGAGTCCACAGGAAAAGGTCATGTTTCTCCTTGCCTAGTGAATGCTCATCCAGTCAGCACTGAGCACTCGCACACAGCCGTCCCCCAGAAGGAACAAAACCCACTGTCCTCTCTCCTGATGTCTCCTGTCCGTTCTTGGCACACTCTCGAGCAGCTGGCTGGTGATGCCTGTCCCGTCTCCGCTTCGCAGACCACCTGTCTACTTGACATGGGTCACGGGAGCCTCCAGTAGCCCAGAGTCGGTGTGGTGGGGGTGGGGATGAGTAAGGCTAATTTTTTTCCCCCTCCGGATCCAGAGAGATGCTTGATATGAGCTACGAGCAGCAAAGCCAGCAAAAGCCTCCTGGTGTTTCAGGACTAAATGAGATGATGATATTCATGGTGTCATGATGCGCAGCAGCAGGTCCGGCTTATACACTTGCCTGGGAAATGGGTGATGTTCTCTCACATTCTGGTTCCTAAGGGGTTGCTACTTTTTTCTCATGGTTAGCCTCAGCTGCCCACTTGACGCAGCCCAGGATTATCTGAGGGAGTCTTCAGTTGGGGAACTGCCCCCATCACTTTGGCCTGTAGGCATGTCTGAGGGGCATTTTTGATTGCTAGTGGATGTGGGAGGGCACAGCCCACTCTGGGTATTGCCGTCCATGAACAGCTAGTCCTGGGCTATGTCAGCCTGGGAGTGAGCCAGTGAGTAGTTTTTGTCCAGCTTCTCTGCTCCAAGATCCTGCCTTGAATTCCTGCCCCGATTTCTCTCAGTGGTGTGCTGTGACCCAGAAGTGTAAGATGAATAAGCCCCGTCCTCCACAAGCTGCGTTAGTCCGTGGTCCTTATCACAGCAACAGAAAGCCAACAAAGACGGATTTGGTAGATACGAAACTCTAGTCCCCCCCACATCCCTTCCAAATGCATTATGCTATAAAAGTTGGAATGAAATAGATAATAAAGGGTTCAAAAAGCCTCAAGAATCTACAGAGTCAGATTTGGGGTTCCCTAAGGTATTTCTTCAGGTCCTGGTCCTACAGTGTGGGGATGACACAGGGATGGCATTTTTTCACAAGCTCTAAGAACCTCTGTCAGGATTCTGTGACTTTTGGCTTAAGACAGGGCCTATGATGTAGCTCAGGGTAGCTCCTCCTGCCTCAGCCTCCCCACATCTGGGCATCTGCGCGGATGCTGCTGCCAGGCCTGTCTCCTACTAGTGTTTTGTTTGTTTATTTGGGTTGTCTGTATTTGTTTGTTTGGGGACAGGGTCTGCTGTGTAGCCCTGGCCAGGCTGGAACTCACTATGTAGATGGACCAAGCTGGTCTAGAACCCAGAGAGAACTTCCAAGTGCTGGGATGAAGGGTGTGGCACCCATACCTGGCTGCTTTTTTTTTTCCAGTTGACTCTTATTGTGAAACACTTTAAGAATCCATACAGTGTTTTAGCAGAGAACTTCCTTTGTTCCTTTCAGCTAGGTCCCCCTCCCTCGGCCCCCCCAATAGCTCTTACCTCACAGTGCATTGTCAAAACCAGGACATTTGAAACATATTAATACAGGTACAGGTCTTATTTGGATTTAACTAAATTTTACATTTTCCGTGCATTGAAAATTTGATTGTTCGGAAGGCAACACGCACCATTAGGGGAAGCGGTGTGATGTTGTTGGTCCAGATAACGCTTCCTACTACTGATGCCTGTGTTGACCCCTCCTGAAATCTCTCCCATTCCTGGTGGGTAGTGATGCCATGGTGTGGCCATATTTCAGTAGGTATCTACTCAGGAAGCAGAGTGTCAGTTGTCCGGGATAGCAGGCACCTTCTCGGATAGGTGCATGCTCACTTTGTGAATCTGGGGCCCCCAGAAGGTCAGAGTCCCTCTAAGTAGCTGCTCTTTAGTATTTAAAAAGTAATGTGGAGTCTGGGAAAGGGCTTTGTGAGCCAGGAAGAAAAGAACAGTGCTAGGGGTGGGAGTGGGGTGTGTGTGTGCGGGGGGAGTGCATGGTGGTGGTGGTGGTGGTGAAGCACCCATAGTTTTCACAACATTTTTACGAAGGCTACTGAGCCCCCAAGATGACAGCAGCTGTGGGACTGGAGACCTTTGTGCTGTCAGGAATATTTAAGCAATGGTCCTTCTTCCCCCTTGGGTGGCTAGACTGCCATGTTGTCTCTGGCAGGCCTTGCTGAGTGGGTGTAACTGCCCATGGTGTCGCTCTGGGCCAATGCTTCTTATAGGTAACTTGCCTGGATCTGAAGGAGAATGAGGAAGGAGAAGAATTACACCTCCATCTTTTTCCTTCTTCTTCCTCACCTTCCTCCCATAGGGTCTCATGCATCTCAGGCTGACCTTGAACTAGCTATGCAGAAGATGACCTTGAGCACTAGGATTTCAGGCATGCGCCACCACCAGGTTTATACAGTGCTGGGGATCCAATCCAGGGCTTCATATAAGCTCAGCAAGCAGTCCACCTCCTGAGACACAACTCAAGTGCCACCTATTTGGGTCTTTCTAGGAGATTCCAAACTGGGCTGCAAAGCTGCCCCCTTTCTCCACAGAAGAGTGACTAAGGGGTAGAGGCGGGAAGTAGAAGTTGCCAGGGAATTCCTTTCATAGGAAAGAGACACTGAGAACAGAAAATGGCACCAACTTCTAGAATCCTGGCCTCAGGAAGCTCCAGAACATCTGGTCAACCTGGTTTGGGGTTATCATCCTATATGGCTGAGTTAGAAGAACGTTTGAGAAGTATCGTATCTCACTTTCTGCTGGTTGAAATTTTGCATAAATAATAACCAATGCATCTGCATGTGGCAGTTCCTAGGATCCCTAAGGCCTCTTGCTGATAGGCAGGAGACTCTGCTGGGCGAGGAAGGCCTGCCTGGTGTGAGAAGATAGTGGTAGCTGGCATTTGGGTTCAGAGCAAGGAGTCATACTAGGGAATGCTGAGGAGTGGGGTACACTGGAGTGACCCAAGCCCACCTCAAGTGGGGGGCACTCTATCTCTCTGGTTGGTTACTGGCATATTAGAGTAGATGTGGAATTGATCCAGTTTATCAAGAGAAGTTACAAATGTAGGCATTTTTCCATGTGCAAATTTTCTGTTTGTAAAAAAGATTGCCCACAAATCCGGATTAAAATCTTGCATGATCCAGACTGTTTCCCTGCAGTCCTGATGTTAACTTGCAGGCTGTGAGTCTTGTAGAGCAAATATAGAATTTTCCAACCGTTTCATGCAATTTTTTTTCCCTTGAAGTCTACCCTAACAGAGAGACCACTGGGTCTACCCTCAGGCTACTGGCTGGGAAATCCCAAGTCCTTTTTTGTAGGGAGCTGGTGATCTTGTATTGTCATATTTGACAATAGCAATACTTTATTCAAAAACCCACATTCTAGTTTTCTTACTGTTGCTGTGATAAAAACACTCTAGCCCAAAACAACTCAGGTGAGAAAAAGGTTTATTTGACTAACACTTCTGGGTGCCAAACTATCATGGAAGGAAGTCAGGGCAGGAACTCAAGCTTTTGGAGCTTGAAGCAGAAACCATGGAGAAGGCCATTTGCTGGCTCACTCCCAGGTTTCTGCTCAGCTGGCTTTTCTTATACACCCTAGACTCACCTGCCTCAGGATGGTGCTCCACAGTGACCTGGGTCAAAACACATCAATTCACCATCAAGACCCACCCTCACCCCAACCCCACTTCCAACACACCACACCTACAGGTCGACCTGATGTGCGCAGTCCCTCAATGGAGGCTTTCCTCTCAGGCTGTATCAAGCTGACAATCAAAGCTAACTAGGAAGGCACAGAAGGAATAAGGTACTGAACGCCACATTGATTGACAGGCCAAGGAACTAATTCTAGATCACTGCACCTGGAGGGACTCACCTAAACTTGAGCTTTGCTGAGCAGTCTTGATCTTGTCTCCACAATGGCCAGTGTGGGGTTTGCTAACATGGCTCCCCAAGAAGGTGCCTTTCCCACAATCCTCCGAAGTGATTTCAGAAGAGATTGTCTGCATTTAATCCGTAACCTAGTTAGTGAGTCTTGCATCAGCTCCTCGAGGCACCTCTAGACACCACACCATTAATCCGTGTGGAGTTAGTATTTTAATGAAAGTTGGAAAAGCAAATTCCTTTCAGACTACACTTGCTGTTGACCCCTTTTTCTTGATGAAACCACAAGTTACTCTGGCTTCAATGACTGTGAAGTTCACTGGGGTGGTGCCTTCAGGAGCTTAGGTGTTTAAAGTCACAGAAACTCGGTCTGGGTCGGCCTTTTGCTCGGTAATGGCGCTGTGTTCTCATGGCGGCTTCTTTCTTCCCCCAAGCCTGCTCCCTGAGCAGTTCTAAACTGCTGGTCTTAACGGAAAGAGAAACTGCTTTCTCGAAGGTTCTCATGAAAGTCCTGATCCTAAGTTATCTTGGGCCCCCATGCACAACTTTGAAAGCATCACTGTATCCAGGGGATGAAAGAAGTTTGTTGAGCCAGATGTTCACACATCTGCCTGCTCCACACAGTGGCATGTGGGTGGGCTCTAGGTAGCCAAAACTGACATGTCATCTATGCATTTCAAAAAAAAAATTTACTTTATATGTATGGGTGTTTTGCCTGCAAATATGTCTGTGCCGCTTGCATACCTGGTGCCCATAGAAGCCAGAAGAGGACATCAGTGCCCCTGGACTTTAGTTTACAGATGCTTGTGAGCTGCCTTGTGGGTTCTGGGAATCGAACTGAAGTCCTCCGGAAGAGCATCCAGGAGCAACCGATGGCTCTTAACTGCTGAGCCATCTCTCCGGCTCCCATGTCATCTACGTCTTAATAATGAACAAAACATCAGCATTTGGTCAGCCTGCATCCTGTAGGGCTGCCTCGAGGTGCAGGTGGCATGTGACTCCAGTTCACGGGAGGCTGACAGGTGACCCTGTTTGCTTTGGCACCACCTCAAGATCACAAGGACGTTAAAGACCATCCCTGAAGTCCAGCAGGACCATAGATCACACAGCACCGCAGGTGACTGAAAGAGTCTGGGAATGGACGTGCCTTGCTCCGACTCCAGCTTTGAAAGTGGCAGTTCGCTGCCGGTACTGACTCCAGAAGTCAGACGGAGAGGGGCAGAGGCCGGAAAAGCTGAAGGAAGCTGGGCAGTATGCCCAGGAGCCAGCAAGGGAAGGAAAACCCATGTGGGGCCGGAGAAAGCCAAAATAGCTCATTTTAAGAGTTCTACCAACGCTGGGCGGTGGTGGCGCACACCTTTAATCCCAGCACTCGGGAGGCAGAGCCAGGCGGATCTCTGTGAGTTTGAGGCCAGCCTGGGCTACCAAGTGAGTCCCAGGAAAGGTGCAAAGCTACACAGAGAAACCCTGTGTTTGGTCTCGAAAAACCAAAAAAAAAAAAAAAAAAAAAAAAGAGTTCTACCAATAGTTTAGAAGGAAACCACACCCACTGTGTTGTTTATGGCATCTTAGTTCTTCTGTTTGGTGGTATCTGCCCCTTCCACCTCTTCCTGGACTAAGCAGTTTGATTTAGAGCTTGTTTTTGAGGCTTCTGCCCATCGCCCTGGAACCCCTCATAAATGTTTAACCTACCTCTGGCCCCAGATCTCTTCAGATGTTCTACAAACGAAACTCTCCTCTCCACCCGGGAAAGGTTCAGAAGGTCCATGGCCAGAAATGTCAGCAAAGGACCTGTGAAAGTTGGCCCTCGACCCCTAGTCCCAAGCCTCCTTCAGAAAGTCTGCACAGGGCCCAGGACAGAAGTGAAAGAATTCTGTGGGAGGTTAAATGTCAGGATGCTACTGTGGCTGCAGAGAGACCCTATAGTAAAGCTGGAAAGAGTTACTCGGTTTGAAAGACAGCTGAGAAGTGTCGGTCTATAATGGAGATCGGGACGAAGAAAGACATGTCCCATTCAGGTGCACCCGAGCTTGCGGCCTGCATCACGTGCAGGATCCTTCTGAGAACGCTAAAATAGGGCAAAGGACAGAGTTGCTTTAGGACTCAGTCTTACAGGGTCCTTTCTTGCCCGTGATACCGTGCAGCAGGCATGAGAGCTATTCTTTGATGTTAAGCTGCACAGCTATAATTTTGAACACTCAGTGTGTGAGTTCTCTGCTTTCTTTCCCTTCCGTTTTTCTGGTCCTGGGCTTGGGGAGAGGGGGAAATCCCTCCCAAACTTGTCACCAGGAATCTAGAAGAAATGTGTGCAGCTTGAGTGCATGCGAACAATGTCATTATACCTTTCTGTTTCGACTTGACCCAGAGAGCCAATGAGTCTCAGGTACTCTGTGTGCTTGAGAAGCCTCAAGGGTGAGATGAAATGCTGTAACTCCAAAGAAGGCAAATAGAATTTGTAGTAGATTGGTTAGAAGGTAATAATTAGGGTGGATTGTTGTTATTTGACTTTTTAGTAATCAATATATAGGGGGTGGGAGAGAGAGAGAGAGAGAGAGAGAGAGAGAGAGAGAGAGAGAGAGAGAGAGAGAGAGAGCGCGGGAGAGAGAGAGAGAGAGAGAGAGAGAGAGAGAGAGAGAGAGAGAGAGAGAGAGAGAGAGAGAGAGAGCGCTGAATTAACTCATCTAGCTAAATCGGTGCCCTGTGAGGTTGGCGGGTCAGAAGTATTCAGATTAACTTGTTGCACTGAGAAACGGAGGCTCCTTGAGGTTAATTGACTGGGCCAAGGTCAAAGAGTCAATTAGGAGGAAGTCAGGGGAGTAGAGCGGCTCCGTTCAGGGGACAGGAAAGGCGGACCACACACGAGTGTCACCCAGAGCTTTCTCATGGTCGTGCCAGTGAACTACAGAGAAGCCAGTGGAACTGGTTTTAATTCTTTATTTTAATTCACCGAATAGCTCCCCCCATATCATAACAGCATGTAGTAGTCAATTTAAAAAGTTGAGGAACACGAAGGGCTGACTTAGAATTTGCTGCTCTTGCAGAGAACACAGGTTCAGCTCCCAGCACTCACCTACTCACCGCCACCCGCAACTGTAGCTTCAGGAGCTCTGAGGTGCTCTTCTGGCTTCCGTGGACACCTGCCCACATGTTTGCACCTGCATATATGTGTGCACCTGCATATATGTGTGCACCTGCATATATGTGTGCACATGCGCATATATGTACATACCTACATACACAAATATTTTTAACCAAAAGTTAAGGTATCTGACAGCATCCCCCCCCCCCCCGCCCCGCCCCCGATTGAAAGCATTCAGAACCTTGACCGTAAGAGCGAAGCCTACAGCTCATCTTGTTCAAGCCTCATTACATTTAAGGGGCTTACCGGCCACGCCTGACTGCGGGGTGCCATATTGGATGGCACAGTCTAGGCTGTTCATTGCAGAGGCCGCCCGTCCTTTGGAACTAACTTTTCTGGGGGCTTCTGCTTCATCCATTCCCTTTAGTAGCTATTTCTTCGGCATCCATTATGTGTGAAGGGCTGAGGCCATGATGCAAACGCGAAAGCTTTTCTCTTTGCATGGAAAGCACAGAAACCTTCCAGCGTAAAGAATGAAAGTAATCCCAGTGTCAGAATTTACAGCAACAGACCTCCTGGGGCATTGAGATGGAGAACAGTAGAGAGAGGCTCAGGCTGTCCTATTGAGCTGAGGCTCAGGGCAGAGGAAGGGTCATGGGAAGAGGAAGTGTGTAACAGGCATGGGGAAGATTTCTCAGGGACAGAGAATATATGCGCAAAGACCCTGGGACAGGGCAGCGCTCCCATGAAGGCTGTACTAAAAGAGACTTGTGAAGCATGATCCCAATTAATCAATAAAAACCAGGAGTTAAATATTGGGGTAAAGGCTGAAAGATCAGAGAAGCAGAGCAGCAGCCGCCAGAGACTCCTTACCTCTACGAATCATCAGACTGAAAACAGCCAAGATCCTGTCTCCACCCAGCCTTATCACTTCCTGTCTCCTGTCTGTACAGACCTCCAGACCTCTATGGTTAACTAGTGGCTAGCTCCACCCTCTGATCTCCAGGCAAGCTTTATTTGTCGGAACACAAACAAAATATCACACAACAGACTTGGTTGCCTTGATATCCTGAATGCTAGATGCATCAAAGGTTGCCAGCAAGTGTTGGGAGTGTTTGTTGCATGCATGGATGGATGATGGATTGCTGGGTGTATGGAAAGACAACGGGTTTGGGATGGACGGGTGAATCGATGAATAAACAGAAGGATAGATGACGTCTTAGCTTACTTTCTGTTTCTGTGATAAACACCAAAATCAACTTGGGAAGGAAAGCGTTTATTTGGTTTACAAATTAGAGTCCCCTATGAAGGAAGTCAGGACAGGAACCCAAGCAGGGCAGGAACCTGGAGGCAGGCGCTAATGCAGAGGCCATGGAGGGTGCTGCTTGCTGGCTTGTTCCTCATGGTTTGCTCAGCCTGCTTTCTTGTAGAACTCAGAACCACCAGCCCAGGGATGGCCCCACCCACAGTGGGCTGGGCCCTTCCACATCAATCATTAATTTAAAAAAAATGCCCCCACAGACATGCCCATAGGCCAATCTGATGGAGGCAACTCTTCAATTGAGGTTCTCTCTTCCAGGTGACTCTAGTTTGTGTTAAGCTGACAAAAAATCAAACCAGCAGGCTTCCTTTACACAATTATGGGGTGCCGTGAGAGTCCACTGCTCCTGTCTGCTTCAGCAATTTACCCATGGCATAGCATCCTGCTGAAGTGAACTTGGACTGTGTGCTGTGGCCCATAGCTTTCTCTGGGCTCCATTACTCACCCCTGTGGGCTTTGTTCTGGGGCAGGGAGAAAGGGGGGAGTCTCCAGAGTGTTTCTTTGCAGGGGGGCTGGGAGGTGGAGGGAGTGGTCCGAAGTATGGAGGCTGGTGCCAGCATGGGGGCCGGCTTTGGGGTTTCATTACTGTTAATTACAGCCGCACCTCACTGTGAGGGAGCACAGGATCTTATTGCTCTCAGTGGAGAGAAGCTTCTACCGTGCCCTTAATGAGAACGTTGTCTCTGGCTGGCATGAAACCGGGATGTGAGCATGAATTTAGATGAGGTTTTTAAATGCAGGAACAACCCAGAGAGACAGCCTCCTGAATACCTGCTTCCTCCCAGGTGAGTTTCACCAGGGTGCTCGGAAGAAAAGCAAAACCCAAGGTATAATTTTCTACATCTTGCAGGGTGATGGTGAGACTTAGAAAAGTTTGTGGGATACAGCGTCTGAGCACTGTAGGTATCGGCCTGGATAACTCTGTGGTGGGTCCTGGGTGTTTCTCAGCCTCTGCCAACTGGATGCCAACCCTATCCTTGGGACCTCTACTCTGCCCACCTTCGGGACACCATTGTCAGCCCTCTGTCTGTGCCAGTGACACCTCCTTCCCTGGGTGATCGCGATGGCAGCCTGGCCATGGCTGTGCTCCTCCGAGCCGAGAACTCCAGCTGTGTGGTCGTTAGTGAGTTCTTGGAGTCGGGATGGTTGCACAGTTTCTTGTATGGCTGATGCCTCCCGATCATGTCGTACTGATCTCAGACACCGGAGAGCCCTCTCTGGGCACCCTTCACCTTCTGCTTAGCACCCTGTGTGTGCTACTTTCATTGCATCCAGCAGTGATTATATTCTTTTGATTGTAAGCTTGTCAGCCAACCGACCCTTGCCTTCTTTTTTTGTTTTAAACTTTATTTTTATTTATTCTTTTCACATCATGCCTCTCCATCCCATTCATTTCCTCATCCCTTCAGGTCTACCCTGTGCCATTGCAAGACCCCCACTATAAAATAAGACAAAGTTTAAGAGAAGAAAAAAGAAAAAAAAGGAGAGAAGGAAAAATCCATCTCCTCATGGAAGCTGTAGTGTGACACAGTGAGTCACGCAGTAAACCCTTTTAGCCATATATATCTTTACATGCAAGTGTTCACAGCAAAGAGTCATTGGCCTGGTTCGAGGCCTCTGGCTTCTGCTGCACTATGGATGCTGGGCCCTCACTGGGGCTCCTCTTGGTTATCCCGCTGTTGCCCTGTGTTGTGGAGATCTTGCAGCTTTGGGTCTGGGCCCAGCTTTTGCAGAATCCCTTCACATGCTCCCGCAGGTCACAGATGGGGTGGGTGTTGGGGTGGGCCAACACTTAATCCTGGTTCTGGGCCTGGGTAGTTGCAGGGTTGGTCAGCCTGCCAGCTCTCCCCTGTCCTCACCACCAGGGTGAGCTCCTCTGCTTTGCTCTGGCTAGTTCATCCCTTGCAGCAACGAGGGGGGCGGGCAGTTCTCCTCCTTTCATGTCCCCAGGGTCAGCTCTCCCACACCTACGCCACCAGGGCCAGCCAGCTCTACTGTGCTGCCCAGGCATGGGGGGGGCACTCTCCTGAGTGCTGCAGTTGATGAGGGACGAGGACAGCTCTCCCACTCCTATGACCTCAGGGCCAATTCCTGGGGAGGCATTTCTCCCCCACCCATGCCACCACATGACAGATGAGTAATGGGGACAGCTCCCCCATACTCACAACTTCAGGGCTGGTTCACCCACACCTCTGCTAACAAGGTTGCCTCTGTGCTGCCCGGGAGAGGTGCAGGGCCTGCTCTCCCGGGTGTGGTAGCTGGTGGCAGTCAGGGGCAGCTCTCCCATCCTGCCTCAGGTGTTGATGGGCAGTGGAGGTGGGGTGAGGGGGTAGGGCATCTCCCCCCTGCCCATGCTGCCACATGTAGTTGAATAATACCACCCTTGCTTTCTTACAACTTTGAATCTGCCGGCAGCAATAGGTGTGCAGGCTGACACGTGTGTGTGCAAGTTCATGTAATCGTGTGTGAGACAGACTGTAGTGGAGGTCCAGGGACAATCTTGGGTGTCATTCCTTAGCCACTGCCCACAGTTTTGGGGGGACCTCTCAGTGACCTGGAGCTCACCTAGTAGGTGAGGCTGGCTGGCCAGAGACCCCTAAGAATTCATCTGTTTCTGCTTCCCCGGAGTTCACCACCGTGTCTAGAATTTTTATAAGAAGTAGGCTCTGTGGATTTTTGAGTTCAGGCTTCCGTGCTTGCAAAGCTGGCACTTTAAAGGCTGAGCCATCTCTCTAGCTGTGAAGCAGCAACAGTTTTTACATAGAGAGATCTACAGGGGATAAAATCATGGTAAGGAGCAAGCAAGAAAACCAAGGGCATGATGGGAAATGTGTGAGGGGGTGGAGGATCTGTCTTGGATCGGACAGGTGGAGCGAGTGTATCTGATCAGGTGACATTTAAGACAAACTCTGGAGGCTACTATGCCATCAGCCATGGGGAGAACAAAGTTAAAACCGTTCCAGACAGAGGTACCAGTGTGCCAAGGTCCTGAGGTGGGAGCAGTTTTACATTGTTCCCAGAAAGAAGGCTAGCATAAGTGAAGCCTCTTAGAGGGGTGTGATACAGTGCTAGGCAGAGAGCAGAAAGTGTGTTTATTCAATACCATTGGCACAGGGAGGTGTGGTAGCTTGTGACTGTAATCCCAGCACTGGGGAGGTGGAGACAGATCCCCAGGGCTCAACAGCCAGCCTAGCCTAATAGCTCCAGGTCCCAGTTAGAGATCTTGTCCCAGAAAACAAGGTTGGGGCCGGGGAGATGGCTGAGTTGGTAAAGGGACTTGCTACCAATCCTTATGACCTGAGTGTGGGTCCTGGGACCCACAGGGTAGGAGAAAAGAACTGACTTCTACAGTTTGTCCTCTGACTTCCACATATGTGTTGTGACACGTATCCCTTCCTCCTACCCCCACAGATTAATACACATTTTTGAGAAGTCTAAAGGTAAAGGTGCTTGGCTCCTGAGGAACAACACTGGCATTGGTCACTGGCCTTGTCTTAGTCAGGGTTTCTGTTGCTGCCATGGAATACCATGACCAAAGCAAGTCAGGGAGGAAGGGGTTAATTCAGCTTACACTTCCACATCACAGCTCATCATTGTCGAAGGAAGTCAGGACAGGAACCCAAGCAGGACAGGAACCTGGAGGCAGGAGCTGAAACAGAGGCCATTGGAGGGGTGCTGCTTACTGGCTTGCTCCCTATGGCTTGCTCAGCCTGCTTTCTTTCTTTTCTTTTCTTTTCTTTCCTTTTTTTTTTTTTTGTTTTTTTTCAAGACAGGGTTTCTCTGTGTAGCTTTGCGCCTTTCCTGGAACTCACTTGGTAGCCCAGGCTGGCCTTGAACTCACAGAGATCCGCCTGGCTCTGCCTCCCGAGTGCTGGGATTAAAGGCGTGCGCCCAGCCCAGCCTGCTTTCTTATAGAACCCAGGACCACCAGCCCAGGGATGGCTCCACCCACAGTGGGCTGGGCCCTCCCACATCAATCATTGTCTAATGGAAGCGTTTTCTTAATAATCGGGGCTCCCTCCTCTCAGATGACTCCCACTTGTGTCAAGTTGACATAAAATTAGCCAGGATAGGTCTTTACTCTCACGTGCACACACCTGCACATATGTGAGCACCGCCTTCAAACATACATACACGAACAACACACATGCACGCGCGCACACACACACACACACACACACACACACACACACACACACACACACACACACACACACACACCCTTCTTCCCCAGCTAAATGGCGGTGATGACTTATCTAGCCCTATTCAGTATTTCCCCCTGAGCTAAAAAGCTTTATATTTTTTCCCCTCCAATTCTCACAATCTCAGGCATGGTCAATTGCCAGGGTAGAGAGGAGGAAAGTGAACTTCCTAAAGGTTCAAATCCCCGCCCTACACAGCCCAGCTGAGCTGGATTTGAACCCAGTACTCCAAAACTTTAACAGCACCATAGATCCCTGGCTTCTGTGCTCCAAGATCCAATCCCTCTGCCTCAGGGTCTGAGGGCACCCAGCCCCCATAACCCAGCCAGGAGAACCTTCTGCCTAGCCCCACTCCAGCTCCCCTTCACAATGCACGAGAACATTCCACCACTCTCACCCCCCCAAGTGCTCAGAAATTCTGTTTCCTTGTTAAATAAAAGATGAGAGGCAGATAATAAAATCCAGATGCCCTCGAGGCCTTCCATGTCACCTGCCAATTTTTCTGTTGGCCATTTTTTTCCCCCTTTAAACAAAACAGAAATGATGATTTGATGGCTCGGAGCAAGAGGCCATATTCTAATGGCCTCATTACCTGTCAGGCCAGACTGTGTTTTCTTCTCTTGTTCATCTCCCTAGATTCTGGTCTGTGATTCAGTATGTCAGCACCCTGGTCAATGTCTGGCCCCATCTGCCCCCTTCCTTTTTCGGATGAGACCTGGGTGTGGAGATGCCCCAATCAAGCTCTCTCAGCACCCATGTCTCTCAGAGTCCAGGGTTCTTAATCCTGATTGTTTAGCCCCTTCCCAGGGGACAATCCACAGGTCTGCAGTCCGTTTTGGTGTTCCCAGTTTGGAGAGTGGGTAGAGACCAGAGATGTTGTTCAGCATGGTAGGAGGCACAGCACAGCTCCCCATTCCCCAGCAAGGATTCAGTGTTTCCAAATATTGACAGTGTAAAGTTGGAAAACCCGAGTCCAATCATGACTCCACCAGCTGGATTCCCAGGTTAGGTAGTGAGTTCTGATTCTGATGAGTTTAGCTGGACTGTTAGGATGTCTGTTCCTTGTGGTTGGGTTATTGTGTGTTGACCCCTCTGTTGCCTTGCCTACCTTCTGTCTGGCTGTCATAGCCGCACTGAGACTTAACTTCTGAAGTCTCCCGCTGGCGATGGACACGTCTGTTTCCCCCTGCCATCCTGTCAGCGGTTACGGCAGAAATTTGAGCTGGGAAATAGGGTTCAAAGGAAGGTCTGGGGCTGCTTTGGGGAGGAATGCTAATGAGAGAGTTGGCAGGTGTGACATGGGATGGGGGTGGGGTAGGGTGTGGGGAGAGCAGCCACCCCTGGAGATGCCCACATCCTGGGACTTTGTTGATGGGATCGAATTAAGGGTCAACTCATGAGGTAGAATATAGGGAGCAGGGCCTCTTCCAGGAGGGCCAATCAGAATCCAGAAAGCTGATCCAGTACATTAGCAAGTGTGTGAAGACCAGAGCTGGGCAGTGCAAGTGACCTGTGGAGACCACATGGGCCAGGAAGTGGGTTTCCCTCCTGGGAACACATCTGTCTTCTTGTGCGTGCTTGGTGTCCCTGGCTTGGTAGCTGGATACGCCGGTCTGGTTTTCTTCTTGATGCTGTGATGAAATCCTGGCAGAGAGCAACTTGGAGAGGAGTGGCTTGTTTCAGGTTACAGCTTACAGTCCATCACTGAGGGAAGCCAGGGCAGGAACTCAAGGCAGGAACCTGGAGGCAGGAACTGAAGCAGAGACCACGGAGGAGTGCCTCTCACTGACTTCCTCCCTTCCTCTGCTCAGGTGCCTTTCTTATAAAGCCCAGGATCACCTGCCTTGAGAGGGCTCTTCCGACAGCGAGCTGGACCCTCCTACATTTATCAGCAATAAAAAAAAAATGCCCTATAGATGTGACCACACGGTCCATCTGATCAGAGTAATTCTTCATTTGAGGTTTCCTCTCTTCCCAATTGACTCTGGGTTGTGTGAGGTTAACAGCTCAAGCCAACTATGACAGCACCCCATTTTAATGGGGGGGGGTGAGGAAAGTCATTATAAGATCAGATGTGTAATAAAGAAGGGAAGTCAGTTCTGTTAGTACAGTATAGTTGGGAAGTCAGGAAGTCCTGATTTGACACTACCTATCATCAGCTCTGGAAATCACTTTGATGTGGTTAATGGGACCATGAGTCAGGCTAAATTGCCTGCCCACCCCAGGGACCTTTTCCTGTCTCCTTTTCCTTTTTCGGTCCGATGGGTCTGTTTGACGTCTGATCAGAGAGTCTATTTTTGAGTTGCAGTAAATGACACTTATTCTCCCACCTCCACACAGTCGTTGGAATATTTGGGTGTTTATTACGTCGTAGGCACCACTGATTAGTTCTGGGCATAGGACTGGAGAAGACAAACATATCTTACCCTTGTGGAGCAGTTCTGATTGGGGAGACCATGGACTTTCACAGCTTTGCCATAGGGGTCTGCGGAAAGGCCACCAGAAAGAGTGCTTGGTGTTGGGAACGTCTGCAGGAGGGGATCATGGTTCCCCTGTGACATCAGTGAAGGCTTGCTGAGGGGACTATGGATAGAACTGAAGCCAAGGTGTAAACAGCATGTGCAAAGGTCCTGGAGGGGGCAGGGGAGCATGCTGTCCTTGGTGGATAAAGAAGAACAGGGTGGTTAAAGAGAGAAAGAGTATGGAGTTCCTGCAGACCGTATGAGCGTCACATGGCTGCTGTAACAAATGTCCTCATACTTGGTGTCTTCCAGCAATAGGGTTTTTCTTTTCCTCCCATCATTCTGGACACTAAAAGTCTAAGCAAGGTGTCTAAAGGCTCTGGGGAGGGCTATCCTTTGCCTTAGATAATACCTAGCATAACTTACGGTAGTGCTAGGCATTCCTCGGTTGTGGTGGCATGATTTTAATTCTGTCTACCTGTATTTTCTGTGCATAGTTTCCCACCTACTCTCTCAACCTCTTCTGGTACATTGGATCTCTCCCATCCTTTCTCATTTTAGGACACATATCCTTGGTTTAGGTAACAAATGGATAATTGAAGATGTGCCCACCTCAAGATCCCTAACTGAGTTGCACAAGCCTCATCTCTCTTTCTCTTTATTCAGAGAAAGGAACATCACAGGTTTGGGTGCTTGTGGCTCTGGTCAGGGGTATGGAATCCATTCCTCCCTCAAGATAGTGGTGAAGAAGGTGATCTCGATTTTGTGATGCTTAGGGGGTCACCAGAGAGTTATTAGCAAAAGCGTGGGGTGAACCCAATGACTCTCTCAAAATTTCCATTGCATCATCCATCTTCCTGTCTGTGTATTGTGGTGTGTGCACACGTAAATGCCATGTTGTACTTGTAGAAGCCAGAGGACAGCCTACGAAAGTTGGTTGTGGAGCCTGAGTGGGTGTGTATGCACATGGTGTGTGCATGTATTTGTATGTGTGTGTAGGTGTACATAGTGTGTCTACTTACATGGGCACATTTGTGGAGTCCAGAGGTCAAGCTTGGGTGTTGTTCCTCGGGCACTGTCCACCTTGGTTTTTGAGACAAGGTCTCTCAATGGCCCGGAAGCCATCACATAGGCTAAGCAGGCTAGCCAGCCCTGGGATCCTCCTGTCTCCCCCTCTCACTCTCCTGTGTGGGGCATGCAAACATATGCCACCCTGCCTGGCTTTTCTTTGTGGGTTCTGGGGATTGAACCTGGGTCTTCACACTTGCAAGGCAGGCGCTTTTTCGACTGAGCCATCTTCTCAAGCCAGGAACTCCCTGTTTTTTTGTTTTTTTTTTCACGATTATCTGGAATAATTTATTCAGCATTGTTTCCTGTGGTGGCTTCGATGTTGAGCATTGTACCAAACCCAGTTCCAGGCTGTTCTGAAGTCAGAACAAGCTACTCTTCCTCATCTGAGAGACACGGCATTCACTCAGTGGATGCTCCCCTTATTACTCAGCTTCCTTGTGAATAAATGTTTTCTTTAGTGCAGTTAATAGCATCCTCACCTGGCTAAGTACATGCGCCACCAGGCAGGCAATTACAGCCTGGGCCGGCTTGATCTGTCTCCGGCTCATTGAGGAGGCATCATTATTTTTCAGTAACGTTATTATTATTTTTTTCTATAACAACCAGGCTTGTTCTGCACAGGAAAAATAAATAAGAAAGGCAACTTGGTGCCCATGGAGAGTTGTGTTTAATTTGCATTAAATTTGCATGTCATTTAGGGATCTTCTTGTGCGTTGTGCTGAGGTCAGGGTCTGGTTAGGTGAAGGGGCAGGTATGTACTGCCCATCACAATCTCATGGGGTGCCTTAAAGGGAGGAAGGCCAAGGGTCAGGGCTGTGGGCTCTGGGGTCTGGTGTCTTGTGGTCATATTCAGCTCTGTGTGGCTTGTGTGTCTATCTGTGTCCTCTGGTCACATCCCCACTAAAGCTCTGTGGCCTTGGGGATGGTACCCTAGCCATGAGGTGAGACTACCTATACAAGTTCCTCAGGCTGTTGGTTGAATTAAATGAGCTAATGTGTTGATAAGACTAAGCAGATGGGCAGGGAGGGCACCAGGGGAGCTCTGTACAAATGCCAGCCTGTCGAATGGTCCACAGGGATTCGTGAATGCCTAGCGTACAGGTATTCATGTGCTGTTACCTGCTGCCCAAACCAAGAACATATCTTGTCTCATGGGGCTGGGAATCCAAGTCTTCAATCAATCATTCTGCAGTGACCCTATTTCAGGGAGGGCCACATTCTGTGGTAATTCAATGATATTTGGGGATGGTCCAATAGATCCCTGGAGGACTTCCCAGGCACCTCTGATTCCCAACACAGAAAGATGTAAGTATCTCAGAGGGTTGTTCTTTCAGTGTCCTTGAGTGCAGATGCCCGAGGAGGCCAGAGACAGCTGAAGCCCTGGAACTGTAGTTGATAGACGACCGTGAGTTGCCTGATGTGGATGCTGGGAGCCAAACCTAGGTTCTCTGCAAGAGCAGCCAGTGCTCTTAACCACTGAGCCATCTCTCCAGCCCCAAGCCTGTTTTTTTGTACTGGGATTAAAGGTGTGTACTACCACACCCGGCCTAAGTTTGGGGCTCATTGAGGTGACTTCCTGGCTCCTGTTTTAAGGGGACACCATCTGGCCCTGGCAAGAAGATGTGCTGGACGTTCTCAGGTGCCTGAGGGTCTGTGTTGGTTGACAGTGTGGTAAATCCTAGGGTGGACTGGAGCCAAGAGGGCCCAACAGAGGTTGATTCCATCTGACCAATCCAGTCCTTTCTCAAGAACGCTATGTGGGGCTGGGTGCCCACTGAGTCAATGGCTGAGCCATACTGGTGCCTCGTCCCAAACTGTGACTCCTACTCCTCACAACCTCAGGGGACCACCACCCACATGGTGGGGGGGGATGGAGACCAAATTCCCTTGCAGAAGATAGGTCCAAAGAGAGGAAAAGTGGGTCCCTGGTCTGTCTGCCTCAGCATCCCTGCATCCCTGCTTTCCTTGGCTGCCAGGACCGCTTGAGTCGCCCGAGGACAATCACCGCCACAATTACTTAGGAAAATGTGTCCACCGTGCACCCCCTAGGCAACGAACCCCACAGCCTTGGGGTTCACCATCCACTGGTTTCCTTATGATCCAGGTAATGTGTTGATCGTGAGCGGAGTGAGAACTCCCCCAAACCCAGGCCGGACATGGCAGCCTCCCCAGGGCGGCAGGTGACAGGTGGCCTCGTGCCCATACGCCAGTGGCCCGAGTCTCACGGCTCCTCTGCACATGGTTTATAAACATGGCATTTGCTTTGGAGAGCCTTGGGGGAGCCTTGAACTTCTAATTAAATTGGCTCCAAGCAGGTGGAAAGCAGGCGACTAGGTGGAGGGCACGGAACAGCTGCGGAGAAGGTGGAGGGGGCCTGTCCGCTCAGCCGGTGCATGGCCCCTCACCGCGACGGTCGGTGTTGACTCAGAAATACGTCTTACTTTTCCTGAGGAGCGGCCTCCCCCCCACTCGACCCCCCAACCCCCGCTTGCCCCAATGGCTGTCCTAGAGAAATGTAATCACTCTTCGAGTGTCTCTTTTACTCTGGTTCACAAAGGTCCCTTCTCTTCCATCTCCATTTTCTATCATTCAAGGGTGGGAACCTATTTGCCAACACGGCACTATTTTTTTAGTTTTAAACAAAAAAGTTCTAAATTAGTCAAAATACAAAATTTGCTATATTCAAGTGCACAATTGCCCATCCATCTCTGGAACTTTTTTTCTCCCCGATGTAAACTCTGTAGCAAAAAAAAAAGGAATCCCCCATCAGCCCCTGGAGGTCATCCATGCACATCCTTCAGGTCCCTCACGTATGGGGGCAGGATGTCCTCCTTTTACAAGACGGAGTCTTAGTCCAGGGCTGGGTTGTATGATGATTCTATATCTAATGTTTGGAGGAACCACAAACTCTTCCGTGGCAGGGGTACCTCTTCCCATTCCCACCAGTGCTGAGCGAGCGCCCCCCCCCCCCCCCCCCCCCCCGTTTCCCCACATCCTCCCCGGCCTACTCTTCCTAAGTGCGGCCACCTGGATGCCTGTGGCGTGGAGTGGCTTTCTCTCACACTCTCCGGGGAGTCGGCATGTTGACATCCTTCCTCCACGTGCACATTGACTGCTGTTTGTGCGTCCATCTTCTCTGGAGGAATTTCTCAAGTCTTTCCCCCATTTTTCATTATTCTCTCTCTGCCTCCTTTCCCTCATCACCTTCCTTTTTTTCCCTTCATCACTTCCTCCCTGTCTTCCCTCCCTCCCTCTCCTTCCTCTCCCCCTCCCTCTCTCTCCCCCTCCCTCCCTCTCTCTCCCTTCCTCCCTCCCTCCCTCTCCCCTCCTCCCTCCCTCCCTCCCTCCCTCCCTCCCTCTCCCCTCCTCCCTCCTCCCTCCCTCCCTCCCTCCCTCCCTCCCTCCCTCCCTCCCTCCCTCCCTCCCTCCCTTCCTATCTGAGGATGGTCTCCAGGGCCCTGGCAAATGCTCTCTCCCCGAGCTTTGCCCCAACCTCTGTTCTCTTTTGGCCCGCATTTGTGGCCTCTCTCCTCCTCGGGTCTCTAACCACTTGGTAGCAGCAGAGTCAGAGCAAAGGCTGAGCAGGATGCTACTTCCGTTGGCCTCAGGCAAGCACCTTCTGTGCTTCCGTTTCCTATCAGTACACTCCCTGCCAGGGTTAAGAAGTTGAAGATAAGGTAAGGAAGGGTTGCCCAGGGCAGCCCCCATCCCGCCCAGGCTTTCTATGAACTCTTATTCTTATTCCTATTCCCTCTCTCCCCCCACCCAGACTTCCATTGTGGCTGCAGCCTGGCTTGTGCCTTGTGCTGCTGGAGAATTCTGAGATGGATGCTGTCAACAGAGCCCAAGGCAGCCACAGGAGTTCAGAGTATGTGGTTGGAGGGGCCCCTTTACAACACAGTGTGCCAGCGCCAGCAGCAGCCGATACGGCCTTCGGTGGGCAGCCGTCTGTCCGTCAACCTGCCAAAGCTTACCGATATACAATTCATCTGGGCGAGGGAGAAACATGATTTGGAAGTGACCCTGACGGCTGCAGAGCCAGAGGCCAGGTACATTTGCATATGTGGGAGGGAAGGGGGGAATCTAGAACATTCCCCCAGGAGGCTGAACTGGGACCCAGTGTCCATGACACAGCTCTCCTCACAACAGTAAGACTTTAGGTTGTGCGGCTCCAAGGTCTCCAGCCTTGAATTGGATTTAGCCCCTCCTCTGTCTACCTGCCAGGTGCCCTCCCCCAAGATACCATGGAGCAAAGTGTCCCAGCACGCAGCAGCTTTCCAGATACTCCCCCGTTTCTCTACTAACCCCTAAACATGGTCTTGATTCCTTCGAGAGGCACCCCTCTGAGCCGTCCACAGACAGCAGGTTCCAGTAGAAGTCGGTCTCCCTCCGTCAGGGCAGGTGCACAGATTCTCATTAGACTCTGAGTTTGCTGGAGCTTGCAGATGCTCCCTGTGGCCTTTAGAGGTGCAGTTTCCTTGGAGATAGCAACATCTGACCTGGGCACTTGCCTGACGGTGGACCAGATTTTATTCCTGGCAAGAACTGGGAAACAGGTCTCTAGACAGAGCCAAAGCCGCCATCAGCCAGCATCAGGGTTTTCATTTTGAAGCCAGCGAAGCGCCACAGAGCGAGACCCCTTTGATGTGATAATGTGAAAATGAGAATTGATTTAAAAAAAAAAAAGATCACTGCCATTTAATTAACCTCTGTGCTGGCAGCGATCATTTGCCGACGTTTCAATGAGTAACACACAGCCGACTCTCTTCATACGTGCATGTGTCAAGGGCTGGGGATAAGGGTTGAAGTCTTAGTTCTCTAGTGAACAGGACGCGCTCTGTTTCCTTCAGGCCTCCATGAGCAGAGCAGGGTCTTCAGCCCTTCTCTGTTGTAAGGTCTTTCCGGATGTGGAGTACAGCGATGATTCCGTTCCACCGTGATCCCACTTCATGAGGCACCACCAGAGTCAGGACAGTGTGGCCCATAAGCCATTCTGGCCCACAGCTGGATTTATAAATAAAGTTTTATTGAGATGCTGCCTTCTATCTTTTTCTTTCGTTTCCTTCTTTTTCACTTCCCATTTCCTTCCCTCCACTCTCTTCCATCTATTTCCCTCCTCCTTTCTCCCATTCTTCCTTCCAACTTTTTTCCTTTCTTCCCTTCTCATTTCTTTCTTTCCAGTTTGCATGTGTACCTCAGGCAGTGAGCCTTTTCATCAAAAGGTACTCGCCCATAGCAAAGTTAGAAGCTCTTCCATCCTCCTCATTCTTCTCTCTCCTTCACCATAAACCTTTGGAGTTCTTCAAACACATCATACAAACATACAGGGAATATTTAAGCATAATAGTTATGTGTTTATACACATTTATGTTTAAATACTGTTTGTATATGAAAGCTCATACTAAATATGTTGTCTGGGATTTTTTGTTCTTTACAAATTAGTATGCATTGGGCTTTTAAACAACTGTTTAATCAGGAGCCATAAAACCTTAGCTCATGGAATAAATCTGGCCCAAGTCTGTCCAATCAATAAAGTTTTATTGGGGCTCATCACGTTTTATGGTGTCCTGGTTATCTGTAATCGTCAACTTGTCACCTAGAACTATTTAGGGGAGAGACTCTCAATTGAAGAATTTCCTGGGCCAGATTGGTCTGTGGATATGTGTGTGTGTGTGTGTGTGTGTGTGTGTGTGTGTGTGTGTGTGTGTGTGTGTGTTTGTCTTGATTGTTAATTAGCGGAGGAGGACCCTGCTGGGAGGCACCATACCCTAGGCACTGGTCCTGAGCTGTGTAAAGCTAGTGCTGAGCATAAGCCTGATTGACAGGCAGCAAGCCGGGTCCTCCATGGTGCCTGCCGCCCTTCCCTGGGTGTGAGTGAGTCCCTGTAGTCATGATTTGTGGAAGAGTGAGCAGGCCTGCCTTCAGGATTCCTGCTGGAGTTCCCGTTCTAACCTCCCTCCATGATGGACTGTGACCTGAAGTATAAGCCAGATAAACCCTTTCTTCTCCTAAGTTGCTCTGGTCAGGGTGTTTGTTACAGCAACTGAAAGGAACTAGATAGGATACACGACATATGCCTATTTATTTACATATTGCCTGTAAGTGCTTTTGAACGGCACTGTCGAGTTGAGTAGTTGCCATGGAGACAAGACAGCCCAGGAAGCCTGTGACCTTTGCTGTCTGGACCCTTACAAGTCTTTTAACGTCTGCTGACAAACCACCCTTTTTCCTCTTACCGAGCACGTAATATTCTACAACGCGGTTGCATAATATTTAATTAAGCTGTCTCATTATTAATTTACTCATCATTTCACAGCACCTACTGTTGTGCCCAGATCGTGACCCCCAGAGAGACCACCAAAGACGAGCATGCCGGAATGCAAAAGCAAGGTTTAATTCTGGATATACAAGCCTAGGCAGGGACTTCGTCCAATACATCCAACGCAGTGGAGGCTGGAGGAAGTGCCCACCTGTCTGCAAGCTCAGCTTTTAAAGGGAAAAATCACAAGGTTACATCATTTAGGGGTGCTAGTACGGGTACAGTTCTGACTGGCTCGCTTCTAGGGACTTCTAGAAATTACTTCTAAGGGAGTGGTTGCCCGCCACCATTTCTCATTGGCTGCCCTCAGGTGGGGGCATTTCTGTGGTCAGTTACCTTGGAAACCAGGGAGAGGACATTCCATAGTCTGGCAGGCATTACCTCGTTACTATCTTGTGACTCTGAACTTCTACACTTCCTGGTTTCTGGAATCTGAACTGACTGGTTTCAGTAACTAAAGGCCTATTCCCAAAAGGAGAAATCTTAGGCCTTAATTTTAGGGTGAAAGCATTTTGGTCTTATTTCTAAGATGGTTCATTTTGGTCTCACACTACTATGCTGTGAAATGGGGACCAGACGCATGGGCTGTATCTGGCGTGACCTCATTGCTGGGGAGGGGACTGACCCCTGAGCCCTTGAAACTTATGACTGTGATGGTCTCCTAGCCATGTGACTGTGGTCTTGAGACTGTCTCAGAGGGTGGGCTTGGGTTCCATTTCTTCTTTCCTTCGGGAATGTTCCAGCCACTTCAGCCACAATGGCTGAGCTCTCAGGGCCTGAAGTCTTGGTTGGCTCCTGGAGAGTCTGAGCAGACGCTGTCCTCTGCACAGAACTTTGTTCTAGAACACCAGCGCCTTCTACCCTATCGGTGAGGATGGCATAGGTGAGCGTCACACTGTGGAGCGACCCCAGGGAGAACATCTCTCAGGCGTGGGGAGTCGCCAGAGGGCTTGTTGGAATGCAGACATCTGGGACCCACCCCAGAGGTTTGGAGAGCTGGGTTTGCTGCACAGAGTCTGGCTTTAGGGTAACTTTGAGCCTCTGATGTTTAAAATGAAGAACTGCAGGGCGGCGGTGGCGGTGTGTGTGTGTGTGTGTGTGTGTGTGTGTGTCTCAGCAGCAGAGCACTGGCTTGCTGTGCGTGAGGTCTTGGATTCTATCCCTAAAACTAAGGAGATGGTGGGGAGAAGGAGAGGCTGATTGGATAGAAAGGAAGAGCAAGAAGAGGGGGAGGGGAAGAGAGAGGGAAGGAACCGCACACAGATTTACATGGTGACGACTGAGGGGTCTCAGACTGCAGATGGCAGAAGCCAGCCACCTGGGCAGAGTATGAGCCTGTTTGGACAGTTGTGGGCCAGTTCCCTGGATGGCTCAGAGAGTTGTGACCCCGTCTCGCAGAGGATCGTCACCAGGCTGTCTTAGCCAGAATGACCTGTCAGGTTCTGTTGACAAGCCACCACCCGACCAAAGGAACTCCAAACGCTTACTTCCTCCTGCCAAGGAGTCCCCCCCTCAAGATCTGTGTCCCTCGGTGAGATTCCAGTGGATCTGATGGGGTACTCAGTGACTCAAGGAGGCCATTGTCCTCTGGGTGGCATCTCCAGTTGACCGGTGTAGGAGAGCGACAGTCCCCAAAAGGGGCGGGATGGATGCCAGGTGGCCTTAAGTCAAACATCTCCTGCAGGGCAGCAGCACACAGACCACGGCTCTGATATTTAACACGCATGTCTGGCAGAGCAGGAAGACTGCCATAGATGAAGGGGTCAAGTTGCCCTCAGCGATAGGCACACCCCCATCCTAATTTACCCCTAACGATCAAGCTTTGTGGCAAGCTTGCTGGCTGCACGCACTGAGTGTATGCCAAAGGCCTCACTTAATCACCCCCAATTCTTTAAACTCAGGAGGGAAAAAGAGCCGGAGGCCTTCTTGGAATCCCTGAAGGCCAGCCACGAGTGACCATGCTCACCCACCCTTGCTGTGATCCTTCACGCAGACTCATCTGCCCCACATAATCAAGGGGCAGCCAGGGAGCCACAGAGGGGAACCCTGCCGAGTAAATAAGAAGTCTCGAGCTCAAAGCGGCCAGGACCCTGATTGGGCTAAGGTCACTGTGCTAAGAATGGAGGAGAGAGAGCTGCCTCACAGACCCAGGGAGCTGGGGCCTACGGAGCTCTTGAGACCATCTGTGCTGCTGAACCCTGTAATTTATGGGTGGGAAGTTGAACCTAGTGGATATTAAGTGACTGGCCCGAGGAGTCCAACCCACAACGCTGCTGGTGCTGAGAGTCCCTAACCTCTGGTGTCAGGGAGAAGGCACTCTCTGTCTTGTAGGCTCTGATGGCTGGAACCCTCGGAACCACCAGATAATAGCCACTGGTTTAGACATAGTGGCCATACCTACTCAGCTTTGTAAGGATGCATTTGTATGTGTGCGCATGCGTGTGTGTGTGTGTGTGTGTGTGTGTGTGTGTGTGTGTGTGTGAGCGCGCGCGCGCGCGCGCGCGCGCGCGCGTGTGTCAGTGTCATCTCAGGAGTTAGTCACCTTTGTTGTGTGGAGACTGTGCCTCTCATTGGCTTGCAGGTCACCAGCTTAGCTAGATTGGTGGACAGGAAATGCCAGGGATGCTCTTGCCTCTGCCTCTTCTCCACTAGGATTACAAGCACTTGCTATCATGTCTGATCTTTTATTGGGGGTTTGGGGGGGGAAGGTGTTTCATCACAGTTTTTTTTTTCTGTGTAGCCCTGGCTGTCCTCAAACTCATTCTGTAGTCCAGGCTAGTCTCGAACTCACAGAGATTAGCCTGCCTCTGCTGACTGAGTGCTGGGACTAAAGGTGTGCGCCACCACCGCCCAGCTCATGCCTGACTTTTTTTTTTTAAACATGGGTGCTGGGGATTCGAACTCAGTTCCTAATGCATGCATAGAAAGCACTTTTCTGAGCCATCTCCCCAACCTCCAGATTAATTTTCTTACTGAGAAGAAAGGGGAGGGGCTGGGGAAATGGCGTCGCACAGAGGGTAAAATATTCATCCAACTCAAGTAAGGTTTTCCAGTTGCCCTCCGGCTTGGGTGGGGAAGGGTCTTTGCTGGCTCACACCTCAGCAGGGTAACTGTTAGTGCTGCAGACCCCGGGGGCTGTCATAGAGCAATGTCTGAGTCTTGTGAGCCCTTCCTTGCCAGGAGTTCCAAGCGAATCCAAATCCTAGTGTGGCTGTGATACATGTTAGCACAAAGCGCTTCGGAGCACGGCTGAACCTGGTTCAAATCCTGCCTCCACCTTTTTGGTGTTGTGTGACCTCAGTGGAGTTGCACAGTCTCTCTGACCATCGGCTTGTTCATCGGGAGACAAGTCCCATCTCGAAGATGAAGAAGATGACCTAATGCCTTTGTATATATAAAATTATTGGCACAAAAGCAGGGCCCTTGGAAGTCATGCTGTTTGATCTCCCCGGCCCCTCCCCTCAGCCGCCTTCTTTCCAGTTTCTGATATCGGTCAGTTGACTCTCTCTCTGTTCCACTCTCTGACCCCAAAGCGAAGCCAGGAGGAGAGGGAAGAAGCTAGCCTGGTCATTTCTCTAGGGAGACCGTCATTTATTGGGTTGACAGGACTCTGGCCGCATCCCACCGGCCCCAGGGAGACAGTGAGCAGAGACCTCTGAACGAATTTATCTTGGAAATTGTCTTTTTTCTTCAGGCAAAGGGAGGAAGGAGGAACTTGGAAGGCAGCATCTAGCCAGATGCCCTGCGAAATCTGCCCCAAATCAACCATCCTTTTTAATAACGAAGGTTGTCATGAGCCCCGGTTGAGCCCCGGTTCAATCGGAAATGACAGACTGTGTAAATATTTGCTCTGTAACTGATTTATGGGGTAGGGAACAACGAAAAATAAGATTAGTCACTAATCATGGGGAGATCAGGAAGCTGGGATGCCAGGACCCACTGCCTAGAAGGCCCAGGCCCTGACTCAGGTCAGTGCATCCTCTGAGGATGGTGGGAGACACAGGGGTGTTTTGTAGGGGTCTTCACCCGGGGGGTGTGGACTTGTGGATTATTCTGTGGGGGAGGCTTCCGGCAGCATTGTCTGTGTCTGAGACCAGCTTCTAGCCAGATGCTCAGATATGAGCCCAGAATGGGCTTTTTTCCCTTGAATCTGACAGCTGGCGAACTTCCTGCCCAGATGGGTGCCTTTGAGAAACAGGAGGGAGTGTGTGTGTGTGTGGCTGTCTTTTAGGGCGAGGTTGACAGACTTGAGTCTTCCTGAGGATACGAACTGTCGAGAAGGCCAATAGTGGGCATTATCAATCCTTCTGCAAAAGAATTAGGTCCCTACCACTCATCACCCAGCCCCTGGCATCACAGGGCTGGCATGGCATTCCTGGGTGTGGTAGCCACTCCCTTGTTGTGAACTTCCTGCAGGTTCAACTCCACACAGCTACTCAGAGCCAACACCTCCTGTCACAGCTCGACCCTCAGGATGGCTACTGGGTCTCACCTCCCCATAGCATCTAGATAAAGTGGAATTCTAGATGAGCCGATCCCTTCAGATTTGTTGATGCCCTCCTGGGTCACCAGGGTGGGGAATCCATGAGGACCGTGCTGCAGTGTGTAAGAACCCAAGGTCTTCACCCATCTGCAGATTCATACTGGTGTCTGTACGGGAGCTGGGGAGATGGCTCCGTGGATAAACTTGCCTTGCAAGCAAGCAGGAGGACCCGAGTTCAATCCCCATCACCCATGTGAAAATCTGGGTGTGGTATTGTGTGCTTGCAATTCTAGGTGCAGGTTCAGCAGACTATAGGACAAGTTGGCCAGACGGATTATTTGGATCAATGAGCCCCAGTGCGAGACACTGTTTCAAAGAACAAAATTTAAACCCAAACTAGAACAAAATGAAAACGATGAGCAGCACATGAGGAATGACTTTCAATATTGACCTTGACCTTCATACAGACGCACGTGCACAACCACCCATACACCTGTACACATACACAGCCCCCACAAACATGACTCACAGAAAATGTCCTTACCAATCTCATGTAATATCAAGGTATTATGCTAGCCCTGGGGTCTAGAAAGAACTGGTCAGACATGACCCCCGTCCTCTAAACAGGAAGGAGACCTCAGTGACCATGAGATGATTGGAAAAGCAGCCATGTGTTTCCAAACCAGGGTCTGAGCTGTGGGAAGCCATGTCTGCTAGTGATGGGACTCAGCTGTCTTGAGAGGAGGAGAGGGAGATGCTGGGTGGACTCTGGGTGTCAGGGACAGACATTGTCCAGGTAATGGGAAGTGAGCTTCAGGGGCAGCTTTGAGCGGTGCCTTGGACTTTCCTACTTTTAGAAAGGTGTGTTAGGACCCGGGGAACCCCATGGTGGGGGCCAGGGGCTCCTCATCTGCTTTTGGAAAGACCCTTCTTAGGATGTGGCCCTGATAACTCAGGGGTCGAGGGCCTCTTGCTGATGGGCTGCCATGAACGGTTATTCCTAATGTTTCAGGTCCTTGCAGAACAGATTTTGGAATGTCCATTTAGATCTGCACGCCTTGCCTCTTTCTGTCCTCCATCTGAGCATTTACTCTGACACAAAGCCATGATTAATGGGCAAGGAGAGGCAGCAGTTTAATTTACCTCTTCCTCAAATCCGGGCTTTGACCTAGCCCATACTTTTCAAGGGTGTCTGTTTACACTCTACACACTCTATGTGTTTTAATTTATAGAATTTTTTTTTTGAGACAGGGTCCCATGTAGCCCAGGCTGGCCTTCGACACTATGTTGCCGAAGATGACCTTGAACTTCTGATCCTCCTGCCTCCACCTCCGGAGTTCAGGGGTTACAGATGTCCACCCCCCCCACCCCCCACCCCCGGTTTCTGTGGCACAGGGGACCGAACTCTCTACCAGCTGGGCTACATCCTCAGCCCTTTCTAGGAATTTAGAGAGAACCATGTTTCTTAGTGTGCCAACCGAATCTGCGACACCAGTTACAAGGGAACTTAGAGCATCTAATTGGGAAACAGAACTCCACCTCCAGTTTGATCTTGAACTTGGAACGTGTTGAAAAAAAAAGACATGTATCACAGTGGACTACATCGCACTGTATCTGTCACTCCGCTGCCTGGGGCCTTATTTTTCTTTCTTCGAATAAAATAGAGAAACAGTTGCAGATGCCACTTAAATTATGTCTTATTATTGAGAAACAGTATTCCTGTTACTAAATCGAAACAGTGAAAACGAGTCTAAAAGTAATGAGGTGTCTGTCTCTAAAACCCACAGCCTCCACCCCTCCACCAGGCTGCCAACTGCCTCCTCCTGTGGATCCTTCTAGAAAGTGTAGATACAGATGTCCCTGCCCACCTCAGGATGGCTCTGCTCCTGATTTTCCTAGTTTACAGTGGCGTGAAAGCAATTTGCCTTCAGCAGAAACTGCTCAGGAGCTGCATTTTCATCTCTCTCCAGGCTGGCAGGATTCAGTGTGATCTCTCTACGATGGGCAGTGGCAGTGAGCCGTGGTTCCCGTCTGTCACATGTTCTGAGGGGACTGTCGCATTTCCGTACTGGTCTGGGTTGCTGAGCCTCGAGGCTTGGTCAGGTGGGTGGGTCTGATGCATTTTCAGCCCATGATAGTTTCACTTGACAGTGGGACAATTGGGCTGGACCCACACTGTCACATACTCTTGGGTGTGTGCCCTACTCACCCATACGACACACCAGCTGAGGGAGCATCTGGGGTCTCCCTATATCCCCTCTCCCCTTAATCGGTCAGCTTGCCCTAGAGAGCTGGGTCCCCATGGTCTACCCTCCATCTCCATGGTTCTACCATGGCCCAAGCCATTATTCTCTTGCCTGGGTGACCCCCACAGCCTTTTCCCCAATGACATTTTTTTGCTGGTGATGGAAATAGAACCCAAGGTTTTATGCATACCCTGCAAATGATCTGCCACTTCAGCCCGTCACTGGGGAATTCTAGACAAATGCTCTGCAAATTCTCACCCCAGTTCCTCTTTAATTAAAAAAAATGAAGATTAAAAATGTTATGGTGTGTGTGTGTAAGTGTGTAAGTGTGTAAGTATGGGGGCTTGCACATGTCACAGTGCATGCGTAGCAGTCAGAGGGACAACCTTTGGGAGTTGGTTCTCTCCTTCCCCCATGGGTCTCAGGGATCAAATTCAGATCATCAGGCCATCTCTCCCAGCCCCGTTCTATACTTGCCCCGTCAGACTCCATCCTGCTCTTTAAGTGGAGAGATCATTTCAAAAACCCAGTTGGTATCATGCCCTTCCAACTTCCTGGGGCTGTTGAAATAGGATTCAACTCTTCTTCTGAGAGTGGCAGACAGGATCTGCAGAGGTCTGGCCCGCTGCCCCCAGCCCGTGTTCTGAGTTCCCTGCCCTGGCCTTGCTTCCTTTCCATGCCCTCCTGACGACTCCCTTGCCTCCCTCCTGACCCCAGACCTCCCCAAGACTCACTCCTCCCTGACGTCCAGGGTTCCCCGGAATGCAGCATCTGTCCACTCTCCAGGTGCAGCCATGCTGTGGGATCTTACTTGCCCAGACATGTTTGCAGGACACCTTGGAACGAAGACCCATCTTTTAAAGACACAGTGACACAGAGAACCATACCGCACACGTCTCGGTCCTTCCACTCCGTAAGAGATGTTGGTGCCCCCTCCATCCTGACTCTCTCCAGCTGGGGGAAGGGCGGTAATGTGATGGACCACTCCACTCTGAGGCACAGTGAAGATGCTTTCAGTCTTTGGTGAGGCCCCGTTAATTTTGCTAGTGCAGGAATATAAAAATCTGAGAAGGGAAAGGAGAGGAGGGAAAAGGGGAGGGGGTGGGGGGAGAGAGAAGTGGGAGAGGAAGGCTGGGGGTGGGCAGAAGAGGGAGAGAATTGGGATTCAGAGGGCTCCACCGGCCAGGCATGCTTCTAGACCTTGAACATCAGTGGACGAGGCAGATCTGGAGGCCAGTGAGATAGCTCCACAGGCAAAGATGCTCGCTACCAAGTCTGGCCATCTGATCTTGACCTCTGGGACCTACAGGGGAAAGAACCGATTCCTGCAAGCTGTTCTTTGTCCTGCACATGTGTCCTGCAGGGGACACACACACACACACACACACACACACACACACACACACACACACACACACACACACACACACACACACGTAGAGCCATGATTCCATTTTCTCAGTAAAGAACTCAAGAGCAAATGCAGTGTCCAATTAGAAGAGGCATTCGAGGAGGGACTCAAAGCAGGGCCAGTGCACTGTGGGGCACCCAGTGACCAGCCCATGAAGACGGCAGGTCCGAAGGACCACCTTGAGATGAGCGTGGGACCATAAACTTGGCAACTGAATGACAGGGGCTCTTCCTCATTCTGGAGGGTGGGATGTCAAGATTAAGGGCTCAGCAGGTCAGTTTCTCACACGACCTCTCTCCTTGGTTTGCAGGTGACCCCCTGCTCACTGTGACCCCATGGGTCTGTGCACACATGTTCCTCTTAGAAGGACACCAGCCCTACAGGTTTAGGGTTCCATCCTTCATCCTTATGACCTCATCTAGTCTTAACTGCTTGGCTTTTTTCTTTCATTTCTTCCTCCTCCCTGGGTCTTTTCAAGATCTGGGGGAGTAAAGACTTCAACATATGGATTTGGGGGGTGGGGTGGGGATAATTCATTCCAAGCCTGGGAGAGGGGAGACTTTGAGGGACAGGGATGCACCTTGAGTGTCTCATCTGAGGACAGTTCCTACCCTCTTCATGCAGGAACAGTTCTGTGACTGGTTCTCAGACCTTTGTGTGTCATGGGTCAGGGGTCCAGGGCGGAAGGAAGTCTCTGGTCTTCTTCACGGACACGTGTCTATCTTCACTCGAGTGCTGACCTGCCTCCCCACAGGAGGGACTTGGCCCCCTATCTAGAGGCAAAAGCACTTCTTGACAAAGGAAAAAAGGAAGGACCCCAGTAGCCCCCTCCGGATTCACCAACAGCCAACTGGAGTATTCCCATCCAGCTCACTGGCTCCTTAAAACAACCCTGGTAGAAGTTACTTGTAACGGCAAAGACCTTGGGACTCCGAGAGGTTAAGCTGTGTGATAAAGGTCACACAGCTCCTCAAGGGATACGTACACAGTACAGGCAGCTTAGAATGGTTTCTCTAATTTGATAAATGACTGTGATGCCACCATTGGTCATTTTAAGCCTTCAGTATCATTTAGTACACTCGAGGCTCAGCGGTTACCACCTCTGCCTACTTCCAGGGCCCTTCGTGACCCTAAAACAAACAGCAAAACAGCGCTTCCACGTGTACTTGGGTGGGCCCCACGCCCCTCCCGTCTTCCAGTCCTGGCATCCGCCAGCCTGCTGTCCATCTCTGTGGACTTACCCCATCCTGGTTGTTTTATATAAACTGGAATGCGTGGTCTTTTGCGACTAGCTTTCTTCCCGAGGCATGACAGCTGTGAGGTTCACTCGTGTTTAGGCTATGAGTCGGAACAACGTAAGATTGCATTGAATTTGATTATCTGGGCAGATCACATCTGTCTTCTTTCGCCCAGTGATGCGCATTTGGTTTTTTTCCCCTGCCCTTTGGTGGTTGTCAGTGTTCATGTGTCAAGTGTCAATATCTGTGGACACTTTCCGTTGAAGATTTATTTCCCATTCTTTTGGGTACATATCTAGGTAATAGGACTGTTGGGTTGTCTAAAACTCTGGTTTTACGCAGTCGAAGCGTGACCGAAGTGCTTTCCGTAGCGGCCATGCACCAGCCGGTGGCTTCCTCTTCTCCATGTCCTCATCAGCACATGGTATTTGAGCACCTTGTGTTTGAGCATGGCCATCCAGGAAGATGGGGTGTAGCTTGTTGTTGGTTTGATTTGTGTCTCCTGTTTCTCCGTGCATGCTTGTTGGGTCTTCATATGACTTGCTGGAGGGGGGGGGGTGTCTTTTTCAAGCCCCTTTCTCACTCATAACTCATTTTTATCTTTTAAAATTATTGTCTAAAAACCATATTTTCTAAGCAATAACTTTCATGTAGAAATGCAAACTCATCATTTATCCATCCATCCATCTACCCATCCATCCATCTATTCATCCATCCATCCTTCTCTTCATCCATCCATCCATCCATCCATCCATCTACCCATCCATCCCTCATCCATCCATTTACCCATCCATCCCTCCATCCCTCCATCCATTCATCCATCCATCCACCCATTCATCTACCCATCCATCATCCATCCACCCACCCATCCATCCATCCATCCATCCATCCATCCATCTATCCATCCACCCACCCACACACCCACCCATCCATCCACCCACCCACCCATCCATCCATCCATCCACCCATCCATCCATCCATCCATTCATCCATCCATCCATCCATCCATCCATCCATCCATCCATCCATCCATCCATCCACTTACTCATCTGCCCACCCATTCCCCTCATTCCCTTTCCCTTTTTCTGTTATTCTTTCATCTCATCTCTTTTTCTCCCATCTTTCTTCTTTTCTCATCTTCCATCATCTTTTATTCCCCATCTTTCTCCTTCCATCCTTTTCCTTCTTCCTTCGTTACATCTCCCTTCCTTCCTTTTCCTCCCCCTGCCCCGCCCCTTTCTTCCATCTGTCTGACAGTTATTTGCACAGCCCTCTCTGCTCTCGTGACTTTGGATTGGTAACCACATCTCTTCTGACATCTCTGAGCTGCTGGTTTGGATGTGGGTCCCTCCAGTCTTGCTCTGATTTACACGACCTCATTGTCAGCGCCTCAGGATCCGCTAGGTGTCTGTGGGGGATGATCATAGCTTTATGCTTAGGGGTTTGCCCATGTCCCCTTCCCTTGCCAAGGCTGGCGGTGGGTGTTCTGGGTATTTCAGGTAAAGCCTAGCTTGGCTTCACTTCTCAGTTTCTTTCTTGACTTTCTGCATGGCTGTATGGCCGTCAGATGTAACCAGAGTATAGCCATGCTCATGACAGGAAACAGCACACAGGCTTGTCTGAGCCAAGCATGCTACCTCATAGATCCTCATGGTCTTGCATGGCCTTCTGGGAAGGGAACCAGTGTTCTTTCCATTGTCCAGGTGGAAAATTGAAACACAAAGAGTCTCTCTGTTCCTAACAGCTGAGTACTGGCCTTGGTTTATACACCTCTTTAAATCCCTACTGCTGGCCCGTTTGGAGCAAAAGAGACTCACTGGCTCTCGCTTCCTCATTTTTTTCAGCCCTGGGCAGAGACAAGTTACCAGATGTGAGCTGCTGTAAGGGGGAGTACCTATCTGAGCCTTGCATCGGGCCCCTGAGGGACAATAAGTAGGACTGGCTGCTGCCACAGGGGTACTGAGAAGGGTGGCTGAACAGGCAGACATGTGTAACCTCCTGCAGAGCATGCTCCCCCCCCTTTTTGAAGGTGGTACCCAAAGGAGGCCTAGAGACCTCCAGGACTGGCAGTTTGCAAGCAGGTTCTGCAGCAGCCACCAGAGGGCGCTGGGCTCCATCCTGGGCAGATGGGAGTTTGGGGAGGGAGGTGGGTGGGAAGGCGTTGAGAGATGTAGTCTTATACCTAGCTCTCTTAGACCAGCTCCTTGGAGAAGGGGGGCAGTTCTTAACCAGCCTGTGAGGTGTGTTTTGAGCCACCAGTGCCAAGCCGGAGGCTGAGAGATGCAGCCGCACCATCTGCCTGGTTCTTGTCCCCGGGGAGCCAGCAGTTAGGATCGGAAGGCAGAGAATTAGAATATAGTGTGATATCCCTCCTCCCTGCCCCCTGGGCCATAGCCTCCATTCAGAACACCCACTTAAGCAGCACCTACTGTGTGCCAGGCAGCTCACTTACACAACACCCACCTACTGTGTGCCTGGTGCCAAGCCAAGGATGGAACAAAGAGAAATCTAAAGTCACTGCCTTCAAGATTCGTGTTCTGCCAGGAAGATTACAAATGCCGGGGGTGGGGGTGGGGAATGGGAAAACATGACCATACAGATATGAAACAAACCAACAAACAAGAAACTGCAAGCTCAGGCCAGCTGGGGGAAGAGGGCTATCTGAGAGGGCTTCCTGGAGGAAGAACACCTGTTCCTGCTGGGAGGAACTGGGGTTACCCGAAAGGTTGCAGAAGGAGACACGCCAGAACTGAGTTATCTATCGAGACAGAGATCAAAGCGGCGGCGCAGAGGAGGGAACTCTGGGCCGCAGAGACAGGAGGGTCAAAGATGAGGAGGCGACTGGACTAGAGTAGATATGGAGGATGGCTATCAGGAGCCATGGTCGGGAGCTGGAGGTTCCTTAGAGAATAACGGGGGATACCAGGATGGAGAGAGTGAGGTTGTCCCAGAGAGCGAGAAGATGTTGCAGTTATGATCACTTTCGAACTGGACCATGGAGTTTGTGTAGGAGTTCGTCGAACAGGAAAAGCAGCAAGACAACACAAAGGGCAGTCCCTGGGGGTGGCTGGCCTCGGGGTGGTGACACCCAGAGATCTGGCGAGACGCGGACACAGTTGAGATGAGGCCTCTGGGCTGATCTGCTAGGTTCTTCCGTCTCCTTCGCTCCAGTGTCGTCCTCAGGGGAAAGAGGATGTCCTTCCTAGGATGACTTTAATGCTTTAACGAGACGATGCCCTGACGTCCTTGATTCTGTCCCTGGGATGCAGCCTGCGCTTAATTCAGAGTAGCAGTGACGGCTGCCACCTCCTCCACCGACGCTGTTAATACTCTCAAGCCTCCTGTTTGGTCAAGCGCAAGGTTTTAGACACTCGGTTTTGTGTTTATGCCTCGAGAGACACCCTGGCCCAACTCCCATCCGAGCTCAATCAGCACCTGGCTGGAGCCCCGCTCTTTAGCGCTTCCTCCTCATCTCCGTCCCAGTGTGAAGACTCTCACTGGAAATTGACTAGCTTTACCTCCCAGGGATCTGCTTACAAGGAGTAGGTCCAGAAAAAAAAAATAAAAAGAATAAAAAAATCATCCTGAGACCTGGTTTTTTTTTTTTTTTTTTTTTCCTTTCGCTTGCTTATTCAGGTCAGAGCTTTGCTCTGTAGTTCAAGCTGGCCTCAAAGCCAGCATCCTCCTGCCTCAGCCTCCTGAGTGCTTAGATTACAGGAGCGCATCACCACACTAGCCAAACAAAGCTATTTATTTATTTTTTAATTAAAAGAGTATACATTTTATAGTTGTTGTAGGGTTACTATTGCTATAATGAAACCCCAGGACCAAAAGCAACTTGGGAAGGAAAGGGTTTCTTTCAGCTTACACTTCTGTATCTCAGAGGGAAAGTCAGGGCAGGATCCTGGAGGCAGGAGTGGATGCAGAGGTCATGGAGGGGTGCTGCTTACTGGCTTGCTCCCTGTGACTTGCTCAGCCTGCTTTCTTATAGAATCCACAACTATCTGCCCAGGGCTGGAGCCACCCTCATGGAGGCTGGGCCCGCCCCCATCGACTGTCAGTCAAGCCAATGCACCACAGCCTTGCCCACAGGCTAATCTTGCGGGGGTATTTCCTCAGTTGAGGCTCTCTCTTTCCAAGTGAGTGTAGCTGCTGTCAAGTTGACAAAAAACCAGCCTGCCCGATGGTGTCTATAAAATATTATTTGAAAGAAACTAAACAGTTTGTGTTAGTCTCAAGTCAATGTCAGGTGATCATGTGTTGGGTAGATTCCTCACTGGCAGGAACGTTCTAGAAGATTAAGAGACGCCCAGCTGCATTCCAGCAGGCGTGGTCTCTGCGAGTATAGGTTGTGTTCGTGTTTCCCGGGTGCCCAGCTGTTGCCAGGTGGGCAGCGTTTATATTGATGATGTAGACGGTACAGACAAACTCATCTCCCTGTCTCCGTGTTCTGCTTCCCTTTCAGAGCCAAGAAGAAGAGCAAACCCCTGAACCTCAAGATCCACAGCGGTGTGGGCAGCTGCGAGAACATCCCTGCCCAGCAGCGTTCCCCGCTCCTGTCCGAGCGCTCCCTGAGGTCCTTCTTCGTGGGCCACGCCCCCTTTCTGCCCTCCACCCCACCCGTCCACACGGAGGCCAGTTTCTCTGCAAGTAAGTCCCTGCTACTCCCCCCCCCCCCCCCCCCGGGCTGCACTGGCTGGGCTCACCAGATCCTCACTGCGCAGCCCGCCACCTTACCTGCCAGGTTCAGGTTCCATGTGCTCTCCTCCCTGGCTTCTGAATCTCACAGGTCATCCCCTGCCACCCCCTCCCACATGTGCGGCTAGCTCCCGGGTCCTTAGATGGTTTTGAAGGGGGGCATGATTGGCCCTTGGAGGTGACTGTCTGTCATGCACCCTCAGTATCGGCTCTTTGGCTCGCAGGTGGGAAGGAAGGCTGAAAGTAAAGTCGGGGGGCATGAGAGGGAGCACCCATCTTTTATCTCTCTGCTCCCCACCGCCTTTCAACTGCTTGTTTTAGGGTTTCTCCGTCCATGCAGGGTCTGTGAATGACATCATGCACATTTTATTGACTGGGGTCAACGTGTATAACTTTTGCATCTCGATGACGTATTGGGGTTCAAGCCAGGTTAAGTGTGGCTGAGGATATATAGTCCACATTCACAAATTGCTGCCAGAGTCATGGTACTTATGACTTGAGGACAGATGGAAGTCCCTGGTGGCAGAGGGATGGGTTTCCAGAAAGTTCTGATCTTACCCAGAGGCGCTATCTGCTAGAAGGTGCAGATGTGGGCAGAGGGGACCCCACTGAAGCGAGGCTAACTGCTCCCCCAGCAAGAGAGCGTGTTGACTGGTGGGATGTTAGGGGACGGGGGAAGCTAGCTTCCAGAAGCTCTGGTCCTGTGCCCTAGGGCTGCTACAGGCTACTTGTGCTGTTCCGTTGATCTGGTGGCCACCAGGCTAATTGCTGCCTTCGGTACCTCGTTCTGGTCTTGCAACTGTCCATGGCAGGCATAGATTATTTCCATAGTACAAATGGGGAAACTGAGGTTCGGGGACACCAGAGATCTCCCTCAAAGTCACACAGCTACCTAGTAGTTGGGTCAGGATTTGAATCTGGTTCTTCCTTTCCTCTCTCCCTTCCTTATCCTCTTCCCCCCCATCCCCCGCCCCAAGGATGGAGCCCAGGCCCTCACCCAGGTTAGCCAAGCAAGTTCTACTACCAGGACAGTGTCTCTCTAAATTGCTGGGCACTGTCTTCAACCTACTCTGCAGCCTCTGATACCTTTGAACTTACTTCTTCCTGCCTCAGCCTCCTTAGTAGCTAGGGCCCGAGTCTGTGTGCCAGATGCCTCCAAGATCCATGCAGAGTGACGTTGCCTTCTCTAAATGGATGTCAGGGTACCTGGCAGGACAGAGGAGGGAGTGAGAGTCCCAGCTGGCGGAGTAATCAAGTCACTCCAAGGTTCGCCAACCGATTGTGTTCACGGGTCAGCCAGGATGTAAGATGTCCTTCTTCCAGGTCTCAGCTTACTGTGGGCGTGGACCCGATAAGTCCACCATGGGTGAGCATACCATGAATTGAAGAGCACCAGATACAGCAAATGTACTGACTGAGTAGTACCATAGCCTAGTGGCTGGAGCTGCACCCAGGCCCATCCTAGAGAATCTCACCCAGGCATCCCCAAAGATGGTATGCCCAGTATGTGTGAATGTACTAGAACACATCCATTCGCCGGAAGCTGGGCAAAATCACTGAGCCCAAAGCTTGTTTTATGAAAGTGTGAGTTCACTTAAATGGCCTGCTGCGTAGCATGCCCTGCCTGTGTGAACAAGCTTTCCTGCCATCCTTTGACTAGACCTGTGAACCATCACATGTCAGGGACAGCCCATGTCCTTCCTGTGGTACTCAGGCATTGTCTCCTGGGTGCCCTCCACACCCCCATCTTTAGCCTGGCAAGCCATGAACTTGTGGCTCTTTGGCGAATGGTCTCCGATCCCAGCTGCCGTAGATGAGGCTATATTTAATTAAAGAATCTATCAGAACGAGTGTGTTCCACCCCACAGGGATGTAGGGAGGAGAGGATGGGGGCGGTGCTTAGAGCTCCGTGACTCAGTAAAGGGGAGTTTGGAGAACTATTGGCGTGCGTTACGTGGTGGAGCGATCTGAAACAGTGATGGAGATGAGAATACCAACAGCTGTCGGTACCAATAGCCATCGGTGCTTGCTGTGAGGTGACAGGGTCACAGGCCTTGTCCAAAGTCTTCTCCCTCCTCTGATGTCTTTGTCACCACCCTCTATAAGGTTGAAACTTTTATCATCCCCTCTTTAGAGATGAAGAAACAGAGGTTGAGGTTAAGGACCCGGTCATAGATCACAAGGTCAGGAAAGCAGCGAAGGAGCGAATCATTCACGAAGGAGCGAATCATCCATTCTGCAAGGGCCACCTTCATTGATCCTCGTGCTTCTTGGTCGCCTTCCGCTTTCTTTCTGGTTTGGAGAGCTGTGTGGTGGTCTTGTGGAAGGCTCCTCCCTGTTAGCATGCTGCATTGGCACGTGTGATGCCCCTCTCCACCCCTGGGCTCCGCTGTTCACGTTCACTGCTTCATTGCATCCAGGGGGTGGCCATCCCTGAGCGGGGGCAGGCAGCTGCAGAGAGTGGCTGAAAAGCTAGCTCCTGGCAGCTTCTGCGACTCATTCCTCCTGAATGTCTTCCGGTTGAAGCTGAGGAATGACCTAGTATTCTGTGTTAGCTGCCTGTGTGGCCCTCCAGCCCTCAGGGCAGCAGCCATTCGAGGAAACAAGTGGCTTTCACTCTGTGACCTCCCTATCACAGTCATCATGGTAGGGGCTGGAAGTCATATCCCAAGGCTAAGGGAATACTCTCCTTCAGCTGATACCTTGGAAGAGGCTATACCCTGTCTGGGGCTGTCCTTCCAACCCCTGTGGCCATCACTTCTATAAGCAATTCCTGTCCCTTGTCCTGGAAACAAGGGGAAGAGTTGACCACCAGCCAAGAACCTGACCTTGTGCGTACCTGGAGGCTGAGTCAGATCCTGGTGTGGTGGGGGCCGTGGCAGCAGGCGGCAGTAATGGGTGATGGAGCTGAACGGCCATGTTCCCACCAAGGCAACTGCTGGGGTTATAAAGATACCCAGGATGGGGCTGATTATATAATGGGGTTTAATGAGGCTTGAAGCCAAGGCTCATTACCCCTGGAGGAGGGGGAGGAGAGGTGCATGTCTCCACAGAGGTTGGCAGCTTGTGCGCCCATCTCACGATCAGGACCGACCAGAGGATGGTGGGGGGGAACTGGCTTGGGGGAGGCAACTCCAGTGGGAAGTGTATATCCCATAGGGCTGACCCAAAGGACCGTGCTCACCAGGTGCTGGCGTTGGTGCCTGGGTCCTGCCCCGGCGGCGCCAACCCATCAGACCCAGGAGTTGCTTGAAGTCTAACCCTCAGTTAGGATTCCAGGCTCAGGAAGGTTTCTGTTGTGCACGCTATCTGCTACATTCCACAAGGCCCTGGAATGTCTGCTTAGTAGGCATGAAAAGCTATCCACTTGGAGATAAAATGATATACAGGTGTCCCTCACGTGAAGCCCTGGTTCCGGCAGTCGCCACTTGCTCCGTCCTGTCTCTGCCTCAGTCCGTATCCTTCTCTTGGTGGTCAGTTTAACCTCAGTGATGCCAGGGGTTCTGGTTTCAAAGTGTGGTTGAGACCTCCCACCAGCAACAGCCACACGTAAACATACTAGGGTGCTAGAGATGTACATGTTTGCTGGGTGGGGTGGCACACACCTGTCGCCGCCCCCAGGCTGAGGCAGAGTTTGAGACCAGCCTGTGGGCTACTGTCAGCCTCTCTCCACAGTAAACAAACAAATACAAATTCTTTCTGTTGTCCCCAGCCCAACACCCATTAAATGAGGAGAAGTCGGGGAAGGTGGTCCCCCAATCAGAGATTTCACAAACCCTGTCCCCACCCAGCAGGTTCAGCAAGCCAGAATTCCTTGGCTCTAGAACTATCTTATCTTTACATTTTGAAACACTGCCCTCCGTATGTATCAGTGTCCGTGGGTTGAGTCTGCACATTCAACTGAGGCTAAAAGGTGTTTAAAGCCATCAACTCATCTACCCTGAACGGTCACAGACTCCTTGCCTGTCTGTCATTTATTTCCTAAACAGTACAGCATGACACCTCTTTACACACCCAGATGCTGTACTTGGTGGTGTTATAAGTAGCCCGAGCTACTGGAACATCTACAGGAAGGTGTACAGGGACTCTGGGTAAGCATGATGCTACCTGAGCATCTTGCAGTTTTGGTACCCACAGATTTTGATTCCTTGGGATGGATGCTCTGCGGATATGGAGGGAGAAGTTGAGCTTCAAATACACAAAGTTGCTGGGGTGATGTTGAGAACTTCTGAGCCCAATCAGATCCCTCCATCTTTATCATTTTCTTGTATTGGGTCCCCCACCCCCACCCACTTTATTTCTCAGACTGTTGGGGTCTAGGCAACATATTTTTTTGCCTCTTCACGTACTTTGACCATGGACCAATGTTTTCACCCAGCTGTACTCCATCCTCAGCTGTTGCCCCAATGGTGGCCTCCATCATTATGTTTCCTGCTGGTGTGGGGTCCAATCCAGGGTGACCTATTGCATGGAACTATTGAGATGACCTAGAAATCTCTCACCTTTCTTTGCTGTTTATGACCCTGGTGTCTCTGCAGAGGGGCACAGTGGCTCTTCAGAATGTCCGTCAGTGGGATCTCGGCGATGGTCCCCTGTGCATCAGCTGTCTGCAGTGTGGGAGGAAGCCTGAAGAAGCAGTATTGTGCCCTGCGTATGGCATTGTAGATCTCTGTGGAAATCCCCATCGGCGCCATGCTAGTCTGATGACCCAGGCTCAGTCCCTAGAACCCACAACGTGTGAGAGAACTGCCTACCACAGGTTGCCATCTAATTTCCAGCAGGGAAGCATGGTACATGCGCATCCAACCCCCTGGACACCTCTCCCCTCAAATAAATAAATAAATAAATAAATAATAAATAAAATGTAATAGAAAAAATTAAAACAGAATCCCAGCCAGTCCCAGCAAGATGGCTCAGTGGGTAAAAAAAATATTTGCCACATAAGTCTGATGGCCCAAGTTCCATTCCTGGAACCCACACAGAAAGCCGGATGCGATGGTGCCCATCTGCAACCCCAGCATTCCTTTCTTAAGATGGGAAGGAAGTTCAGTCATGAGAATTGCCTGGAAGCTCATGGACCAGCTGACTTGGAGCACACTGTGGCAGAACCAAGAGACTCTTCCCCCAAAAGGTGGAAGGAGAGTTGACTCCCTAAGGTTGTCCCCTGACCACATGTGGACCATGGCCTGGGTACCTGTGCTCAGCCCTCCATCCCCATCCTTTCAAACAAATAAACAAGTATCGCAGCCACTGATGATAAAGTTATGTCAACCCAGTGTGGGCTGGCACATCATAGATGCAGATCTGCAAGCTGTGCTTGACCTGGGGCTCTGTTTGTTTGTTTGTTTGTTTGTTTGTTTAACCTGCGTTCAAGAGTCATCCATGTCAGAGTTCAGAAATCACCAAGTCCACTTCTCAGATGAGGGAAACTATGGGCAGACAGTAGAAAGGACTGGCCCAGGGCTACAGGCTGAGGCTGGAGCATGGCGTTCTTCATGTCCATCTGCCCTCCAAGAAGGCTGACCAACATCTGTGTCTACCATCACTCAAAATGTTTAGCAGTGAAACAAGAGAAACTCATAGGAGGTCGTGCCTCTGCTAGCCAGTGAAATATTTTGCTGTGTACACAGGGCTGCTGCTGCTGTGTGTTTGTGTTTGTGTATGTGTGTGTGTGTGTGTGTGTGTGTGTGTGTGTGTGTGTGTGTGTGTGTGTATACACGTCACCCACAAGGCCACTTCCTGGTTCTTATTAACTCCTTTCCTATTACCTTGTCTGCCCGAAAACTTTGCAATCCTTGCCTCCGCACACACAGTTTGGGCGCAGCATGAAACTGACATCCTCAGACCTTTTGTTATGATTGCTCCCACCAGGAACCATAGCAACCAAAATTGGTTGGTAAGTGGTTGGTGCTAGGAGCCAAGGGTGTCATTTGTGTCTATTGGATAAGTCCGTCCTGATTCTGGTTCAAGTGTAGGCTGTCAGAGTGGGCGGTCCCTGCCCCCTTTACTGGGGCCTAGGGTCTGAAGGTCATCGCCTTGGTCCCAGTAACTCCCCAGGTGAGGGATTCTCAGACATGACTCAGTTTATCAGAAGACGTTTTGCAGACCCAGGACCCTGTGGAGTACACCAGGCATTCATATGCTTCTCCATGCTTGAACTGCCCTGTTCTGAGAGTGATAAACGGACTCCAGGAGAGGAGGCCCATGGCTGTGTGGTACATGACACAGTAGAGTCAAGGCTGGAGCCTAAGGTGCCTTCACACTCCGAGTTTTGTGGGCTTTCTATACTTTGAGCCCCTCTCTGCATCTGTCTGTTTCTCTCTTCTCTTCTCTTCTCTTCTCTTCTCTTCTCTTCTCTTCTCTTCTCTTCTCTTCTCTTCTCTTCTCTTCTCTCTCTCTCTCTCTCTCTCTCTCTCTCTCTCTCTCTCTCTCTCTCTCTCTGTGCTGTTCAGGGTACCGTGCATGTGTATGCATTTGCATAGGCATGGGTCTACATGTATACGGCATATGGGTATGGAGGGGGGAAGACAGCCTGGTGTGTTGATCCCCAGGCACCTCCCATCTTTGGTTTTGAGGCAGGCTCTCTCTCTCCTTCACCTGGGTCTTTAACACATAGACCAGGCTAGCTGGAGGGCACGCCCCCCAGGATGCTCTTGTCTCTGCCTCCTGCTTCCTCATCACTGGAATTATAGGTGTGTGCTGCTGTGCCCAGCTTTCTTCTTTTCTATAGGTTCTTGGGATTTGAACTCAGGTCCTCAAGTTTGCAAGGCGAGTGCTTTCCTAACTGAGCCGCTCCTAGGCCCCGCATTTCATGAGATAGTAATTTGGGGTTCATGGTTTTAATCAAAATCATTCCCTCTCTTCCAACAATCCTGATCCTCCTCTGCTGGCCCCATTTTGTCCAACTACTGAGTTGAAAGGTGTAGAAGTGACCTCTGACCCCCCCCTTTCTGAGATGACCCATCTTTAGGTTTTGCCAAGCTCCTTTTTTACATCAGAAGTTGTAAGCTTTCTCCTGGGACGGGCCAGAGAGTGAACCTTTTCACATCTGTGTGAGTCCGGGGTCCATTGCTGTGACAATACACCTGCGGAAGTGGATTTCAAAGAAGGAGAAGGTTGATGTCCACTCACGATTTCAGAGGTCTCAGTCCACATCAGTCAGCCCATTGCTTTTTGCTATTAGGATGAAGTAAAATGATGCTGAGTCCCGTGCCTGGTGCCTAGGGAACCATATCTAGGGGTTATTGTTATGGTGAATACTGTTAATTTGCAAGCTCTAGGAGGCACCTAAGAAACACACCTCTTTGGGCATGTCTGGAAGGGATTGTCTAAATTAGGCTCATCAAAGTGGGAAGACCCATGCTAAATGTAGGCAGCCCCATTTTACAAGGTACAACCCCAGCCACATAAAAAAGGAAACTGAATCTGAGCTCGGCGTTCCTCTCTCTCTGCTTCCTGACTGTGGATGTTGTGATGTTGGGCCAGATAGTCCATCTCTCCACGTGTGCCCCCATGGTGGACTACGTCTTAATTATTTTTCTGTTGCTGTGATGAAACGCCATGACCAAGGCAACTTATTAAAGAAAGTGTTTAATTTGGGGCTTGTGGTTTCAGAAGGTTGGATTCTGTAGTCATCATGATGGGGACATGGCAGCAGGCGGGCAGGCGGGCATAGCGCTAGAGCAGTAGTGTAGCGCTCACATCTTGAGACAGATCCACCCCCTGAGGAAGAGGAAGTGAGAGAGATACTGGGCCTGGTATGGTCTTTTGAAACCTCAAAGCCCACCCTCAGGGACACACCTCCTCTCACAAAGCCACACCTCCCAATCCTTCCTAAGAAGTTCCACCAGCTGGCTACCAAGTGTTCAAACATATATGAGTCCCTAGGGGCCATTCTCTTCCAAACCACCAGAGTCTGTAACCTCCAGCTGTGAGCCCAGCGGTTAACTCTTCCTTTGTCAGGTGTTTTGTTGCATCAGTGAGGAGGGTAACCAACACTGCCATCACTAAAGTTGAGGACAAAGTGCTGACTCCACCTGTGAGATCTAAGTGTGAGGGGGTTGTAAGTGCTGTTCTCGGTCAGCCGGGTTTGATTTGCCTGCCCAGTTTCAGGCCTGCCCATGGAGTTCTCTGAGCCCAGAGCCTGGGTGGCGAGCAAACCCTTTGGAAGTAGGACACAGAGCAGCCTGAAGGTGAGGATTATGACTGATGGTGTCTCTCACCCTGTGTCAGAGCCCCACAGATACCAACTGGGTCAACGCGTTGAGTAGGTCTACGAAGGACGGGAGCATACTCAACAGGTAGCTTTTGAGTTGGCGACCATGCCCTGTGTGTGAGTCTTTGTTCGATGAGCTTTTTCAAAGCCTAGAGGGCTGGGGAGTCAGCACAGGGATCAAGAATTCTTGCTGCTTTCGTAGGTGACCCAAGTCACAACTCATGTCAGGCGGCTCACGGCTACCTGTAGCTTCTGTTCTAGGGGATTGGATACCCTTTCTGACCTCCCCAGGTCCCAGGGATGAAAAAAGAATGCCCCCCAATTCCTGAATCCTAGCTGGGTTCTGGGATCACAAGGTCAGTGTTATCATTGATCAATTAGAAAGATCCAGCCCACATGGAGACACAGTCAACTTTGTATACCTCAACGGAGGCAGCATCTGACTTGTTCATTTTATAGCTGATGTTAGCATGGCCTAGGGAAGTTGAGTGGTGTTCTTAGGGTCACCAAGAAGACAGAAAGATTTGGGATTTACCCTGCAGTCTGAACTACCTTCCACTTTGCTTGATGTGATGGTGGTCAACTGTGGCAGTCGGCTGTGGCAGTCATCTGGAGTCATGGACATACCCAGGAGCCATGAGTCGTCCTTGCATCTATCTATCCATCCAGTCTAAAAGGCCTTTTGGGTGCCTGGTCCCCAGGATCCTGGGATGCAGAGGCATTGAACATCCCGATCCTGACTCAGCATCTGACTCAGCTTCTAGATAGCTGGAGGAGGGCAGAAATCAAAGACCTGATTATAGAGGGGATCTTGTCAGGGATCCAGGCGTGGGTTCCGGAGAAAGTTACTCACGAAGAGACCTGAGAGCTACTCTGAAGTAGCTCATGATGAATGGAACGGCAACCACATGAGCAGGAGGAGGGGCAGACTTGCTGACGGGTTTCAGGGACTCAGGACATCTGGAAGGAGCAGGCAGAGTGATGTAGATGACTCCGGAGGAGGGACAGGAGTCAGCATCTGGTGTCACAGTATGTAGGCATTCACTCTGGGTCTAAAGGAGGCTTTCAAACCACGGGCTCTGGTACCAATGTACCAGCTGCTGCTTCTGCTCTTGCTTTGCTCCAGCCAAGTGGAGAGTGGAGAGCAAGGATGCGGAATCCAGCGGAGGGATGAGGGCAGACTCCAGAGTCTCCATCCCTGAGTCCCCGAATTCCTCACAGGGAGCAGGACCTTATAGTCACATCTGCTGTGACTTGTGTGCTCCACAAAGACCTATGAAAGTCTTCAGCCCCATATACACCCATATACACACACACTCACATATACACACACATTCACCACATATACACTTACATACATACATATTCACATACACACTCACATATACACCCATATACACACACTCACACACTCACATATACATACACATACACACTCACATATATGCTCACATACACACACTCACATACATACACACACTCACATACTCACATATACACACACTCAGTCACACACATACATCTCTCTCTGTGTCTGTCTCTCTGTCATCTATCTCTGTCTGTCTCTCTGTCTGTCTCTGTCACACACACACACACACACACACACACACACACACAGAGTTTTTTTTTAATTTCTTTCGTGTTGAAACAGGATCTCATTATGCAGCCCTGGCTGTCCTGGAACTTCCTGTGTAGACCAGGCTGGCCTGGAGTTCACAGAGATCCCCATGCTTCTGCCTCCCGGGTGCTCGGAATAAAGGTGTGTGCCACCCGACTTACATACAGTTTTGTTTTGTTTTTTTAAAAAGAGGGGAATTTGGGCATAGAAAACCCAGGAAACCTGTCATGTGACTACAGAGGTCCTGGCAGTCAGGGGTCCCCAGGGAGTCCTGGCCACCATCAGAAGACAGGAGCAGCTGACACTGTGCCCACAGGCATTGCTGGGGGACCTTCTCTTGACACCAAGAAGAAGAGAACAGTTTGGCCTCCAAATGTCCCAGAAGATGTAGTTTCATTACTTCCAGCCCCCAGGTTGAGGCATGGCCTGTGGCAGCCCCTGGAGGCCATAAACAGCTGCTGCTTTGGCCCTGGTGACGCGAGCACCAGGCTAACGAGCCCGCGTTCCAGGCCCTGTGGAGTCGGCTGGGGCGCCAGTGTGGCACCTTTGGGGGACGTGGTACAGCTCTTCTCAGCTGTGAAATTGATCATCAGTCATTGAGTTCCAGTGGTCGCCTCACAGATGGCCCCCGAGTGACCATAAAGAGTTAAATGCCGCTTCTCCAAATGCCCCTTGGCTCTCTGGGCGGCACTTTGCCGGGGAAGGTAGGGAGGGCTCCTGGCAGAAGAGGGGGCTGGAGCCAGTTTGTCCTGGGCACACAGGTCTCTAGTGCCTGCCCTACCAAGGGAACGGACTTTTTTGGATTCAGTCATTTTCCTATTTAAAAGGATCTCAGCGGGGCCAGGGACTTAGCTCAGTTGATAGAGCACTTACTAGCATGCAGAAGGTCTTCGGCTCGATCCTTAGCACCTCATGAATGGCTATGGCGTGCATACACATAATCCCAGCACTAGGGGAGTGGGTATAGGAGATCAGAAGCTCAAGGTCATCCTTAATTATAGAGAGAGTTTGAGGCTAGCCTGGGCTACACGGACTCTATAAAAAAAGGGGTTCACTAGAATCCCTTTGGCTCCGTCTTACCAACCCATTTTCCAAATTAGTAATAAACTCAGTAACTTCTTGATTTGAACAGGCTACCCGGAGGGCCTAAGATGGTGTGTGAGTGTTAAATGCATGCTCCAGGTTCTACAACCCCATGTGGTGTGACCTGATGTGACACTGGGTGGGTTAGGCACTCTCCCTGAGACTCAGAGGCCCCCCATTTGGAATGAGGGTCTTTGTACTTCCCTGCACAGCAGACCCCCAAAGGTAGACCTCAATCAACAGTGTTGACAGAGCAGATGATTCCTCCATGGAGGCTGTTGGGGGGGAAGAGTCCCGGTCAGACTTGTAGAGAGTCTAGGGAGGCGCCCACCATCCATTTGGGGTTTTCAGTGGTGTTCGGAGGCTGCCTGAGGCCAGAGTTGTCGATACCTGGAGCTGGAGTTACAGACAGTTGTAAGGGGCCCTTTGAGAGCTGGCTCTCTCCATCTGCCATGTGGGTCCTGGGACTAGAACTCAGGTCCTCAGGCTTGGCTGCATGTGCCTTTACCCACTGAGCCATCTCACTGGCCCATATAAAAGTATTTAAATAAAATACTCCCAACAGTCTGGTGGGCAAACTCCACGGGCCAGCCCCCTATTTGGGTGACCAGAGTTTTATTTGAAGCAGGTTTGGGATTTAAGAGTGTACGTGAGCAGGTCAGGAGTGCAGGGTTGGCTCCTGCCTTTTGAGCCTTGGTTCCCTGTGGGTTCTGTTTGTATAGACACCTGTCCCCTGGTTATACAAGAGTCATTATTAGGGGGAGCTGGGTGGGGGTTGCTAGAGAACTCTGGAGTATTTCTGTTCCTTTTCTGTATACCTAGAAAAGGGTTCCAAAGTTTAAAAAATTTTTAAATTTGTTTTTGCCCCAGATTATATTCTCTCTTAACTCCGTGTCTCAGTCCTTAAACCCATTCCTTTCACATTCCTAATTTGCTACTTCTTGGGGTTAAGCCATTCATCTTTTCAAATTCTCTTCTGCCCTTCATGCCTTACATGTTGTCTTCATTGGCTGGCAGTCTCCGCTACTTGAAAAATCCCTTGCTTTTTTTAAAAAAATCTCACCATTGAGAAGACGATGAATTCATGGGTTCCGTTTATGGAAGTCTGAAATGATATTGAAGCGTTGGTTAAGTCACTTGTCCTTTCAGATGGCTCACAGTTTTAATCACTTTGTAACCAGCTGTCTCCCCTCATTATACACTGTGCTTTGTAGCCTTGGCCTCCAGGGCACACGTCTTAAAGGCTTCGTCCTCAAGGTGGCGCTGTTGGGAGTTAGTGGAACCTCGGGGAGGCGGAGCCTAGTGGGAAAGTCTTTGGGGAGTGGGTGGGACGTTGTGGGGATGGGGGTTGTTCCTTGAGGGAACCACAGGCTCTTCTTTAATTTTCACTTGTATTAAGGCGTCCCAGGCAGCTCTTGTCGCATCCACAGTCAGGAAGCAGGGAGAGGTGAAGGCTGGTGCCCAGCGCACGTTCTGTGTGTCGTGCATCTGGGGCCTCAGCCCCTAGTACCACCGCACTGTGCACCTTTAGGGTGGCTCTTCCTGTTTTGATGGCCTCCGGCTAGAGACTGAGGACACATGACCAGTGATTGGAAATCCCTTTGAAGTTGACAGTCAAGAAGGCAAGGGGGAGGCAGAGGTGTGAAGAGAGATGGGAGAGCGTCCTGGGACTCGTGCCAAGGAAGGGCACCGGGTGCTTCAAGGAAGCAGCCCTTCCTGGGGAGAGGGAACAGGTTTGATGTGCCACCGTCACAGCGGGAGCGGAGAGAAAGGGTCTTTCTATCCATCTAGCCCCTGTTTCCAGAAGCCGAGGAACAAGGGCAGATGTTGGTTAGTGAAATACACCCAAATGACGTTGGGACTCTTGGAACAACTGGGCAGAAGCTGTCCTACAATCAAAGACAGAGGGATGAGCCTTCCCCTTCAGGAGGTTTTATGACTGCTGCGTCTTACAGGGCTCAATACGAATTCAAGACTACCGAGGAACATTCTTGATAGATAGCTGGCCCCTCTCTAATTAGAGCCGAAAGTCAAAGGTCACTCAACAGCTGAAAATAAATCTGTCTTAGTTCTGGCAGACATCTGACCCTTCCATGACTTGCTTTTCATCAATAATCTTTCATACTCTGTGTGCCAGTGAGCCTTACTGTAACTATGACAATGTTCAGGAGAGGAATTACTTGGGAGAGAAAAAGGTGATTTTTTTGGATCATGGTTTCATTTGGTGGCTAGCTGTCCCTGCTGTTTCTGGGCTGTAAGGAGGCAAAGCATCATGGGGAGGTGGTGGTGGTGGTGTGGGGGGAGAGCAGGGCAGAGAGCTCACCTCATGTGTGTGAGTTACTGTCTCGACGCTATAACGAAACATCTGATGAAAGCCGCTGAAGGCAGGAAGGGTTTAGTCAGCTTGTGGTTTGAGGGGAAGGGCACGGGGTGGCCCCTGAGGCATCCGACCACAGTGTAGTCACAGACGGAAATCAGAGAGGAGTGAGTGGCGGTACTCAGCTCCATTTCTCTCCCCGCCCCCACTCTTTTTTTATTAAGGCTGGGACTGTAGCCCACATACACATTCAGGATATATCTTCCTTCCTCAGTTAAGTCTCTTTGCAAACAGCTTCCCAGACCTGCCCAGAGGTGTGTCTTCTAGGTGGTTTCCAATCCAGTCAGGTTAGCAGTGAAGAGGAAGATCCCATCCCAGCAGCCAGGAATCAGAGAGAGGGGGGTGGGTGCTGTGTGTCTGGACCGGTCGCCTTTCGCTTTTTCTCTTTTTATTGTACCCAGGCCCCCAAATTGCAGGCTGGAACTATAGATCTTTCCCTCACAGCTCGTCTTCTTTGGAACTGCCCTCACAGACACCCCCAGAAACATGTTTTTACTAATCTCTGGGGTGCTTCTCCACGAAAGCAAGTTGATAGCAACATTAAGCAGCACACCATACCCATCCATGGCTCCACGTATTTCCCACTAGTTTATTCCTGCAGGCATACCAAGAAGATGTTCCTACCCCTCAAAACAAATATTTTTATGGATTTTTCTACAGTAAATGATAATAACAGTTCAGATCTTGAATCTTGCCTTTGGGTTAAAAGTGGTGGTTTTTTTTTTCATATTATCTCATTTGATAAATAATGATAATTGCCTCCATCCTGATGAAAGCGGCCCGAGTGTGTGGATGAGTGTGTGGCAGCCATTGGGGCCTCACTCGGGCCCTGGCTGCTAACGAGCACTTAGCATGCTCGAGGAGGAATGGGCTGAAGATGATCTCAATGTATTATCATAATGTTTAGCATATTGGAATAGAGATGAAGAGAAATAATTAGGCGTGGCCAATGTAGATGGAAGCTAAGTCCTTTGTTCCTGATGGAGAATAAAGGGCTCAGATTAATAGTAATCGCACAAAGTAATCATGAAGTTGATTTCTGGCCATCGCAGAAGATTCTTCGGTATTCTTCAAGGACAGAAATAGAGACCAAACTGTCATCGAGGCTGTATGGCCTTGAAAATGGAATCTCAGGCTGGAGAGATGTCTCAGTCCATTAATGTCGAGTTGCCCCAGTGATGCTATCTTATGTAACAACCACTCAAGCCAGGAAAATGGTATTTCTACAACACTATGAGCCGAACCAGGGAAGGTCTGTGTCCTTTGTGTGTGCAGGTGTGTGGGGGTTCTGGACCACCCTCTTTTCATGTTTCATCACACATTTGCTTGTACAGTCTTCATGGTAGGTAGCAGCTCTGCTTGTGCCCATTGTGCAGGTGGGGAAACCAAGGCACAGAGAAGTCCAGTGCCCCCCTCAAGAGTATGCAGCTGGTAGGGGTGGAGTTCTGATAGAGACCCAGAGTTGATGCCAGGTCTGAGACTCTTAGCTCCCTTCTGCACAGCCCCCAAATTCAGACATAAAATCCCCCTGGAAGCAGAGACTGGAATTCCCCACCGCAACCTGCTGATGCTGGTGTATGTGTGTGTGGGGGGGTTGTGGAGTATATGTGTGTGTGTTCATTGCACAATTCAGGTTGTGTCCGTGGACTGAACATGTAAGGAGGGTTGATGGGGTGACTGGGCTAGGCTGGCCTTTTCTCCCTGCTGTCCAGAACTTGCACTGATGTCCAAATCCTAAAAAAAATGAGCCTACCCTTTTGGCCCTTGCTACTGACGGTAGAGCTGAGGAAAATTGAACCCATCATACTTGGGAGATCAGGACAATGTCAACATCCACAGTGGCTGGTCCACATACCTCTGTGGATTTCTTCACTTTTTCTTCCTTTGGTCAGCTATAATCCAAAGGCATAACCCATGAGCAAATGTCAATTAATAGTTGGTAGGAGGTCATTCTTAATGGTGCCTGAGATGGGGAGCAATGTAAGATCGACGAGTTAAAAAATACTCTTTGGGCAGAAGGGGACGGGGTCTCATGCAGCCCAGACTAGCCTCAAATTCTGCAGTCAAGGATGACCTTGAACTTCTGATCCCTCCATGTCCTAAGAAACATGTGTGTGCACCACACACCTGGTTTATGTGGTGCTGGGGATCAAACCCAGGGCTTTGTATGTGCTAGGTAAGCACTCTCCCGACGGAGCTTCATCCTAGCCTCAACAATCATTTTTGGTCACCTGTGATAGACCAGGCCCTGTGCTGAGCAGCCAGGGGATAGGGTTTCACAGACCCTGACTGGCTCTCAGGAAGTTTACATGGGATGGAGGATGGAAAAGGAGACTGTTTTAGAGAGGAAAAGCTTTTAGATATGGGCTCAAGTCTTGGTGCCCCCTTCATTGTCCTCCTAATTCCCATCAAGTGAGTCTCTTAACCTCTCCGTCCCTCAATTTTCTCATCTCTGGAGTGAGGGTTATGATCCCCACATTACAGATCTGCTGTGATAAATAAAAGAAGACAGATATAAAAAAAGACTACAGATGGGATGATTCCACTCGCATGGGATGCTCAGGAAAGACAAATAGGGAAAGACGGGTGGAGAAGGGTTACTCTGGGCTGAGAACTGTGAGCGACTTGTGTGGGGTATCTTCCTGAGGTGATGGAATGTTCTAGAATTACCATGGGAGGATGACCTCAATTCTGTCCATATTCTGAAAGTCCTGGGCTTACACACTTGCAATGAGTGGATTTCAGGATATGCCAATGATACCTCAGTAAAGCTTTTAAAAGAATGAAAAAATAAACTGATCTACTCCAAGGTTCAGGTGAGATGATGTTATCCTTAAGACAGGCCTGCATGCCAGGCAAATGTACGTTGTCAGAATTTTCAAAAACAACAACAACAACAACAACAACAACAACGCACATTAGGCCCGTAAGATGGCTCGGGGTTAGAGGGCCTGCCGCACAAGCCTGATGATATGAGTTCAATACCCGGATCTCAAGACGAAAGGAAAGACCCAACCCCCCAAAGTTGCCCCCTGACTTCTCCATGCACACAGTAATTCGTGCCTCCCCACCCCCAACAAAAATAATAAATAACTTAGAAGATGGAAGTTGGTCACAGCTTGGGCATCTGTATGGTACCCCCTTCCACTTAGAGCCCAGAGAGTGTGGAGGAAGAGAGGAAAGATGGTGAGAGCCTACGCTGGACGGATTGGCTTTGAAATAGTGTCCTCTAGGTTGTTGTACTCATGATCTCACAGCAGCTGTGGTTAAGACCTGCACAAGGTCAAGGGATGGGCCACCCTGACTCCATCTCAAGATCGGAAATCATCCCACTACAAGGTCAAGGTAAGGTCATTTCTATTTGCCGCAGAACTCAGGTTTGACCCGGCTTTAACCTTTTCCTGGAATTGAACATGTTCCACACGCTAGGAGACCTGACCATATCCTGATAAGAGAAGTTGCTCTTCTGAAACATCCTGAGATGTTCAGCCAGGGTGATCTGTCAAATACTCTTATCTACTCTCCGTTTCTGCAATTTCCCTGACAAACCTTTACATTACCAAATTCTTCTGAAAATCCCTAGCCTGCACCCTTTTTCTCCTAGAAGAAGGAGGCCTGAAAAATTCACGCACACTGCTCTCTCAAATCCCACTCTGGAGATTCAGTTTAATGCATAGTAATAAATAAACAAACAAACAAATAAATAAATGAAGCTTACTTAATTGTCCTTAGTTTAGGGTGTGACCTTCATTCACTCTTGCTTGGTGGGAACGACATAAGCCAGTCAACACTCCAGCATGGATGGGGGAGGGGCACTTGATGGCTGTCGGAGGAGAGCGTTTGCTTCTGTGATGTGTGTGGCCCATGGCCGGTTACCCATACTCAGTGGATGGCATCCTACACCCATGCACACACAGGGAGCGCTAACTAGACTCAGTAAGCTATGAAAAAGGAAGAAGAAAAGAGGAGGAAGGGGGAAAAGAAGAGGAGGAAGAGATGAAGTTGTGATGGTGAGGTCCAGGAGGAGATGGAGGGGGTAGATACGATCCTACCCTGTACGCATGGATGGGATTACCAGATCACATCTGTTGCTATATGAGAGTGTATCCTAGGGTACTGGCTTGGCAGCCTAGCACACGGTATTCTAGTCTTTCTCAAACACTTAGCGGAGGTTTCTTGAAGGGAGGCCTTGGTCTTGGGTCTGAGTATCCCTAGCATCCCACAGGAATGTCTGTTTCTAGCCGTGGTGAGTTGTATTGCCACCAGGAAGAACTTGGGAACTGGTACCTTAAAACTTGTTAGAAGGCATTAGCAAGGTATCAAGTTAGAACTTGAGTAGCCATGGTCCCAGAGAAAACAGAGGTGCAAAGGTGAGCTCAGAGTTCAATGTTGCTCTCCCCCTAAGGCCTTTGATAATTCAAAGTGGCCCCCTGAAATCTATGCTAATTCCAAAATGGCCCCCTGAGGTCTTTGCTATTTCCAAAATGGCCTCCGAAAGTCTATACTAATTCCAAAATGGTAGCTGGTCTAGGAAGCCTAACAGAATGTCCTGTCTGTCCCCTACATTGCTTAGGGGGAGTAATGGATCTCAAGACCTACAAAGCAGAAAGAGGCCCTTGTAAACACTGACGTGTGCAACAGGGACCGGAGGGGTTACACTCTGCATATAAGGCTGAACTAGAAATAAATCACTGCTTATAAAAGTAAAGCCTTAGCCTCAGATCTGCCCCATGCCTGACTGGATTAATGTGACCAACCTCCCAGATGCCTGCCAGAAGAGAAAACTAAGTTCTCCCTAGAGAGAAGTGACATCACCCAGCAACTCCAATTATCTCCTCTAATTTTAGGAATTCAATAAAAATTTACCAGACATATTAGGAGACAAAATCATATGACTGAAAACCAGGAGAGGAAAAATAAAAACCAGACCCTGAGGAGAGTCAGATATTTAATTTATCAAATACAGACTTTATCCCATGACTCTACAGTGATTTAATTCATTCTGAATTTTTGTGTTCTGGGATTTGCCAGAATTAGGAGCTATCTCCTCGTGGGTTCAATTTAGGTTTTTGTTTGTTTGTTTGTTTTAAAAACAATGTTTTGAGGTGAAATAGATGGAACTTATTAAAAGTATACAGCTGGGTGGATAGGTCTAGGTAGCTAGTCATCTGTGTAAATGCCACCACAATGGACATACAGTAGAGACTCTTTGATCCCCCCATGGCACCCCCAAAGTTCTCATTCCCTACACCACCATTCCCTTTGCCCCCCTGAAACCATAAACCACCGGCTTCCTTCTAGAATCTCATAGAAACAGATAGATGAAGTCATGTTTTCTCTGGTGTCTGGCTCCCATCACTTGGTTGTGTTGAAATGCATGCCATTATCGGTGGACTCTCATTGTAGCGGTTTATACTTCACTGTGAGACAGACTTCAAATAGCCATGAGCATACGAGACATTTCACAAGAAGATGGAGACTTTCCCCGGAGACCAGGGACCCATGCGAAACAAGAATGGACTTTCTAGCAATCACAATCACAGTAGCCGAAGCTGGTAATAACATACAGGTTTAATTACGAAATAGATACAGGCGAAAGGATGTTAGCTAGCAGAGAGATCAGAAGAGAATATCCAGGTTGAAGCGGAGAATGGAAGGCAGTGGGAAACACTTCACAGTCTATCTGAGATGCTTGGGGCCGGTTGAGAGGGTGTGACAGACTTGTGTCTGAGATTCCAGGGACAGAGAGAAAGAAGGAGGCCAAGCAAAATCTGAAGAGATAATGCCCGAGAACGTCCAAGAGTGGGCTGCGAGCTCCAGGTTCAGGAAGTGTTTGGGGGCCTGAGTTGGGCTCTCCAGTACCCATGTAACTGACGGGTGATGGTGGCAGTGTGTCTGCAATGCCAGAGCATGGGCATGTCCGGGCAGGTCGGCTACCTAACTAGACTAGGTGAACTGGTGAGCTCTGGGTTCATGTGAGATAGAGAGTGCTTGGGGAAAGACACCTGATGTCAACCTCTGCATTCCATATGCATGTATATATATGCATGCTCAGCCACACATGACACACACACACATACACACACACACACACACACACACACACACACACACACACACACGACACACTGTGAACCCCAAACGAGATGAACACGGAGGGAGATGACTCGCAGGAAGGCTGGCAGCGCTGCTGCTGGCCTGCAAATAATTCCCGTGTCAAGCGCAGCCCCCGGCCCATCCCCACTGTATGTCGGCGTGAATGAGTGAATGAAGAATGAATGTCAAAAGCAAGGGGAGAAAAGAGGCAGGTGGCTGAAATGGAAGGGGTTTGACCCTGGCGGCTCATCAGGGAGCTCTTGGGGTCGCCCCGGCAGTTGAGGGAGTAAAGAAAACCAGATGGACAGAAGAACTTGGGCTGACATACAGTGTTCCCAAAGATTGCATCCAGCCTTCCAGCGCCAGGGAACTGGGCTAGCAAGACTGTTGTTCTGACGTGGGACAGTGACCCTCTCCAGCCAGTCTTTAAGGGTGGGGTATCCTGGGAGTAGGGTCCTGTAATTCGGGGTGAGGGTACCTTCTTTAGCCAGGGGCAGGAACTAAGAGGGGATGTCCAGGTGAGATTGTTACACCGTTAGCTCTGTGGTAGTTACCCCCACCACACACACACACACACACACACACACAGAATAAAGAAAAGGTGTGGGGACCCAATATTTCAAGTCCAAAGCCTTTGAAGTTGTGTAATTCTTCATTATCCAGATACAGTAACCTAAACCATTATGCTATGGGAAAGAAGGTTTTCTATGGAAAGTGTAGGCCAGGAGTTCCCTTACTCTGTTCTCGTTAATTTATCATGCATATGCATGTACTTAGGTGTGTGTGTGTGTGTGTGTGTGTGTGTGTGTGTGTGTACACATGAGCGAGGGGAGGGAGGGAGACCATGTACAGGTCAAAGGACAACCTTGGAGTCCATCCTCATCTTCCATCTTGTTTGAGACAGGGCCCCTGGCCGTTCACCGCTGCGCAGTCCAGATGGCCTGTGAGCGTCCAGGGATTCTCTTGTCTCTACCCCACCCACTCCTGAGCTGAGGACTGAACCCAGGGTCTTCTGCTTGCCCTGCTAAGTCTCTAACCCCAACCTCGCATCTCTCCTCAGGCATGCTGGAATTCCAGATGTGTGCTCCTGTGTCTGGCTTTACCTGGGTTCTGGGACTCTGAAGTTAGGACTTCATATTTGCACAGCAACTGACTTATCCCTTAAACCATCCCCCCACTCCTATTCTCATTTTGGCTGACCCTCCCCTCCCCCCCCTCCAAATCCATTCATTTATTGAGTCACCATTTAAAAACACTTAGGAAATATTTGAATTAACTCCACTGGGTATTGCAAGTTCCTTCTCTTTAAATCCAGCCTGTGGTACCTGCTGTGCAACAAACTGCGGTCACACAATTGCGTGGTTTGATGGCAGGGATGTGTTCTGAGAGATGTAGTGTTAAGCAACTGTGTTGTTGCTGGAACACCACGGAGTGTATGTGTCCCCAACTAAGTGCCTGGGATGTCAGCAAGTGATGTCATTATGAGACTATTGTCATAGATCCATTGTTGACTGAAATGTCATTAGGGAACACGCGAGTATACTTCAATATTCAGTGACTTAAAACATCAAAGAAGGACTAGGGATATAGCTTAGGATAGAAGGCTTGCTCAGCACTATTCATAATAGCCAGAACTGAAAATAACCTAGATGCCCATCAACTGAAGAATGGATTAAGAAAATGTGGTACACATACACAATGGAGTACTACTCAGCAGAGAAAAACAATGACAGCATGAAATTTGCAGGCAAATGGATGGAACTAGAAAAAATCATCCTGAGTGAGGAAACCCAGACTCAGAAGGACAAACATGGTATGTGCTCACTCATAAGTGGATACTAGATATAAAGTAAAGAACAATCAGACTGCAACTCACAGATCCAGGGAGGCTACATAGCAAGGGGGACCCTAGGGTGACTGTGGCTTATAATGAGTTTTGGTTTTACTCAACCACTGGGCAAGCCTCAATGAAACATTTCACTATTAGGATAAGAATTTGTACTGTATCAAGCTGATAATAGACAAATAAATAAATAAATAAAATGAAAAAAATGGGAAAAAAAAGAAGGAGGAGGAGGAGGCTTATTCAGCATGTGTGGAGCCCTAGACTCAATCCCCAGGACAAACAGAAAACAAAAACAAAAACGTGTGAACATTGGTTACCCCACTGTGTCTATGGGTTATGAATTTGTGACCCCACAATATATAGTGGCTTAGCTGTGTAGGCTTAGATACAGGTCTCTCATGGAGGTATTGTCTGGATGTGGGCTGGAACCGTGTTCTTATCTGAAAACTTGGCCAGCATGGAAGGATGCACTTCCAAGATGTCCTCCCATGGCTGGCAAGAAGGGTTGGGGTTCAACCTCGGTCCCTCTGCTCCCAAGTCTTCCTGAGGAGACACAAAAGCCCTAACAGCAGAGGGGCAAGTCTCTGCCTCTCCATATTGCTTGAGTTTTCTCCAGTCAGTCTTGGCCCAAGATGGATAGAGCAAATAGCTGATTGAAGACAAGATGTGGGAATGTGTGGGCCTTGGGTGCTAGGAGCAAAGTCCAGGGAGGCATATAACACTTGGGACTGGGTACCATTCCTTCTCAGGCCCTTGGGTCATTGGCAGGATTGAACCGCTGTATATGAGCTTCCTCATATCGAAGCAAACAAGTCCTTCTAAATCACTGGTTCTCAACCTTCCTAACGCCGCAACCCTTTAATACAGCTCCTCATGTTGTGGTGACTACCCCTGCCCCCTCACAACCATAAAATTTTCGTTGCTACTTTATAACTGCGATTTTGCTACTGTTATGAATTGTAATGTTAATATCTGATATGCAGGATATCTGAGATTTGACCCCCCCCATGAAAGGGTCAATTATCTCCTGAGGGATCTCAACCCAGAGGTTGAGAACCACTGTTCTAGATGAAGGGATGGCAGTGTCTGAGAAGGTAAATGGAAGGGGGGACATATCTTCTCCGTTCTGCTGCATACCTCACTAGAGAAGAGTGAGAGAGATCACCCTACCATTACCCATAGACCCTTGCTCTTGTAGCCATAGTGGGCGAGAACATGCTGGGGCTGAGGAGACTAAGCATCACCCCGCCCCCGGCCCCCGCCACTGAGCGTAAAGGATGAAAGCCAGGATTCTGGAAGGTAGAGAATGCTGAAGATTTTTTCTTAAGGGAAATGTTGCCTTAAATGTGTGCACATTTTACAATCACAAGTATCAAATTCAAGCCAGGTCTTGGCTCATCAAAAAAAGCTGTCAAGACAGCAGATGAAGGAGGGGGACTCTTTCCTCACTCACATATTAATGGAGAGATAATGCTTCGAGAATATTGAAGTAAATTTCAGGGCACCGCTGACATTTCCAGAATAAACATTAGTTAAACACGTAGGAATGGGCGTCAAAATTATTTCAAGGGTGCAAATTAAAAGGCAGCCCTCTGATATCGCTTCTATTTGCTCTCCCCAAGTTTCTACTGTTGAATGCACACAAGTACGAAAGGAAAATATTAAGGGACCTTTCTCCACATGGAGATGTCAACAGCCCGGCTTTTATCTTCCGGTAGATTGCTTTTCCAACTAGATCAATCATTTACTCTTAATAGTGATATTAAATTCACATTTTATTAGGTAATGAGCTAGAATTCTGTGCAGCCCACCCAGGGAGAGAGCAGCAGAGGTCCGAGCATCCTCCCTTGAACCCAGACCAACACAGTCAATCCTTAATCATTCACTGGTGTGCTTTCTTGGCTCTTGTCTTTATAAAGAGTTTCAGAATTTCCTTTTACAATTACAAAATATAATGTATGATCAGGCCTGGTGGCACTGGCCCAACATCCTAGCTACGCAGGAAGATCACAAGTTCAAGGCTTCTCTGGGTTTATAGAGTGAGTGTTCACAGCCGGCCTGGGCAGCTCGCTCAGACTGTGTTTAAATAAATAAAAAGTAAAAAGAGAACTGGGTTTGGTGGGGCACACCTTTAATCCCAGCACTAGGGAAGCAAGAGCAGGTGGATCTCTATGAGTTCAAGGCCAGTCTGGTCTACAGAGTGAGTTCCAGGACAGCCAGGGCTACGCAGAGAAACCCGGTCTCGAAAAACAAACAAACAAAAAGGTAAAAAGAGGAGAGTTGGAAAGGGTTCAAAGGTTAAGAGTGTTTGCTGCTCTACTGGGGACCCAAGTTCGATTCCAGGCACCCAAGGTTGGTGGCTCACAACTGCTTGTAGATCCAGCTCCAGGGGAGTCACACAGCCTTTCTCTTCTGCACACACCCACACCCACACATTTAAACACAAAATAAACTTTTTTTTTTTAATGAAGTAGGGATGTTGCTTGGTGGTAGAGCTCTTGCTTTGTGTGTGGGAGGTCCTGGGATCTAACCACTAGCATTTCAGTGTTTATTTTTGTTTTTCAAAACAAGTTTCTTTGTGTGTAGCCCTGACTGTCCTGGAACTCACTGTGTGGACCAGGCTGGCTTCCAACTCACAGAGATCCACCTGCCTCTGCCTCCCGGGTGCCACCATGCCTGGCTCAGTTTTTTTTTTTTAAATGAAAGTAGAATTAATCATTTCTCTCTTCCTATTTCTTCCTTGAACCCCTCCCATGGCATGCCCCATCCTGACCCCTCTCAGATTTAAAACTTCTTTTTCTTTAGCAATTATTGTTACATATACATGTGCATACATCTATAACTGCCACCTGATGGGTCTGTCTAGTGTTGCTCATATGCACATGTGTGCAGGGCTGACCTCTTGGTGTTGGGTAACCAAGGAAGGGGGTCATTCCTGGAGAAGACTAATGCTCCTGTTCTCAGTATTCCTTAGTTTCTTGTCTAGGGGTGGGACCCATGAGATTGTCCCCTTCCACGTTAGCAAGTCTGTTGGTGTTGTCCCTGTTAAGTCTTGTTTGGGTGACCACATTGTGGCAGTATCATGGGTGACGCCCCCCTGTCATGTCTCAGAGACAGTCTCCCAGCTGATTTACTGGTCCTCTGATTTTTACTATCTTTCTGTGTAGATGTAACCAACAGTCTTATTAAATAAGAAACAGAACCAATGTAAAAGAGAAAGCTGAGAGGTCAGAGCTCAGAGCTAAATTCTCACCCTTCCTCCTGCGGTGTCCCAGCTTCCCGAAAGAGAACTATATCCTGTCTGTCCATCTTTTTATAGTATTTTGTTCTGCCTTCTCATTGGTTGTAAACGCAAACACGTGACTGCCTCGTCACTGTCTGAATGTACAGCCCCCTAGGTCTTAAAGGCATATGTCTCCAATGCTGGTTGTATCCCTGAACACACAGAGATCTTATGGGATTAAAGGCGTGTGCCACCACCGCCACACTCTTGCTATGGCTCTAATAGCTCTGACACCCGGGGTAACTTTATTTATTAACATACAATCAAAATCACATTTCAGTACAATTAGAATACCACCACATTTCTGTCCCTTCCTCTTTGATGCTTTCTAAACCTTTCCTAAACATTATTTAGATTGAGTCGGTTGAGGTGGGAAAACCACCCTAAGGTGGGTGACCTCATCCTGTGGGCTGGTGTCCCAGACTGAATACAGAAAGTTAGCTGAGTACCAGCATCCATCTCTCCCTGCTTCCTGGCTGTGGATGTCATGTGACCAGCCGCCTCATGCACCTGCCGCCATATCTTCCCCCATTGTGATGAGCCCCAAACAAACTCTTCTCCCTTAGCTCGCTTCTGCCAGGTTAATTGTCATGGCAACACGACATGTGGACATGCCACGGTGGACATCTCCACCACCCAGTTTTCCACTGCTGTTACCTCAAGGGCTAGTGTATAAAGACAGCCCTTAACAATGGCTTGTTGGACTCATGGGTTCTTGCCTTAGGATGCTACATAAGTGATCTAAACTGACTCAAAAGCACACTGTGGATTTTTGAATTACAGTGTTTTCCTAGACTAGTGGGTGATGTGTGTTATAATGCTCTGTTGGGATGTTGGCGGCCATCAGCAGCAAGTTGAAGCTCCCAGGCAATACACCAGCACACAGGTTAATAACCAGCACCATACAGTAGCTGTATTCAGAGGGCTAAGGGGGCTAAATGCGTTCTTGGTTGATGGACTTATTGGTGCAGAACTCTGTTGTAAGCTGTGGAGCTTCTGGATGTCTGAGCATAATGCTGATGCTAGAAGACAGCAGGAGACAGGTGAGGTCCTAGTGTGTGGTTCTTGTGGTGTGGGAGGGGCAGTCCCGGGATGCTGAGTGTGAAGGAGAAGGGAGGAAGAGAAAGCAAAGGAAGGCAGTGTATCCCCAACTCTGTCCCCACTGTATCCCCGTGAGCCACAGACACAACGGTGTGCATTTGCATGGTCACATCAGATGCGTTAGGACAGGCAGTACAGGAAGCTATGCCTCGGGGAATGGTGTGTTGAAGAGGGAGGAGTCTTTTTTTTTTAAATTTCTTTATTTATTATGTATACAGTGCACATATCCCTGCAGGCCAGAAGAGGGCACCAGATCTCATTACAGATGGTTGTGAGCCACTATGTGGTTCCTGGGAATTGAACTCAGGACCTTTGGAAGAGTAGCCAGTGCTCTTAACCTCTGAGCCATCTCTCCAGCCCCTGAGGGAGGTGTCTTAGTTCAGGTTGTTATTGCTGTGAAGGGACCATGACCACGGCAACTCTTACAAGGAAAATATTTAATTGGGGTGGCTCACTTACAGTTTCAGTGGTCTGGTCCATTGTCATCATGGCAGGGAGCATGGTGGCATGCAGGCAGACATGGTGCTGGAGGAGTAGCTGAGAGTCCTATATCTTGCAGGAAGCATTAAGTTGACCGAGACACCGGCCAGTATCCTGAGCACAGGAAACCTCAAAGCCCGCCCCCACAGTGACACACTTCCTCCATCAAGGGCACACCCACTCGAACATAGCCACCCCTCCTAATGGTGCCATTCTCTGAGATTATGGGGGCCAATTACATTCAAGCTACCACAGGAGGAGAGAGAACATCCGCCCAGCTCTTTCTCACTTCCTGGTTTCCAGAGGTCAAGTCCCCCACAGCAAGAGCATCACTTGGTAGTGGTACCATCAGGTCCATTGAACAACTGCTCACAGAGACCAGACCCCGAGCCCCACAGCTGAGGGTTTCACCTCAGTCCAGTGTGCACTGTCCCAGAGACTCAATGTGACGTTGCTGATCTCCTCTGGCTCCAGAGCCCCAAGGACCAGGTGTAGTTATATGGTAGCTGAGGAGCAACAGGTGGCTGGTACAGTGATATTCAGGCCAGAGGCCAGTGAGCGATGTCCCGCGCGCAGCATCTCTTTTATGATGCATTCCTAGATGCAGACTGGAGTCTGAGGGTGTGTGCATACACAGTCGTGGTAGGTTCCTGGGAACTGCTTTCTGGAATGTTCTTCTGATCTCAAGCCTGAGGCACAGTCCCTGGTGACATTTCTGCACCTTCACCGACTACACACTCTCAGGCTTGCCTGAGCTTGGCCAGCTCAGTGGGTGAGATGTCTTCACTCTAATCTGCCATAGTGTTTTAGTGAGGGAGCACACTGTAGCACATGAGTACGGGCTGCTGGTATTTTTGCTGAGTTTCTCACTTACATGTCTAAGAGCTGGCTACAGTTTCTGCTTTGTAGTAAGCCTCTGGCCTGCTCTTTCATGCTGTTCAGTGTACTTAAGCACCATCCTGAACAAGACAACACTTCTAAAAAAAGATACAGTGTTCTTTCCACACCCAAACCTGTGTATGTGTGCATGCACAGATACATATGTGTGTGTGCATGTGTGCATGTGCATGCATGCATGTGGTGTGTATGTGTGTGTGCATGTGTGTACATGCATGTGTGATGTGTGTATGTATGTGTGTGATGTGTGTTTCAATCACTTCTCTTAATCAAAATATATATGTATGAGTGGAGAGAGACTGAATGTAGAATTCTGTGTGAGTGTGTGTGTGTGTGTGTGTGTGAGTGTGTGTCTTCCTGATGGGGTCATTTTTAAGGGCTGTATAGTATCTCCTCATGACACATCCTGTGTGTGAGTCACCCGTCTTCCCACTGTATGGGTTCTGGCTGCTTTCTAATTCAGGGACATTCTAAACAGTCCTGTAATTGTGAAAGCGATCAGCCCAGCTCCCGCACTTTGTGAGCATCTGTGACTATTTCCTTACGCGGCACTTTTTGGAAGAATCATTTCTGTGTCACGGAGTGTGTGCATATTTAGAAGGAGATTGAATTATTTTGCCAAATCGTCCTGTGAAAATCGTACTGATTTATTCTCCCTGGAAGCTAAAAGTCTTCTTACCCAGGAGGTTGAGTAATGTTGTAACAAGAACACTCAGGGGAAAAAAAAAAAAGGTCTAAGCCAACTCTAGAGGCAGCTCTCTTGCTGCCAGGACCCAGTTTGGGGGATCTGGGCAAGTCATGCCCCCCAGGGCCTCGGATTTCCCATTTGCACAAAAGGCACATTGGATTAGCTCAACGTTTGGCAAGCTTTGTCCATAACAGGCTACATAACAAATGTTTGGGGTTTTGTGGGCCCCGTGGCAGTGGTTTTCAACCGGGAACAAATTCCTGCTCCCCGTAGCTAGGAGCATCTGAGGTTGCCACCGTTCGGGACAGAATGTTGCAGCAAGATGGTGGCAAGAGCCTGCCTGGGTTGCTGTTGAGCGTTCTCCCGTGAGGAGCACAGTCTACCATACAGATCTCCCTAGCCCCCAGCATCAGCCCTGGTTCCGTGGAGAAGCCTCGCCACACGGTCCATCTCAGTCACACTGCCCTGGTGCATGCCTGTAATCCCAGCCCTCATGATGTCGAGATAGGACAACCGCCAGCTCAGGGTCATCCTTGGCTATAGAGATAGTTGTAAGCTAGCCTGGGCTACATGGAACCTTGTCTCCCCCAAACAAACCCACAACAGAGAACCGGTTACAGTTTTCTGTGCTATGCAAAGGTACCCCAGTTAATACAGAAGAGAGTTGGAGCAGCGGGGGGGGGGGGGGGAGCGGAAGAACTTGATTTGGGGACTGGGAACACAGGTCAGGGGGCAGAGTACTAGCCTAGCATACACAGAGTCCTGGGTTTGAGCCACAGCACCACAGCAGCGGGATGTGGACGTGCACACCTATAATCCCAACACCTGGGAGGTAGAAGCAGGAAGTTCATGAATTCATGATCATCCTCAGCTACATAGAGAGTTTGAGGCTAGCCTGGGCTAACTGAGACCCTGTCTTGACAACAGCAAAACAATTTTTAAAAAGGGATGGTTTGTGGACATGGAAACTTGAATTTCATGTAATTTTCACGTTGCAAAGTAGTTTTCTTTTCAAATGCTTTACCCTGATCATTTGCTTCTAGTTCTTCAGCCCCAGGTGGCAGCTAGTAGTTTTGGCTCCATTTTGCAGATGCATAAACTGAGGCCCTGAAAGGCAAAATACCCATTCACAGTTATAAGCTAGAGTGCAGGGCTGATCCTGAGAAGTTCACCTATTGCTACCACAGAGATTCTGTACCCATCACCTGCTGGCGTGGTTCCTGTGTATGGTTAAGCTGGCCCCACGGGGGTCAGGCTTCTGGGCTGAAGATTTGGCAGGTGGTTGAACACGGAGGCAAAGCTGTCACTCACACGTCAGTGGGCACCGGGACAAGCTCGCTGTCTGTGTGTCTGGATGTGCCCTCCTCTCTCAGAAGGGCACCAGAGGCATCAGAAGCCCCGTAGCCTCCTGTCACATCTGTCTCTCAGGCCGGGAGCCACAACATCTCCAGCCTCATCTCCTGTCAATGATATGACAGCGGGGTCACCCACTGCCCATCAAGCCGCTTCTCCCTGTGCGGTCTCCTCCCCTGTGGACACCAGCTGGGGACTGGAGCTCTGGTCCAGACAGTGCCCAGCTTGGCCTGTGTTTCTTCTCCGTGGAGGGTCTTGTGTTGAGGAGAAAGTTGAGGCTCAGGGTCCCAGCCTGGGGTCAGGAGGGCGTACTGGCCCACAGGATCAGGGGTAGCCATACTTTACTCCTCAGGCTCCCCGTCTAGAGTCTGTTCTGTTTGCCCATTGTCCCGACTAGCTTCCCAGCAATCCCCAGGGATCCTCCTGTGTCTGCCTCTCCAGGGCTGGGTTTACAGTTATGTGCCGCAGTGCCTAGCTAATGTGGGCGCAGGGGATTCGAACTCAGGCCTTCATGCTTGCACTGGCCAGCATTTTCCTGGCTGAGCCATCTCCTTAGTTCCAATATATCTTACATTGTTTATAAAATATATGTATATGTGAAGAGAGTGTTTAATTTCCTTTCATCCACATCTCTATAAAAATTAAGAAAACCAATTAAACCAGGACGAACCTTCCTGTTTCCCTTTTCTCTCTGCCTGCCCTGTTCCCTTGTGTGCAGGCGCTGGGATTTCATATGGCCCTTCTTGCTCAGAGTTTAGCAATCTATCCCTGCCAGTCAGATCCTGCCCAGGGAAGGCCAACTGTTAACAGCCAGCTTCTAGGGAGTGCAGTTCGACTATGACTCCCAAACACAGAATTAGTACATGTCCAGCAGTGTGCTCCTGGATGTGTGCCCCAAGACCTTTACAACAGGTCTTCAAGCATATGAATGTGGGCAGCAGCTAAGGTGGAAATGACCTATTCGTTCATTAGCAGATGAAGGGAGTCGTGGGTTATTGTATGTGTGTGTAGTGTCTACACATGCAATGGAATATTATTCAGTCCTCAAAAAGAATGAAGTACTTATATGTGTTCCAACATGAATGAATCTCAAAAGCATGATGTTAAGGAGCTGGAGGGATGGCTCAGTGCTTAAGAGCACTGGTTGCTCTTGTAGAAGACCAGGGTTTGATTTCCAGCATCCACATGTCTGCTCACTGTAACTCCAGTTCTGGGCACGTGATACCCTCTCTGGCCTCTGCAGGTACTGGGCATGTATGCGGTGTGCAGACAAGCATGAGACAGAGCACTCATACACATCGAGGAATTGCATTTTATTTTTACTAACAATTAAGAAGCTAGACACAAGTGTCCACAATGTCCATTTGAAGGGAATCATAATCAAACCTGAGTGTTGACAGCCCATGGCTGAGCCTTCCTGCTTCCAGGGGATGGCTGAAGGAAGGGAAGGGTATTAAGTGGGAACCCCTTCTCCATCAGAGCATGAAAATGGTTGGGAACTGTATAGAGGCCGTGCCAGGTCCAGGTCCTCATCATCTGTCCTCCTCTCTTGGTGCTGCGGGGGCCACAGCAGCCCTGGACCGACCCCCTTAGCTTGAAGCTGCTCATTCCCATCCCTCCCTTCTGTGCCCTGAGCTCTGCTCCCCCTGCTCAGCCCCCACCATGTGTCTGGTCCTTGTTATTATTGAGACCATTAGTTCAAAGCCACACAGACCTAGTACGACCCTGCCTCCAAACATTTGGAGTTTCTAAGTATGAATTTGTAGGGGGGCACCTTTCTTCCCAGTGCATTAGACCCCACCATGAACTTTGATTCTAGAGGAGTGAGCATGGGAAGGGCGTAGTGGTGTATGCCTGCAATCCCGGTTACTCAAGAAGCCAGCTTCCAAGCTATCCTGGGCTACAGAGTGAGCTGGAGGCTCCCCTGGGCTACAAGATTGAGGCCAGCCTGGGTCACTTAGCAAGACTGTCTCAAGCTAACTAAGAAGGGGCTGAGGATGCACCTCAGCAGTAGAAACACCTGCCTCACGTGTGCAGAGCCTTGGGTTCAGTCTCCAGCAAAACACACACACACACACACACACACACACACACACACACACACACACACACACACACACACAGAGGTGGGGGGAGAAACTAATTTATCAATCAGTTAGTTAAAGGCCCATGCGCAAGCTATCCACTCCTCCTCTAGTTCCTTTACAGGCTGAGTAGGAAGCAGACAGGTCTGGATTAGGGGGCCTGCCATGTGGCTCAGTGGGTAAAGGGGCTTGTTGCAAAGCCCGAGTACTTGAGTTCAATCCCTGAGACCCACATGGTGGAAAGAGAGATCTGACTCCTGCAAATTGGCCTCTGACCTCCACACATGCACACACAGAACAAACTAGTGTAGTATACATTTAAACAGTCTTAGTGAAGTGCCCGCTGGGTGTCTGCTGCTGTTATAAGCACAGAGTTGCTCCGATGAGGGAACAGGAGTTAGGTGAAGCCTGGAGAGGGTAAGCAAGAACTTGGCCAAAGTTTATAAAATCCCAAGTTACAGAAGCAGGTGCCTGACTCCAGAGGTCATCCTTCATCTGACAGCTCCGCAGGGCTTTCTGTTCAAATCCTTATACAGCAAACAAGAAAGTCAGCAGACTCAGAGAGGTGGAGAAACCTAGCCAGAGGCCGGGCTGCCGCCGTCACCCGGCTCCCTGCAAGCACAGGTGTCCCCACCCTCTGTCCCCACCCTGAACAGTTTTCTTCATAGGAAAGAGGTGAAAAAGGAGCAGGTGCAAAAACAGCCCCCCCCCCCCCCGCCCCACAGGACTTGGAGTGGGCTGAGCTGGCTTTCTTCAGTCATGAAAACCCACATTTCAGCCTCCCAGAATCAAGGTCCTATTGACAGAGCTAAGACACTGGGCTGCCTGCAAGGTGAGAGGCAGAGGTGTAGATGATCGGTCTGGAGAATGTGTTTTCCTCCACTTTCACATAAGTGATGGTGGTGATCAAGGGGAGGGAGCCGTCATTAGGGCGCCCTCCTGCTAACAAGGATGGGGGGCAGGCAGGTAAAGGCAGAGGGGGTGTGGCCTGGGGCACATTCAGAGCCAAACTCTATAGAAAATCAAGGCAGGTGTCATGGCGCGGCGGGGGGGGGGGGGCTCTGAAAACCTCTCTGATTGCATCCACACCCCTCTATCAGGCCCGATTCCCATGCCTCTTGATTTCCCCAGCCCTCAGCCATGTGGCTTTTGAAAACCTGGGGCGATTATACCTTCTGCTTTGGTTTGCTGAGTCTGAGGAACCTGGGTGCTTTTTTCTCCTCTGTAGCTGCAATCAGGTGTTTTTTGAGCACCAGCCCCGAGCGAGCGCCTTTGCCAGCCCACACCCATTTTCCACAATTAGCTAAGGTTGCCTGCTTACATCCCCGCCCCCTCCCCGCCCCCCAGTTACAGGGCTGAGTCGTGCATGACACCTGGGAAAGGTAGTTTCTCTGGGAACTTGTGGGGAACTTTAAGAAGCCAATGAGCCACTTAGCTGGTAAGACCTGAAGCTGCTTGACCACACTGGGGAGGTCCTTGTGAATAGCAGGCTTGGCATTGGGGTGCTCAGGGTCCCTCCAGGCAGGAACGAATGCAGATGGGCTTCTTGTAACATGTCCTTAGTCCCCACTGCCTTGCAGGTGTCTCTCTCTCCACTGTACCTACTCTTGCTAAGACTCAGGTACCAGACCGACCGCTCCAACATGGAGGAGGTTGTGCAGTGTTTTCTACTCTTCCCACGCAATGGTCCTCAGGTAGGAGAAAGGCTGGCCACCCCAAAGACCCGCAACAGTGTTTGGAGGTGCTTTCATGTGTCACAGCTCACGGAATGGGGATGCTGCTGGCCGCTCATGGGTAGACATGCCAGCTGCTCAGTGTTCTTCTACAGTGTGCAGCAGGGCCCCGCCCCGAATGTCACTAGTGCCAAGGCAGAGAAACTGATGCGGAGTAGTGAATCTCCTTGATAGGTCCCAAGGACAGTTGCATGGAAGTCATGCTAAACTTGTTAGAAAATTGCATTTTGGGGTTGGGGATTTAGCTCAGTGGTAGAGCGCTTGCCTAGCAAGCGCAAGGCCCTGGGTTTGGTCCTCAGCTCTTAAAAAAAAAGAAGAAGAAGAAAGAAGGAGGAGGAGGAGGAGAAGAAGAAGAAAAGAAGAAGAAGAAGAAGAAGAAGAAGAAGAAGAAGAAGAAGAAGAAGAAGAAGAAGAAGAAGAAGAAGAAGAAGAGGCGGCTGCTCTCAGGGGGAGGGTCCAGCAAGGGGTGGTGTGTGCAGGGTGTGGAAGGGGTTGAGGGTGAGCGCAGTGCATGTGTGCATGGTGCACACATAGAAGTCAGGAGATAACTTCAGGTGTGGTTCTTTGCTTCCCATCTTCTGTTTGAGACAGGGTCTCTCACTGGTCTGGAACCTCACAGAGTGGTCCAGGCTAAGTGGCCAGTGAGTTCCGGAGATCTGCATGGCTCTACATTCCATCACACCATCCCTAGGGTTACAGACTCATGTCTTTTTGTCCAGATTTTCCTGTGGTCTCTGGGGAGGCCAGCTCAGGCCCTCACGCTTACCAGGCAACTGAGCGGTGAGTGGTGTTCTAAGGAGCCCAGTGTTGACACAGACACACGGCACGTGGGGATCATTAGCCCAGGGCTAAGAGTGGGTGAAATGCCTGGAAATAGTTGACCTGGGGGTGCAGGCTTGCCTACCCAGCTCTTTAGGAGGCCAAGGCAAGGGATCACAAATTGAAGGCAAACTTGGGCTACAGAGTGAGTTCGAGTCTAGCCTGGGCAAGTTAGTGAAACGCTTTTTAACCAGACTTGACTCTCTGCTTGTCAGTGTTCAATAGGTTTTGTAGTTTACAAAGTCCTTGGCAGGTGGTTTTTCTGTTGAACATGGAGTGGGGAGCAGGATGGCGGCTATGTGAAAAGTTTGAAGAATTCAGGCAGGGCCAGCCTGCTTTCTCTGGGTATGGAGTTAGAGTTGAACTTTGGGCACATTCCTGGGTCTTCATCTTGACTCCAGTCCTTGTGAATAGCTTATCCTTTCCTGGCTGGCTTCTGTCGCTGATCCTCAGGTGACAATAAATATGAGAGGCAGCCATAGGATCATTGTGGGAATTACCTAGTAAGACTGATAAGGCCCATCAGCAGCTGGCCAGTAAGAGTGGATGCCTCAGAACAACTGTTAGGAGTTTCGGTTTTGTGTGTTGGGGGGTGGGAGGGGACAGGGTTGTCTCACTACATAGCTCAGGCTATCCTTGAATGTATTCTCATCATCTTCCCTCACCCTCCTGAGGGCTGGCGTTTCAGTTGTGAGCCACCACATCTGGCAAAACAACTGCTTTAGTGTATGAAATAAAGATTGGCTTGTGTCCGAAGCAGCCGAGGGGCCCTGATGATGTAGCTATACCCCCGGTTTCCACGCTTTCCTAATGAGCCAACTTCCTCCTGCATCCGGCAGACCCTCCCTGTGGATGCTCACGTGTGCAGCTAGCTGCTCATGAGCTCCTGGAAGGGGAAGAAAGAAGGAGAGGGGAGGGGAGAAGAGGGGAGGGGAAGGGAGGGGTGATGAAGATCCCAGGGCTTTTCATGAACTCTGATTGGCTGTCTTGAGTTGTATGCCTCTGTCTGAACCAATCATCACAAGAGTTCAGAAGTCAGACTACCGAGCCCTTTAGTACACCAGGCAGGAGGATGCTCTATCCCAGGTGATAGGGGCTCAGTCTGCCTCAGCTCCAGATGGGTTCCCCATGGGGAATCCAGCTGTCCTTACTAGGAAAGGGCTATGAACACAAGCCATATCCTGCAGCCAGAAGATTTCTCCGGTCCTGCCAGGCCCCGCTGTCAGGATGCATCTCTCCCTCCCACATCCCTCAACCGCTTAGTCCCAAGTAAACACACAGAGGCTCATATTATTTACAAACTGTATGGCCTAATAGCTCAGCCTTCTCACTAGCTAGCTCTTACAACTTAACCCATGTCTATTCATCTATGCATTGCCACATGGCTTCGTGGCTTACCGGTATTTGCACATCTTGCTTCTCCTGGCAGCATCTTGCAGCGTCTCCTTCCTCTCCTTTCTCCTCCCCCTATCTCTCTTGGATTTTCCTGCCTGGCTCCATCCTCCCTGCCATAGGCCAATGCAGCCTTATGTATCAACCAATCAGAGCAACACATATTCACAGTGTACAGAAAGATATCCCACAGCAATATCCAGACCCAAAGAGCTCTGTCCCCTGGAGGGACATCCCTAGGAAGATCAAGTTGTGACTCTCTTCATGGTTGTCCAGTCCCCATTTAGAGATCTGTGTATTAGTTGGTTCTCTTGTTACTGTGACCATACGATCTGGTAGAAGTGAGGGAGGAAGGGCCTGCATTGGCTCACAGTTTCAGGTGGTCCAGCCTCTGGCCCTGTGGCCTCATGGGCTTGGGCAGAGCATCACGGTGGTGGTGGCGGCAGCGTGATGGGGAGCTGGTCACATCACGGTCGACAGAAAGTCACCAGGGATAAGATACTCTGAAGGACCTTACCCTAGTCCTTTAGGTCAGTCTGACCTGCTGAAGTTTCCACAGCCTCCCCAAATTGGGCCCACTAGCTAGGAACCAAGGTGTGAGCTTGTGGAGGGCACTTCCTGTTCAACCCACCACAATCTGTCCATGTGTTGAATCGAAGATCAAGGTTCCCCCTCTGGGCATTCAGGCAGAGAATTCTCAACACCCACTCTGGCCACGTGGGGCTGGACAACTCTTCGTGGCGGGCTGTTATGTTCATTTGTAAGATGTTGATCAGTGTGCCCTGGTCTCTACCCATCCTTACCGCTCCCCTTGGAGTTGTGACAACCCCCAAATGTCTCTGTATATTAGTGACTGTCCCTGAGGGTCACATTCAATAATGACAAAAACCATAGGTACGGTTTCTTTCTTTCTTTTTTTTTTTTTCATTTACCAAATTTTATTTTATTTTATTTTTTATTATTATTTTATTTTGTTTTACAACACTATTCAGTTCCACATAACAGCCACAGATTCCCCCGTTCTCCCCCTTCCCGCCCCCCTCCCCTTCCCCCCAGCCCACCCCCCACTCCCACCTCCTCCAGAGCAAAGCCCCCCCCCCCCCGAGGCATCTGGGCAGTGGTGCCGCGTCCTGGGCTCATTGTATGAGTTGGCTGTTTGAAACCTGGGACTTCTGCAGGGACTCTTGGCTCGGTCTGGGAGGAGGGGACTGGACCTGCCTGGACTGAGTCTGTCGTGTCGATCCATAGGTACTGTTTCTACGTCCTCTTATCTGTTAGGGTGAGCATGCTTACTCTTAACAGTCAGCTTCCCTTTTTTATCTCTGGGTTTTTGGGGACTGGGGCTCCACCTCACTGTGCTATTGATGCCTTTGGATGTTGAACACACCCTGTCGGAACAGATCTCTAGCCCCAGTGACCTCACTTGCAGAGCTTGCCACGGCACCCGTCATTTCAACAGACATCCTCGCCGCCTCTCAGTGATGCTTAAGAGAGACACACTTTGGAATATGAACACCCTGACTTGACCTTGGACTGTGATCCATCAGTATGCCGTCTCTACAGCAGCCACAAAATATAGATGGCGTGACACCTCTCGGGTCAAGGGAGGCATCGATTGCCTAAAGCTCAGACCCAGTGGTGCCTAGCCGAGGGTCCCTGATAGCTGGGTTCATCGGCACTGTCCCCATGGAGCCCCGTAAGGCAGTAAATTCCACGGAATGAGCCTGTGTGGGGAACATCTCCTCAGCCCTTTTGTCCCACGGACGATTAACTTCCACCAAACGTTAAGTCGAAGGTGGCTGCATAATTTAAAACGTCACATTTCCACTGGGGAGAATTTTCAGCTCAGACAACTCCAAATGGGTCTGATTTAAGTTCCATAAACTCAGTTCAAGGCAATAAATGTGTGAGTAATTGATGATGTAGCGTGTGGGGAACTCGGGCCCCATCCATCACTCCCAGAGAGCCAGGGCTGTGGACACGCTTCGAGGACAGGCTGATAGGAGGGGGATAGATGGCTGGAGACTCAGACAGCTCTGTCCTCCCCATAACTCAGGGATGCGTCCCCCCAGTCACGGCCTCCCTCCCCAATAGTCTCTTCCCGTGTCTTGTCACCTCCAGCCAGGGAGAAGGCTGCTCAGGAACACTGGCAGTGAGATACCTCAGTCACTGCTCTTTTTTGTTGCACGCCTACTGTGTGCTGGTTGTTTGCATAGTCCAGTGTCCAGCACTGTGAGATGGTTTCCCCCTCCTTGTGTTTTTATAGGGAAAGAGGTCCAAAAAGGGGAAGACCTCAGATGGCGGAGTCGGGACAGCATGGAGCCAGCCTTTACGTTCTGCTCCATGCTGCAAGCCAACCCCACGCTGCCTCCGAGGACAAAGAGGGTCTCTGTGCTCTTGGCGGTGGGAGACTTCCGATTGCATTGGAGTCTAAACACCCCATCCGACTTGCACATCCATGCCTGGGCTTCAGGGTCCCCCTCTCTCTGCCACGCCCCAACCCGTCACCTCTGTTACCGTCATTGCTGTTAGTTTGATTTCGGCGTGCGACCATTTACTATTGAAATGGATGGGGACCCCAGGCCGGCTGCCTTTATCCCTTCATCGGTACGTTTGAGATGATGGCCACCTGGGCTTCTGTCTGTCAACTCTCGTTTTATCCTCATTTACGTCCGAGCCAGGCGCAGCGAGCCAGCCTCTTCCCATTCATCATCATCACTCGTCAGGTTGAGGACACGGTTGGGAGGTGGCTTTGTGCCACCAGCCCGGCCCGGTGTTTCTCAGAGTCTTCAGGATGCCCCCGCCCTACTCCTGCTTCTCTCCTGGGAGAATGCACAAGCAGGGGACCCCCGGCACTCAGCCCTGCTGTGGGTCTCTTCTCCTTCCAGAAGATCTAATCAGACAGTAGAGTCTCGGAGCATTCAGCCATGGAGCTGTGCCATGGGGGGGGGGTTCCAGTTCATGTCAGTGTCAGAATGTCATTGTCCTCGGGGGGGATCCCCAAATGTTACTTTTCCTGCTTGTAAAATGAAACCACAAGGTGGTCACAAGGTGGATCATTCATTCATTCATTCATTCATTCATTTCACAAATACCTGTAAAGGTGCTGCCCTGAGCCCGTCATGGCCATACTTGTTTATTGAGGATACAGGGGCAAGGAGAGTGATGCAGACTTGACTGTCGGAAGCCTTCACCAGGCAAACTAATGTAGACCCCTCAGGCGGGCAGCCCACAAACGGGTCAGCGTGTTAGAATTGCTAGTGTTAAGGTTTGAATCTGAAATGTCCCCCTCCATGACAGCACTATATAGGGACCCTATGGAGCCATGAGGAAGTGAGGCCTTGTTGGGGGAAGTATGCCTGGGGACCAGGATGTAGAGCTCTTGGCTACTGCTCCAATGCCACGCCTGCCCGCCTGCGTGCAGCCACGGTCCCTGCCATAACCGTGGACTGAGCCTCGGCAACTGTAAGCAAGCCCCCAATTAAATGCGTTCCTTTTCCGGAGTTGCCTTGGTCATGGTGTCTCTTCATAGCAATAGGAACCCTAAGTGAGACAGTAAGGAAATGGGTGCAATTTTTAAAAAAGTCTTAAAGCCAGATGGAGCAGTGTACCTTTGAAACCCCAGCACTGGGGAGGCAGAGACAGGTGGATCTCTGGGGCTTGCTGGCCAACTAGTCTAACCCACTGGGTGAAGTTATACCCCAATGAGAAGACCCTGTGTTAAGAAAAGAAAAAAAAAAAGAGGTGACTGGCATCTGAGAAATGACAGCCAAGGTTGTCCTCAGGCCTCCAAGTGCATGTGCGCATGTGTGCAGGTTCGCTCCACACACGTGCACACACACACCTGTGCCATCATAAACACACACATACACACACACAGCTGCTTCGGGTCATGATGAGAATATAGCCCCCAGAGAATGCCAGGCAAAGGCTCAGATGGTAACAATGACAGCCTTCACTTAATTCTGTCACATACTTGGGGGAGGAGCTGCCTCTTTTCCTAGCCACTGAAGTACCTACCCACTGTCCCGGAGGCCTTTAGGATAATGACATTGGATTGTCCCACGTTCCAAGGTGACACAAACCATTGCCACCAACCACTTGCCATTTAAGCAGGACCTTGCCCCCAGGGTGCTAGGTGAGTGGTCCCTCTCCAGCCCCCCCGAATTCCCTGTGGACAAATTGATCTCACGAGTGCTTCCCCAAAACAGAACGGAGCAGGGCTGACTGTCACCCTCAGGAGTTTTTCTAGATTTCTAGATGTTAATATTTGATTTCCATTGCTGTTGTGAGTGTGTCCTCTCGGTCCACGGAATGAGTTTGACATCTCAGCATGTCCCCTTCTTCTCTTCAAAGCCTAGCAGTAAAAACATGAGGCGGGAGAGTGGATGAAAGGCAGGCTTCCAGATGTGTTGTCTGTCTTCAGATCCCGGGGAAGACAGCTCCCTCTGCCCCCTCCTGTCCTTGGAGCGGCCCCTCATGACCTCATGTTTCTTACCGCTCCTGCTGGCTCCTGGCCACCACTGTCCCCCCAGTTTCCACCACCTTCTGTCACTTCCCCACCTGACCGTTGACATCTTCGATTCTCCACCCATCATTCCCACAATGGAGTGATGCCTTCTCTGTCCACAGGTTTGGTTTATGGAGACTTAAGGAGGGGGACAATTGGTGGTCAGGATTCAGAGGCCAGGTGGCAACAGTCGTTTTTAAAGGGAGAGGGTATCAGAATAACTGTGGTCACACCTTCCTGCGAGATCCCAAAGTCATCTCTCAGTTGCTCCACCTTGTTTTTTCCTGTTTTTCATCTAAATTTTTTTTGAAAATGTCATACGTGAGTACCCTTTTTACATCATTCCACCCTCTACCCTGTCCAGTTTTCCATGTGTCCCCTCAAATTCACAATTCTTTAATTATCATTGTGTGTATATTAATGTATCAAATGCATGTATACAACCTACGAAGTCCATTTAGTGTTGCTCATATATACGTGTGTTTAGGGGTGATCACTTAGGATGGGTAATCTGGGGGCTCAGTGCTGTGGATATCATTCTGTATAAATAAAACACTGATTGGCCAGTGGCCAGGCAGGAAGTATAGGTGGGACAAGGAGAGAGGAGAATTCTGGGAAGTGGAAGGCTGAGTCAGGGAGACACTCCAGCTGCCGCCATGATGAGCAGCATGTGAAGATGCCGGTAAGCCACGAGCCACATGGCAAGGTATAGATTTATGGAAATGGATTAATTTAAGCTATAAGAACAGTTAGCAAGAAACCTGCCATGGCCATACAGTTTGTAAGCAATATAAGTCTCTGTGTTTAGTTGGTTGGGTCTGAGCGGCTGTGGGACTGGCAGGTGACAGAGATTTGTCCTGACTGTGGGCCAGGCAGGAAAACTCTAGCTACAAATAATAAGTATTTGTATTTTTATTGGAATAAAAACAATGTTCCCTCTCTCCACAGTCATTGACTTCCTATAGCTATTTGTCTAGGGGGTGAAGCCTCGGGAGAGATTTCCCTCATCCACACTGGCACGTCCTCTGGTGGTGTTACTGTGTAGATCTTGTTTAGGTGACCCCATTGTCAGGATGACATGGGGGCAGCTGCCCTGTCAAACCTAGAAGACACAATCTCCCAGCAGGTGTCTGGTCCTCTGGCTATTACGGTCTCTTTCCTCCCCTTCCATGATGTCCCCTGGACTTTAGATGTAGGAGTTGGGTGTAGATGTATCTGGTGAGGTTGGGCACCCCCTGGGAAGTTGTCTCTGCATTTTGACCAGTTGTGGGATTTCCATAGGAGTCTCCATCTGCTGCCAAAGGAAGCTTCTTAGGTGTGGGGTAAGGGTTGGATTTACGCGTGAGTGTAAGAAGTATTTAGACTTCAGTTAGCAATTATTTTGGTTTAGGAAAGGGGCAGTAGAAAGCTCTCTCTAGGGCCTATGACCTTAACCAGCACCAGGGTGGAGGGGAGAGGTGGTACAGACTGGATAGAGACCCTCCCGTGATGTCTTCTTGCTACACCCTCTTCGCTTGGGATGGGTAATCTGGGGGGCTCATTCCTGGAATAAAACAATTTCCCCTCTCTTCCGGTTTCTCCCTCCCACACACCCCCATCGTCCACCTACCATTTTCTCAGTGGACTCTCTCCCTCCCTTTCCGGTCTTTCCAGGGTAGTTTTCCACACTCCCGGAAGGCATCTATCTCCTTCATCCCCCTTTTTCCCATAGCCACCGCCCGCCTCCGCTGGCTCACATATCCTCAAGGTCCTTTTTCTCCTTTGATAAAGTAACAACTAGAAAAATCTCATTAATGAAGCCAGACAGCAGCGGGGGAGAGTTAATGTCCCCGTTCCCCTGCTCCGTGAGTTGACATGATTTCAGCAGTGACCTGTCATCAGGGATGGTGGTGTCTCCAGGAGGATTCTACCAGCAGACAGCAGGGGACAGGAAGAACGCAAGCCGAGCTGGGCAGGGTGGTGCAGGCCTGTAATCCCAGCACTCAGCAGGTGGAGGCTGGAGGATCGGGAGTTCAAGGCCATTGTCAGCGACATGAGACTCTGTCTCAGGAAAAGGGGGGAGGGGAGTAAAGAAAGGAGGGAGGAAGGAATGAGGGGGAGAAGAGGGAAAAATGGAGGGAGGCACAGGCTAGCGTCTGTGTTCAGGTGGTATATGTTTGTGCATGGTCATGTGTGTGCATGTACATGTATGTGTACTCCTGTGGAGGTCAGAGGCTGGTATTGTGTCTTCCTCAGTCACACTCCATCTTAGTTTTTTTTTTTTTCTTTTTTTGAAACAGGGTTTCCCTGGGTAGTTTTGGTTCCTGTCCTGGAACTCACTCTGTAGCCCAGGCTGGCCTTGAACTCACAGAGATCCGCCTGGCTCTGCCTCCCGAGTGCTAGGATTAAAGGTGTGTGCTGCCACCGCCACCACCACCACCACCACCCAGCTCCATCTTAGTTTTTGAGAAAGGGTCTCTCACTAAACTTGGAGCTTGCCTACTTGGCTAGGCGGGCTGGCCAGCAAGCCTTGGGGATCCCCCTGTCTCTGCCTACCAACCCCAGTGCTCCAGTGACAGATGCATACTGCTGCACCCGGTTTTCTACATGGGTGCTGGGGATCTGAACTCAGGTCCTCGGGCTTATTTAGGAAACACCTTACTAACTGAGCCCCTGGGGTTAACGTTTTGGCTAAGATTCCTGTGAGCCTCCCTGTGCCCAGCCACTGCTAGGTTAAGCAAAGAGAGGACACCGAGGACTCATGTAGATTTGGGGTTGGTCATTTGTCAGAGTTTCCACCAGCAAGTAGTAGAAATGGGCATTGAGTCAAGGTCTAGTGGCCCCAAGGTGGGGCTGGGGAGGGAAGACGTCTAATTAGCTAAGGAAATGAGTTCCTCCCGGGATCGGTGAACTTTTTCTCCAAGAGTCCAGTCACTGGTGACTATTTTTGACTTCGTGAGTTATATCGTCTCCGTCATCGCCTCTCGAGTCTGTTGCAAGCGAGGCAAGCGAGCAGCCACAAACAACACGTCAGTGTCTGAGCGTGGCTACGTGCCAATCAAAGTGTATTTCCGGAACCCGACAACAGGCTTCATTAGACTCAAGGGTCAAGTGTACTGACCTCTGCCCTAAATCACAGTTGGCGGGGAGAGCGCTGCCACGTTCCCACTGGCCTGTGGATTCTAGAGGAAGAATGATGATGCTGATGAGCAGGCCAGTAGCAACAGTGCGTCAGGCTTTGTGCCGAGCGACTTCTAATCACAGCCCCCTCCATCCCTCTAAGAGCCCCGCGAGGAGACTCTATGATTCCCTTTTTATGTCAGAGTCGGGGAAGTAAGGGCGCCGAGGTCCCTCGGTTTATCAGTGACGGAGCTGATGTTGGTCACACATCGGCTTACTGGAAAATTCCCTGCTCTTCCCTTGAAGTTGCACTGGGTGAATTGACGCCTTGGTAGGGCTTTTTCTCTGTCTCCTTAGGAGTCTCACGTTCAAGGGTAGGTCTCCATCTTAAGCCACACACATGGAGCCATTGGCTTGACCTCAGCACCTCCATTTATGTGGTGTTGGGGTTTGGGTATGCAATGTCCTCTACAAGCTTGTAGGATTGAATGTTCCAGCCTCAGCGGGTGGAGCTGTTGTTTGGGAAAGCTGTAAGGTCTTTAGGAGGTGTGGCTTGCCTGGAGGAAGTGGGAGTTAACATGGATAGTCCAGTTCCACTTCCTTTCCAGACTCTGCCTCTTGGTCCTCCCGGATGTGAGCAGTCCTCAGCAGCTGACTGACGGCCCCGCCCTGCATGATGGGAACCAGCATCAGCTCTTCCTTCTCTGTGTTGCTGTGATTTGGTCGCAACAAGGGACAATTAACTAATAACCCCCTGTCCCTGAATGGGTAGCATCACCGTTGCCCCTTGCTTGGCCTCAGTGCCACAGGGAATCCCAAGGAGCCCCACCTCAAATCCTTGTGAGCAGTTCCGTCCCTAAGGGCCACCCACCTGTATCTCATCCAAGCGTCACTGTCAACCTCTCCTGCCACAGAATTTCCTCATCGCACAGTATCAAAGGCCGCCTTCCTGGTGGCGTCTCCTGTAACTGTGACAAGCCACTGAGGGAAAGAAAGGCTTTCCTGGGGCTCATGGTTGGAGGCTGTAGCCCATCGTGGTGGGGAAGGAGAGGAGAGTGAGGCGGCAGGTCACATGGCATCTGCAGTTCGGAAGCACAGAGGACTGCTGGTGCTCAGCTCCATTTCCTCTTTGTCCCTTTTGATTCAATCTGGAACCACAGCCCCCCAGGGGTGGCACTTCCACCACGTTCAGGGTGGGTCTCCCTCCTCAGTTCAACCTCTTTGGAAGGACCAACATGGGTATGCCCTCAGGGGAGCTGCCTAAGTGATTCCAAACCCAATCAAATGGACTGCGAGTCTTTTACAGTTATGAGTGTGTGTGTGTGTGTGTGTGTGTGTGTGTGTGTGTGTGTGTGTGTGTGTGTGTGTGTGTGTGTTGTGTGATTTCTTTCCTGCCTTGTAGGGATTAAACTCAGGTTCTCAGGCTTGGTGGCAAGCACCTTTGCCTGCTGAGCCAACTCCCAAGTTTATTGCAATTCAGTTTGAGGACTCGGGGTTGGTACACATGCCGTGGCGTGGATGTCGCAGTCAGAGGCGAGCTGGGGGAGTCTGGTCTCTCCTTCTTCCATGTGGGTCCCAGGGATAGAGTTCAGGTGGTCAGGCTTGGGGCCGCAAGCACTGTACCCCACCAAGCCAAGCCATCAACCGGTCAGTGACATTTGGCCGTCGCTCCCAGCTTCTTCGGCACAGTAGCCGGTGCTGTGTGGCCCCCATATAAACTTGTCAAGAGACTTCCGTGGTGGTGTTTGAAGCTTGGAAAGTGGGCTGTATTTGTCTCAGGAGAAAGTTAGGTCTAAGTCGGCGAATAAACTCCACTCAGCCCCAAAGTATCGCGGAGCTGTAACCTTTGGAGACAGCACATAATTAAAATGCTTTTAGATCTGATGTATATCATATTTGAATTGGATATTAAAGCTAAGAGAGTTCTCGGCCGCTGTGTGAATGGTATGGGCAGCTTTAGTCAAGCCTTGTGAGCACCCCAGATAAATCAGTGGGACTTGGGCTGGCACCTAGCCCGTGGCCTCAGAAGGAAAGTTTCATGGTTTAAGTTTTATGAGTTGCAGATGTCTTTTGGGCTCAAAGAATTTTCTAGTCAATTTGAATGTGGCTAAGTTGTCACTGAATCCATCTCGTCCGTGAAGGGAAAGCTGAAGAATAGCTTGAAACTTTTATTTCATTTATGATTTTCCCAAATCGGCTCTCTGGCTCTTGACTGGCCTAGCTCCGATCTCACCTTCCCTGCCTGAAATGCAACCATGGGATTAGATGGAATCCTGAATTTAAATCACATAACCCGTGTCCCTCCATACAGTGGGGGCTCAATAAGTGCCGGCTGTATGTATTAACGTGTTCAGGTCTTTATCTCCATGGAAATGGCAAGGGATTAGGAATGCCTCATCGCTACAGGGGCATTAAGAGACTTCCATGGACTCTAGGAAGGCATGGTGCTTAAAACGATCTCCACATTTGCATCAGAGAAGGGACATGGTGATAGATGGCGAGCGTGGCTGAAGATTTATAGGGACTGACTTCAGAAGTCCGCTCAGCTGTAGGACTCCCAACAAGTGGGCTGTGCTTTGTAGCCTGTAGACACAGCTTTCCAGGGGTGTGCTCCTTCCCAGGGTGGGGGTGCCGGCTAGGGAGGCTTCGGGTCTGCCTGGCAGAAGTGGGTCAATAGGAACAGTGCTGAAGGTCATAGCCCAGCCTCCATTTCTTTCCGCTTCCTGGTCAACTGCAAGACAGCTTTCTCGGCCACATCCTCTGCCGTGATGGACTGAGACCACCCCCCCCCCCCCCCAGAAACTGGGAGGTGGATTCGAATCGTTCCTCCCTGAGTCTTCTGTCAGGGACTCTGCCACAACCGTGTCCAAGGAGTAGATACAGGCTGAGGGAGTCCTGCTGATGTCTGGGACAGGCACCGTGATTAAGACTTTCCATTGATGCCGAGTCCAGCGGCCAGAGTTCTGTGCACATTTTTGTGCCTAGCCTTCCAATTGTCCAGTGAAGCAGCTGTGAGGACACTGATGCTGGAGGGCTGTTCCCAGCCCAAGGACTCACCACAGGTCACATCTTAGATCTGCCTCAAATTGCCCATCTCTAAAATGGCATCTAAAATCACCATCTTTTCTGACATACCAAGGATTCCTTTTCTTTTTCCATTTGTGTTGAAGCTGATGTTGGGAGTCAGCCTTGGTCACTCTTTTTCCTCACTGAGGTGGGGTCTCTCAATCCAATCCAGAGCTCACCCACATGGCTATTCTCTGGCCAGCTTGCTCTGAGGCTATCCTGTACTCTCCTCGGGATGCTGAAATTACAGGCAGGATCTACTCCCCTTGGCTACCAGGAGCTCATATACTTATAAATGCTAGGCACAGCCTGCAAATATTCTAGTGTTGGAGTCCAGGTTCCCATTGCCTTAAACCCCCAAAGTCTGGACTGTTTTGTTTTCCAAAAGGGCGCTCTCTGGTTCAGCCATTTGCTTTTTATTTCCCCAGGAGAAGCTTAAGCGTAGAAAAGTTGGCTGTGCAGTTCGTTACATCCCAGATTCTTGAAGCCACATACCTGGCACAGTACTGGAGCTGTGAGGGCTTTGTACCACTGCTCTAACAGATCACCACAAATCCAGTGGTTTAAAGACCACGTACGAGTATTCCCCTTATAGCTCAGAGAGTCATAAGTCTGAAATGGGTGGAAGCACTCCATGGTGGAAGCAGGTGCATTATGAATTCAAAGCTAGCCTGGGCTACATAGCAAGCTTGAAGCCAGCCTAGGCTACCTGAGACCATCTCAAAAACCCGACTAAATCAAGCAAAACAGAATGTTTATAAAACTTGGACATTTTATCAACGTTGGCCCCATCTGTTCTTGGACTTCCAAGGTGGTCTCAAAGGCTGTGGCTCCTGGGTTGTATCTCCTGTTCCATTTGGGTGTGTGTGTGTGTCTTAAAGGCTTTCTACAGCCAGACCTCAGAACAAGGACGGTCTTCCTCCCAAGTCTCCCTCTTTCCATGTGCTCGCGTTGGAAATATCTTGAAAGAGGCATCTATTTTTCTTCCCCTGAGATGAAGGCAGCCGCGCTGGGCAAGACTCTGCCTTGTTATCAGAAAATTAGGGTGGGAAAGAGGTTTCCACGCAGCTACGGAGACATCTTAATAGACGCTTTGGTTGTTAAGCAGAAGTTCCTAGATGGGTTTAATTGCCGTAAATGTTATTTGCCTTCCCTGTTATGATAAGGCCTCGAGTCTCCATATCTCTTTCCCCCCTCCCTCTTCCCTGTCAACCATTTGCCTTTGCTCTGAGGCTCGCACTGGCAAGTTTAGTGAAACTCAAACAAAGGAAGCAGAGAGAGGCCGCTGGAGTTCGAGTCTCACGCCCACAGACGAAGCCGAGCCTAGGGAGCGAAGCCTCCAGACTAATGAGGCTTTGCAGCTTAATGCAGTTGACAGGATGTACCCCTCCAGCTGAGCCTGGAACGGGAAAGCCAGTCCCGGAGCTTAATTGCTTCTGCCCTGGGCAAAGGGGACGGATGAGGACTAAGCAAGACACAGAGCTAATGGGAGATGCTCATAGCCCAAGATGACTCATTCTGTGCCCGAAGGAGCCTGGGGGCATCATCTGAGATGCTTTATTGGGCGGGGGGCAGGCAGTTATAGAAACTTCCAGATCAAGAGTCCCAACCTTGATGTAACTGATACTCGGGATGTTTTAAGTTGTTGCGTGTATGGGGAAAGTTCTCACCTATGTATTAAGGGATGCTGAATAGAGCCTCTGGCTTTATCCCACTAGCTGCCAGTAACAAACTCCCAAGCACAGTATGATACCTTCAGAATGTCTTCAGAAATTTCCAAATATTTCACGGGAGCTGGGGATCTGAACTCAGGTCCTCATGCTCATACAGTAGGCACTTTACCCAAAGCACCGTCTCCCTGGTCCCTTTAGGGAGTATATTTACACATGCTTCTCCTAGCACCTGGCTGTGTGACCTTGACTAGGTCAGTGCACCTCCTTGAGTTCCCTGGCCTTCCTTTGTACAAAGGGAATAGCTACGGCACAGGATGCAAGGAGGCATAGCTTCTGGCTTTAAGTACACACAGAAGATTTCTTGGCACATACTAAGTGTTCAATAAATTGTTTCTGTTGTAAGAATCTTGGTTTCATCAAACTTGTGCTAAGAACATACTTACCCCTAGGCACTATGCTCCGAGGTGAATTCAAAGGTGTAGATTTGGTTCTTGCTTTTGTAGAGGAGGTAAATGTATACACGACATGTGAGGGACTACCTCCTTCCTCACTCATGGCAGACATTACTAATCAATCTCGAGACTTGTAAGGACTACCTCCTTCCTCACCCATGGCAGACATTAATAATCAGTCTCAAGACTTGTTAGGAGTACCTCCTTCCTCACTTATGGCTGATATTAGTAATTAATCTCGCTGCTCTTCCTCTCAGTTCTTCTCAACTAACCTTTGTCAGACATTACTAATGGCCTATGAGTGGACTCTCATTCAGTACTTCCTGTTTTGTAGATTACTCACAGGAGATTGACCTTCCTTTCCTGTCCAGCCTTTCAGAGTTAATGAGTAATGTTTTTCTTCCTGTGTCTGATGTCAGTCTACAAGAGGAGTTGACATGGAAAAGTTTTTTTTTTTTAATTTTTAAAAATTTTTTCTCTTGCCAGGCGTGGTGGCGCACGCCTTTAATCCCAGCACTTGGGAGGCAGAGGCAGGTGGATCTCTGTGAGTTCGAGGCCAGCCTGGTCTACAGAGTGAGATCCAGGAAAGGCGCAAAGCTACACAGAGAAACCCTGTCTCGAAAAAAACAAAAAAAAAAAAATTTTTTTTTTCTCTTTGCATGTCTGTGTGAGGGTGTCAGATCTTGGAGTTACAGACAGTTGTGAGCTGCCATGTGGGTGCTGAGAATTGAACCTGGGTCCTCTGGAAGAGCAGTCAGTGCTCTTAACCGCTGAGCCATCTCTCCAGCCCGGAAAAGTATTTTTAAAGAACATCATTTTTTCTCATTTTCTATCTCCCTCAGAAACTGGATGAAGTAGTAAAATGGGCTGTGTTAGTTAAACATTCTGCAGGCTGGGGGGCTTATGACTATCACGCCACCTCCTCAGTTTTCTTCAGCATTTGGGGCTTGGAAAACCATCGGCTCTTGCCAGAAAAAGGGTCCCAGCTTTGCAAGGGCGGCATAGAGATCTCGGAAACAGCTTTCAGATGACTGTGGCCATCACTAGGCAGAAGAGAGAGATGACCAGGGTTAAAGGTTCTCCAACGTGTTCTGACATGCCCAGATCTCCCAGTGAGAGCGACACTCCATAACAATGGCTGTGAAAAATGAGGCACACATCTGCAGCCCTGAAGTCCCCAGCAGGCTCCATCCATCTGGCTGAGAAGTGGGCGCTGGCGTGGGGTTGGCCACTTGCCTCTCTCCCTGTCTGTCTGAGGCAGCACTAGTTCACTCAGCTGCTGTTTTATGTCTAACTGCCTGCAAGGTCTTCCAGGAGGCTGGTGAGCGGGGCGGGCAGCAGTGGAGGTGTGCTGGGGCTTATGCTCAAGGTCTCAGAGGACCTAGAACTTGGTCATTTGCGACGATGTGGTTTTGCTCCTATTTGGCCTAAGGCATGAAAAAAAATGAAAGAAAGAAAAGAAAAAGCAGGACCAGGTACCCAGTCTGAAGTCTGGGTGCTTTATTGTTTTTCTCATTCTTATTTGTCCATCCGTCCATCCACCCACCCAGCATTATCCATCCATACATGTAGCCATCCGCCTATCCATCTATCCTCCATCACAAACCTCCTTCATCCATCTACCGACTTAGCTACCCATCCTTTATCCATCCAGGTATCCTTCCTTCCTCCATCCCGTTCACCTAGACATCCTTGCACTCACTTGCTCATTCTAGTTATGGGTTGAGATTGCACACAGCTGGACATTCTGAAAATCGTTATCAGCAATATCTGAAGAGCTTTCTGTTCAGCTTTGTGTTTGTTGGTGTATTACTTTTTGTTTGTTTGTTTGTTTGTTTTTTCCGAGACAGGTTTTCTTTGTGTAGTTTTGGAGCCTGTCCTGGATCTCACTCTGTAGACCAGGCTGGCCTCAAACTCACAGAGATCCACCTGCCTCTGCCTCCGGAGTGCTGGGATTAAAGGTGTGTGCCACCACCGCCCAGGCTTTTTTTCTTTCTGAAACAGAATATTACCCTGCAGCCCAGGATGACCTTGAACTCATCATTATCATCCTGCCTCAGCCTGAACAGTGCAATGACAGGTGGGCTTTCCCATACCTGACCTCAGTTGACATATTTGATGGCATCTGCTGCCTGCCCTGCCTGGGGAGCCTCCTGTGAGTGGAGCCCGTGACCCAAACTGGAGCTCTACCTGGCGTGAGGCCAGTGGATGGGGGCTCCCTTTTATTTCCAGCGCCCAGGTAGAGCTGGCTCAGCCCTTGACCTTCCTGTCTGTTTTGTCTCCTCAGACACACTGTCTGTACCACGGTGGTCACCACAGATCCCACGCAGAGACCTTGGCAACTCCATCAAGCACAGGTAGGTAGGAGGCTGTGCCTGTGTGTATGTGTGTGGGGGGGTAGGGGGTGCTGAACCTATGGGTGCCAGGAATGTGCCCATCCCCAGCTTCCACACCACCACACCCTTCTGTCTTTTGTTGGATTGAGGTGTCTGCATCATACCCTCGCCCTTATCAAATCCACACAGGACAGTTAAAAAGCAGAGGTCTTATGCTCAGACTGACCTGAGTTCTGTTTTCCTCCTACTAAAGCTTTGTAGCCGTGAGAAATTGCTTAACGTCTCTGGACTCCATTTTTTTTAAATGTCATTTTTATTATCAAAAAAAATCACACGGCATACAATGAAATAAAGGAAGGCCCTGGGATATCATAATCAAGACCTTTAAAGAAATAACATGAAGCCGGGCGGTGGTGGCGCATGCCTTTAATGCCAGCACTCGGGGGGCAGAGGCAGGCGAATCTCTGTGAGTTCGAGGCCAGCCTGGGCTACCAATTGAGTTCCAGGAAAGGCGCAAAGCTACACAGAGAAACCCTGTCTCGAAAAACCAAAAAAAAAAAAAAAAAAGAAAAAAGAAAAGAAATAACATGAAACTGTACATCCATGAAACAGGTTTAGCAGGTTACAGAGTGTGGCATCAAAGTTAGAGAGAAACTTTTTTTTTCCTGTAGGGATAAGTTCATACATTCTACCTACAAAATGAGACGGTATATTAAGGGCCGTACACACACCTCACTGTATCATAAAGGACTTCAGGCTCCACGTGGGGGCTCTTCACCCGGGAAACTCATTTAGATGGCCAGCTAAACTCATTTTTAGAGGTTACCCCAGAGCAGGGGGCCAGCAGGAGGCCTTCCCCAGGATCCTCCATGGCCTAGAATTTGTTTCCAACAACTTCTTGACTCTCTCAAATTCAGCTTTCTACATATGGCCGCAATTTCCTCACAGACTCACGGGGGGGTGGGGGGGGGAGGCGCAGAGTCAGACCAGGATGGGGGAACTCACTGATAGATGAGGAGACTTAGGCCCTGGCAGATGAGGGAGGGGACTGACCGGTAATTATAGCATAATTAGCTCGGCCCCTGTGATCTGAGATCCCCCCTGGTGAGTTTCTGTACCCAGGGGAGCCAGCTGGATGTTTTGCTTGCTCCTTCATGGAGCTATCCCTCCAACTTGCAGATTCCCAGTGTCCGTGCTGTGGGACATGGGTCTGTGTCCCTGGGGAGCTGGCCAGTTAACAGAGGGACCTCAACAAGCCCCAGAGGTCTGTCAGCGGGCTGCGGGGAGAAAACCCAGGCACAGACACACACAGCCTCAGCCTGGAGCAAGGCTGCACTCACCCCGAGACAGCTCATCATCAGTTCTTAAAGAAAAAAAAAATGTCACAACTGGAAACTGGAAAGACCTTGATGGAAGCCGTGAGATGTAGTGACAGACAGGTCCGTCCGTGACTAGAGGCTGATCTGTGGAGCGAAGAGGACTCAGATGAGGGCCTTTTCAAATGTTTATTGGTTCAGCTCCACCCCTGGGTTGGCCACAATCCCTGGTTCAGCTCATCCCTGGGTTCAGTTCCCCCTCTGTATCAGATGCCTCTCTGGCCCAGCCACCCCTCCAGTTTGGTCACACTGTGGCTCAGCCACACCCCTGGGTTGGCTACCCTTTTGCCTCAGTCTCACCTGACTGGCTCTACCCTCTGGGCTTTCTTACCATTGCCCTGGTGCCCCACCTTTGGATGCTGATGTCCAGGGGAGTGAAGCAGGCTGACCATCTCCGGGCCCCATAGCTGGCTTCCTAGTGAGGTGACAGCCCCTTGATGGGTGTTACTCTTCAGCCTCACCCTGCATTCCCCCCCAACCCCACCCCAGGCTAGATGTCAGGAATGAGAGACCCCCCCAGCCTTGAAAAGAAACATGTGCTAACATCCCATTCCCTAGGTTGTCAGGTCTAGTGGTATACACTAGCAGTCCCAGCACACGGGAGGGTAAGGCAGAGAGTTAAGAGTTCAAAGATAGCCTGGGCATCATGAAAAAATCCTGTCTCACAAAAAACACCCACCACCCGCAGCAGATCTCACTCTGTCATTGGAATTATCACAGCAAGAGCCAGGCAACAGGACAAAGCCAGGCAACCCAGGGGACAGGCCAAAGCTGAAGAGGGGAGACATCTGCCAGCGGACCCTCACACCTGCCCCCCCCCCCATTCCTGCCTTGCTGCCCGGTGGGTCTTTTGCCATCTCCTCCCCTGAGCTGCCCCAGCTTGCAGAACAGACCCGATAAGCCCTGCTTATCCCAAACCCCAAAGGGGCTTAACTAAGCCCAAGTCCAAAGCTGGAGAGGGAGCATCAGCAAGCCAGCATCTCCGTGGTGAATATTGCTGTTTGCTTAGCTGTGGCAGCTCCAGGCTGAAGCTGGCTGGCTGTGCTCGAAGGGCTGACCCAGATCCCAAAAGAGGGGATGGCAGCGGAGGGGAGCCAGCTTCCCCCCTCAGAGTTCTCCATCTCTGAGTTACATAACCTCCAAGGTTCCCCTTTGGCACTCGGAGGAGGCAGTGGAGATTACATACAACCATTGCCGAGGGTGGCACAAATTGAAAATTAAAATTAACTGTGACCCGGGAACCTTCAATACTTTTGCCGGATCCAGCCGCTCCTCTGTCTCCTATCTCAAGGCGGGAAGCACAGCCCAGCACAGGAGGGGTGATCGGAGAGTTAATCTGATGCCTTCCAACTGGCCTTGGTGACCTCGCTGTGTGGGGACTTCCACACTGTATTTGCAGCAGGTGACGGTGACTGGGGGAAGGTGAACCAACCGAGGGTGTCTGAAGAGGCAGGCTTTCATTGGTCAGGGGCAGCTCTCCTCTGCTCCTGAATTTGGAGGTTCACTGCTCGCTTATAGAATTGAACTTGCAGGCCACCTACGGTGTTTGTCGAGTGAATAAATGACCATAATGAACACTCAAGGTAATGACTGACACAGACCGATTCATTGAGCGTTACCTGTGTGCCAGGTGTTAGGACACCTTCAACATATAACCCCCGAGGTCGATGTCAAGATTACTTCCACTTTATAGGCAAGGATACTGAAGCTTCCTGGTTTAAGCAAACTTAATTGAACTTAATTATCACCTGTTTGGAACAAGCAGGACCAGAATCCAGGGTTTATAGGCTTCCCGTCATCCCCTCTTGCGGGATCTAGGGGTACATCTTCCTGGAGATGGGCCCACGGCCACTGCCTCACCTTGGACATCTCCCCTTTCTTTCTTACAGGTTTTCCACCAAGTACTGGATGTCTCAGACGTGCACGGTCTGCGGGAAAGGGATGCTTTTTGGCCTCAAGTGTAAAAACTGCAAGTGAGTGATTTCCCTTTAAAAGACTTTTTACAATACCAGATATCAGGCGGCGCTCGGATGGGCTTTGGCACTCTCCAGGGAGTTGTGAGTTCTTGACCCTGAGGAGAGACATTTGCTTTGTGTTTCAGAAAGGGTCCCAGGTGAAGCTGTGTGTTTGGGTAGGGTATCGAGGAGAACGGTTCTGAGTAAAGCCAGAGCTGAGAAGAGACGGTAGAAGGCTAACAACACCATGTGCTGGGGCTCGTGGGGTCTCCTGTGCTCACAGCCTTTACTGTGGTTTTGAATGTGAAGTGTTTCGCACCGTCTCATGTTATGGGATGCTTGGTCCCCAGCTAATGTTTCGGGTCCTTTCGAACATGGGGTGGGGGCCTGGCTGGCAGACATTGGGTTATAGGAATAGGGGTTAACTGTTCTAGGCCAGCTCCCCTTCTGCCCCAACTCTGCTTCCTCACTGCTGCTATGACACGACCTCATGCTCCCACCACCAGGCTTTCCTACCGTGGTGGACTGTGTCCCCTGATTTCTAGTTTCTCCACGTATTCTGTCACAGAAACAGTAACTAATACAGTGTCAGAGGTTAGTGTCAGCAAACTTTTCTTTTTTTTCTAAAGTATTTGTTACAAAGCCTGTAACAAATACTTGAGGCTCCATGGTTCTCGGGAGCCTTCATGTTTCCCTTGAAGCTTCTCAAAACTGATTCATGTATTTTGAAAGTAGCCACAGACAGTTCAGAAAGAGTTATGGCCATGGATTCAGTCCAATAAAACTTTATTTATAAAAACAGTGGATAGCCTGGCTCCAGTCCTGTGGCTTGCTGATACCTTTGGTAATTTGCAAAGTTCTTTTTCTTCTCTTCTTTCTCATCATGCACTGTCTCCAAAAGGGTGCTATGACTTCCCCATTTTATGTCTGTAAAAATTGTGTCTCGACTTGGAAAAGTCCCAGCTAAGAAGTAGGAGGGAGGATTTGAACTCAGGTCCCTTAACTCCTGCTCCATTTCTCTCTATGGCTTCATGTTGGATGCTAATTCTGGTTAAGAGGTGGGAGCACCCAGACCTCCACTCCTTCCCCCTTCCCTATAGATGTTCTCTGTCATTCTGATGGGAGGTTAGGAAGGAGGCAAGAGAAGGCATCGGCACCAGCCATGGGCTCTGGAGGCACAGTAAACCAGGTTCAAATCCTGTTCCTGCCACTTAGTAGCTGTGTAAATAACATGGGCACATCACCGCATATATTTGTCCTCACATTTGTGTGTGTGTGTGTGTGTGTGTGTGTGTGTATGCACACATGTATTAACTACCTACTCAGGTCCAACAATTACAAAACAGAAACATTTGACTATGGAAAAGATAGGGGTGGACATGTGTCTGCTTGATAGGAGACACTTAGTAAGAGTCTCCCCTGCCCCCCCCCCCCCCCCCGTGTGTGTGTGTGTGTGTGTGTGTGTGTGTGTGTGTGTGTGTGTGTGTGTGTGTGTCCTAGGCCTGTTCAGGCATCTTGCAGAATGCCTTTCTGGTGGCCTCACCTGAGTAAGTCCGCCACACTGAGCTCCCTGCTAGCCTGGGCTATGGGGAGAGTTAATTATTTTCAGCCCCTGGGGATCGGTTGGTTCCACGGTCTAAGGGTGATTGGGATAGTAATTGCTGAATATTAGCATTTGGAACTGCTGTCTTCTGTGGTTCTGGGCTCTCAGGTGACCCCCCCCCCCCAGCTTCCCGACTCTGAGATGTGCATGGGCAGGTGCTTAGGTCCGGCTCAGAGCTGCCCGATCCCCCCAGTGCAGCTACTGCCTTGGAGACATCTTGGCTGTATCAATTCATGCTGTGTTCTGTGGGGGGGGGGAAGGGGGGATGGCTTTCACATCCTCACACTTGCTGCCTGGAGGCTTTGAAGTCAAGTAATTAGGTGACAGGGACGCAGCCAGGAGTCAGCAAGGCTGAACACTCCTCAAGCCTTTTCAATTTTCAGCACTAGAGGTGGGACCCAGAGGCGGCCTTCCTCCCTGTCTTCTGTTCAAGGAATTGTAATGAGCAAAGGCTGAGACCCTGCCAAGGGTTGGGAGAGTGGGCTGGGGACAGGCCGGCCGCGTGGAGCTGAGGCTCTGGAAGCCACCACCAGCACTAAGTTTGGGTCCCATTTCTGCTTGAAGTCTTAAGAGGCCTGCAATGTTGGGATTTTTCTCCTCTGAAGAGCAGACATGATAGTGGCGCCCATCACTGGATTGCACGAAGGAGTCACCGAAATGCCCTCGCCTCACACTCTCATCAGGGACCATTTCCCCCAGTGCCTCTCACATCGCCTTATGCAAAGTAGCTCCTGGCACATGGAAGGGCGAGGTCAGAATTCATGACTTCACCAATGTGCTCGACCCTTCTGGCTCTAATGATTGCTGCTGCAGCTGGCATGGTGTCCGGGTGTGCTTTTGTCCCAACCACATACCTCTGTCGGCTATGACGGGAACAGGAGCCAGCTCCATGATGTATTTGTACACACACACACTGAAGTTAACAGTTGAAACCCACACTTATCCCCCGGATAAAACCCCTCGGGGAGCCTCACTTAAAGTGAGGGAGTAGGCGTTTATTTGCATGTGTTTTCAAGGACTGACAAAAATGTGGACACATTGGATGGGCTCCTAGGAGGGTTGGTGGGGGGTAGGAACAGATAATATGCAGGCTCCATGGTCGCAGAGTTAGGGGAAAGACTCAACGTGGAGAAATGAGTCTGAGTGGAACCGAAGGACAGGAACGAAGAACAGTGGCAAGTGACCTTTCAGAGAGGTGACCCAGAGGATGAGGAGGTTAGAGGTCACTTCTTAAAGAAGTGGGAAAGGCCATTTCACCAGTCATTCACCTAATATTTACCAGTTGGATAATTAATATCACAGGCTAAGAAGTTATTATCTGTAGTGCTTGGGACCAAAGGTATTTTTTATGTTTGAAAGGCATTCTGAGTTTAGAGGATCCGCATCATGCAAACCTTTGCCTATGTGATGAGGTGTCTTAGAGTTGGGACCCAAGTTTAAACCCCGAAAGCCTAAACTTCATTTGTGCACTGCTTTTAGAAACTCAAATTTCAGTTCTGAGGTTAGGCGTGGGGTGCTCCACCTGTGGACCTGCGGGTGCTCCACCTGTGGACCTGCGGGTGCTCCACCTGTGGACCTGCAGGTGCTCAGGAAGTTTCAAATAAGAGGCCATTTTGGACTTCAGGTTTTTGAACCAAGGAAGTTCAATTTTAAAACATTAATACTCTGTACCGAAGGGTTTTCCAGGCGCCAGAAGCAACAATAAGAAGATAAAATGGACAAAGTCCCTGGACTGGTGGAATTTACCTGTGGGTGGGTAGTGGGGTGGGTAGATGGTGCATGAAGTGAACTTGGCTAAAAAGATGGCGGAATGGGATGATGTTGGCCGCTGTAAAGAGCAGAGCGGACATGGCACCATGCACTCCCAGGGACTTGTCATCCCAGTACTCATGAGGCAGAGGCAGGAGGGGGCTGGGGTTGGGGAGCAGCCTGGGCTGTAGAGTGAGACCCTGTTGAAGCTGTTGAAAGAAAGAGACAAAGAAAGAGGAAGGGAGAGAGAAGAGAGGAGGGAAGGAGGGAGGGAAGAGAGGGAGGAAGGAAAGAAAGAAGGAAGAGGGAGGGAAGGGAGGGAGGGAGGGAGGAAAAGGAAGGAAGGAAGGAAGGAAGGAAGGAAGGAAGGAAGGAAGGAAGGAAGGAAGGAAGGAAGGAAGGAAGGAAGGGTGGGTAGGGAAATAGGAAGGGCCCTGGTAAGAGGCTACAGTTTTCATTCAAGGGCTCTGGGAATTTCAAGCTTTTCTCTCACCTGGATCTTGTGTATCATCATCTGTTCAGAAATGCATACAGCATGTGTGTATGTGGAGAGGACACATGATCAGAAGCCTAGGCTGCAGGGCAGACGTGTCTGTGACTCCTGATGCTGCTGCAAGCTGGTCATGTGATCACTTCTGTGCCTCCATTTCTTTTTCCCTAAAATGGGTTTATAATGTCTGCCTCAATAGACAGTTACTGTTGATTGACAACTTGGCAGGATTGGGAATCTCTAGGAACCACACCTCTGGGCATGTCTGTGAGGGAGTTTCTAGGTTAGATCAACTGAGGTGGAAATAGCCACCCTACCTGTTGGATGCACCATCTGGGGTCCTGGGTGGAATAAAAAGGAGAAAGCGAGCTCAGCATCAGTGTTCATCTCTTTCTGCTTCCTGACTGTGGGGGCCACGTGACCAGCTGCCTCATGCCCCTGCTACCATGTCTTCCCGAGCATGATGTAATGTACCCGCAAAATGTGAGCCGCAGTAGAACCCTCCTCCCCTGAAGTTGCTTGTGAGAGAAGTCACTACTAAAACTGTTAAAAAGAAAAAGATAAACAAGGTAATGGCCCACCCTGAGTGCTATTTGATAAAAGCTAACACCGTTACTGGCTTGACAAATAAACGTTGGGATATCCCTCCACCCAGGAAGCCAGAAACTTCTCCTTCCTGCCCAACCCCTCTCCCTGCCTCCACAGCCTCTCCTCTTAAGTGCCCACTTCCTCCGGAATTATCATCAGCTGTCTTGTTGGGAGTCTGAATAGATTAATGAGCTAATAGGAAATTAAGGCTCAGAAAGCAATTTCCAGTTATCTAAATGGAGGCGTTTTCATCTAATCGGTTCAGGAGTGTGGTAGGGAGCTGTGTGCAGAGCGGTTGGATGTCAGCACTCTCCCCAAATTGTTTCACACGTGTGGATGCAGCTGCCAGGGCTTGCTCCTGCACGGGGATGCTGATGGGTTTCCCCGTGTCGTCTGTGTCCCACCCACCTCACCTGCCACGGGGGTCTGGAGCTCTGAGGTCTCATTTGTTGGAAGCTGCTCTAGTGTCTCTTCCCTGTCCCCTTTCAAAAAGCCACTGTGTAGCTCAGGCCAGCTAAGAACTCAGCTGCATAGCCCAGGCTGGCCCCACACTTATGATCATCCTCCTGCCTCAGGCTCCCCAGTGGTAGGGTTACAGATGTGTGCCACCACACTTGGCTTCATCTGATTTCATATAGGCAAACTGTAATTTACACAAGCGTATTTGGAGTCGCTTTTGCGGTAGAAAAAGAGAATTGAAGCTGAGATGTATTTTTCTTTCAGTCTGACCTACTACAGTGTGATAAAGATAGGAACATCTGGGTTTGGCTCAGTGGTTAATAGTGCTTGCTGCTCTTTCAGAGGACTTTCAAGTCTCGACATCCTCATCAGGCTGCTCACAACTGCCTATAACTCCAGCTCCAGGAGATCTGATGCCCTCTTGTGGCCTCTGAGGGACCTGCACTCATGTACACACACACACACACACACACACACACACACACACACACACAGTCATGCACATGTAGACACACAAGTAAATTTTATAAAGAAGGAGACATTATCCCAAGGGACCTGCACTCATGTACACACACACACACACACACACACACACACACACACACACAGAGTCATGCACATGTAGACACACAAGTAAATTTTATAAAGAAGGAGACATTATCCCAAGCCATCACAAAGACATAACATTTAAACAAACCCTGTTTGTTTTAACTGCCGCATCCTCTCTTCCACACCATGCTTTAACCTGAGTTAGGTTGCCCAGCCCTCAACTGTGTGGTGATTCTGTGTGACCCCCAATCTTAGATGTGACAACAGAAAAGTCTGTACATGCTGCCACGTAGGGGAGACATCATTGCCACTGGTTTAGAGAAACAGGTTTGCATAATAAATCATCCACTCTCAACCAAAGGAATTACAGCCTGCTCTGTCCAGCTTCGGCATGCTGGCTGCCAATCACATGCCCAGCACAACCATGGACCCATTACCAAACCTTCACCCTCTGGGATAAGTGGTAAGATTCCCACTTAGGTTTTAGGATGAATTATGGGATTTTCCAATCCCATAATCTGCAGAATGATTATAGCTGCTGTTGCCCTGTTTAGCCTGGACTTTCCCTGTTTTAGCCAAAGTCCCAAATGCTGGAACAAGCTCCTTTGGTGAACCCTAAGTTAAGACACCTTGTCACAGAGGCAGGTTGGTACTCGCCAAAGCACTGACGTGTTCCAGTTGAGGTCATTGCCAGCTTCTGTGTGCGTGAACCCCCTGATCAGTTCTCTAGGAAGAGAAGCGGCCTCATGGGGGCACTTGCCTTACTCAAGTGTCCTGCCATTTTTGGGATTTTGGAATGCCTGCGCTCTTGGAGTCCCTTGCCTGCCTGTGGCTGCACATGTGGACTCTGCATTCTTTCCACATCCGCACTCACTCATTTGCACTTAGATGGGGATCCTGGCCCTTTTCCAGTTTTGCTCCATTACAGGGTCCGCTCACTGCACTTTCGATTACCCCCTTGCCCTGTGCAGTCTCCGTATGTGTGCTCTTGCATCTCGGTTTACAAGATGGGTGTAACCACAGGTGATGGGGAAATGCAAAGGGAAGCCAGCTCTGTTGATGCGGGAGCTGACTGATCCACCCTTACCAAACTGGAGACCCATGGGCGCGGCTTTGGCAGCTGCTGTAGAGTTCCTGGAGGCCCGGGAGGCTTCCCAGCAGGCAGGATGTTGGCAGGATATAATTATGAGCATGCGTTCTGGAGATCACCCTCTTGAAGCCTGAACTCGCTTTTCCACAAATAGAAACACTTCATTTCTTGCAAAGAAACCATCCTGGGAATTAATTATCTCTTATGTGTAATAGTTTTTTATTATTATAGGGAAAAGTTTAATTCTATTATAGCTATTTGTAAGAAAGAGATTCACAGAATTCTAGAAACTGAGGTGGGGACTTCGGTAAGGTCATGGTAATAACAATTGTGATGATAATGTTGTCAATGGGGAGATGGTTATGATGGTGAGGATGATGGTGATGGTGATGATGATGATGGGGAGGATGTTGATGGTGGTGATGATGACGGTGAGGATGATGATGGTGAGGATGTTGATGATGATGGTGGTGATGGTGAGGATGATGGTGATGATGTGATGGTAAGGATGATGATGGTGATGATGATGATGCTTATGGTGCTGATAATGATGATTGCTGTGGGATGGATGGTCTTTCTGTATGCTGTGAATATGTGTTGCTACTATTGGTTAACAAAGAAACTGTTTTGGCCTATGGTAAGGCAGGATAAGAGCCAGGCGGGAAATCCAAGAGAGATACAGGGAGAGGAGGGCGGAGTCAGAGAGACACAATCCAGCTGCCTAAGGAGGAACAAGATGCCAGCAGACCGGTAACGCCACCACGTGGTAAGCATAGAGATTAATAGAAATGGGTTAATTTAAGATGGAAGAGCTAGCTAGCAAGATCCTGAGCCATAGACAAACAGTTTATAATTAATATTAAGCCTCTGAATGATTATGTTATAAGCTGCTGCAGGCCAGGCGGGACACAGGAAAACTTGTGGCTACAGATGATGGTTATGGTGATGGTGATGATGATGACGATGATGATGATGATGGTGGTGATTTTTATGGTAATAGTGGTGATAATGATGGTGATGATGATGGTTATTGTGAGGGTGATGATGATGCTGATGGTGAGGATATCAGGCCCTACCACATGGTAGACATTTTGCTAAACACTTTAGAAGCATGGTTCCATTTCATCCATGTAACAAACGGGAGGAAGATGGGGACTTCTATCACGCCCATGTTACAGATGAAGAAACTGAGGCCTCAGAAGTCTCTCATGGTGGCCATATCTGTCACTCAAACACAGATCCCCTTAATTCAGCTTAATCATTTTGTGGGGCCAAGGGCTGACCACACAACAAGATGGCAGCAGGTGCCGCCCCCTGCTCTCCTTCCCTTTGAACTATGCAGAGCAGAGTGTGAGAAGCTGGACTCAGCCCTAACCCTGGACCCATGCTTTGCCCTCTGCCTCTCTGGCCTGCCACACTCTCCCCTTGAGCTGTCCTTCCTTCCTGGAAGCAGAAGATGCCCGATGGGCCTTTGGGTTGTGATGGGTACCACCAGTGCTAGGGAGCCAGAGTGTCCGGGGTTACTTTCTTTGTCTTTCTGGGAACAGGCTTGACAGTGTCAGGGTCAAAAGTTAAGCTCGGGTTAGGCCAAGGTGTCGAAGTTCTGAGAACATAAGTGTTGTTTTTCTTCATAACCGTGGCTGCCTTTTAAGCAACAACTGCCCTAAGCAGAGACTGCAACTCATCTGCTACCAGAAGTGTTTGGCCGCCAGGGCCGCAGCCTGAGGGGATTCTGTTCCCTCAGGCACCGACTCTTCCAAAGCTACTAAGGGAACTTATCTAAATCTCTGTCCCTCTAAAGAACTCAGTAGTCAAAGGTTGAGGTGGAATTCTGCTCACTCAGAGAGGCTGAATAGCAAGTAGCTAACATTCTCCCCTTGCTGGAGTCCTCTAAAAACCAGCGTCCTTCTCTCAGTTCCCACTTAAAAAAACCCTTGCTACAGGTGGCTCCTCCTTACCACTTCCTGTCAGCTACTTGCTGACTCAGCCTCCTGCTCACAGGTTAATTTTATTTAATCAAACACATCTTTGCATTGTTAACAAAAGCAGTAGGAAAAAATGAAACACACTTTAAAATAATATTCCACAACGTATGAAGGAAAGGGAGTTAGGCAACCCCCCCAGCCACACAGGGAGCCTAAATTAGATTCTGCAGGTATAGGGGAGCCCTTGGAGGGCTCAGAGGACTGCGACACATTCAGACAGATATCAGGGAAGCCTCAAGTTGGGAACTTGCTGATGCCAAGTGGGAGTTGATCCAAGAAGTGTCTACACTCAGAATAGCTGAACACTACCCCAGAAGCCCCTAAGATGAAATGTTTCCTTTCTACCATCCTCCCTCCCCCACATTGGCATCTTTTCCAAGAAACCCACTTGGAAAGGTGATTGAATATGCAAAAAAAAGGGAAAGATAAACAATTTAGTTTAACTTCGTTTGGGTGGGAACAGAGCCTTGCTCAGGCAGAACACCCAGGAGAAATCGTTCCCATGTCTGGGCTCTCGCACCTTGCCCTAAGGCTCAGACATGAAGAACCAGGATTGGCACACAGAGGAATGGCTGATGGAGTTGACCGGCCTGGCCAGACACTGAGATGGCAGCCCCAAGAAAGGAGGGCAATGGGGCCCCAGCTGAGCTCTGCACCCACGCGCCCACTGTGCCGCACTTACAGAGCATCGTCTGTCCAGCTGGGAGTGGACATCATCCCCCAATCAGGTCACCCCATCACTGTCTGTGGAAGAGCAGCTCATGTGACAATTTATCAGCTGACCACTGGCTCCAAAGTGGGTTTCTGAGCCCCACAGGAGTGTCTGTGAAAATCCGGGACTTGTCTCAGCACCCAAGATAGTGAGAGGATCATTACCTGGGAGAATTCCCAGGTGGAGTGCGGAGGCTCTAATTCTTCATCGTGCTCCCTTCCAACAGAAAATAGGGTCAGGAGACTGTTCTGAACAAACCTGGGTTCAAATCCTGACCCCATCACTTCCTGATTGTCCGAACTCGGTCGAGGTGCAGACTCTGTGTGAACCTCACAGTCTTCCCCTGGAAGGCGAGGAGAGTTGTGTCTTCTGCCTTGCAGGTCTCCCAACGAAGGCTAGGAGTAAAGGTGCCGAGGACAGATACCTGACACAGGGTAGGTCTTCAAGAAGGGGCAGCCGCTCTCCTGTTTTCTTTGGGAGCGACAATAATTATTGCTACTTTGCTGGGAGACTTTTCTTGGCTGGAAATGTGGGCAGGCCAGACTACCAAGAGTCCAAACACGTAGGAGTGGGAGGGACATGGGTTCTCCTTGGCCAGGGGTTGATCCAGGGCTCTCTCTCTGCATACTGGTAATGGACCCGGTCACCCAAAACCCCACCTGTCCAATGCCCAGCTGGCAATGGCAGTCTTCCCTCCATGCCTAACTCACCGGCTCACCTCACCGGCATGGCCAAGCTTGCCTCTTAAAAGATCCACTTGCCCTGGTATCTGGGTTTGGCCCAGGTGTAGAAATGGGATCCCAAAGAAGACAATAGGATACTTAAAGAGGTTCTACATATTGACTTTGCCTTGTGTCTCTCCAGCCCTCAGCACTAGATGAATTTTGTCTTGGCGGGGGTGGGGGGGGTGGGGGGGGTGGGGGGGAAGGGGTAGGGGGGGTCCCCTGTACTAGGAGGAAGCAGAGGATGGGAGGATGGTTTCCCAGAGGCTGAGAAGGGAGTGGGCCTCAGACCCGGATGCAGGGCAGGAGGTGCCTTGCGTTTTGGTGTGACAAGTCAGAGAAATCCCTAGACACCAGGGAAGGGCCCTAGGTACAGAGAAGTAACCCAGGGGCTCAGGCAGTAAAATGCTCCCTGCAAAAACAGGAGGACGTGGATTGATTCACAAAACACATTCACAAAAGCCAGCTGTGGTGATTCAGGTGTGGTGGTCCAGGTGTGGTGGTCCAAGTGTGGTGGTCCAGGTGTGGTGGTCCAGCTGTAGTGGTTCAGATGTGGTGGTCCAGGTATGGTGGTCCAGCTGTGGTGGTCCAGGTGTGATGGTCCAGGTGTGATGGTCCAGGTGTGGTGGTCCAGGTGTGGTGATCCAGCTGTGGTGGTCCAGGTGTGGTGGTCCAGGTGTGGTGGTCCAGCTGTGGTGGTCCAAGTGTGGTGGTCCAGGTGTGGTGGTCCAGCTGTAGTGGTTCAGATGTGGTGGTCCAGGTATGGTGGTCCAGCTGTGGTGGTCCAGGTGTGATGGTCCAGGTGTGATGGTCCAGGTGTGGTGGTCCAGGTGTGGTGATCCAGCTGTGGTGGTCCAGGTGTGGTGGTCCAGCTGTGGTGGTCCAAGTGTGGTGGTCCAGGTGTGGTGGTCCAGCTGTAGTGGTTCAGATGTGGTGGTCCAGGTATGGTGGTCCAGCTGTGGTGGTCCAGGTGTGATAGTCCAGGTGTGATGGTCCAGGTGTGGTGATCCAGGTGTGGTGGTCCAGGTGTGATGGTCCAGGTGTGATGGTCCAGGTGTGGTGGTCCAGCTGTAGTGGTTCAGGTGTGATGGTCCAGGTGTGGTGGTCCAGGTGTGGTGGTCCAGGTGTGATGGTCCAGGTGTGATGGTCCAGGTGTGGTGGTCCAGCTGTGGTGGTTCAGGTGTGATGGTCCAGGTGTGGTGGTCCAGGTGTGGTAGTCCAGCTGTGGTGGTCCAAGTGTGGTGGTCCAGGTGTGGTGGTCCAGGTGTGATGGTCCAGGTGTGATGGTCCAGGTGTGGTGGTCCAGGTGTGGTGATCCAGGTGTGGTGGTCCAGCTGTGGTGGTCCTCTCTTGTGGTTCCAGTACTGGGGAGGTGGAGACAGGAAGACACTTAGGGCTTGCTGCCCAGTTAGCCTAGAGCACTCAGCAAGCCCCAGATTGCAGTAAGACATTCTGTCTCTCAGAACAAGAACAACTCCTAAAGAATGGTACCCAAGGTTGACCTCTGACCTCCAAGTGTATCTGTGAATGTGAACACCCACCTATACATGCATGTGAACACACACACATATATGTATTCATGTGCATGTATATGCACACATGTGAGCAGACACATACATCCACACCTACATACACACATATGTGAACACATACACACACACAAAGTAGGGAGAGAGAGAGAGACAGACAGACAGACAGACAGACAGACAGACAGACAGATTTGGGCTTCACAGTCAGTCTGACCTGAGCAGGCGTCAGTTCTCTGCCTTTCTTGACTATATGACCAAGAAACGTGAAAGGACACAGTGCCTGAGCAGGTCTGCACAGAGGGCCGCTCTGCCCTCTGAGAGCTTGGCATCCTGGAGAGTGATTATGGAAAATTTCCTTTGAAGATGGCTAACTTTTTTTGTCATTCGAAGCCTTAATAGGATAAACTTCAGTTATGAGGAAAAGTTACTTGAGTAGAACATTTCATTCCCCCCAGAGGAGCTGCCAGTTAACTGAGACATCATCTCCATCAGAAGACCAAATCGGAGGCAGCCTGACCATGGGACCCTCACTACCTGGGCGGCCGAGGGAGGCGAATGACTATTTCTATGCCTGCCTGGGCTCCACGGTGTGTTTCAACCCAGCCCTGACGACTCAGTGAGACCCTGTGTTAAAAAATACATAGAAGTAGGAAGAGGGCAGCTCAGCAATACAGTTGTGTGCCTAGCATGGGCAAGGTCCTAGATTCAGTGCCCCCCAAAATAGATGACATGGGTCTATCCCCAGTGTCGTCTTTCCTGTGTCCCCTTTTCCTCCTCTGGTGCCACAAATTGTTGGAAAACCATCATAGAGAGGATGGAAGACAAGAAAGACAGGAAGGGGTGGGGTTGAGTTGGCAGAGGCGACCATGGGTGAATACTGTTAGTTTAGGAGAGTTATAGTCTCTACTAAAATTATAAAGAAAAAGAAATGCTTGGTTTCTATTTCTGATAAATTGCATCCCCTCTTATGCACAGGGTCTTGTCTGCTTTCACTCACAATTCCTTCCCTTGCCCCTATCCCAAGGCTTGGGACAGGGATGTGGCCTCCAGGGACCTTGTCCCTTTGTGAGTACATCTGGTCTTCTCTCTCTGGTCTGACCATGGCCCGGAGCAGACCAGTGCGGCTGGCGGGAGTCTACAGGCCAGCACAGGGCTGACTGAGAAGCAGGCACCCAGAGTGGGGACAGACAGAACTCTGGGGGAGGAGCCTCACTCCACGTTCAAACAGTAGGTCAGTCTTGTCAATTTCTGGAAAAGTCGTTTGGGACCAGCCAAGTCCCCCATTTCTCCTGATCTGTTGGTTCTGGGTTAGTGTTTAAGAATCTGCATCTCTCCTACAGAGAGCAGGGGCATTTAAAAAAGCTGGGCCTAGGACCCAATAAAGATACTTGGGTTTTTTTTTTTTTTTTTGGAGGGGGGCGGGGCTTATATATATATTTTTTTTAAGAGAGTCTGACTGTGTAATCTGAGTTGGCCTCAGAGTCACAACCCTCCCCCTATGCCATCCTCCCAAACACAGAGTGCAGGTGAACGCCACCATGTCCAGCCTTAATCTGAGGACAGGTTAAGCAAGCACCAGCATTTAGCCCGGGTTTGTATGTAATCTATTTACCCTGAACAAGAGTGCTGCGGTATACAGATATAGATACAACCATTTCAAAGCCCGGAAGACTGAGGCCCAAGAAGAGAACGGCCCCCAGACAGAAGAGTGGAGACCTTACATGCATGCAGGAAATATATTACCAGGTTCCTACCATGAGCCAGCAGCTGTGCTGGGTGATGGGGTGGCAGTCGAGGTGGGGGAGGGGGTCAGAAGAAGAAGAAAGAAAAATTCCTCCCTTAAAGGCCTTATTGTATGAGGAGGGATATACGTCAAGGCATCCAAACCCCACCACATGACTTCAGTATGAACACCTTGCCACTCACCGCTTGTTTGAAAATTGACTCTGATATGTGAGGGCCACTGGAAGTCGAGCTTGTTCTGTGGGCCCTGAAGTAGAAAGGGCCTCGTTCCTCCCAGAGGCTCCTGTTGATGTGATGTGACCAAAACATATATATCCTGAGCACCTACTGTGTGCCATGCTTGTGTTCTAGTCACGTCCCTGAACATGGGATAACCTAGAAATGGCTCTCTGCTCAGACCACTAAGAGCCAGGCAGGAAGATGGACAGGTGGGGAGACAGGTTAGTAGTATATCCTGTCATCAGATATGACTGGGGAGGGCAGGGTGTGGCTTTCCAATTGGAAGGGCAGTCAGGGAGGACTCCCTGGAGGAAGCTGTGATTGAGCTGATCTGAGAAGATAAAAAGGGAGCAGCACTGTGTCAGAAAGATGTAGGCAGGAGCAACAGGGATGTTCAGGAGCAACAGGGATGTTCAGATAATGAGCTGCACCCAGGGAACGGATGCTTGGTGAAGCTGGAGCTTTGGGTACCAGCTCTGGTCTCAAGCCAGAGAGGGATGCTGGGAACAGAGGTAAGCAAATTCCCTGAGGTTTGCCAGGTCTCAGCATGAGGCTGGCTTTTATCCGAGAGCAAGGACGATATAGGGCAGGCCTTGTGGAGGGAATGCTGGGAAAGCTGATGGTACCTTCAGTGAAGGGAGCCTGGGTCCCTTGCTGCCTCTCATCGCCTTCCCACCTTGTGCCTATTTCCTGCAGCCCTGATCGCTGCTTTAAGTGTTCCAGGGCTCCTTGCAAAGTCACCAAACCGAATCACTAGCCATTTCCCAATGGGCTAAGGGCCCTGAATGTCACCCCCCTGCTCCTTCCTGCCCTGCCCCCCCCCCCCAGCCTTTCAGTTTCATTTTGGCTCTCTAGAACCTTTCGTTTGAACCAGTGTTTTTAGAAAGGCCTTGGTAGGCTCTTGACACAGGAGACTGACCATTCTCTCCCTGACTACTCCACAGCCTGACATTGCCTAAAGAAAGACTCCACATAAACCATGGGGGAGGGGCATTGGTCCGTGACTCAGATCCCAGGACCCAGAGACAGCATAGTGACACCTTAGGGCTCTTCTCTCCACGAGAGAATGAGGGAGGGGGTGGGTAGACTGCGGACCCTTTAGAGGTGTGCGTTCTCTCCCCCTCCCCCACCCCAGAAAGAGGAGACTCTCGCAACCCAAAGAAAGGCCCACTGGCGTGTCCACTTCCAGAAACGATGCACGAGGTGGCCAGAGTGGCAGGTGGGTCACAGAGGCAGTGAGAAGGACTCTGGTCTGGGGTCAGTGCTGAACCCAGGTTCTCGTACTCTGCTCTGTATGGGGAGTTCAAGGGGAAGCAGAGAGTCAGGGAGGAGTGACTGTGGTCTACGGCGTGGCCAACCTCGCAGACTAGGCAGTTAAGTATCTGGTCTTGAATCGGGGAGACCTGTGTTTTTAAACAACAGATTCTGTGCCAGGTATTTACTCCTGAGGCCTCAGTTTCCTTGTCTGTAACACGGGGATAGTGATAGAGAACCCTTTAAAAAATAATACATAAAATATAGGGTGAGTCAGAAACCCTGATGGGATCATTACTTATTTGATACATGTATCAGAATGTCACAGAAGGAGTCATTGATGTACATGATTAGCATGCATGAAAAATAGACGTGTTTAAATAGTCATCGTGTAGGTTAGGGACAACTGACTTTGATAATCGGAAATTTTCATAAAGAACAGAGTTTGAATCAGGAAGAATAGAGTAGTTGAAAGACATTAAAAGGTATGGGTGACTGGCAGATTCACAAACCGTACCCTCAAAGCACCAAGAGCTGACACTCTGGAGATGTGATGGCTTAATTTAGTTGTCAACTCCGACTGGAGTCAAAATCAGTCTGGAAAGACCTCTGGATGTGTTCTCTGTGGATGTTTCCAGAAAGGTTTCACTGTGGTGTGAAGACCCACTCTGAGCGTGGATAGTGCTATCCCACGGGCTGGGGCTTCTCGACTGAAGACAAAGGGCCAAGCGAGCTGAGTCCCAGCATCCATCTCTCTGTTTTCTGACCTTGGGTGCCACATGATGGCCCTCTCAGTCTCCTAGCTCAGTTCTTCCCCACGATGATGGAGTGTGCCCTCAGAACTGAGCCAACATGAACTCCTTCTCCTCAAGTGGCCTGCATCAGGTATTTTGTCCCCCAAGGAGGAGGGTGACTGATACAGGGATGGATCCCAGTGCATGAGGTGATATTCTGCATGCTTTGCTTGGTCACCCCAGTTTCATTAATGGCCCTGAGTGGAAGCAGTGATGGGTGCCCCCATTTTGCAGAGTGAGAAACTGAGGTTCAGCCAGGATCACAGAACCAGTGAGCAGCAAAGGCCTGAGCTTAGCTCTTATGTGCTGTTTCTCTCCCAACTTCCCATCCTGGGAGACAGGAATGTGGGTCAAAATGCCTTTCTTTGAGATGGACCTAGGATGCCACTGGGCTCCCACTGGTCTTCTTGAGCTAATACAATTTCTACTATTCTGACTGGCCCTTTCTCTGCCGAGACCCTCAGACTCTCCGACCTCGGTGGAGGGTCTGTGTTCTAGAGTTGGACCCAACCCGGACGACTCCACGGGTTTTAACAAGCTCAGCTGGAAATGGTGTGCACCGGGTACCAGGGACATACAGCACACAAGCGGAAGAAATCCTGTGTTTGAGGGGAGAGAGAGAGCCCACATGGGAAGACATAAATGATGCAGGCATGGGACAGCATCCATACAAAAAGACAGGAATGGAATGCAGAGCACCAGGGACTCCCCCACTCATGGAGGTGCCACAGGAGTAACACCAGAGCTGAGCTCTGTGAGCTCCAGTTGAGCCAAACTAGAGAGAGGATGGGTGCGGCTTCTGCAGCTGCTGTGGAGTTCCTGGAGGCCCGGGAGGCTGCCCAGCAGGCAGGATGTTGGCAGGATATAATTATGAGCATGCGTTTTGGAGATCACCCACTTGAAGCCCGAACTCGCTTTTCCACGAATAGAAACACTTCATTTCTTGCCAAAAAAAAAAAAAAAAAAAAAAAAAAACAAAAAACAAAAAACAAAAAACAAAAAACAAAAAACCATCCTGGGAATTAATAGTCCCTCATGGGCTTCTTTTCATTATTCTAAGTCAACTGTTGGGTCTGATTATACCGATATCTGAGGGGTGGTCATAATTATCCCAGAGGCTGAAGTGGGGATATGATGGATGGTGGATGGTTGTGGAGATGGCAGGGATGATGGATTTTGGCAGACATGATGATGGTGATGTTATGGTGATGGTAATCATAATGGTGATAGTGATGATAATGGTAGAGTTGATGGCAACGGTGATAATGGTGGTGGTGGTAAGGATGACAATTGTAGTCGTAGTGATGATGGTGGTGGTGATGATGGTGATGATGATGATGGTGGTGGTGATGCTGGTAATGGTGGTGATGATGGATGATGATGTTGGTGATGGTGGTGATGATGGTGATGTTGGTGATGATGGATGATGGTGGTGATGATGGTGATGGTAATATTGGTGGTGATGATTGTGGTGGTGATTGTGGTGATGATGTTGATGATGGTGGTGATGATGGTGATGGTATATTGGTGGTGATGATTGTGGTGGTGATGGTGATGTTGGTGATGATGGATGATGGTGGTGATGGTGGTGATGATGGTGATGGTGATATTGGTGGTGATGATTGTGGTGGTGATTGTGGTGATGATGATGTTGATGATGGTGGTGATGGTGGTAATGTTGGTGATGGTGATAGTGGTGATGATAGTGATGTTCCTGTGGTATCACATACTGAGTCACCACATGGCAGGTATTTTGTATAACCCTTTACAAGCATGATATCATTTAATCCTTACAAAGTAGTGGAACTCAGAATGTATCCCAGGCTGACTTCAAATTTACCAAGATCCCAGCCTTCTGAGTGCTGGGTTTACAAGCGTAGGCCACCATGCCTGACCTTATTACTGTCATTTTGGCTAAAGTATATTGTGTTCTTTTGTCAGTGGAAGGGGCAACTCATGGAGGAAATATTTGTTTGGACTCCCAGTTTCTGGGTTTCATTCATCATGGCAAGGAAGACATACAAGTTGGAGACAGCATACAGAATGCCGTGTTCAGCAGGAAGTAGGAAAACGGTCTGGACCCAGGGTGGGCATGACCATCCAAGCCCACCCCTTAGTGACCTAATCTAAAAAGCCAGCTCCTACCTCTTAAAGGCACTACAGCCTTCAAACTAGCACCCCCAGATGGGGACCAAATGTTCAAAATGTGAGCCTCTGAGGGACACTCCAGACTCAAACCATAGCGGCAAGTTTACTTAAAGATGAGAACTCCTCTTTGCTGTGAATGGGAAAACAGTACCCTTTGCCATTTACATAAGGTGACCCAAAAAACATATATTCCAATGCGAGAAGACAGTGATGAGAGAGCCCTGTCCTCCTGTCTGTTGTCCGTCTGCATCTGGGACTGGGTGAGCATTTGAAGACCTTCCTCCATCCCTACCACCTGGTATGGTCAGCTAGAAAAGGAAGGCTCAGTTTCTCAATTGTTTGGGGCTACCCAGGTTCCTCCTAAGCTGTTCTCTGTGTGCTCAAGGGCCCCAGGTCAAAAGTCTCCAGATCAGAGATGAACGCAGAGCTTCTCTCAGAGCCAGGAAAGACGGTGGAAAAAAAACGGGAAAACAAGTGTAGACTTGTACCACAAAGTGGATCCACAGTTCCCCTCATCATACACATCTGCGTCACTTCAGGGCTTTTTCTCGTCTAGCCTCAGAGATGCCAATGCTGCAGAGAATCTTAGAGAAGTTTCCAGAAAGCACTGATGTTGCTGGGTGGGAAACCCCTGTTGAGAACCATTGAACTAGACTCTTGTTCTGACCTGTGCCTAGGTGATCTAACATTCTGTGGAGAGGCCAGTCAGAGCTTTAGAGGGAAGAAACATATACTCTAACCTCTAGGTAGTGGGTAGGACGTTCTATTCAGTCCTAAGATGCTGGGAACCCAAGAGTGGTTGCGTGGCAAAGTCATTAACTATTGGAAGCTTGGCTGGTGTGCACAAAATGTCAGGGGAATCCAGAAAGGGTCTGTATGGAGCTTATACAGTATCTTGTGTGGGGTGTCCATCCTTCTGCATTAAGTGCGGTCACTGCAGTAACTTGGGGGAAGGACAGTATCCTTGGGCAGTCAGGTGTAGTAGGAATGCAAGCCTGACTCGTTAGATTTGTCTGAAGGAAATTCACTTGTAGTCTGCTCTTGAATGTCTGCTAATGATCACATCCTCAAGGTAAGCTTTGGTGTGACGTCTCCTGAGAGCTTTAGCTTTAGGATAGACAAGAGACTACCTAGGGGACAATGGCTTAGGGAGTTTGTCCAGAGCATGCCAGTTCATCTCAGTTTCCCCACCAAGAAAGCGGGAATGACTATAATAGCTATTTCTTACAGTTGTAAGACTCAAATGAAATAGTGTATGGAAAATGTTTACTATAGTGAGGGGTGAGTGAGTCTTTGAGTACTTGGTAATGATGATTAACATTGGAGTGTTGTGTTGATGATGATGATGATGATGATGATGATGATGATGATGATGATGATGATAGACCATTATCCTAAGCACATTTCAGCATGCATGAAGTTAACATAGATATTGTTAAAAACAATTATTACTTACTCTTGGACCACCCAGGGTGGAACTGGAAGAGTCACATTGGAAGCCTCTCTCCAGAGTTATCCCTCTGGGTTGTTAAGGATTAGCTTTTTCATTCACTGCCTCCAGTCATTTCACACATTGCTGCCCTCAATGCCTGGAGTTGTCCGGACCACTGGGGCATCTTTCACCCATCCATCCATCCATCATCCATCCATCCATCCACCCATCCATCCATCCATCCATCCATCCATCCATCCATCCATCCATCCATCCATCATCTATCCATCCATCATCTATCCATCCATCATCTATCCATCCATCATCTATCCATACATCATCTATCTATCCACCAAGACAGCCAGCCATCTGTCCATCAAGCCATCCAACCATTCAGTTAACCCATCCAGCTTTCTTTTTCTCTGTCTTTCAGGTTAAAGTGCCATAACAAATGCACCAAAGAAGCCCCACCCTGTCATCTCCTGATCATCCATCGAGGAGGTAATTATTTAACACTTGTCACCCTGTAACGGGCTCAAGAGCTCTTGTATCCAAAGCAGCCCTCCCACCCAGAATGATCCCAGATATCTCCCGATCCCCAGATCCTTGCCCACCCAATTTCTTTCCTCCTAATACTTCCTTCCTGCTGCGTTCCTTCCCCATTCTACACTCCTGTCACTCCACGGGTCCTTCTGGTTATTTTAGTGCCTACTGCCTCCCAATCCTCTCTTTGTCTCTTTGTCCTAATTTTCACTCCCTTCTTTCCACTCCATTGCTTTTCCTTCACACTCAAAAAAAGAGTCCTAGCTGGGGTTTTTCTGTTGTGTGATCCAGGCTCATACAGTGGGTCTTGCACAAGTGGCCTTGGGGAGGAGTCTGGTGCAAGCAGGCTGTCTTTTGGGTCACCAACCAGCTCCCAAATCATGACACGGAGACTTATTACTAGTTATAAAGGCTTGGCCTTAGCTTAGGCTCATTTCTTGCTCGCTCTCATAACTTAATTTAACCTGTTTCTCTTCATCTATGTTTTGCTTTTTTTTTTTCTTCATCTATGTTTGGGGCTTTTTACTTTTCTTTCATTCTGTATGTTCTACTCTGTGTCTGTCTGTCTGGTGGCTGCTTGGATGGCCTGGGTGTCTCCCTCTTCCTCTTCCTCCCTTCTCCCTTCTCTCATTCTCACCTAGATTCCTCCTCTTACTATTCTCTCTGCCTTCCAGCCCCACCTATCCCTCTACTACCTAGCTATTGGCCATTTAGCATTTTATTACCAATCAGGTACCTTAGGCAGGCAAAGCAATACATCTTTACATTGTTGAAGTAATAATCCACAACATAAACAAACATAACACATCTTTACATAGTTAAGGTAACATTCCACAACTGTCTGGCTTAGAGCAGAGTTGTTGAGGCCATCAGTGTCCCATTCTTTGGGGGTTCTGGGAGTGCCTGGGCCAACTTGACCAAGCTGGCAGCCTTTCACAGTACACAGCCAGACCCATTCAGCTGGGAGGAAAAGTGTTGCCCTGTCTGCCACAGACTTGGTAGGAGACAATAACTCTTCATAAAGACTTATAGCCCAGCTTGCAAAGTAATTCCCTAATTTCTTGTCCTGTGGATTCATTACTGCCAGCCCCCCCATGATCCATCCCCAGGGCAATCTCTTCAGTCTGTGCTGTCGGATAAGTAGCTGTGAGCCACATCTGACTATTTAACTTGAGATGAATGAGAAGAAACTAAAAACACAAGTTCTGTTACTCAGTCTCACCAGCCATCTCGGGGCTCAGGAGCCCCCCGTGGCTGCTGCACTGGATGGTGATGCAGAGATACGGCAATTTCATCACGGCAGGGACCTCTCCTGATGATGCCATTCCATCTTGGGCGATCAAAAGCCTATTCCTAAGGCGCTGGTTCGTGTAAATGGCCAGATGGTACAGCCTGAAGAGCTCAGGCCGCGAGCTCCCAGCTACCCTTCCCTTCCCTTTCTGTGAGGACAGATAATTAATAAGCATCCGTGTTGTGTTTTTCACAACCTCTAATTTATGGCCCTAGGCTGTACCTGACTCCCCCATTCTCCTTGTTATGTAGGCTATCTGAGACTAAATCGCATGATATGGACTTTCTTGTCACTAGCCCTCCCCCCCCCTGGCCCCCGCACCCCCGAAATAAAAGTCAGACATTTTTCTTTGGGAATTTCTCCGAAGGCTCCATCTCTGTTCCCTCCGCCTGTCATTTTGTCTGTGGCGGCCACCTATGTCTCTTTTCCCTCAAGCATGCTCGCTTTCTTGTCCTCTCTCTCCCTCTCTCATTCTCTCTCTCTCTCTGCAATATTTTCTATCAATTCTTTGTGAATCTCATACAATGAACTTTGAACACATTCATCTCCCTCAACTTCTTCCATCACTACCCTCTCCGCCCTCCCATCCCTCCCCATGCAACCTTGAGATTTTTTTCTTCCTTCCCCATTGAGTGTAGTTTGTGTCCCCCAGCTAGTCTTGGCATTGATGCCCTGATGTGAGGTCAATCCACCAGGGGTCACGTCATTAAAGAAATGAAGCTTCTCCCTGGGTTTTCAGGGGAAGCCTGCCCTTCCCTTTCAGGCTCGACTACGTTGTCTCTTTGATGCTCACTCAAGGCCTGCTCATGGCTTCCCTGGTTGCAGGCCACCCTCTCCCAACAAAGCTCTGTAGTCACACACATCGTCTCCTTCCCCAAAGCAATGCGCCTGCGCTCCTCTGTTCTGTCTAAGTGTGGCCCATGCATGCGTGAAACGGACACTTCCTGGCCCCGCCCCCAGAAATGCTGAATCAGAACCTGCCCTTTTGAATTGGATCTGCTTGGGAACGGTTCCCCTGCCCTTGAAAGCATTATTCATGAACAAGAGTTAGACAAACTCACACGCTGTTGGGGGTCAAGCAAACATCCTGAATGAGAGAAGTTGCGCTGATTGGACGGTCCAGGCAGGTACTGTCCAGAAAGGTGGGCACCTCAGCAACTGGGCAGGCAGACGTGTGTCACCTGCATTTGTGACATTTCACACAGAAGCTTATATAGTTCTTATGTTTGTAGCTAGAGTTTTTCTGGTCCTGCCTGGCCCACAGTCAGGACAAATCTCTCTCACCCGCCAGTCCCACAGCCGCTCAGACCCAACCCTGAGTAAACACACAGAGACTTCTATTACTTATAAACTGTATGGCAGTGGCAGGCTTCTTGCTAACTGTTCTTATAGCTTAAATTAACCCATCTCTATTAATCTATAAGTTGCCACGTAAAGCTCGTGGCTTACCGGTATCTTAAAATCTGCTTCTCATCATGGCGGCTGGCAGCGTCTCTCTGCCTCAGCCTTCCACTCCCCAGAATTCTCTTCTCTGTTTGTCCCGTCTATACTTCCTGCCTGGCTATTGGTCAATCCGCATTTTATTTATACGGGGCGATATCCACAGCAATATGCCTTAGATTTTCTGCCGAGTGTTAGTGACTTCCTAACCAGCTGCCAGTCACTGTCCCCATCTTTAGGTTGGATGGAGCCTCAGACCTGCCACAGATCATAGAGACTTGTTAAGTCAGGGCTGAACCTTCCTTCTCCTTCCTTCCAAATGTCCCCCTGGCATCGCTGAGCTCAGACTCGGCCTGGGAGTATCTACTCAGTTTAAGAATGAACCTAGGAGACGCTTCAGGCAAGAAGTGAGTTTTTCCCTGAAGCAGGCCTACAGCTGCCACAGGCGGTTGGCTTTTGATGTTTTTCCCACCTTGGGTCTCCAGGAAGAGAGGAGGATAGTCATAGCGCTTGGCTCTCTTTTCTCCTGCCTCTTCACACCCCACAGCCTTAATACCCCCTCCCATGGCTATTTTGAAGCCTGAGTTCACACAGCTCCTGTCTGAGGTCAGCATCCCTGGGGAACTGGCCTCCCACCAAATCCTGCTCCACAGTGGGTGCTCTGGAGGCTAACTCCCCCAGAAAGGTGAGACCCAGACTGCAGGCAGGTGAGCCTCCCTCCGAGTCTGGTATTTGGAGAAGGTCTCCTTCCTCCCACCTGCCTTCAAGGCCACTGCTCCCTGGGCGCCTCGTGCCTTACAAGTAAATCAAAGAGAACTTTCCCTGGAGAAGTCCACTGGCTTCTTGCCTTCCCCCACCTCCCTGTTGGTGGGAAGTTGAAAATAGAGTCCGTTTCCATGGTAATGGCAGCTCAGGCTAAGCAGAGAAATTAAATCCCTGGGTCAATGCTAAGCTTGAATTCCTCAGCCCCCCTGCCCCCCCAACAAAAACACAAGAAACAAGGAAAGGTGGTAGGCGGCAAATCTGAACTTGTGTGGCTCCCTAGCATCGCACACTGTGTGCCCCGTGAGTGACAGAAATAGTGGGGACAGGCACTTGAGGATGGCGTTCTCTTTCCCCACGAGGAAGCAGTTATTTAGCCTCACTGGCTTGTGTACCCAGCTTTGGCTCTGGCCGTAATACCCAGGGGAGAGGCTGAAGGAGCCGAGCCATTATTGCAGGGATCTGTAGTTATCTGGGACACACTCTGAGTCCCGAAAAACCCTATATACATAACAAAAGATATCCTAACCAATGGTCAGAAGCGTAGGGACCGGTGTCCATCGTGGCTCGTATGCTAATTGCAGGTCTCGTGGAATCAGGGATCACAATGACTATGAAAAAGCAGTGTGCAACAGTGACAGTGTGGAAAAAAACCCAAACAACAGAACAAAAGATGGCTGCCCCCTATTTCTAGTGTCAAAATCCATGTGTAAGGGAATAAATAATTAAAAAAAAGGAACATCTGGAAAAAAATATATAGATGATGGGGTGATGGCTCCACTGATAAATTGTCCCTGCCATGCAAATATGAGGACCTGAGTTTCGATCTCCAGAGGGCATGTCAAAATGCCAGGATGGCAGGACACTCCTGTAACCCCAGTGCTGGGGGTGGGAGCCTAGGCAGGCTGATCCCTGAAGCTCATTGGCCAGTTAGCCTAGTCCAAGCTATGAGCTTCAGGTTGAGTGGCAGACCCGATCACAAAAAAAAAAAAAAAAAAAAAAAAAAGGGAGAGAGAGATCAAGGATAGACCTGCTGTCAATCTCTGGCCACAGTATTCACACCCATGAGACACCTCTACATTGACTAGTACATACGTCAGTACACCTTGCATGTGGGTGTGTGTGCGAGCGTGCGCGCTCGCACACTGTGGGAGCCCATTCTGGGGTTCCTCGTGGCTTTACCCAGCAGGTCCGAATAGAGGATGATCAGGACCACGGGCCTGAGTGCAGGTGTCTGAGATGGCCTGCACTTGGCTGTGCTGGAGGAGGAGGTCTTTTGCTTCACCCCCTTGGCGTCTCTATAAAAACCCTGGACCAGAGACAGTTGGGGCCCGTTGGAATAGGTTCCAGGCCCTCTCGAGGCTATCCTTTATTTTCTGTTTATCTCCGCAAGATTCTCCGCTATAAATCCTTCTATCTAATATTTCCTGCTGCTCGCACTCAAGAAAACTCTGGGAAGCTGTGGGGGTGGTGGGTAAACGCCCCACAGCACACACACTATGTAGATAATACAAAGAGTGTAAAAACCACAGAGGTCCACCTAGAACATTTGTCATGGGGGTGCATGGCTATCATTTCCGGCGTCACCGGTCGGTTTCAAAGTGGGATGTGCGCTGGGCTCTCCTGACATGACGAAGCCAATGTGATACTTAGACTCTCTCTCTTCACTGTTTTTACCCCTACGGACCCAGCAAGGTTAGTGCGAACAGAGTCAGTCCCCTGTGACATCAACAACCCTGTCCGGAAGCCAGCGCGATACTCAGATCTGCACATAAGCCAGACGCTCCCCAAAACCAACAAAATCAACAAGGTAAGGTGCGGCTTTTACGGGGTTAGCGGTGGGGGCAGATGGTGGTGGGTGAGAAGGAGGGGAGGATTGAGCCGGGGCATGGCACTCACACTCATAGGTTCTGGGTGTGCAGTAAAGCTTTCAGGGCTGAGGGGACCACCCCATGATCTGTTGAAGACATAGTCAGAGCAGAACGCATGCCGTTTAGAAATGGCCCGTGGAGCTGAGAACCAGATGAGTGTGGGGAGGATAGGGCACTGGGATGGGAGGAAGCAGCAAAGAGGAGTTACTGTGGTACTTCAGCCCCTGGCTGCTCTGGCAGGGATGCCTCCCCATCTGCCAGAGCAGCTGTGTCCATGGTGGCGGGCTTTCTGAACATCTGCCGAACTCAGGGATGGTGATCTTCTGGTGGGGACTTGGATGGATGGGTGGATGTCATTGGGAGCTCTGAGCAACAGTTGGATCGGTTTCCCCCCCCTCTAGAGGATGGCCAACAGGTGGCCCTCCGTACATCTTTCTCTCTGGCATGATCACTCCAGGTTGGCTTTGGTCTGTTGATGGACTGTGCTGACATTGTCCCAGGGACAATTCCAACCCCACAGTGTAAACCAAGTTCTCATATGCCAGGAGGTGGTTTCTCGGGCTCCACAAAGCCTCCGTGTATTACGGTGAAGATGGATAAAGCGTGGTGTCGACTCAGAGATGGGGGAGGGCACAGATGGGTGTGCAAATGAGCACCTTGACCTCCGAAGGCAAAGTGTGGCCTTGCTTCCCTGCATCGGGCGTTGAGAAGACGCCTTTCCCTATCCACCCTCCTCCCAATAGCCAGAGTGGGTCTTAATGAATGTCACTCAAAGGCTGCCACTCTGTCTAAAACCACCTACTAGTTTTCTGTGGGTTTCTGGAAGCAGATCTAATTTGTATTTATTTATGTACATATTTTCCTATATTTCTCTCTGTGTCTCTGTCTCTGTCTCTGTGTGTGTGTGTGTGTGTGTGTGTATGCACACATTTTGCATATCTGTGGGCACTTGTGTGAGGGTGCATGTGCACATGTGTGATGAGTATGCACGTGGAGGTCCGAGGTAAATGTCAAGAACTTCCTTGATGGCTTTTGTACCTTGCTCATTGAAGAAGGGCCACTTAATCAAACGTAGAGCTTGATGCTAGGGCTACTATTGCTGGCCAGTTTGCCCTAGTGATCCCCCCCCCCCACCCCCGCTGCCACCCCCCCCCCCACGCCTCTGTCCTTTGAGGATGAGATTACAGATAGGCTCCACTGATAACCCAGCACTTACATACAGGTTCTGAGGATCCAAACTCTGGTCCTCTGACGTGTACAGCAAGCGCTCTAACCACTGAACCATCCCCCAGTCCAAATGTTTTTTTTTATTTTCTTTTTTCCTGAGACAGGGTCATACTGTGTGGCTCAGGTTGGCCATGAACTTGAGATCCTCCTGCCTCAGCCTCTTGAGTGCCAAGATTGCAGGCGTGTGCCATCCCATCCAGCTTCAGACACGTTGTTTCGAGCAGGCTCAAGGGCTGTGTTTTCATTTGGTTCCCACCCTCTGTGTCTGACCTCCCACGGTCCCCTCCAAAGCCTAGTCTACTTCCACTTGCCCTGTGGCTATTGGCCGTCATTTTTTTTATTGCTAATTCTTGGTGCAGTCACTTTCTGGCTCCTTGTCACATCATCCCAGCGTTTGAAAGAACCTGTGACCTGGGGTCAGGGCAAACTGGCAGCGAGCCCTATTGGCTGTGAAACTGTGGGCAAGTAACTTAACCTCTCTGACCTGAAGTTTCCCTCTATATAAAATGGACAGGCTCCAGCTGTCTACTGCTACACAATGGACCATCCCCAAATTAGCGGTATACAGTAACCACACTTTTATTATGCTTGTAGCCTTCAGCGCACCATGGGGTGGATGCTTTTGCCTTTGCCTTAGAATATCCAGAGACTCTATTGGGAAAACCCCTCCACCTGGTGGCTAGTAACATCTAGACATCAAGTTCAGCCCACTCCTTGTTTTTGTGGGACTCGGGCCACACCCACACTGTGGGTTGCTACTTTCCCGCTGGGGTGAGAGCAAGGCTGATGAGTCCCAGGAAGTCTGAAAAGCCTGAAATATTCACCATCACGTGTTTTACTGTTTTATAGCCCTTCTTCACTCTCATGTCTGGTGCCTGGGTTGGGAGGAGTCTGTTCCTGGCAGAGAAGTCAGCCAGGATGGCAGCCGGGAGGCTCTTCTTCCCTCAGTATGGCCACCTCATGGCGTCTGTTTCTTACATGATGGCTCGTGAGACCTCAGCAGTGCCGTTCCCACTGTTCTTTACGAAGGGGGCACCTGCATGTTGCAGGGCTTGAGGTCAGGCAAGGCAGATGCCAGCTGTCATCGGGAAGGGGTTTGGGGTCCCCGCTTTCTGATGCTCACAGTGGCTGTTAAGAGCGCCAACTTGGGAGAGCTGTCCCCGAGGTGAGATTAAATAACCGGCATCTGAAAATGCTCTGTGTGCTTCCCGGTGCCTAATAGATATCCGGGGAATCCTAACAAGCATTGCCTTTGATCTTGGGGCTTCGTGCAAAATGTCAAGTCCGGGGCCATTTCCTTTGGTTGTTTCTAGAAGTCTCAGGGCTGGAAGTCTCAGTGGACGAGAACTTGGCTAGTTCTGCCTTTCATCTGTGGTACTGCAGGGAGGAGGGAGGGAAGGAGGAAGGACTGAAGGGAGGACAGAGGAAAGGAAAGAAGGTGCCGTGTTCTTCCAGAAGTGACTGTGCATATCTTAGGACCCATCTTTTTCCTCGGTGACATCATCAGGGGCCAGGAGCTCAAAGCCACTCCGAGACCTTTCTGTCTGGCTTAACCAGCGCTGGAGCCTCTGGATGTCAGACGGGACAAAGACACGGGTCAGATGGATGAGCCACAGTGACACTGTTCTGCGTGTCTGCCAGCAGGGCCACTTAGGAAGGGACAGAAATTGGCCTCTATGCAGTCAGCGGCTTCGCCACAGAGGTGGACAGGCTCTTCCATCGGGCTGGGTTATTTTTCGCCCTGTTTTTGTCTTCACTGGCTTTGTGCAGATTCTCATCATCAGTCAGTGATGTGGTTTGGGGACTGATTTCTCAGCCAATTTACTCTGAAGAGTTCCTCCTCTCTGGTTCATAGAGACCCTGCTTCCTCACCTGGCAGGCGGGCAGAAGGTGAATTTTGGAGGCAGAAGGCTTGGGTTTGTGGCACGGCTCCTTAACTTGCTGCGTTGCCGTGATCAGGCCGGTTCAAAGTGCATTTGCCTTAGTTTCTCCCCCTGTAAAATGGGCCAGGTGATAGGAGGGGTTGTTGAGAGGATTGGATGTGTGGTGTGTGTAAAGCATTTGGTCCAGCACAAGGTGCTCAGGGATGAAGGAGGGGGAGGAGGGGGAGGAGGAAGAGTAGGAGAAGTAGGGGAGGACGGGGAAGAGGAGGGGGAAACAGTAATGTAATGAACAGAGGAGGGAGGGGAGAAGGAAGGAGAAGGTAGAGGAAGAAGAAACAGAGAAGAAAGATGAGGGAAAATGGGAACGAGACAGGAATAAAAGATGAGAAAGAGCAGAAGAAGAAAGAAGAGGAAGTGATGGACGGAGAAGGAGGAAATGGAGAAGATAAAGACAGACAGGATACAGAGAGAAGCCGGACAAGCGAAGTCAATAGTGTCTGCCAGCTCCTTCGGGGACCAGCCTCTAGCCCTCGTCCCCTACGTCAGGGCATCCAAACAGGCATCTGCAGTGGCAGCAGAGGCCGTGCATCTTCCTGCTGTGAGCCCGGGGTCGGGAGATGCTGCATGCTGGCTTGTTGCAGTTGCGAGGAGCAGAGCCCTACCTACCCAGCTCCGCAAAGTGAGCTGCTGGAAGGATATAGCCAAGAGGCCACAGCGATCACTCTCAAGGAGCTGGGCTCTCTGAAAGTAGACCTGGAGCATGGCCTCGAGTCAGGTGGGTTCCCTGACCCGAGTGACACCAGGAATTTGTTGTTAAAGCTTTATTTTATAATTGTGTTGAGGTAGGTGTGTGCACATGAAGTGCAGATGCCCAAGGAAGCCAGAAGAGGGCGCTGGATTCCTTGGAGCTGGAGCTACAGCTGTTGTGAGTCTTATGATGTGGGTGCTAGGACTTGAACTTGGGTCCCCCGGAAGAGCAGTATGCACACTTTACATCTCTCTAGCCTTAGACCCTGTCATTCTAAAGATAATATGAAAAGGTGAAGTAGTTAGAATAACCAAAAGGTTTATATATATATATATATATATATATATATATATATATATATATATATATATATGAACAAACTGAAAACAGAATAAATTCTACCCAATTTCCAAACTGAGTGAATAGCTACAGAAATCAAAACCAAAAGCAATATCCAGAGGACAAGCAGGCTCAGGAGAGGACTCTCACTATGAACCAACAGGACACACCATTATCACATGCTTGAATAAGAAATCATGGCACACCAAGCCCTGGCTAGGACACAGAGAAAGCTGCTCACTGTGGAGTATGGATACAAAACAGTGCAGCCACTCTAGAGAACCACATACGTTCACACCAGCCTCTTCATAAATATCCACAGTAGCTTTGTCCTCACACACCGAAAGTATCCTGACCAGGAAGCAACTTAGATGGCCCCCACTGGACAATAATTCACAAAGTGTGGTACATCCATACAGTAGAGTATTACTCAGCCCTGCTGAAGCTGTCATATTCTCAAGCTCAGAAGGGGGACCCACTGCCTCTTCCAGCTTCCAGTGGCTTCTGCACTCCTTGACTGCTGGTGACATCACCTCAGTCTCTGCAGCTGTCTTCACCTGCTCTTCTTTCTCTGTATCTCCCCTTTCCTGTCTCTCAGGAGGATCTTCGTCCTTAGAGTCAGGACCCAATCCTGTCTCTAGATCTTTGTTACATCTGAAACAACTGACTTTTATTCTAACTGGGATTGGATTCTAACCTTCTGGGTGACGTCTTGCGGGAGGGCACATTCAACCCGCTGGCCTGCTTTCTTAAGTCCATCCAGCAAGGGCATTCCGTACATGCACTTAAGGACACCATCTTTGCCCTCGCCTTGAAGCTGGTCTGAGGGCAAGACAGGCAATGCAGGTCCCAGCTGCATGCCGGGGGAAGATGCTGGAGGCTCCCGCCCACACTCGCTGGTGCCGTCAAGCTGTTGATTCTTTAATAAACACTTGGGAGGAGACGTGTCAGAGAAGGGACAGTTCTCTGGGCACCTCGGCATGGGGCCCTCCAGATCAAAGAGGCACGGAGTGTGTGGCTGGCACCTCCGCAGATTTCATTAAGTGGCAACCTTTCCTGCCTGGAGTTCCAGCAGCAAGCGGGAATGTGACTCCAGAAACTTCCCTCCACAGCTCTGGGCAGCCTTTACATTGTCTTGCTCAGGTGTTCTGTCTGTGTGCGTGTGCATGTGTTGGGCTGTGTGCACCTGTGGAGGCCACAGGTTGACTTCAAGTGTCTTCCTGTGTCACTTCATATCTATTATTATTATTAATTATTATTATTATTATTTTAGATAGGGTCTCTCACTGAACTAGGCTAGACTCTGGAAGGCTCTAACAATTGCAGAAGGGGCAGCCATGGCTGAGGAGGCTGGCTTGGGGAGCCCCTTCCTGCCTAGCCCATCCCGGTCTGCTGTGTCTCTGCGACCCCACCCGTCCCTGACACCTGCCCTGTCTTTCTTTCCGCAGGACCACATCCCTGTCCCTTACCAGCCAGACTCCAGCAGCAACCCCTCGTCCACGACGTCCTCCACGCCCTCCTCACCAGCACCCCCCCTCCCTCCCAGTGCCACGCCGCCTTCTCCCCTGCACCCTTCCCCACAGTGCACGAGACAGAAAAAGAACTTCAACCTGCCAGGTACCTCTGTGCTGGGGAAGACAGGCGGATACCAGAGGGGAAGAGGTGAGGGAGGAGGGCATTGGGTCACTGCCAAAGCCAACCAGCACGGGACCAGCCCTTGCTTGAAAGCAATGAGTTGACGATCAGAGAGAGTCAAGGGCGGTGTTTGGATGTGTGCTTGCAAACATGGGGCAATTGTCCTATGATATCACATTTCCGCTTTAGAGGAATTTTTAAGAGTCATTGCCTCTGCTTGACAAATGAGGAAACTAAGGCACAGGGACTGCTAGAGACGTGTCTTTGGTTTGGTCACGAGCTGATGTCTTTACCTAGCTCAGTCACAAGGCAGAGCCACCTGCTCTGGAGTTGGCCGTTGTCTGGTGAGACAACCTGGTTGAGGCTGGTGGCAGGGTGCTGTGCTGAGGATCTCAGGGCCGCACACCTGAGCAGGGTTACATCACAAGTCCCAGCCTGGGTGCCAGACATGGCTCAGAATGGACAGCGTGAGGTTCTGGATTCCAGATCCACGCCTGTCTATCCTGCCCTTGCTGTGTGACCTGATTCTGCCGCCTCGGTCTGTGAGAGAGTCGTGAAAGAGCCACTTGTGACAGGGATCATTCTCTGCCTTCCAGTGGACCAGACCTAAGACTCTTGCTGCCTCCCCCAGGGCCCAGCCAAGCCTGTAGCTCCCAAGAAGGCTGTACCAGTCAGATCTCCATCACTATGGCACCTGAGCAAGGGCTGGCGAGGTGGGAAAAGAAAAAATCCTGCTGTTCAATTCCCCAAATTCACGTTTAAAAAAAAAAATCCTCGTGTAGTGCACATTCTTGGAGTCCCAACACTGGGGATCTGAAGGCAGGTGGATCTTGTGGACTCAGTGGCAGCCAGCCCAGCCAGAGTGTTAGGTCTAGGTAAAGTGACAAGCCCTGTCTCATCAAATAAGGTAGACAGAACTTGAGGAATGACACCTAAGGTTGGCTTCTGGCTTCCACATATATGTGCACGTACCAAATACACACACACACACACACACACACACACACACACACACACACACACACACACAGTTCTATTGGATTTGCTTTCTGAGGAAGTTAGTCTGTCAGTTGAAATTTTCCATGGAATCAGCAATGTCACTTAAAGGAATTTCTAGTCAGACACTCGACACAAGGACACCGGGATCTGTGTGTTAGGACATTAGTCTTTGCGACAGCGAAGCATTGAAATCATGTTAAGTGCCCATCCAGAGAAGGGCCGAGTGCACTGGACCTGTGCGCCATTTGAGGGGACTCAGTACTCGGCAGAGATTTCCCAGAATGCCAAGACGCTCATCCTGGGTTTTAAGTGGAAAGAAGAACCGATGTGCAAAATAATCGGTATACGACCATTCCGTTTCTTGGGATCATTTTCATGCATTCATGCATTGCATGTGTAAAACCTGCCAGGACTTACTTCTCAGCTGTTGCTGATGAGCAGAGAGGTTTCAACTTTGTTTGCAGTGCTGGGGATAGAACCTAGGGCCTTGTGTGTGGGGCAAGCACTGTATGACCAAGTGTCGCCCCCTTGCCCATGTGTGTAGTTCATAAGGAAAGCCTAAGAGTGGTTTGTAGCAGGAATCTTAAAGAGCCTTATTAATAAAACAAACCCGGAGCCAAGTATTGGGGTGCACACTGGAAGATCAGAGAACCAGAACAAACCACAGCTACCTCACCTTGCCGGATCCTCAGCTGATCCTGTTTCCTCAGATTGGAGGCCTCTGAGTCCTCATCCAGAATGGGTCTCAGCTGAACTGCTGCTAGAAGCCTGAAAGCCTAACCAGCCAAATGCTTCTCGTTTCTGGTCTCCACGCTTTATATACCTTTCTGTTTTTGCCATCACTCCCTGGGGTTAAAGACTCACTTCTTGGGATTAAAGGCGTGAGTCACCATGCCTGGCTGTTTCCAATGTGGTGGCCTTGAACTCACAGAGATCCAGAGGGATTTCTACCTCTGGAATGCTAGGATTAAAGGTGTGAGTGCCACCATTTTCTGGCCTCTGTATCTAGTGGCTGTTCTGTCTCTGACCCCAGATAAGTTATTAGGGTGCACAATATTTTGGGGAACACAATACCACCACAGTAGTTCCTCCCTGAGTGGCTGCACCATTTGACGGCCTCAGCACATGAACACTCAGGAATTTCTTTTCTAGACAAGGTCCCCGCAACAGTCACTGTCCCCCTGCCTCTGCCTCTGGAGTGCTGGGGTTGTTGGGATGTGTGCTACCACGCCTGGCTGACTGAGGGCTTCCATCTCACCTACTTTCTGTCATGTATGTAATGGGGGCTGCGTGTGAGTCAGTGATTGCAAACGATGGGACGTGAAGCTGAAATGGAAAATAAAATACAGTCTCCCAGAAACGCAGTCAGGGCTTCCCCTGCCCCAGCTGAATCTCCCCGGGTGACAGGCATCTGGCTCTCTGTCACACTTTGGATGCTGAGCTCCTGGAGATGAGGAACAGAGCTTGGAGCCTGGCTGGCCATACGATGTTGAGGTCTCGAGGCTACACTAACGCTCGGATGTAGCTATGTTGCTAGAATTGATTCATCAGGAGTGTCCAGGGGATTTAACTTCCCTGGTGACTTCGGAGCACACGGGAAGGAGACGTCAGCAAACCAAGTGTGATGTGTGCTGACCCGGTGTTGGTGACCGCATCCTGCCCACTGGGTTGGCCACTGTTTCCAGCCTTTCCTGATCCTCCCTGCTCTGCGGAGAAGCCTGTGGGGGAGCGGCAGTGAGTGGCTCTGAGCAGATGGATCCGGTTTCAGACCCCGGCTTTGTTTTGAGTGGCTGTGTGGTCCCCACAGCAAGTGACATGAAGGGACTTCTGGGTAGAACCTCCAGATATTGCCTTTCTTTGGACCCATCGTAGTACACACACACACACACACACACACACACACACACACACACACACACACACTTATATGCACTCATGCACTTACATTTACACGCACACCACACATACATGCACACAAACTTATGCACTTATGTGCACATACACACTCATTCACTTACACATGTGCATATACACATGCATTACACACATGCACATAAACACTCATTTACTTACACACATGCACACACAAATGCACTATGTACACACACTCATGCCCTTACACACATGTACATACACACTCATTCACTTACACACATGCACACACATGCACTTACACACATACACACTCATACACTTTCACACATACACACATGCGTTTATGCACATACTCATGCACTTACACACATGCACACCACCCCAGGAAATAGAATGTTGTGGTGCCTTTAAAATGAAGGAACAAAGGGTAGAGTCTGTCTGGTGGATACAGCAAGATTTCCTTTTTATTTCTCCTTTGGTTTCGTATGTTCCTGCCATGGATGGATGGTGTAGTCGCCCCATCACCCTCCAGTGTCCCCATCTATTTTCCTCCGAATCATTTCTTCCCACCGTGTCCTCTAGTGTCACTGTCCTCCAGCAAACACCCGCAGGCGTCAGTTCTCAGGGGAAGAGGGGCCTCACGGGCGTCTCCTCTGTCTGTGGGGACAGTCGGGGCCTGGTCTTGTGCAAGTGTCCACTGCTGCTGTGTGTTCATGGTTGCTGTGGCAACGTCATATCTGGATGGCAACATTTTATCAAACTCTTCTCCACCCTTCTGGTTCTGTAGTTCTTCCTGCCCTTTCTTCTGTGGTGTTCTCTGGGCAGTGTGTGTGTGTGTGTGTGTGTGTGTTTGTGTGTGTGTGTATAGTGTGTGTATGGTATATGTGGTGTGTGTGTATAGTGGTGTGTGTGCTTGTGTGTGTAGTGTGTGTGGTATATGTGGTGTGTGTGTATGTGTGTGTGTGGTGTGTGTGTTTGTGTGTGTATAGTAGTGTGTATGTAGTGTGTGTGTATGTGTGATGTGTGTATGTGTGTGAGTGCGGCGTTTGTGTACATGTGTGGTGTGTATGGGGTATGTGTGGGGTGTGTGTGTAGTGGTGTGTGTGTTGTATGTGTGTGGTATATGTGGTGTGTGTGTATGTGTGTGTTGTATGTGCATGTGTGTGGTGTGTGTGTTGTACATGCATGTGTGTGGGGTGTGTGTTTGTGTGATGTGTGTGCATGTGTGTGTTAGTGTGTGTGTGGTATATGTGGTGTGTGTGTATGTGTGTGTGGTATGTGCATGTGTGGGGGTACACATGTACATGCATGTGTGTGGTGTATGTGTGTGTCTGTGTGATGTGTGCACATGTGTGTGTGTGTGTGTGCACACGTGGCACAGGTTGTATGGAAGTCCCACCCCCACCAGTCATCTACTGTCAGCTCCTGGACCAGCCTGAGTCTGTATGAACCGTGACGTCACCCTCCAGGGGCCGGCAGGATTTCTAAGATCCCCCTCGGTCTCGGGCAAGGCCTCCTCTCTTCCGAACCCTGCTCCTCATCGCCATGTGATCGTGGAGATGTATTCGCTTGCTCACTGTCTGTCCCCTCCATACGCCAACACCATAAGGGCAGGAAACCTGACCACGTCATTCCTTTTGTGCCCAAGGCCAGTGAATATGAGTACCTATGGGATAGGAGTGTTTGCTGAATGAATGAATGAATGAATGAATGAATGAATGACTTAAATCCTACACACTTCCCAGGACTCTAGTTCCTCTTCTTCACATTGTCTTCTTGACCTTCAGAGGGCAGCTGTCCTTAAGAAGCACCTATTGAGCACCTACTGTGTACCAGACACTTCCTGTAGAACCGTGAACCGCCTGACATAGCTCTGTCATACCAGAGTCCTGCTGCCGCCGTGACAAATGATCCCAGACTGAACAGCTTCAGACAGCACAAAGGCGTCTGAGGTTTCTGAGGTTAGAAGCCCAGACAGAGCAGGTTTGACGGGGGAGAAAACTCCGTGGCCCAGCGAGCCCAGGTTGTCCTGGAGGCCGTGGGGGAAGGAACCATTTCCTTGCTTTTTCCCAACTTCCATGTTCGCCTCCCTTCATTGTTCTACCCGGGCCTCTGTCATCCCCTGTGCACTGGGTGGCTTTGTGTGTCAACTTGACACAAGCTGGAGTCATCAGAGGAAGGAGCCTCAGCTGAGGAAATGCCTCCTTGAGATCCAGGTGTAAGGCATTTTCTCATTTAGTGATCAATCGGGGAGGGCCCAGGCTGAGCAAGCCATGGGGAGCAAGCCAGTCAGCAGCACCCCTCCATGGCCTCTGCATCAGCTCCTGCCTCCAGGTTCCTGCCCTGCTGGAGTTCCTGTCCTGACTTCCTTTGATGATGAACAGTGATGGGGAGGCATGAGCCGAATCAACCCTTTCCTCCCCGAGTTGCTTTGGTCATGGTGTTTCATCATCACCATAGCAATAGTAACCCTGACCGACACAACCTGTTTTCATTGACTCTCTTTGACCTTTGACTTCTTACAGTGGCCTTTATAATCACATTGGGCTCATCCACATAGCTCAGGATAGCCCCTGTGTCAAGAGCCCATTTAAACCCATCTGTAAAGAATCTTTGCCATCTAAGCCCACGTAGTCACACTTCTCCAAGATTAGGACATGAGCAACGTTTATTATAAATAAAAACCAAGTTCTTGCTATGTACTCCAGGCCAGTCTTGAACATGTGGTCCTCCGTTTCTTGAAAGAACTTGACCATCATCCCACCTTGATGACTGGTTAAGAGTCCCTCACTGGCCAGGCAGTGGGGGCATAGGACTTGGATCCCAGCACTCAGGAGGCAGAGGCAGGCGGATCTCTGTGAGTTCGAGGCCAGCCTGGTCTACAGAGTGAGATCCAGGACAGCCAGGTCTACACATAGAGAAACACTGTCTCGAAAAACAGAGAGAGAGAGAGAGAGAGAGAGAGAGAGAGAGAGAGAGAGAGAGAGAGAGAGAGAGAGTCAGTCCTGCTCTGTAGTTAGAGTGTGGTGGTGGTAGTGGGGTGTGTGGTGAGATCATCTGGGCCCTCTGAGGTGCAGTAGTTTTCCATTTTATAATTTTAGCCTTTTGTTGACAAAACGGCTTTGTGTAAGATTTGTACAGGCCTGTGTAACCAACAAGGCTCCTGGACTCGAGAGCTGCCTTTGATTTAGACAGCTGTACTTTGTGACCCGGAACAAATTGTCTCCCGGTCTGTACACCTGTGATCCAGAATCAAAATAACCCCACTGGCGTTCCAAGGCTATCCCAGACCAGGAATTGGGCTAAGCCAAGAGCTTCCACTCTTGCGTCCTCAATAAAGAGCGGTGACTTTAGTCTGTCCTCAGCATGTTTCCCACCTACCTGTGTGGGGACTTGGGGCTCCCGAGGTGCTAGGATTTACTTTCTGTCCTAAAGGAGCTTATTAATTGACTCCAGCCTCAAGGGGAGTGTTTACATCCCCCCACGAAACAGTTTAGCACCTGAAGTTGTCTGTCTGTCTCTTGGTTCTAAATCACTCTTGTCTGTTAGTTAAAAGAGCTGGGAGTCCATTTTTCACCACTTACTAATGCATTCACCCCACAGATCTAGGGCTCCTGGGGCCTCATGAATATCACAGTCCAAGGATGCTCATGTCCTTGTGGAACATGCACGCCATCTCCACATATTCTTCCACACGCTAAACTATGGGAAACCAGCCCCCACATTTACTTACCCCAGGGACTCTAGAGGAGAGAGGGATAAGAAGAGATTTAGATAGAAATAAAGAGGAGAGAGAAACAGATAGAAACACAGGGTAGCCTCAGGTGGGCCTGGATCCTTATCCACCGGCCCAGAACTTTAATCAAAAGGGCTTTTTATAGCAATGCCAAGAGGCGAGGCAAAAGACCTCCCCCTTTGCTAGATACAGCCAAGTGTAGATCCTTCCAAACACCTGGTACCCAGGCCCATGGTCCAATCATCTTCTTATGCAGGCCTGCTGGGTAAAGCCACTAGGAAGCCTTGGTGGGCTCCAACACTAAACCACCTCTAGGTGACACACAACACCGAGCTCTGGGTGAAAGCTGTATGGTTTTCACGTGTTGCGTAGGGCCTCACAGCCAGAAGAAAATATACCATGGTTGGCACACGTATCATTCGTTAGAGACTTTTCCATCCTGGATCAGTTGTATCTGCACAATGAAGAACCAAGGCCCCAGCTGTCTCCACTCAGAACCCATTGCACACTTCTGAGGAGTGATGGTCCCCGTATCATGTACCCGGAACTAGTATTGTCCCTGTTTTGTCTGTGGACGATGAGACATGGAAAGGTTGGTTTGAAATTTACCAGGGATGTAAGCAGAGCCAACACTCAGCGCCGCAGGATGGGCTTTTCTAGACTCTAGGCCCAGACCTGGGTCCTCCCAGGGAGGAGTCAAGTGGCAGTTAGCAGTCCTCGTCTCTGGAGGCGGTCACGTTGCTTCTGGTGCCAGATTCTGCAGTAGCTTGTATGTGACCCCATCTCTGCCAACCACCATGCTTATTGTGGGGGTGGGGATGGGCATGGGGGTGTAAACTGTCTGACCTACCCACACTCCATGCACCGTACCCCAAAGAAACAAATGGGCAAATTAGAAACCTTGGCCTTTGGTGAGTGGACCAGAGTGGTCAACTAAGTTGTCAAGAGCATCAGCAAGTGAGGTTCAGGAACCATCTTTTGTATAATTATTCTTGCTAAACATAGAGATTAATCCAAGCTTATGGTAAGCGGGGAAAGGCCTGCTCTCTGAAAGGGCAAAAGAGAAGAGAGAAGGGTGTCCACACCCCGATCTCCAAGCCTGTGACTAATGTGGAAAAAGGGTTATGGCAGCTGGGGTCAAATCGCAGATTTTGAGGGGTGCAGATGACCCTGGATTAGTCTAAATTTGATCACATAAGGGGCGGGCGAGAAGGCCAGCAGGAAGTGATGTCAGAACAGCTGAGACGGGAGAGAATTGCTGGGGAGCCGAGGAGCGCTCCGGTTGGACTCTCTGCCGCCCACACTTGCTGGGGAAGAGAAACCACCTGCCCGAAAGACTTGTTGGGACTCTCCAGGGAGTCCAAGCCACACACCTTGTCCGTGGCTCTTTAAGACTTATTTTCCTGTTCCAGTCTGTAGAGCAGTGGTTCTGAACCTTCCTGACGCTGCCACCCTTTAATAGAATTCCTCTTGGGGTGGGGTGGGGGACCCCCCCCCCAACCGTAACATCATTTCATCGCTACTTCATCACTGTGATTTTGTGATTGTTACAAATGGTAACGTAAACATCCGTTGTGCAGGATAGCTGATAGGCAGCCCCCACAGGAGCTGCAACCCACAGGCTGAGAATCACTGCTGTGAAGGGAATCTGTTCGTGCTATTGGGAGTCATTACGTTTATTGTCGCTTGATAACAGTGCAAAGGAAATAGTCCAATGTGAAGGTCGATGCTGAAAATTTGTGTAAAGGATCTGTAAAAGCAGAGAGTATTTGGGATTATAGCTTCGTGGTGGTGGTGGTGGTGATGTGTGTGTGAGTGTGTTTCACTGTGCCTCTGAGAGGACCTGGCCTGGCATTAGGGAGTGTGAGATGTCAAGTGGTTGGGTCTCACATGTTCCTATTCCCTTATAATTCGGGGTGTCTGCTGAAGCGTGGACCCTCTGGGGGTGGACAGAGGACGCCTGTGCAGTGACAGTCGGGATGAGGCTTGGTGCCCACCTAGACAGCACTCGGGTGGCACTCACGCTGGTGTTCTCTGTCTTTTGCAAGCTCCCCACTACTACAAATACAAGCAGCAGTTCATCTTCCCAGGTGAGTGTCCTGGGAACTGGCCCTCTGAGCAGCAGGGATTGCTGGGGCTGGTGGAGAGAGGTCAAGAGCAGAGAGGAGACTAGTGGGGTCTCCACACTCCAGGATAACATCTGGACAAGGAAGAGGAGAAGGTAAGGGTGGGAGATGCCAAGGGCACCAAGGGACCCAAGGATATACCCAAGCATGGCGGAGGCCCAGAGGGTCAGCAGGCCAAAGGGACCTGAGCTGGACAGATGTGAACTGAGTGATCCCCTTGACCCAAAGGGGACCCAGGGGTGAGGAGGATTCAGGGATGGTCAGTGGATGCTTAGGCATCCTGTCCAGCCCCCTTGGCAGTGATGATGTGTATGCAGGATCCCTAGAATGCTGGTCCATCTCAGTGGGCAAGGCAGGGGGAAAGGAAGCTGGAGAACATTGGAATCCATAACACGGGGGAGGGTTGCTGGCTGCTGTGTCTGTTGGGGGGGTGAGGGTCATGGGTTCTAGGTTTGAACACTGAGTATCCGCCCTCTGCCTCTCAGATGTGGTGCCTGTACCGGAGACGCCCACCCGGGCACCTCAAGTCATCCTGCATCCTGTCACCTCGAATACAATGTAAGTGACTTCATCCCCCTACCCCAGGCTTGGGTACCTTCAGCCTTCCTGGTTCCTCTGCTGTCACTTTGTCTCAACCCTGGAGGAGATGAGTAGGGGACAGAAAGACACAGGACATGGCTCAATAGAGAGAGGGGGGCTGGCACCCCAAGCTGAGAGAGAAGTGATAGAAGGCAGTGTTGGTCCCCACAAGCCAGCTCTCCCCGAGGCTCTGGTCCTCCGTAGCAACTACAGTTTCTAGAGGTCACACCATTTTCTCACAGGGCCCTCCTCATGATTCCAGACAGCTGTCCCAGGCAACAGCTGGACTTTCGTTTATACCACGGTCTCCCTTTTTGAAAAATGTCCTTTGGGGCTGGAGAGATGGCTCAGAGGTTAAGAACACTGGCTGTTCTTCCAGAGGTCCTGGGTTCAATTCCTAGCACAGCTCACAACCATCCGTAATGAGATCTGGCTCCCTCTCTTCTGGCCTGCAGGGATACATGCAAACAGAACACTATACATAATAAATAAATAAATCTTAAAAAAAAAAAAAAAAGTATCCTTTAAGCCAAGCCTGGTGGCACCTGCCTGTCATCCCAGATGCTTAGGAGGTCAAAGCAAAAGAATTACAAGTTCAAAGCCAGCTGGGGCAACTCCATAAGGCCAGGTCTCAAAATCTAAACATCTAAAAAGGGCTGAGGATGTACTTTGGTTGTGAGGCTCTAGGTTAAATCCCTAGTCCTGAGGAGAAAGGGGGAGGGGAGGACAGGGTGAAAGAAAGGGAAACAAAAGATAAAGGAAAGACAGTGTTTACCTGGAATCAACAAACTCTAGCCTGTCAGACGAAATCCCATCTGTCACTTGTCTTTATAAGTAAAGTTTTATTGAAACACTGCCATGCTCGTGTGTATACCAGGCCATGACTGGCTGCCTCCTCAGTACAGCAGGAGGGTTGAGAGGTGATAAAGAAGCATATGGCTCCCCAAAGCCAAAAAAAAAAAAAAAAAAATAATAATAATAATAATAATAATAATAATAATACTGACTCTCTGGGCCCTTGCGGAGAGAGCCTGCTAGCCTCTTATTTATACCACCGCGAAATGAACAGAAGCTGATTTGGGAGAATTTAGACTGTTCTGTTCTGTGAATAAGGGAAGAGAAATTCGCCCCTTGGAATTTCATGCTGCTAGAACATTCTACGGGCTTTCTCATCCTGTTCCTGTATTGTGATTCATGACAGAGGCGGTTACAATCCTACAATCCGTGCACTCCTGTTGTATCTTTAATACGGTGTCGCTGATTTTTCCCATGCGATTCTGGGCTCTTCATAGGCCGTGTCTTACTGACTATAGAATGTCATACTGATGTGGGGTTCAGATCTCCTCCCTCCATGCCCCCCGCAGTAAACAACATGGCCACAACTGTCTTGGTGTACGCATCCCCTGGATGGCCCACTGCTTAGACAAGCAGAGAAGTCACCCTCCTTCCCTTTGGTGCCTGTGCCCCAAGTCTGGGCCACGCTGGGATGTGACGGGTTTCACAGCTCTCATTTCTGCCCGCGTGCCTTTTCTTCTTGCCTCCCTAATGGCTCCATCCCACTTGACCCGCATCGGGACTCTGTGAAGCGCCGGACGTGGTGCATCTCTAAAATCAAAGGAGCAGTGTCTTGCCGGCGGGTGCTTTGCTGACCTAGATCTCTGGGTCAGTTCTCCGCGGCTCACAAACCAGCTCCACGCTTTGTACAAGATGAACTCCGAGTTATTAATGTTGGCTAGAGCTGCCGTGTCGGGGCGGGGAGCTGCTTGTGATCTGTGTAAATGTGTGAGGAGTAATGGAAGGCTGCGGCCGGAAGTCACTGAACAGCCCCCGGCTGCTGGAGGACCACCTTGAAGCAGAAAGGAGCGGGCTGCCCTGGGGGACTGGCAAGGAGAGGGAAGCCTGTGTTGTCCTGAGTTCTTCCATGTCCCCACTTCCTACGGCAGCACCATAAATAATTGATTGACACATGTCACACACAGTGACCCTCCCTCTCCTCTTTAGCTCTTGAATGGTGGTAGATGGACTCAGTCTGCAGGGCCCTTAGCTCCCTGAGATCTGAGGGGTGGGAGAGGGAAACTCCTCCCACAATAGGGTGGGTAGGGGAGTTGCTAAACTTCCATCGGAGAAATAGAAAGAGGACAGGTTTTCCTGGTGGTGGCTTTGCCCTGAGTTTTGTGTGCAGTCTGGTAGCCAAGCTGCTCTGCCCCCACTGCGCTCCATAAACACACATCCCTGAGTGTCGAAAGCTTCCTCCAAACACCCCTGTGGACGTTGACTGTACCCCACATCCCCATCACAGAACTATGCATTTGATAGTGTCCTCACATTCTGAATACACAGCCAACTATACCATCAACACACAGCACATCCCTAACACCCTTAGTGTGTCCACAAACTCAGACAAGCCCTAACACACATCCCGTCGACCCTTGCATTGCTCACACATAGACCCCATTTCTCCCCAGCACCCATGCTCAGACTACAGCCGCAGCTTTTGAGCTCAGTACACATGACACACACTCACACCTGTTTATTCCCACCCCACCCAGCAAAGTTCTTGTTTACATATCTCGAGTCCATGAGATTGGCCAAGTTCAACTCCAACACCATTGTCTTAGTCACCGCTCTGTTGCCGTGAAGAGACACCGTGGCCAAGGCCATGTCTTATAAAAGGAAAGCATTGAATCGGGGGCTTCCTTACGGTTTCCGAGGGTCAGTTGGTTATCATCAGGGCGGGAAGCATGGCAGGCATGATGCTGGAGAAGTCCCTGAGAACTACATTCTGATCCATGGGGGTAGAGAACGGGCAGACAGACAGACAGAGAGACTGGGCTCAGTCATATGGGCCTCTGAGACCTCAAAGCCCACCCTAAGGGACACACTTCCTCCAACAAGACCATACCTCCTAATCCTTTCAAATAGTGCCACAATCTAGCAATTAAGCATTCTAATATATGAGCCTGTGGGGGTCACTCTTATTTAGACCATGACAACCGGGGACTTCCAAATGTGCCAGTGAGTCTCTTCTGGGAATTCCCACAACCCTCCATTTATTCAGTTCACTGGTAGCTGCTGCCCCTCTGCACCTGTCTATGGTTAGTTATTTCAGCAGTAAAAAGATGTCCCTTTATGTCAAGAGCCATCCTGCCTCCAACTCCAGAGCCTCTTCTTAAAGACATGCCTGGATGGATGGATGCAAAATGAATGAATGAATGAAGAATAAAATAAATGGACAGATGCATTGATATTAAAATCCTTGTAGGGGGGCGGGGCATCCGTGTAGGATGGCCCCACAGCTAAAAGCACCTGTCAAGCTCTTACAGGGGACTTGAGTTCGTTCTCAGCACCAGTGTCCGGTAGTGTGCTAATCTTATTTCTGTTGCTGTGATGAACACCATGACTAAAATCAATTTGTGGAAGAAGGGAGCTCACGTCAGCTTACAGCTCTCAGGTCACACGCGGTCACAGAGGGACGTTAGAGCAGGAACTCAAGGCAGGAACCTGAAGGCAGGAGCTGATGCAGAAGCCATGGAGGGGTGCTGCTGACTGCCTGACTCCCCATGGTTTGTTTTATTTCTTACACACCTCAGGACCATCTGCCTAGGGGATGGCACCACCCACAGTGGGCTGAGTCCTCCCATGTCAATCATTAATCAAGAAAGGGCCCCAGAGACTTGCCAGTGGGCCAGTCTGATGGAGGCATTTTCTCGTCAGTTGAGGTTCCTCTTCCCAGATAACTCTAGCTTGTGTCAAGTTTTTTAAAATACACTAACCATCCCCGTTGGCTCATAACCCCATGTGACTTCAAATCCAGAAGGTCAGCTGCCCTCTAACTTTGATAGGTACCACAAGCATGTGTACGCACCCACACACAGATACATAATTAAAATTGAAACTGAATCTTTTTTCTGAATCTCCCTCTAGGAGATTCTGAACATGAAGTTTAGAAATGTGATGTATTCTTGCACAGTGCACAGGAGTTATTCACCTGTGACATTTTCGCCCACTTAAAAAGAGGCTGCTTTACTAGTTGAAGCCGGAAAGCAGTAAAGAAAAGCAACCCATGAGCAAACCAGGAGAAATTCTTTTAAAATAATGGTCTCGTGAGTTGTTTCTGTACTGAAACAACTGAATTGTTTCAGACCCAAGTGTTTAAATCACACGGGAGATAAAGGTTACGTGGCCACAACTTACCAATTTGGACTCCTGAGCGTGGCTCACCTTAAATCCAGAGTTGTAAGATCACCGGTGTTTTTTTTTTCCCCCTCTCTGATTTACAGCTTGGAAGGAAATCCATTACTTCAGATTGAAGTGGAACCGACCTCAGAGGTGAGACTTGGAGATCGGCAAGTTGGCTTTGGCTCGAGGTTGGCGAAGCTGCCCGATGTCGTTGATGACGCAGAGGGCTGGGGGCAGGGGAGGTGGGGTACAGGGGCTGTTTGATGGATGTTCTCACTCTAGGACAATTAAGGAGCTGTAGCTCCTCCAGGCGCTGCGCCTAATGGGCCGTTCAGCTGTGTTCATCCTGGCAGAGACAGTTGGAAGGAAATTGGCCTGTGATTTGCATTTTTAGGTAAAAAATTAGCTCAGGGCTGGGGGAGACGGGAAGGGGGATGTGCCCCACTGCCTTTGAAATAACATACAGTAGCGGTGGGAGCACCAAGGATGCTAGCTTGACAGCATGGTGAGGAAGTTCTGGGCTTCCTTCCACCTGTGCTAAGGGAGTAAAGAAATGTCCTGGGGAATGACCATTGGGTCTGCCGTCTCTGCCCTACTGTGTGCCCTGAGCTAAAATATCTAGAAGCAGGGCTCTGGGAAAGAGGCCCACATTCCGTTCTGAGACGGGAGCAGCCACCTAGAACTGACCAGTGTCATGGACAGCCAGCTCATAGACTTAGGGTCCAGTGAAGAGGTCCCTTTCTTAGGTCATCTGACTGAGGTCTCTGGGGCTTCTCACGGGATCTGGTATCTGCTCTTCCCCCACATGTTATAATAGAGCCCAATAGGCAAGATGCCCCTGAGCCTAGATATCCCCAACCCTATGCATTCTCCCTTGATCGATCACAACTAACCCCAAGAGTCATGTGATTAAAACGCAGGTCTCACTGCAGACCCGCTGATGTTTTAAAAATTATTAATTTTTATTTTACGTGCACTGGTCTTTTGCCATGGGTCTCGGGTCCCCTGGAACTGCAATTACAGACAGTTGTGAGCTGCCATGTGGATGCGGGGAATTGAACCTGGGTCCTCTGGAAGAGCAATCAGTGTCCGTCACCACTGAGCAATCTCTCCAGCCCCAACCTATCGATGTTTTAACTCAATAGATCCAGATGGGGCCCGAGAATCTGCATTTTCTCTGGCATCCCAGCAGATGTTTGATGTAGGCAGCCAGGCCATGGCAGAAACTTCAGAACTCATCAACTCGCTTAAAATTTCACACCACCCCCTGGGGAAAATTCTTATCTTACTGCCACTTTATAGGGAGATAAAGGAAAGCTCAGAGAGGTGGGCCAATTTCCCCAAGGTCACACAGGCCAGAGGCCAGCTCACTAGGTCTAAGTGTTCAGCACAGGGTCTCAACTGTCTGCTCCGATGATGTCTCCCAGCCACCTGGTCTTCCATGAGCTACAGAGCTTGGAACGATGGCCCTTGGCCAATCTCTGGATCAATTCTGAATTCCCTGGAGGAGGCTGACAGGCAGCCCATGCTGACAGTTGTCCCGTGTCACACGAAGAGACACACAGTACATCCGTCTTTTAGCCTGATGTTCCTCTCACACACATACCGTCCAGCCAGTCAAAACCAGTAGCGCGAACAGGAGTGACACTGGATAGCAGGGATCCAGCAACCTGAATCTAAACTGTCTCCCTCCGCTTGGCTGTGACCCAGCGTGAGGACCTCCCCGGGTGACCAACATCCCAGGTTGCCCAGGATTGACAGGTATCCTGGGATGTGTCACTTTTCAGCGTGAAAACTTCAAAGTCCAGCCAAACTAGAACAGTTGGTCCCTCCGCATTTCTCCTCTCTTAGCACAGGGCGGTGGGGGCCACCTTGACTCCTCTTTAAGTCATTCCTTGCGGTTTGACTCTGATTCAAAGGCACCTGGGAACCAGCTCTGTCTACCTATGGAAATACGGAGTGTGTCCTGAACCTCCACAGCACACATGGTACCCAACAGGCCCCGAGGGAGGGTGGAGCTGGGGTGGCCATGGCTTTGACCTCTCTCCCCTCTGGCCACAGAATGAAGAAGGCCACGATGAAGCGGAGGAGTCCGAGGATGACTTTGAGGAGATGAACCTGTCCCTCCTCTCGGCCCGGAGCTTCCCACGCAAGGCCAGCCAGACCAGCATCTTCCTTCAGGAATGGGACATCCCCTTTGAGCAGCTAGAGATTGGCGAGCTCATCGGGAAGGGTCGCTTCGGGCAGGTGTACCACGGACGCTGGCACGGGGAGGTGGCCATCCGGTTGATTGACATCGAGAGGGACAATGAGGACCAGCTCAAGGCCTTCAAGCGGGAGGTGATGGCCTACAGGCAGACCAGACATGAGAACGTGGTGCTCTTCATGGGAGCCTGCATGAGCCCGCCCCACCTGGCCATCATCACCAGGTCAGTCCCTTCGGCTCCCATGGGGGCTCTCCAGGGCTTCGTTCAGGCTAATAGTGTCTTCAGGTCTTCCATCCATGTGGTTCACTCCCAATCTTTTAAGCCCCTAGCAAATGTTTTCGGGGCTTTAGCAGTGTGTGGGAAAAGCACTGCACTAGGAGCCAGAAAAGCCATGTCTGACCTCTACCCTGCATAGGTGGGTCTCCGACTCTTGTCTCTGATTATGTAAAGTGAGTGGATTGCTTTAGACATAGGTCAGCCAACTGAGGTCAAGGCCCAGTGGGATCTGTGAATCAGCCTCACAGGCTGAACAGTTCCTGTCTTAGCAAGTTGGTTCTGCCACTGTCACACAAAAAAAGCAGCCATAGATGATATGTGAATGGATTTGCATGGCAGCGTTGCGATAAAACTTTATTTGTAAACCCAAGTGGTGGGCCAGATCTGCCCCATAGTTTGATCTGAGATGCTGATGGCTATGATTGTGGCTCTCACTGGTTCACAGAATGTTTATGGAGCTGTTACCACCTTTGTCCTGAGTGTCCAGCATGCATGGGCTGCAGGGGTTTGGGGGCAGGGTGGGGGGAGGGTCGTTAATAGAGATCAACTTTAAGAAAATGGTAGGTGACACCGATGTAAAACCTTGACCTTCACATTCATGTAAACTCATATCCATGAGCACCCACAAACATAGGAACATATATATATATATATATATATGCACACACACACACACACACACAAGCTGGAGAGATGTGCCAGTCAGTACCTGAGTCTGATCCCAGGATATGGATAAGAAATATCTAGGTGTGGTGGTGATGCCTGATTATAATTCAAATATGGGGATGATAAGGGTCTGGGAGATTCCTGGGGCTGGCTGGTGAGCCAGTCTGGCTCACTCAGAGATCCCCAAGTCCCAGTGTGAGACCCTGTCTCGCACAAACAAGATGGGCAGCCTGGGAGATGACAGTCAAGGTTGCTCTCTGCCCTCCATGTATACATGCGTATGTGTAATGCGCGCGCGCGTGTGCACACACACACACGCACGCGCACGCACACACACACACACACACACACACACACACGTCCACACACAGGAAGATGGTGGGTGGTGGTGAACAGCTCTCTGACCTCGCCCAGCAACGTGAGACACTTTGAAAAAGCGAAGTAGCATTGGTTACACTTGAGTGGCTATGAACCCATCTTTGATGTGTTTCCAAATCCTCCCTTGTTATGTCAGTTGGAGCTGGCTACAGCTGTGGGATTCTGGGTGTGGCCTGGGGATGCCAGACGGAACCTTCTGCTTCCAGGACACAGCTCAAGCAGTAGCCTCTCACCGCGATTTGGTCCCTCATCGTGGAAGGTGTCAGGGAAGGGGCTGCAGCCTTCAGCAGAGGTGGTGTATTTTCAGTCTGTTCCCTTGAGTCTGTTTAATTAGACTTCGGTGGCAGAAGAATTATCATGTCATCGTGGGTTATGCAAATGGCTCGGGTATCAAATGCCAAGTGCCTGTGAGGCCTGGGGATGGTGGCAGAGGCCTTTACCTCTCCTTGAACCAATGTAAGAGCAGGGGATCTCATGCCTACCCGAGCCAGAAGTGGCTCTCCAGTCTTCAATTCAGGGAGCAGTCTACAAATGCTTCATATGCTGTGCAGAGTAAAGGACTGACTCCGTAGCTCAGTGGTTTCCCTCTGTCCCGGGGATAGTTCTGGATTGAGTCCTGTTCTGTGGCCTGACCCTGCTGGTTGGCTGTGGTCAGCTGGCAGGCAGCGACGAGGATCAGGTCAGTTGTAGACCCGGGTGCTAGTCAGTACCCTGTCAGCTGGGGTGTCTCAGTTCTGTTTCACGTGACTTCCAGCTCGGGTCTTTCCCATGGTGGCCTCTGTTTCCCAGGTACAGCGAGGGGTCAAAGGTTAAATGCACAGGTGCTTTTCATGCCTCCACTGGTCGGTCACGTACTGGCTGACAACCATCGGCCGGTGCATCTCCTCGTGGTCAACTGGATTCAAGTTAGGGAGAAAGACTTGCCCTCTGAATGGCAGACTCTGCAGGGAAAGGCCCACAGATGGTTGCTTTGACAGCCCTCCTCAGGGTCCCCCTCTGCACTCTGTGCTTCTCTCTCATCAGGAAGCAACTTCTCTCTCCCAGAAGTTTGGAACCTCTCACTCGAGACGTACAAGTCTGGCGACCCATGGATCTCAGCGACCCATTCCTTTTGTGCGCCTCCCCCCCCTTTCCCAAAGAGTGTTTCCTTGCACATGTCCGGACCCCATTTGTAGCTTCAGAAAATGAGTGGCCATTATGGGAATGTACTGCTCATCCCTCAAGCCCAGCTGCGCTGCAGCCCTTCTGTTCTGCGACAGAACTCTGGGCCCCGGCCCCACGTGCCATAACAACCCGTAGATTCCACAAAGCACCCAGCCTTTTCCTGGCACCCCAATTAAAAAAAAAATCCCCGGCGGCTTTGGGACGTAGAATTGGTCTCTGGAGTGTCTGGGGTTTTGTGGGAGGATACCAGATGAACCCCGAGGAAGTAGCATCTATTCTCCGACTATTTCGTTGTTATGCATTTATCATAGGAGCGCTCGGTGTGTCCCCCATTTCGCTCCATCTACGTGTTGGTCCTGAAGACTGCCCATCTGAGCGTTCTATCTGCGACCAGATATCTGAGTGATTTGATTAATCATTTGCATCCACATGATTGACTGCTAGCGGTGGATTGTTGGAGGCTAGCCAACCGACTAGAACAATTTGGGGGCACCTTGGTTTTATTTTTTACAGGGAGCATATGACTAGATAATTGCCTAGCATATTCTAGATCAATTCACAATGGTGTGTTCTAGCCAATTACTTAGTAATTATCATCAGAGCTAACAAGTATTTCAGGGCTTGGTTTCCTTGTAAAGCCATATGCTTGGCTCTCTGGGAATGAGCATTAACTAGCCAGTTATCCAGTCACGATAGCCACAAACAATTCGAATCTGGACGGCTAGATTATTTCATGATTGGGTCATTATGGAATCACTGCCAAGCCATCGGCAGCCTGCACAATTGTTCACGGTGAAAACTCCAAATGGCATTGAAGGGCCGACATTGAAAGGGTTGATTGACAGTAACCCCATCCTTCAGCCCAGCTGCAGGGTTCCCTGAGCCTCGGTTTCTACATCTGTGGGATGAGTGGGCTGAAGCAGGTGTTTGTCCTAACTCTGACAAAATACTTGAGATCTCTGGGAATGGGCTTTTGGTGACTCAGTTGAGAAGAGTTTTGGAGCAGCAGCTTCCCGGAGTGGTCTGTCTGGACCTCCTCACACACCCTCTGAGGAAGCAAGGCCACTCAGGCGCAGACCCCTCTAAGTAATTGTATTCCGTTTCTAGCAAGTTACCCTGACTCTGTGGCATCATTTTACAGTTATGAAGGTGTGAGTGGTCCTCACTAGACTGACAGGGAGGCCAGACCCAGCTTCTGGCTTTATCCACTGCGGCTTCTAGCTTCTTCCCCCATCTTAAGGTCAGCCACCACAGGACATCTTGTTTCCATGGTTTGTCAACCGCTTTGGTCAGATCTCCTTTGGCTTCCCGGGTGATGGGACAGTTACATTTAGGGCCCACACAGATCACCTAGTACTATCGGGCATGTCCCCTTTGGCCATCTGAGGTAGCCATCAGGGACTAGGGCCTAGAGACTCTGGGGGGCCATTCTTATACAAAGTAACACTGAGGAGACAGTCAGCAACAGAAAGACAGAGGGGAGGGAGCCCAGGTGGGGGTTTCCAGCCTGCACAAAGGCCCTGAGGCAGGAAGTAGGGAATAGAAAAGGAGAGCAAGAGCTAGGAAAAGGGTTACAAGATGCCAAATGATTGTAGGACTTCAGAGGCTCTGGGCAAGAGCATGGAGTTTGGAAAACAACAGCGGCTGTGTTCACTGCTCTGGAGATTCCTACAGGCCTGGATGCTGTCTCTTCTTGCACTGGCTGGTTGATTCAATGTATCTAACTGGTTGATTCAATGTATCTAACTGGTTGATTCAATGTATCTAACTGGTTGATTCAATGTATCTAACTGGTCGATTCATTGTATTTAACTGGTTGATTCAATGTATCTAACTAGTTGATTCAATGTATCTAACTGGTTGATTCAATGTATCTAACTGGCCGATTCATTGTATCTAACTGGTTGATTCAATGTATCTAAACGCTCAGTTGCCGAGCCCTGGCGGTCAGAGTAAAGCAGCTCGGGGCAGCTCGGGTACCGTCTTGGATGGTGACTCCACATTTCCCACCTGTGTGGGCACCCAGGAAAAATGACCCACGGTTCCTCTGCACTTACGTCATCAGGACACCTTGCAGGGGTGATGGGAAGAGGGAACGAGAAATCAGGGTGCTTTGTAAACGCTGATGGAAAAGCTCGGCATGTGTGCCCTTGGGAGGGATTTTTAAAAACGTCTCTTTTGGCACATGTCATCAGTCCTGTCCCCAGATTCCAGAGTCCTGAGGTGACTTCTCAGTCCTGGGAGGATGACTCGGGACCAGGCAGCAATCAAGTCCCAGAGGCCTCATTTGCAGCATTTTAAACCCTATAAGCAACAGTACCTAGACCACAGATTATTCATGTCCAACCCCAAATCTCCTTGTTTCTCAGGCTTTCAGATCCAATCACACCACACTGCCAAGTCTGACAGACAGGCAAACAGGGCCACAGCCTCCCACAGCCTCGAGTGGGGACAGTTGACTTATGCTTGGATGAGATTTCATCTTGCTCCCCCCCCCCCCACTGTAATGTAGGGGTTTGTATCTTTCCAGTTTGTTTCTTTCTTCCGACCAGTTTTGATTGTCCTAAATATAACATGCAGGAATCGGGGGCCTGAGCCATGAAGATTTTATACCACCCCCCAACACACACACACACACACACACACACACACACACACACACACACACACACCATCCAATGACTTTGGCTTCCTTTAGTGCTTAGGAAGGCTGAATTGCTTTCCTTTTATGAATCTCAGCTGAAAGGATTTTTTGTCTGCGGCTGCCTTTAATTGTGCGTCGCGCGCAGGACTTTTGTGAAGGAAGACGCTATAAATGTCCGTCGTCATTAGCGACATTAGATGAGCATCCTCTTGTGTATGTTTGTGTATGCCTGGCTGTCAACAGTCACGTGACCAGCTGAGGCCTCTGCCTGGCTGAGGAGCTCACTCCTTTCTGGTCACTGCTCCCTCACATCTCCAAGATGCTGGATTCACGTGGGTGACATCTGTCATCACTTCAGAAATATTTTGTCTTACTGCCCAGGAGACAACACATTGGTTGTCGAAAATCCAGACCAGCTAAAGAACAGCTCCACACAGGATACGGCCAGCTAGAGAGAACCACATGGGGGTGGGGGGTGGGGGGTGAAGGGTGGGGGGGACTTTTTGCCAAAATAGGTAAAAAAAAAAATCACACTTTATATTGGCCAGGGTCGGGGTAGCTGCTGAAACAAGAAAGACTTAAAACAGGAAATGCTCCGGGGTGCCCTGGGGAGAGAAGGGCTCACTGGGTAGTATGAATACCTGAGTTTGAGCTGCTGCAGAATCCAAGTAAAATGGCCAGATGTGTGGGTTATCTGAGCACTGGGGAGGCAGAGATGGGAGGATTCCCAGGGCTCACTGGCCAAGGAGTCTAAACTAACTTGTGAGCTTTAGGCCAGTAAGAGACTGGCTCCATGTGAGTTTCCAACAGACCAAGAATACCACCTGGGAGTTTGAGATACAAAAATGACCCAGATGGCTTTTTCTATGTGTGGAGGGATGACGAATACTCTTCCGCCTTCGGTCCACCATACACTGGAGTCACAGGTCTCTTCATCTAGCTGAGAGGAGAGGAAGAAAGTCACAAAGAGTCACATTGGGGGTTGTCAGAGGCCGAAAAGCACCCCGTGTCCCTCCAGGCATGCGCCATTGGCTCATACTGAAGCCCTTAGCCATTATCCAGTGGCAAGGAGGCTCAGAAATAGCTGGATTCCCTGTGGCTGGGGGGTGGGGGGGATGAGATGGGTCTGATGAATGGCAGGAGGTCACTAGAGTGAGCCTTTGAAGGTCAGCCCCTCCTGGTTTCTGTTGAGCTCTCCTTGATTCCTGGACTGTCAATACTACATGGTCAGTCCTCCAGTCCCAGCATAAACACTGCTACCGCTCTTCCTTTCTAGAAAGTTCTGTTGACAAGTGGCCTGGTTGGCATCTTGTGGTTTATACTGAACAATGTACCCACGGCACACTTTTCTTTGATCTATTTCCTATTTCTTTCCTCCCTTCCCTCTTGCTGTAGTTTCTTCCTTTATAAAATCTCTTGGAAGATAGGAATGAGAATCAGAAATCCCTGGGCCAATCAGATGGCTCAGCGGGCAAAGGTGCCTGCCGCCAAGCTTGACAAACTAAGCTTGATCCCTGCAACCCACATGGTAGAAGAACCAACCCCTACACGTTGTCCTCTGAGCGCCACATACACATCACCCCAGCTCTGCAGGAAGCTCGGGCGGGAGGACTGTAAGTTCCAAGCCTGTTTGGCCTCAGAACAAAGTCAAGGCCAGCCTAGATAACTTAGTGAAACCCTCTCTCAAATTAAAAATACAAAATAGACAAAGAAAAGAGTTGGGGCTAAGAATGTAATGTCCACAAGGTTCAATTCCCAGCACCAGGAAAGAAAGAGAGAGAGAGAGAGAGAGGGAGAGAGGGAGAAGGAGAGGGAGAGGGAGAGGGAGAGGGAGAGGGAGAGAAGGAAAGAGAGAAAGAAAAAAAGAAAGAAAGAAAGAAAGAAAGAAAGAAAGAAGGAAGGAAAGAGAAAGAAAGAAGGAAGGAAGGGGGAAGGGAGGGAGGGAGGAAGGAAGGAAGGAAGGAAGGAAGGAAGGAAGGAAGGAAGGAAGGAAGGAAGGAAAGAAAAGGGAAAAGAAATTTCATGCAGAAAGGCAATAACAACTTCTGCAAGCTAGGGTGCGCTGTAGCTTTGGATGAGTTGTTTTTGTTTCTTTAATAAACAGTGTGAGGGAGGGAAGCTCCACGTTGGCTTCTCATTTCAGACGGTTTCAGTCCCTCATGGAGGGCTGGCTGTGCCCTCTGCCCAGGGTGGGGAGCTCCGGCTTCAGAACTGCTCCCTCAATGGTCGCATCCAGGAAGCCGAGAAAGGTAGCAGGAAGTGGGGCGGGGCCAACCTTGAAAGGCCCGCCCTTAGTGGTCTACTTCCTCCAGCCAGGCCCCAGCTCTTAAAGATTCCATAGCTTTCCTTCAAAATGGCAACACAAGTCAGGAGCTGGGTGTGTGGGGACATTTCAGCTTCAAACCACACGCAGGTGAACCTCGACGCTGTCATCATGATAAGGATCGCAAGGATCACAGCACCTGGGAGATCTAGGTTCTCTTTCTTGGCACCACAAAGGTGCTTGGTGCTTATTGAATGACACATGATAGATGTCCAGGGTTTGAGGACTCAGCTTCCTGTCCAACCTCTGGCCCCTCGCTGGTTCCTTGGCTGGGTGGCTTCTCACCCCTCAGCTCCGGGCCATCCAGAGGGAGGTGTGGAGTGATGGGCTGTATCCACTGGTCTCCAGCTGAGCAGGGCACTTGGAGCTAGAAATAACCTTGCGTGAGTCATCTGCGTGGACGTGGCGATTGAAGCCGTGGGCCTCAGTAGCTGAGGTCACCCAGGGAGCCGAGAAAGGTCACCTGAGGACAGACGCTGAAGTACCTGCTGCTCTCAGTGGACTGATGAAGAGGGCTTATCCCGTAGAGGGCCCAGGAGACAGCCATCTGGGGGGAGTGGGTTGTCAGGAGAGTAACCTGAAGTCACGGCCACCATGCACTTCCCACGCTGTCTTCGGCTTAACCGGACACATGTCACCACGGATCATAGTTTTATTGCTTCATTTTTGGCTTGCTTGCCTGTTGACTTTTTCCCTCTGCATCCCCTTCCCCACCTTAGAATGCAGCCACGGAGGGGGGCAGGGTCTCAGCTATTTCGTTTGTCTCTGTATCCTCAGCTCCCAATGTGCCCATCAGGTCATCTTCATGTGCTTGTCAGAGTAATGAATAACAATTTAAAAAAAAATATGTTCCCAGCCTGTGCCTCCGGGCCAGTGTGGCAGGGATGGAGCTATTTGATTTGGGTTCCTGAGGAGTGGCAGTGTGCAGAAAACCGAGTATGGACGTGGGGGTTGGGTGGAAGGATGGAGGAGAAATAATGGTGACAGACAGAAATATGAGTACTGTGATAGTGACTGCACACCCATAGCAATGCAGTGCAGGGCCAGGGGACTTGAGGACACTTGTCCCCAACATATGTTCTATGCAGATGTCTGTGCTTGGTGCCGGGACTCGTGAGAGGGGCGGCCCGTGCTCTCTTGGGGCTCATGGATGGAATTTACTGGCTGAGTCTCCAAGGTTGTTAGGCTCTGTGCCGTGGGGGACCCAGAGCTGGCCTCCTGTTATCCTACCAAGTAACTGCTAAGTGGGTAGGAAAGCAGTGTCCTTGGGCTGTCCAAGGACCCCGGCACTCACATCAAAGCCAGATGTGGTGGCACAGGCCCGTGATCCCAGTGCTGCCGAGGCAGACAGGAGGAGTCTAGGCAATCTAGGAGATAGGAGATCCAGGTTCAGTATGGCCCGTCAGTGAGAACCAGGTTCAGTGAGAGACCCCACCTAAAAAAAAAAAAAAAAGCTGGAGAGTAATTCTCTCTCTCTCTCTCTCTCTCTCTCTCTCTCTCTCTCTCTCTCTCTCACACACACACACACACACACACACACACACACACACACACACATAGTAGTGTTATTCCTAATAGAAGGGCTGACATGGTCAAAAGCCCCTGGAGAGTCTAGGAGTCCTGGACTGGAGTAGATGGGGGGGACATGGGAAGCTGAAGAAGTTGGCGACCCATCTTAAAGAACCTGGTGAGGGAGGAAAGGGAAGCCATCTGAGGATATAACCTGAGGGATGACACAGCCTGGTTGACTTATTAGAGAGCCTGCTCTGGGGCATCTCTCATCTCAGGAGCCTTCCTGGTAGGATAAAGGATGCATTCCTCACCTCCTGCCATGGTGTGGATGGTCCCTGTTGGTCCAATCAGAAATTAGCAGGCATGCTTGCAGGTTTGAATTCCCTGGCTTCTGAAAACTGGTTGGCCTGCCTTGGTTTGGGGGGTGGGGTGGGAAGCAGCAGAGAGCCGTCATCTTCTGGAACCACAAGTGTTTTCAACAGCTTTCACTATTTCTTAGAGTTTAAAAATAGCCCAATACGTTCCCATGTTTTGAAGGCAAGAGTGGGTACCACTGGGCAACATCATGTGTGTTCCAGAGAAGTCAGGCATGGTTTCCTTGGCATGGCTGACAGGCAGTGGTTAAATGGTGATAGGGAAGTTTGTGGGTAGGGAGGGCTTTGTGGAGAGAGGCAAAACTGGAATTAACGCTCTTCGAGGTTCCCGCCCTTCATCTGTTCACTTGTCTGTAAAAGGGGGGTGGGAGGTGGGGGAGGTGAATGGTACCAACTTAGGGGGGCCATCCACATGGCTCTAGAGACAGAGGAAACAGCAGCAGCCAGCATCTGCATGAAGGTGGATCAGATGGCGGGGAATTGGCGTTTTAATTATAATTTTGCTCAAGGGCATCGGGCAAGCCCGGAACCTGAGAACCGGAACCTGTCTGCTTAATCAGAATGCATTTTCTCTGCTTTCAGAACTAGTGGGCTCCCGGATTTGATGTCTTCCCAACCCGGTTCCTATTGCCTGGTCACTGCTCAGTTTTTTTGCTTTGGTCCCATCTGATTGTGTTTAAGATAATTAAGCCCATATATCAAATAATAAATAGATATTGACTGTTTGTCACAGTGAGTATGAGGATGGATTGACCACTGTGATTCTGCTCCTCTGGATCAATGGGAGCCATGGGAATAGATAAATCCTGATCATGACTGACAAGAGGAAAATCAATAGTCGTATTAATATATGCACCCGGACCATCGATCTTCCAGTTGGAAGTGAGACCTTGATTAGATAGGGAGCCAGAGGTGGAGGGAAGACAGACAGACAGACAGTCAGACCAACTGACTGGGTATTTTCAGATACTCAATAGGCACCCAGTGTTTATGAGTATAATCATAATCATTAACATAGAGAGGCAAGGAGGGGTGTTCTCCCTTCTTTGCGCTGAAATCCTTTCTGCCCGTGGGCAGCGGGGTTCTTCTTAGTGTTGGGCCCTGTGGCGTTATGGGAAGAAGGGAGAGAAGAGAGAGCAGTGTGGATTATCTGGGGCACCATGTCCCGCAGGTGCTAGTGACCCTCCATGACAAAGAGATGGCTGGATCCCATCAGGCTGCGGACTGGGGTCAAGAGACTTGGGGTGGAGTTACTGAGCATGTGTGGTCCCTCTGAGATGGGCAGGGGACCGTGTTAAGCTGGCCTCTAGGCTTCTGTCCGTAAATGGCTATGGAGTCATGACATAAGACTAGAGTCACCTGTGTCGGGGGCATTAGAGGCCTGGACCTGGGTGTCATGTGACTAGGACAGTGGCTCTCAACTTTCCTAATGCTGCGACCCATGTGCAGTTGTGGTGACCCTCCTCAACCATAAAATTATTTTTTGTTGCCACTGCATAAAATAGTTTTGCTAATGTTATTAATCGTAATGTGAATCTCTGTGTTTCCAGTGGTCTTAGGGGGCCCCTGTGAAAGGGTCAATCAGCTCCCCCCCAAAGGGGGTCGGGACCCACAGGTTGAGAACCACTGCCCTAGGCGGTTTCTGAAAGCTGACTGCTGCCTCTGCATCCGTACCCATCCAGAAGTCAGCTGGGTCAGTGATCAGACCTGAGCCTTTGCATTGGTGGGTGTGTGAGGTGAGATAGTCTCAGCATCCTCCTGCCTCGACCTCCTCAGCGCTAGGATGTCAGGCGCGTGTGTGGAGATCGGGGACAACGTACTGGTTAGTCCTCTCCTTCCATCGTGTGAGTCCCGGGCATTAAACGTGGCTTATCAGGCTTGGCGGCAGGCACCTTTACCTACTGGGCCATTGCACCAGCCCCCAGGAGCCTTTTTCCCAACAGCGTTCAAGGGTCCTCTCAAATGTTGAGGGTGCAATTGGGGGGAGCTTTCCTTTGAGAAGCAGCAGCCTGATGAAAAGACCCAGGCACAGGCAGAAGAGATTTTTGAAAGGGGCTTGATCATGGGACACCAGAGTGCTGGATATCTGGGACCCTGGAATAGTCAGCCATCCAGCAGGGAAGCAGTCCGTGGTTCCGGGACCTGGGATAGGAAGGATGGATGAGGCACAATTGGAAAAGTATCCTGCAGGTCCCTGGCAACTTTAGCATCAGGCTAGCCATGAGTGCCCCTGTGTACAAGCTTCCTGCCGCGTGTCACAGTGCAGGATCTGACAACTCCACCCGTGGCCTGGGAAGCAAACTGTCCATTTCCAGGAGGGGTCATAGGTCACACAGGGGCGGAGCTTCTCGTCCTCCCAACGCGGGGGACAGCGAGGCTGTCTCCGTGGAGATAGGGAGTGTTAGCAGAGGATGTAGGGCACAGCTGGATGGCCGCTCCTAGGAGCAGCTCCTGGTGGGCAATAGCTTTAGTTTGTCACAACGCTGTGAAGGGTCACTGAAAATACGAGGGAGAGGCGTTCTCTCTGGGGACTGAGCAATATTGGCTTTAGAACCGGGCTTTGCTGTTCCTCACCACTGTCCTTTCAAAATATGGGAGAGAGTTGACAGCTTCGCCCAGTCATTCAAGACAGGAAGCGGGGCTGGGTCGGGAAATTTGTTAACAAGACTGTTTGTTGAGTGGCCACTGGACACCGGGCATTGCACTGTGTGGGTATTGTATCCGTACACTCTTTTCACTGGCCTCAGAAGACGAAGGTGGCTCATTGAAGGACATAGGACAGAGGAGGCTAAGCCAGAGTGAGTCCTGGACCCTCTGAGCCCAGAGCCGGGGCCTTGACTCCTAGGCTGTCCTGCATCCTTCGTCTGCACGTTCTTTGGGGGAGGCTGCTCTCCCGGCTCTCCAAGGCAGGCTTTGTGGCCCATGGCGTCAACCTCTTCTATATAGAGTCAAATTCAGGGGAATTTACGGCCACACAGAAAACTGAGATGCATAACAAGCTCTTACCCATCCAAGCTGAGCCTCGCTGTGTCCTCCAGTGGTCAGCCTCGTGGGTCACCAGGAAACATGGGTGCCGATGATCCAGTCCACTACCCCGTGTAGAGAAATGTTTGTGGAGAGATGCTTGTAGGCTTGTCTTTCATTCTGGGAGTTATTCCGGTTTCTTGGGCCTCAGTCTCCCTGTATGTACAAGGAGTCCCACCCTCCTAGATGGAGGTGAGGATGAGATGAACCCTCACCTGGACCCCAACGCTCAGAACTGACCACAGGCAAGGCCTGGTTCCAGCATCCATCCATTCGATCCTTTGCCGCTAGTGCTGCCTTGGAGCTCGCAGAGTGGCAGAAGGATGCAGCCCCCGTCCCGTGCTGACACAGAGTGAGTGTTGGAGGTGTGCTAGATGTATCAGATGAGTGGCCTAGCACTCATAGTGTGCTGTGTGACCTTGGGTAAGTCAGTTGGCCTCTCTGAGCCTTGGTGTTTTCATCCGCAGCCTGGAGAGGATGGTGTGTGTCTCCCTGAGTGGGAAAGAGGAATAAGAAAAATGACAAAACTGGAAACTCTTGACAAGTGATGAGGACTGTGGAAATAATAGAGTCTTAAAAACATTATATATATATATATAACTATATATATATGCATATATTGATTACACATGATAATGGGTTTCATGATGACATTTGTATACATGTGTGTAACGAATTATTGTATCCACCTCCATTATTCTCTCTGCTTCCTCTTCCTAACGTGTCCATTTTTACATTAACCTGGCACTGATGTTAATGGTTAGGAGACATGTGCCCACCCCTTCTTTAGCTCAAACCCTTCCGTGGTCTCCATGGAAGTGTCTGCCTTTTCTCTGAGGAGAAGTGAGGAGAAGCAGTACCCCTCCCCAGCTCACCTGTCAGCCCCCCTCTTTGATGACAGGAGACAGGCTCGGGGCTGAGAAGTCGCTCCCACTTTTAATCAAAAGGTTTGTCTCTGAGTTCTCTTCAAACGAGGATTCCGTTTCTTCTAGGTGTTCAAAAAGCCTCAGAGAGACGCCGCAGAGGGCCGAGATCAGAGTGCTTCAAAAGCTGAGGTGGGCCCCAGAGCGTCCTGGGTCTGTCCCCAGCTGTGCCCATCCCTCCAAGGCAGTTATTAGCTCAGCCCTCGGGGACTCACAGCCCCGGATCAAGGACTCTCGGTGGACTTGTTTGGAAGTGTTTGTGGACTATCGAGGACTGTCATCTGCTCTTGATCACCGGGGTCTGACTCCTCTCCAAGCGACCCAGGCTGCCTCTGACAGCTCTCAGAACTGCAGGCAGCACGCTGCGGCTCAGTGGTCTGTCATTCTGTCTTGTCAATAGACACAGTTCCTAGGCTCTCTGGCCTCAGACCCTGCCACCTGCACAGGAACTCTGTTCTCTTGTACCATCCTCTCCCACTTGGAGCCGTGGGACTGGTGCATCCCTTGACATCCCACTACAGAAGGGAGGTGGACGTGGGACAGTGGACATGGAGGCGGGTTTCCCGTCAGAGGTTGAAGCCAAGCACGGAGGGGGGGGGGGGGCGCACGGGAGGAGGAGGGGCCAAGGTCTCCGCTTCTCTATCTATTCCGGCCCTCAGTTTCTGTGTTTTGTGAAGCGACTTTTGTCAGTCCCCACTTTGCCCCCAGCTGAGTCATCCACTTCCTGGTCTGCATTGTTTGACCAGAGCTGGGCCAGTGGAAATGAACCATTATTCACCCATCCACCTGCTGTCTACTCACGCTCACTTACCCACCTGCCTATCTGCTCATTCATCCACTGATCCTCCCACACCTCCAGTCAACCCCTCTCCCATCTACTCAGTGTGTCCATTCTGTTTGTCCACCCACCTTGTGTGTATTGACCCGTCCGTTTCTTCTACTCATACAACTATCTACCTAGTATCTATCCATGTTCTCGATCCTTCTAGCCACCACTAATATATCCATACTCCCATGCCTAACTATCATCCAGATCTTTACTCCTATTTCCACATCTACTTAACTACCTGTCCTCCCATCTACCCTTTTATTTAATATCTGTACACCTACCTCTTCATCTACCTGAAATCGGACGCCATTAATCTAACCACCTATCTATACACTTGTCCATCCATGTACCCATCCACTCATCTGATACCTACTCACCTACTTCTTCATCTACCTGAAATCGGACACCATTAATCTATCCATCTTTCCATACACCTGCCCACCCATTGATTTAATATCTGCCCACCTCTCTCCACTCAACAACCAACCATCCATCCATCCATCCATCCATCCATCCATCCATCCATCCATCCATCCATGTACCCATCTACCTTCTCACTAATCTAGTCTAGCCATCAAGTAGTAGCCACTGGGTCTCTTTGTCCTATCAGGTACAGCATGGTGTCATGAAGGAAAAATGGGGTCTTTTTTCCTGGGCCATGATGCAAGCATATAACACTTTAAGTCAACTCCTCAAGACCGAGAACCATGGCTGGCTGGGCAGAGCTTAAGGTTGTGGTTGGCATCAACCTGCCTTGCTGGTTTAGTGATTAACAGTTCAGAAGCCCGAGGAAACATCCATCCATGGGAACTCATTCCTCTGCACAGCCGTGGATACACACCCTGGACCACATACCAGATAGGAAACCAAACAGATGGCCCCTACCAAAGAAAAGACAGGTAGTCAGGACCCTAAGAACTGTCCCCATGTTTTTACTGATGAGCAGGGCAGGGGGTTTCTACCAGGACACCAAGGGATGGAGAAGCCTTGTCTTAGCTTGATGCCTGGAGTAGGGTGGATAGGCAGAGGGCAGTCTTGGACAGTAGTGGTAGGGGGATGAAGGAGCTAATTCCATAGGGCCTGAGGATGCTTGGTGCTGTTTCTGAGGCTGGTAGAGAGCTGGGGTGGGGCTGCAGACTTGGAAGCAAGGCTGCTTATTGCTGACTTCACACCCCATTAACTCCCAACTCATAATAATTTCTCAGCGGCAGCTTGCAGTTTACTTGCTCGTTATTTATAGAGAATGTGTTTGCTAAGCAAATCAGTAGTTCAAACAAGATCGCAGCAGGGGGAGCTTGAACCCACTCAAGAGACCCAGCTTGAGGGGACAGTCTCGGCAAAGCTGGCTTGTCTGCAGGCAGATGGGAATGCCGAGAGCAGATGGACAGCCAGCCCTCGGGCCCCTGCCTTACAACACCAGACATCCGCATTTGAGCTCCAAATGGCCCCTCCAAGGAACACACCTCAGCTTCTCTCCTACCCCCTTTTCGTCTGAACGTGACCCACCTGTCAATCTGGGTCTCTGTTGACTTTCTCATGTCATAGTAAAAACCTCTGGTTAACCTGGTAAGAGTGTGCCTAGCGACCGAGTGTAAAAGTCAGGTCCCTCGAAGCCTTTCTCTGATGGGAAATGGGTGGCGGTGGGATTTCGGCCTGTGGTCAAGAGTTCTGGTTCCTTTGGGAAAGGCCTCTTGGACTTAAGCTCACACTTGGAAGCTTTGTTCCCTCCTGGTGTTAGGCATCTGTCTTCAAACACCCCACCAAAAAAATCAACACGGGGAGGAAACAGTTTCTTTGGCTTCAAATTCCAGGTCACAGGTCATCATTTCGGGGAAGTCAGAGCAGGAACTCAAGCGGCCGTCACATCACCTCCACAGTCAAGAGCAGAGAGACTAGAGACATCCCTGCTTGCTCTCGGCTCACTTTCTCCACCCTTATACAGTTCTGGGTCCCCTGACTAGGGAATAGCGCCGCTCACAGTGGGCTGGGCCCTCCCACATCAGTTAACAATCAAGACAACCCCCACAGTCATGCCCGCAGGCCAATCTGACCTAGATGATCCCCCCCCCCATTGGGACTCTCTCTTGTGTAAAGTTGTCCTTGGGTAAGATCTTGGGATGCTGTGATGCTCACCCTCTTCGTCTGGTTCCCTGGGGCGCAATCAGAGGGCAGTGATTTCTGTTCCACAGAAGACTAGGATCAGGAACAGACATGCTGGATGGTATCTGAGTACTTTCTGTAACCCATGCTCAGTTTCGTGAGAATGACTTGGGCTCATATTCAGTATCCGCCGTCTCAAGGTAGGGGGACCGTCATTCCTATTGGAAGGTGGCTTCTTAAAACAGCTAGGAAGGAAGTAATAAGGCTAGAGCTTTAACTACTGCAAGGGTACTGCACAGGGGGAAGGGGGCTCGACACTGTGGTGGTCCCACTCTTCCCACTCTGCCCTAGCAGGCACATCCTTCCAATCCCCTCTTCTCAAGGAACCTGGGATCTGTCTGAGTATGCTCAAGAAGTCACAGCCTTCCTCAGAGCCTCACTTTCCTCCTAATCAAATAGGGACCATGAGAATCCATTCCCAGAGGATTAGCTGGGAACAAGGGTGTCTCTAGCTGACCTAGAACCACAGGTGTGAGGCAAGATCAGTGGAAGCTGTGGTTCTTGGAGACTTGGATTTGTTTTTTTTTTTTTTTTCCCTAAAGGCTTGCCTTCAAGCCGACCCCAGCCTCCTCTCCTCTGCTTAGCTGTGCGCCGTTGTACAAGTTACCAGCTGACTTATCCTCTCTGTGCCCTGATGCTGCTCATCTATCAAATAAGGAAAATACAGTACACCCCCCTCACTGAGCTGTCATTCATGATTAATTAAGTGCTTTGGGGAATATCAGGCACATCTAAAGATGAGTGGCTCTTGTTGTGAACATGGTGGGTAGATTTCTTCTTCATTTATCTCTTGATTTTTCTCCTTGTATTGAAATCTGAGCTCTATAAGGTGAGGGCATGACTCTCTCTACCTCTCTGGGTTTGGGTCTCAGAAACAGAGCCTGACTTTGTAGGAGATGCTCAATGTATACTTACTAGATGGATGGATGGATGGATACATGGGCTGGTGGGCAGACGGATGGATGGATGGATGGATGGATGGATGGATGGATGGATGGATGGATGGATTAATGGATACATGGGTTAATTAATATGCAAATGAAGAGTATTGGCCGTCAGGTAGCACATATATCTCCTAAATAGATGTTCTAGAGTTTGGCTGCTTCTCCAAAACACCCATCTCTGTGCCTCTGATGTGACGTGTGAATTGAGCCCACCCTGCCTGTCTGTCCATCAGAAGACACAGTTGCCTCGCTCCCTCCCTCGGAAGAATCTATAGTTCCCTAACTTGGTGTTTTCATCTCATCCAGACCTGAAGGCCGGTATCCATTTCCCTCTGGTTTCCAGTATTGGCCTGAGAGCTGTTTCATACTCCTCTAGTGACCATCCACAAAGCTATACACTTCTTGGTGCATTTCAGAGTGGTCAGAGCAATAGGTAGGGGTCAGGTCCTTGGGGCAAGGAAGGCATCACTCTGTTATTGAAACTCCTAGAAGGATGGGGGCAATGTGACCCCTTTCATGGGTCATGAAGGCTATTTCTGTTATAGGATAGAGAACAGATTGGAGGAAGGGGATGAAAAGTGGGGTACCCAGCCAGTGACCATTAGAATCCAGCTTCTAAAGAAGCCCTTAGGGGCTGGGGAAATGGCTCCGTTGGTGAAGTATTAACCTTCTAAGCATGAAGACCTGAATTTGACTCTTAGGGCCCATGTAAAAATGCAGGCACTGTGATGCACGCATGCCTATAATCCCAATGTTGGTAGGATGGGAGGCAGAGTCAGGTAGATCTCTAGAAGCTCGTGAGCCAGCTAGCCTAGCCTGCTCAGCGTAGTTCCAAGCCAATGAAAGAACAAGAGGAAATGCAAGTGTCTTATCTTATTGTGGTCACAGTCATCCATACTGGCATGGGACGCACCCAAGATTCTGGGGACGCCCCGAACCTCCGGTGGCTCTGAGACCTGTCATTCAATGCTCTGTCTGCCTTAATGCAGAACTTACTATGCATGTTGGCTCTAGCTTTTGCAGTTTGATGCTGGTGCTGGAGAGATGGCTCAGCTGGTAAAGGTGTGTGCCATGCAAGCCTGAGGATCCAAGTTCAATTCCCAGGACCTACATGGTAGAGGCAGAGAACCAATATTGCGAACTTGTCCTCTGACCTGTGCACACAAGCCATGGCACACACTCCCAATGATGATAAATACATTTTAAAAAAAAAAACTAACACCAAATTCCTGTTTGTTCTTCACAATGTCACAGATAGAAGATTCATTCTTGCCATACATCTTAGCAACCCTCATGCAAGACATTGAGTCCAATAATCTCACCTTTTGACTTAAAGTGAGTTCTTTGTGGCTTCTATCATTTCCAAGTTACACCATTCTTGTACTCAGGGGCCTTTGTAAAATAAAACAAGGGTCACTGGATCACCATCCCCGAGATACCATGATCATTGATCTGGTCACCAGGTGGCTCTTGGATGAGTAGTGGGCAGGTAGCCTATACAGCATGGATGCATTGATCAAAGGAATGAGTCCATGCCCTAAGCAGAATGGGGTCGTGTCAGAGTGATGTAACGTGTGATTTTATCATTTTACCCAGAATGCCCTGCAGCTGAAAATATATGAACTGTTTATTTCTGGAATTTTCCATTTTCTTATTTTATGGTTATAGTTCAAGCTCAAGTTGCCAAAACCGCCAAAAGCAAAACGGCAGGGAGGAGGTGTGGGGAGCACCACCTCCTCGGTGCTCCCCTTGTTCATCACAGCTGTTTTCCTTCTCTGAGCCAAGCAGAAACAGTCCTGATGTGTGGTCTAATTTAACTTTCAGAAGACTGGAGGGGGCTTATTGAACCCAGATGAAACGGGATCACAGAGACAAAGCAGCATCTCATGGTGGAGTCAGCAGCCACCCGGTTACCCCCTCAATTCCTCACGGGCATTGTATTGTTGCCCTGACTTTGCAGGCAGGGGGGTTGAGGCTCAGAAAGGTTAGATGGCTGTGCCTGGACCCCCTGCTGCACAGTTGACTGAGCCCGTATCACTCTGTGGCTCAGGAGTTCTCTCCCCTGGGCCTTTCTCTCCTTTGGAAGAGCTCTCCGCGCGCCCACCCCCAACTCCCAACCCCCTAACATCGACTCCTTCCCATCCTCCAGGTGTGGTTGTTCTAGGAGGGCACAGCCAGGCTTGTGGGTGGTGCAAATCAAGTTTCTATGACCACACTGAAGAGATTTCTTAATCTCTGAAGCAAACAGATCCTCACGATGTGCACAGCAGAACTTGAGCTCCAGCCCGAAGCCGGCAACTCAGGAAAGAAAACAAACCCGTGTTTGCTAAGTGGGAAGAGAGAGGATATTGGCTGAGGAGAAAAATGTCATTTTTCAGTCAGTTGAGAGGAATAACCTAGAAAACCAATGGGCGGGGGGACGGGACCCAGTCTAATTCTTCCAGGCTGCCTGCATGAAATTGCGTCCAAGAACTCTGACATTTCGCTCCTAATTTTGATAGAGAAGACATTTTCTGAGGCCCGATATTGGTAGCAGGTATACTGACGTTGTGGACTCCTCCCTGGCTGTAGGTGATCAGAAAGTGTGTCCCCAATCAAAATGTTCAGAAATGGCACTGTTAACCAATGCATGTGTCCGTTCATCTGCTTATCCAGGCATTCAGCTGCCCCTGCAGGGAAGGGAACTGGTTCTGGGGTCACGGTGTCTCCTAAGGCAAGCCTATCCCTAGAAGTCTGTCAGCCTGAGCAAAGGCAGGTAGAAGAAACCTCCAGAAACTGCTAGGCCAAATATAAAGTTTGGGGTTGAAGGTGCACACAGGTGAGTGTGTGTGGGGGGATGAGACAAGATAACATTAGGGTTTGAATGTGAAATGCCCCTTCAGTCGGCTCAGGAGTTAGGACCCTGGGTGGGGGTGGGGGGTGAGGAACTTTGGGGACACATGGCTGGCTGGCTGCATGCTGACCACTAGAGGTGGACCTTGAAGATTATAGCCTGACCCTGTCCTGCTTCCTGCTTTCTGTTTGGTGATTGACGGAGATGTAACTAGTTGCTCCCTGTGCCTGCCACACACTCCCACCACCACACCTTCCCTGGCCAACCATGACCCAAAATAAATCCCTCCATGAAGAGCTCTGTTGGGTGTTTGGTCACAGCCAAATTGGAATGGCCGTGCGAGAACGAGTCAGTTTGAAAGAAATGGGTGGTTGTTTTAGCACCTCTTCTCTTGCTGTGGTAAAATACCGTGGTGGAGGCAATCCGTAGAAGGAGCTTATTAGGGCTCGTGGTGCCAGGTTAAGAGTCAGTCACGGCAGGGAAACTTGGCGGCAGGTGTGGAGGCTGGAGAGGGAAGCCGATGGTATATGTGGCCCAGAAGCAGGAGCCGGAGAGCAAATTAGGAAGACTCTGGTGTTTAAACTCTCACAGCACCCCTTCAGTGATGTACTTACTCCAGCAAAGCCACTGTTCCCAAGTCTACCCAAACAGTGTCATCAGCTAGGGGCCAAAAATTCAAATGCACGAGACTGGAGCGGGGGCATCCCATTGAAACCACCGTAGCAGTTGAGGAAGAAAAAGACAGACTGGCTTGTGTTAAAATAAAAATTTGTATCTACAGAGTCAACCAACCTTGGATGGGAAAATAGTTGGGGAATGAGTTCTAGAAAGTTCCAAAGACAAACATTTGAATTGATTGCACAGCCAATAGTACACTGAATCCATTTGAGTGGATTGATCATAGCATGTCTGGCAGGGGCCCCATCTCACGATCTTCAGGCTCCCCCAGCCCTCCCCCTAATGTTGCCCATCTGTGTCTCACTCTGTGAGGTTAAATCAGCCATGTTTGTGTCTGAACTGGACACGTACGAGCTTTTGTTTTTTCTTCTCCCTAAATGCTGTGGTGTAAGAGCTACTTATAGAATGTTCACACTGCAGAAAGTCAACATCTCTATGTATTAGAGATGTTGTTATGTAAACTATCTAGAGATGATTGAAAAGGAACCAGGACCATGTGCAGATGTTATACATTGATGTGGTACATTGATGCACAAGCGAGCATCTGCCGAGTTTGACATCTGCAGGGTGGGAGCTTGGGACCAGCGGGACAGCTGTGGTTCACTTAGGACTAAATAGTGCCAACCGGGAGATGTATCATAAAATGGGTGATTTCATAAGAACGGATAGTGCTGGGGACCTGGGAGGGGTTCCGTTGATAAAATCCTTGGCGTGCAAGCCTGAGGACCTAAGCTTGGGTCCCCAGCATTTACATAAAAACCAAGTACAGCCAAACAAGTCTGTATTCTCAGAGCTAGGGAAGTGGAGGCAGGAGGATTCCTGTGGCTTGTTGACTGGACATTCTAGCTAAAGTGGGACGCTCCTGGTCAGTAAGAGATGCCTCAAAAAATAAGAGAATTTGAGGAAGATACGTAATGTTGACCTCTGCTTTCCACATGCACAAGCTCCCACATGTACACACACACACACACACACACACACACACACACACACACACACACGTGTGCACACACACACGTGCACACACACATGTGCACACACACACAAATGCACACACACAAGTGCACACACACACAAGTGCACACACATATGTGCATGCATGCACATGGGCACCAGCAAAGAAGAACAAATGGCTAGTGTCCTGCTCTGCATTACCCATGCTGTGCTATAGAATACTCACAGTTATCCTGACATGTGACTGTGAACACCGACCCCATTTTACACATCAGGCTGAAAAGCCTCGCTTCCCAAGAATTCTTTCCACTTCAGCAGCTGTCAGTGATGTCATGACAAACTCAAGGTCATGGAAGCAGAACACCTGAAGCTCTGGATTGGGCGCAAGGGGGTGACACCCATCACTTGAGGGTCAGACCCTGTACTTTCATTTCCCCCATGGGGGCCAACCACACCCACCCACCTGACTGTGCCTCCTGTGATATGTAACCTCTGTGACAGTGGGCGGGACAATCAGGGAACTTGGGATCAGAGCTCTGGTCCTGATGCAGAATGAGCATCCTCATTGGCTCTGGATCTTCTTGCATGTCCCCCGGCCCAGGTCAGAGTACCTTCCACTTCAAATGGCCGCCAGGCAGCAGCCAAATTCACACGTAACTTCGATAGCAAAAGTGGCTACACATTGCTTGGGATCCCTCTATCTCCATCCTCCAAGTTTCATGGGAACTAGAGTGGATTTGCCAGAGGGGGTGGGAGTAGGGTGGATAAGATTACCCAGTCGAACATCAGAAAATAATTCTCTCAGAGCCCTGGAGTTGAGAGTTTATGGGGCGGGGGTGGGAAGAGTGGCGGGGGGGGGGCGGCATGGAGAGGGGGAGAGCACACATGAACTTGACTTGTGATTTCACCAGTCTCTGAGAAATTGGCAAAGGCTTACATTTTGTTCCTGCACCTTCTAAATTGGGTTTTTGGGAACTGACAGGGCTTTCGATGGGAACAGATTAACAAGGTGAGGCTTGGTGGCTAATAGAAATATTTGTAATAGGGATTACAAGGAGGTTTTTTTTTTTCCATCTTGCCTGTGGGGAATGTGACAGTCTTTGGGGGCACAGCACCCCTTGTCTCTAATCTCTCTGGACACTTATCTTCTGTTTTTAAATGATGGAGAGGGGAGGTCACATCCCCCGTGGTGACTGGCTTGCTATCTGGGACAAACTAGAGAAAGCTATTAACAAAAAAAACCATGAAATTGAATCTCACTGAGCAGAGATTCCCATTTGCCTGGAGTTCCTTCAAAGCTGCTCCACGGCCCGGTTTTGTGCAGATGGAGATGTCCATGGGCATTTGTGTTAAAAAAAAAAAAAAAAAAAAAAAAAAAAAAAAAAAAAAAAAAAAAAAAAAAACATGTTTCTTAAACACCAAGAAAATACAATCCCATGCCAAGGGACCACAGCATCTTCGTTACTTTGGCTCTTGTTCATTCTCTGCCTGTTTCTCATGGCCTCGATTCACCTAGTATCTTGAGATCCACGAATCTACTGTCATTGCCAGTATTTATGGAGCATTCCCTATGATCTGATCTCTTCGCGTGTCTGTTAGAATTATTATACGTTTTATTGATTGATTTTTGTATCTGTGGGCACTCATGTGCCGTGGCATATGCTTGGAGGTCAGAAGACAGGCTGTGGAGGTCAGTTCTCTCCTCCCACGGTGTGTGCGCTCCCTGCGGATTGAACCTGGGTCATCAGACCTGGCAGCGAGTGTCTTTACGTATTAAGCCATCTTCTCTGGCCTTTGCCTATCTTTCAGCCAGGATAGGATACGTGTAAGCTGCGCAGACAAACGACCACGAAAAGCTGCCATTTAACATTGTAATTCTTTCACGGAAGTCAGCCGTGGATTGGGCCATCCTCTGCGGTACCCTTTTTCCAGGCAGTCGCTCAGGCATCTGGTCTGTGTAACCTTGTGACTAGGTGTGTCCGGGCAGAGCCTCCTTAGTCCTGATGGCACAGAGAGAAGGGCAGACTGGACATTAGGCCATGGGCTTCCAAGTTCCCCAGCTTGAAAGTGACAGGGCTCCCTTTTGATTGGCTGGAGCCAGTCACGTGGTTCCGCATCACCAGGAGGAATGGAGAAGAAGGCAGCATGGGATGGGATTTGGTGGAGGTTAATGCTCTTCTATCCATGTAAGAGTTTTCCAATTAACTTCTCCCAGGCGGCCATTTATTTTAAGTAACTTTTCTAAATGCTTATGGTTAGAGAGATCCACATTGGTTCTGGAACCTAGCTGTGCCTGGCTCCAGATTCCAAGTTTCTCATCTCTAGTTCTGACTGCCCCCCACCCCTACCCACACCCTGTCTCCTGTCCATTCTCCTGTTTCTGTTTCTCCTGGAAGTGAATGATCCTCTTAGGAGAGTGCCTCCCCCTCCTCCCATTTCCTCCATCTCTATCAGAGTTGTGAATATCTTTGCTCTCTAGGATCCGACCTGGCTTTGCCACCCCGGCCCTCGTGAGTTACCTAGGGGTCCTCTGGTATCTGCTTCCAAGGCTCTGAGAGACAGAACACAGGTGTTCTTTGCTGTGCAGGAGGCAGAGCAGAGGTTGCATAGTATGTGGGAGACCCTCCCTGCTGACGATGGTGCTGTGGCATGTCTTAGTTCCCCCCTTTCCCAGCACACGGAGTCTCGGTAAATGCAACCGTTAAAAAAAAAACAACAAATTTTTGATTTCTATGAGTTCCCTTTGGGATTATTAAGCAGCTTATACCGCATTTGCATCCCCACAGTTTGCTCATTGGGTGCTTATGGTTTAATTATGTAGCTCGGTGACTTTTTGTGCATTCATAAAATTGTACTAAAATGTAAATTTAAAACATTTCAAAACCTTAAGAAAAAAGCACTCTGTCCGTTGCCTATTTCCTTCAGCATTCTGCCCATTGACAGCCAACCACAACTCCCAACATCCCCCCCCCCCCCCCCCCCCCGCCTATAGCAACCTCAACTTCCACTTTGCAAAGGATTGATTGGGGCGGGGGGCAATGTGAACACAGAGCAGTCTCCAAGGGCAAGAGGCCAGTTCTGGCCTTGTCATGAAGGTGCCCTGGGTCGCTGTCCCTGGCTCCAGTCATGAGCATGCACCTGCTACACATGTAAGGACATGCAGGGACCTCTGCATACATAGATCTCGGCATGGGACATGCAAGAACGTACCTACAGAAGCAGAAGCCGACTTAACATCGGCTGTAACACAGGATCCCTATGAAAACAGAGAGAATGGCCTATTTGTGTTCAAGTCCAAGATGGGGCAGCCCTTGGCCTGGGGCTCTGATAAGGCCAAGTATATCACGGTCACACAGTAGGAGCACACAGAGGTAGTAATTGCGTCTCGACTCACTGCTGTGATGGAATACCCCAAGACAAGCAGCAAACTGAAGAAGGGAACTTTTGATTTTTTCCCTCAGTTCCAAGTAGCATCTACTATTCCAGAAGCCGAGAGTGGGTGCTGGTGTTCGGCTCACTCTCCTTTTTTTATTGAGTCCAGGATCCCAGTCTGTGGGATGGTACTGATCACAGTTAAGATGGGTCTTACCATCTCAGTTAAGCCAGCCTAGGAACTCCCACACAGGCATGACCATAGGCTTGTCTCCTAGGTGATTTTTAGAGTCTCTCAAGTTGATAATATTAATTACAACATGCCCCAATAACCATGAGTCCCCACCACTAACAGATCCCCAAGACCTTGAGGGCCAAGGCTTATATCTTTTGGGGACACTAATCAAAAATCATAGCAATAAATATGCATTCTTGCTTGTATTTTTGTTCACGTACCCGGACATGTGAATGTTTATTCACATGTACACACGTCTGTCTGTGCATCGACATGTGTGCACAGGAAAGGGAACAGACATGTTTGTGCCCACAGGAACTATAACAGACAACTTATTTACACCTGTGTCTTTTCATGTTGCGATGGCAGTCCGGTGGCAGTATCTTGGGTCACTTTGCTCTTGCGGTCCCACCCAAGCCAGGTGTCTGGAAGGAAAGCCTTCTAAGGCAATTTTGCTTTTCCTAGGTGGATGCTTATTTGGTGCCAAAGGGACTGCCTGGGAATTATCCCTGTGAGTGTGGTGTTGGGTTCTGAGCAGGGGATGGAGGAGCGGGGAGAGGCAGGAGATGTGGACTTGAGTTGAGTGTGTCCCTCTCTGGCTGGGTAGCCATGGGCAGCACAGCCAATGTCTACTCTATAGAAGGTCAGTTCTTTAGCTGCCTTTTTTCTGCACTGGCCCCCCTCTGCTCCCTTCTCCCTCAGAGCTCAGTCCCATCCCAAGCACAGTGTTGTCTTTACACCGTGACACTTGGTGGCACTGTCTTGTGGCATATCTGCTCTGCTACTAGACTGGATGTCCCCAAGGCCAGCATGGTGCCCGGCAGGGACTCTAGTGGAGGGTGAGCCCAGCACTTGCTTGGAGGTGTGAGGCTGAGTGAATGAAGGAGTATAGGGAGAGAAAACCCACTTGGCCCTGACCCTCCCTCACTATGGAGAAGAGCGAGCAGCCCATAGTTGTCTTGGTTAGCTCATTCATTGCCAACTCAACAGCAATCTGGAGTCATCTAAGAGGAGAGGCCTGGACTGAGGAATTGTCTACATCATATTGGCCTGTGGACACATCTTTGGGGGATTGTCTTCATTATGATGGATGCGGGAGGGCCCAGCACACAGTGGGTGGCACCATTCCCTAGGCAAGTGGGCACAGGTTGTATAAGAAAGCTAGCCAAGCATGAACCCTTGAACAAGCCAGCGGGAAGCACCCTCCATTGTTCCTGCTGTAATCCTTCGTGAGTGAGTGAGTTCCATGTTGGGGTTGATGCCGAACAGAAAAGCTAACAGGTCTGCCTTCAGGTTCCTCTTTGAGTCCCTGCCCTGACTTTCCTCAATGGCACACTGATCTGGAAGTGTAAGATGAATAAACCCTTTCATCTACTAAACGCTTTTGCGTAGAGTGCTTAGAACAGCACTCGCTTTTCTCATCTGCAGAGCCCCAGTTCTTAGGGTGGCAGGGGAAGGGCCACAGGTCTCTCCTGTGAATGATTGGCCGCCATCGCCCAGAAGCAGCCGTAGACATCTACAAACCCAGTGTGGCCGAGAGCCAGATTTTGTTAAGGACAAAGACACTTGAATCTTAGCTGATGTCTCTACGTCACTCTCTGCCTTCTGGATCATTTTCAAGTCTTAAAGATGTAAACACCACTGGCCATAAAGCAGGCACTAGACTAGATATAACCCTCAGGCTGTGGCTGGCAATTCTTCACAGACCTAGGTGTCTTCACTTTCCTAAGTTCCTGCATGCCACTGGCCTGGAGCAGTGTGAGAAGAGAGCTAGGGGACTCCGGGCAAACTGGACCCACCCTCTGTCCTCCACCCTATCCTGATGCAGAAGGATCATTTGCTCCTCTGACCATGCATACCATGGTATGCACCCCACACACATAATAAGTGTAACTTTTAAAATAAAAAATGAATAGTAACAGGGGCTGGGGGTGTAGCATACACACACACACACACACACACACACACACACACACACACACACACAAATAGCCCTGTACCTATCTTTTTCACTAGGGACTGAACTTTTCCAGGGAAGACACATTGTTTGATTTTTCTGGGATTTATACGTTTGCCATGTGCCCGGAATTGGCAAAACCAGGTCACCAGATAGGAACAGCAAACATGCCCGAGCTGCTTGGAGCAGCGATTCGGCTCAGGCTGTGCGCTGTGCTTTGACTCTGTTTCTTTCTCATCAGCTCAGTATTTTCCCAACTCGCTGCAGAGCAGACACACACACTGGTCTCACTTCCGTCTGACTCAGAGGCCCTCCCCACCTCCTCCCTCCTCCGTTCGCCCTCTTTCTCAATTTATAAAAGTAACATGAGTTTATTGGAGAGAAATTAGAAAGGAGAGATAAGCAGACGGAAAATGTGCAAAGCCCCAGGTCCCAGCACTCGGAGATAACCCGGCCAATACCCTGCGATCCGTCCTCTTTGTGGGTTTTCAATGCATATAAATTAGGTGAGAGATGTATACATTTTTTTAAAACAGCGGTTCAGTTTACTGTTCAGATGAAAAAGACGTTTGACTCCGGCCAACAACAAATGTTCATAGGGTTTCCATATCCAGTCCTGGAAGGCTACAGGGCCAACATTTATTTGGTCCTCTAGTTGTCTGTGGTACCTGATGGGGTGGGAGGCAGGAAACACCACTGTGCTCCGTTCACGATGTAGACCCCGTGTTAAGATAGACACATAAGATGTACCTTGGTGGTGTACCCAGCTCTCCCCAGCCCTGATGGGCACAGGACCTTATGGCTTGGGAGACAGATATTAGAGTCAGGCCTGGAAGGTGATGTCTGCTTCTGGTTCCAGCCAGAACAGTCTGCTTCTTGGTCTGCTGTGCCCCATGTCCTCACTGGCACCTGTGGAGCATCCCCCGCCTCCCCGCCATGCTGGACTTCCTCCCGTCAAGGCGCCTCTGTTGTTAATTCATCACAGAGGCTGGAACATTCACGAGGACTGGAAGGTCGTCTCCCCTGAGCTCAATGGAAGAACGGGATTCCCAGGGTGACACTCTTGAAATCAGGGGGCCACTCCTCTGTGAAATCACCCTTCCCCGGAGCTCTTAGAAAGTCCTAGAAAGATGTGAAGATTCAAGGTCCGGACTCACATCCGGAGCCTCTTGCTTCCTGTGGCACCGGGAGGGGATCCTGGCTTGCACACAGATGTGCCCTTTGTAAATAGCATCCCTGCCCTAGGGAAGATGGCCACAAGAAACTCTGTGGCTTGTCAGAGAAGCCTCCAAATAATGGAGTCCATCGCTTTATCTCATTTCATCTCTGGTAAGTGCTGAGGAGAGGGTGTTCACACTGAGCACACCTCATGAAAAGGACAGAAGTTCAAAGCCCGTGGTCCCCCTGTGGGTGTTATCATCCCTCCCCGCCACACACACACACACACACACACACGCACGCACGCACGCACGCACGCACGCACGCACGCACACACGCACGCACACACGCACATTTAAGCGCACACATTCCCACCCATGTATTAAATGAGATGATTCAGCTAATGAACACTGCCTGGAAGCCTCTGCGTTGTCCCTGACAGTCTAAGTGGCCCTAGGTTACTGTCCCCTCAAACAGGATGCTCCTGACCTTCTTGGGGAGACTTCATACACTTGATTAGAAGTGGTCCCAAGTCAGCAGAGTCCCTGCCCTGGAGCGGCAGGAGGTAGGAAGGGCCCCCACTGTGCCTCTCCACCAGCCAGCCCTGACTACCTTGTCAGTGGGACACCCCCAAGCATGTTCTGTTTCTCTCAGTCTAGTCTGCTGTCACCTGTTCCCCTATCACCTGTCTCCTCTGCAAGACTCTGCACTCTGAGCAAGGACTTCCCCTCTTGTCTGTAGCCGCACACACCGCGGTTGCATTTGAGGGGAAATCCAGCGCGTTCCAAGCCCTCACTTGCCGAGCTTGATTCGTTTTACAGAAAGCAGCGCCTTCCACTGTGGAGCCTTCTGTCGGCCACAATATCAAACTCAGGATTTGATTTCTGTTTTTTTTTTTTTTTGTTTTTTTTTAGCGCTTTTTCCTGCTGTATTTCTTTCTGCATCCATTAGGGAGTTGGGGGGCGGGGCGTCTAGCTCTCCGTGTGGTGGTCTGAGGAGGCAGTGATAGGTTTCTTTTTGAAATACTGTCCAATTCCATTTCTCATCACTGTAATGAAATGCTTCCACCTGGGAAGTTTATAGAGATTAAAGGTTCATTCAGCTCGGGGCTCTGGAGGATGGGAAGTCCAGTAGTGTGCTTCCCATATCTGATGAGGACTTCATACTGTACAATGCAGAGCACACCATAAGAAACAGAGCAGGTGTGTTGTCTCTGATCGCTCCCTCTGTAGTTAACCTACCAACACAGGGGCCCACATTATGGCCTCACTTAATCCTAATTCCTCCCTAAGGCCCCACCCCCAAAGACCATTCATGGGTAGGTTGAGGGGTTTAAACTTAGAACACGTGAACTTCAGGGGATATAGCAGATACCTGGAGTGTTCAAACCTAGTCCATTACAAAAGACTGGCTGGTCCAGCAAGTGGGTCTGTAGTAGCTGTGATGGGCAGGATCCTAGATAAGAATGCAGGCTAACCCTGGAGATACTGAGAATGTAAGGATCTGGGCTCAGGGAAGAGCACATCCCAAGATGCCTTTGAACTGTGTCCCGGAGTGTGCTGGGCCTCTCGGGGTGACAAAAGGCTGCTGCTGCCTGCAGATCTGCAGTGAGCGGGAGGTCTCACCTCCCAGATGGCATTTTCCGGTCTTGAATGTTCTCTCCCATCCAAGTGAGACCAGAGAGAGTGAATGTCACCAAGTATCCAACAGCGCCGGGTCATAGGATGGCGAGGAGAATGCAGGATGGCCAGAACCACACATCTCAGGCCTTAAAGGGTCAGGGCAGCCAACTTCTGGCCACTCAACAGAGATCTCAGATCCAGCCCTAGGAAGACAGACAACAGAAAGCCCACAGAGAATGCATGTCTCCCTGTTCCTGCCTCCCCTCTCTGAGTCTGCAACAGTGCTTGGCAGGAGGAGAGCAAGACAGAGCTGAGTTATCAAAAGCTAAGCTCCAGGGTCAGGGGAGATGTCCCAGGGGAGAAAGTACTTGCTTGCTGCACAAACATAAGGATCCAATTTGGGATCCATAGCAGCTGTGTAAACAACTGGAACTAAATACACATCTGGTGCTGGGTCAGCCGAATCAGTGAGTGACCCTGCCTCACAACGTAAGGTGGGGAAACATCAAGAATGACAGCTGATGTCAATCTCTGGCCCCATGTGCGTCAACCTCTCACAACACTTGGCTCCTACTTGCAAATCCAAGATTCTCTCTCTTGAGGTCTAGCCTCAGCTCATTTCAGCACCATTTTTTTTTCTTACCCAGCTTGGATGTAAGTCTACCCCCCAAGCAAGCCCTTCCTTAATGAAACTCCATAATTCTTCATTTCCTAGGCACACTCTGGGTTAAGCGGATGACAAACCGTCGGTACTTCCCGTTTTTATAAGCAGCTAACCTGGCATTTTTTTTATTATTATTATAAACTCCCAGAGTCCTGAGGTTTTAATATCTTCAGTGTTAGATTCATGGAAGACTTGGAAGTTGGAGATTGCCCGAGGCCAGAATTTGATGGAGTGTGCGACTTGTCGCCCGGAATATGATTTATTGGCTCAGGGGAGGGAGAAGGAGCGTGGGACAATTAAATGGGACTCGAGTGTTGCAAAGTTGGGGCAAGGATGCTGAGTCGAGTGAGCAGCAGACATTTGTAAATCTCCCTGACAGCTGCAGAGCTTTAAAAATAACAATTGATTTAAAAAAATCCAACTGCCCTGGGAGCTCAAGGAAGTGGGAGCCCGGGATTGTTCCGCCTAGCCCTGACTTGGAAAATTCAACACTGAAACAAGCTCTAGGCAGCCTGTCCTTGACTGGATTACTCAAACACCCTAGGTGGCATCCTATCTCAGGGCTGTGCACTGGCAGGCCCAGCAACTGGGACTCTTTCTCCTGATTTTTTTTTTTTTTTGTTACCTGCCCAGCTTCTTCATTAATCTCTTAGTGTCAAGGTGGCCTCCCCAGAGTGGCCTTCTGCAAGGCGACTTTATCACCTGAACCATACACATCCCCAGCCCCAGGGGTGACAATTTTTATCAATATCTAAGAGTCACGACCCATGTAGTACATGCCCTGGCCAGAGAGGACAGCTACAGGGTGTCACGAATCAGTACTACCTGCTTGCTGGATGAGTGTCTCATTGCTGCTGTCACAAATAGCCAGAAACTTGGAGACTGAAAGAGTAAAAATCTACCTTGGGTGTCAGCTGTCCAAATGGGACTCCCTGGGTTAAAATCCTGAGACTCTATGAGTTAAAATCCCAGTGTGGACAGGGCTGTGTTCTCCCAGGAGCTCCTGGGAGAGACCCTCTGCCAGATTCTCTGGCTTCTTGCACTGTGGTGCATCCTCTGGAACTGTCTGAGTCCGTGCTGATGGTCTAGATTAATGATGCATTTCTCTGCGCCCCCCCCAACTCTCAGAGCTGCCCCTGCCTCTTTGTTTCTGTCCCTTTGGAGCCACCACGATTCAGAATTGTCCCATCACCTCACCTTGAATCGGTCACATCCACAACGCCCTGCCACTCCGTGGGACACTGTGTTAGCTTTTAGAGGTGGTTGCCCCCCAAAAGACCAGCACCATCCTCTCTCTCCCCCATCATCCACACCTGCTCTGGGTCCCTTGGGCTTGGTGATGAGGAGTCAGGCACAGAGAGAGGAAGTCAACCCGTCATGGCTCCTATCTGTGTCTATGAGACCATTTGGACAGAGACCCTTAAAGGTTGACCTTGCAGGATGGGCTTGTCTCGTTTCTGACACACAACACAGATTTTCCACTCCAGAGCCATCTTGGCTAAAGGCTTGCTGTACTACTTGGATAAAAAGTTCAAGGCAGCTTTGGGGCTGCTGCCAGAGGCCAGGCTAGAGAGGGTGGGGCGGCCTGGAGAGAGGGCAACACCCTAGTCTTTGTGCCTCTAGAGAAAGTGTTACTCAGAGATACCAAGGTATGTGTGTGTGAGTGTGTGTGTGTGTGTGTGTGTGTGTGTGTGTACCCACACCGCCTCAGACACTAAAGGAGAACCAGTTAAACCCATGAGTTACTGAAGCACCTTGTACTGACCTCCATATTAATGCTCCCGAGCATAGCAGACTCCATTAATCTTCATTGCCTTTGATGATAATGGTAGAGATGTCACAGCTGTACTTAACTGAAGATCTATGTGCACCGGGGTCTCAGAGGAAGGTGCTGTGGAGCAAAAGATGGGCTCCTAGAGCGTAAGGGCCCAATCCAAGAAGCCCAGATCCCAGTGCCAGCTCCGGACAAAGGAGAGATATTGACACAGCCATGTTCTTGGCAGCATTGGCCAAGACATGAATGCTGGCTAGTTCTGTCAACTTGGTACAACCTAGACTTACCTGGGAAGAAAGTTGCAATGAGGGATTGTCAGCAACAGGTCGACCCACAGGCATGTCTGTGGGGGTTGCCTTGATGGCTAACTCAAGTGGGACGATCCACCCTGAATGTGGGCTGCACCCGGGCTGGGGCCTGGACCGTGGGGGAGTAGAGAGAATTGACTAGCCAGCAAGATGTGTTTCTCCTCTTCCCACCCGTGATGGCGGATATGACGTGACCTGCTTCCTCCTTGACCACTCCTCAGTGAGGAACTGTGACCTGGACTTGTAAGCAGGATAAAGGGTGTCACGGCAACAGAAATGGAACTGGAAGAACATGGGACCAACCCCAGTCTTCTGGCGAACAAAAGGGATGCTCTTCAGCCTTTGGAAGAGGAGACTCTTCCCTTTACAACAACAGCCATGAGCCCGAGGACGCTATGCTTGGTGGATGGAGGCAGACACAGAAGACGACTACCATGTCGTCTTACATGGAGAGCCTTCAAAAGCCAAGCTCAACCAAGCGTGGTGGTGCGTTTCTGTAATCACAGCACTTGGGGGTGCTGAGGTAGGAGGATCTGGAGTTCCAAGCCAGCCTGGGCTACCCAGAGAGATGCTTTCTCAAAATCCAAGGGCTGGGGATGCAGCTTAGCAGCAGAGTGATTACCTAGCATGCAGAAGTTGGATTCCTACACTAAAGCAAAAGAGGAAAAAAATTCAAACTCTTGGAAAAGGAAAGTGATGAGGACTGGCCAGAGGCTAGGGGAAGGTGAGAGAACTGGAGAGATGTTGGTCTAAGGACACAAAATTTCTTATTACTGAGTTCAAGGTGCCCATTGTTTGTCATGGTAACTTTGGTTGGTACACTTATATATGCGATAATCACTAAGAACAGTGTTTATTTTCAGCCCAAAATTAATATGTTTAGAGTACATATGCTAATAAGCTTGGATTAGTCATTCTACAATATATATTCATCAAAATATACTGTGTGCAATTAATAAATGCAATTTTTAACTTTCCAAATGTAAAGAATCATCTCAGCTGAACCTGGTGGCAAAGGCCTATAATCCCAGCTACTTGAGGAACTAAGGCAATAAGATGCCTGGCCTGCAGAGGGAGTTCAAGGCCAGCCTGGGCCACTTAGGGGGACCCTAGCTCAAAATAAAAAGTCAAAAAAGGCAAGGACTAGGGACATAGCTCAGTTGTAGGGTGCTTGTCTGACCTGCATGGAGTCCTGGGGTCCCTCCTCAGTCACTATGACAACAAATCCTCTTGGACACTCTTTGAAGTAGAGGTGAGACCACGTTGCAGAGACTCAAGGTTCCCTCCCTCAGAACATGCACTGTTGATGCGCCACCAAGAAAGATGGACGACACCAATGCTACTCTGCCCTGCCACTCACGGCGAGACACACTCTGCTTCCTGAGATGTTACATATGAACGTGCATCTTGGAGTCTTTGAAACACCAATGAGAACGCCGCCCCTCCTAACCATGACAGACGCTGGCTGCCTTGAAGGCCCTCAGCATGTGTTAACTCCATCTTACAGATGAGGATACCGTGGCTTGTGTCAATTCAGATGTCACAAAGCTGGCTGTAAATAACCGTAGAGATGTGGGGTCAGCTGATATCTTTTGCTCTCCAGATGCCCGGCCCTTCTAATGGCTGCCAAACACTTCCAGTGACTGTGCACTCACTCAGTGGGAGAAAAGCTGGGAGACGTTTATGTGTGTGTTGACACCTCAGCTGTGCGTGGGCGTGGGTCTTTCCTATGTGTGTGTTGACATCATGGCTGTGTGGGTGAGTTTGTGCTCCCACCCTGGATCTCAGCATCTGGACCTGTAAAACAGGAAGGTGACAGAGACAGACCTTGCAAGTCTGGGAGGATTCAGAGAGGTCACACTCGTCCCGAGGATGCGTTCAACAAACTCACCTCTTCTCCCTCCCGTCCTCACTTCCTACCCCAGAAGCAGCTGTTAGGGCCTCAGAGCCAGCCGCTTCCGTAGACATTTGAGCTGACTGGATTTTCTCACCTCAGCCACCCCAGAGGTCAATTTGGGTAGGAGCTGCCCACCTTGGTTCTTTTGAGACAGGGTCTCTCATAGGCTTGAGCCTCCTCCATTAGACTATCTGGCCAGCAAGCTCGGGAGCCTGCTTGTCTCTGCCTCCCCAACACCAGCATTACAAGTGTGGGTTCTGGGGAATCAAACTTGGGTCCTTGAGTTTACAAGGCAAACATTTTACCTACTTAGCCATCTCCCCAATTTCCCTCACATATTTTTAAAGTTTTTTTTTTTTTCAAGCATTGACGTACCTGCCAAGGTGTCTGTCTCATCAGGGCACAATACAGTGGCTGTCTGTGTTATCTGCTCCCGGAGACAAATGTGGAGCCTAGCCGGCCCCAGCCCCTGATGTTCACACACACACACACACACACACACACACACACACACACACACACACACACACACAAAGACAGATATGCACACAGACATACAAACACACTCAGACACACACATACACACGTATGCACACATGCATACACGCGCGTGCACACACGCAGAGACAGATATGCACACAGACACACAGACACTGGCATCACTCCACTGGCTTCCAGCACACAGGCCCATGGTAGAATCTTCTGGCAGTCTCCTGAGGCTGGCTCCCACCCCGTGAGCTTCATCCTGCCTTCTGCCATCTGCTTGTTTTACACAGTGCGGTGTGACTATGTTTTGTCATGCGGCTCTTTCCTAGTGTCCCCAGTGTCTGCTGATGAACACGGGTTGTTTCTAAGCTCCCGCTGCTATAACCAAGTGCCGTGGACCAGTTAGCTTATAAAGAACAGAAACTTTGTCATCTATCTGGAAGCCGAAGTCTGAGACTAAGAGACTAGTGCAGGCCCGCTTTGGCAAGGACTCCCCATGTTACAGACTGCCACCTTCATACTGTGTTCTTGCACGGTGTGAAGTCACGAACTCTCTGGGGAAACTTCCTTAAGGGTCCTCTCCCATCATCCCGTCGTCACCTCTGTTGGGTCACACATTGGGGGTCAAGGGTATCAGTGTAAGAACTATATAAAGGCCACAGTTTTTAAGGCCCTGACAGATTGCTCCCAGTCTGGGGCAAAGGTAGAAGCATTGCTATTAGAATCTTATGATGTTGTGGTTCGTATTTGAAGGTAAATGTGGGTATGTGTCTGCTGGGCATGTATCCAGGCATCATCTGCATATTTGGCATTTGTAAATGAGCCAAATCATGGCTGCACTGGCGTCCACTCTGGCCAGTACTGCTACTTGCTCAGCAGCCCCGTTTACTTAACATCGTGAAGACAGGAAGCAGACCCTGTCCATGGTGGCCAGGAAGGAACAGGCACAAAGACAGGGTTTCATATGGTCACCCTGAGCTGTAGATGCTGGGAGTCTTGGAGAATGGTGCAATTATTTGCTCTTCTGTGTGCCTCAGGGAGAGCTCTGGTCTGTAATGAGTGTAGGTGGCCGCTGGAGAACGAGGTATCCAGGGGAGGGAATCCACCCACAGTCTTCCATCTCTGATACTTAAGTGTCGACAGAGCAAAACTGGATGCTTGGCCCGCCCTTCCTCCACCTCTGCCGCAGAGGCCCGGCAAACTTGCCGCTGTGCCTCAAAGAGGGGGCAGCCTTGAATCATCTTAGACTGCCTCCTGCCGATGCGCCGGGCGACCTTGGCTCAGTGAACCAAACCGCCTGTGAGTCAGCTGCTCTTGAAACCTCACCCTGGGCAGGTGAAGAAAGGAATCTTCCTCAAAGATCATGCCTCTAGGTAGCATTTGGGATGGTGAGTGGATGGACGGACGGACAGACAGACAGATGGGCACACTAGAGAGGCAGGTTGGCAGACAGATGGGCAGGCAGAAGTGATCCACAGACAAATACATCATTTCTCCATTTGCACACGCGATTGTAAAGGCCATGGGGACCTACTGTGTGTTGTACAGGGAGCAGTGCCTACATTTTTACACACCTGAATCCTGATGAAGCAGGAAGTGCCGCCCTCATTTTATGAGGCAGAAGCTAACTTACATGTCGGGAGGACTCAGGGTCATATGGCTACTATGGGACAGATCAGAAGCCTAATTCCATAGGGTGTGACTCTTGTCCCCTAACCCGTGGGGTTGGACTTCGCTTCAGATGCCAGACGCCAGGAGGGACTCTATCCCAAGACCTTTCAGTAAGCAAAATGCAGAGTCAGGATTTGAACTGGGATTCCTCATACCATCACCCTTAATTCTACCCCAGGAATACAAGTCCAGCCTGAAACAAAGCCCGGGCAAACACCAGAGGAGGAGTTTGAGCAAACACCATGCCCGGAGTGCTTTAGCAATAAAGCTATAAATGAAAAGAAAGGCATTCAAGCTGTTAATTTTATAGAGATGGAAAATTAATTACCATAATGACTTCCATACTTCTTTTAGGCAATGCTGGCTTCTGGGGACTGGGGACGCTCTAGTGAATACAGAACTCATTCCTTCCTTCCTTCCTTCCTTCACTTCACTCATTCCTTGGGTGACTCCTCACAGCACCTGCTCTGTATACATCAGGAGATAAACTCACCAGGAACGTTGAGATGGAGGGACGGGCAGGCTGCAGTGTGAAAAGGTGTCGCCGCTGCCGCACAATGTCCTTTCATCCCGTCAATTCATCTTCAACTACCAGTCCTTGAAGTAAACTCAATGAGGCTGCAAATGGGTTGAGCACCCTCCATCTAGGCAGGTGCCTGATTGGGTGACATTGTCCTCTTGACACGCCCCCCGGTGAAAAGGCTCAATGGACCATTTGCTGATGGCGCTCAGTGCCCAGCAGCCACAGTTTCACTGTTCCTTCACCCCCGTCCCCGCACGGGGACTCCCAGCTGGGACAGATGGCAGACAGTGCCGTCTGAGTGGCGTCTGAGGGCCCAGGAGTTATTGGTTTGTGACAGCTCTCCTTTGAGACGCTGGATGGGAGCCAGGTATGATGGCATAGGTCTGCAGTCCCAGCAGCTAGGAGGCTGAGCAGGAGGACCATGAGCAAGGCCAGCCTGAGCTATGTGGTGAGTTCCAGGATAGCCTGGGCTATATGGTGAGAGTCTGTCTCCAAAAGAGCCAGGGAGGCTGGACATATGACTCGTTTGGTTTGGTGCTGGCCTTAGAAGCTCGCAGGCCTGCGTTCAATGTCCTAGAACCCGTGTAAAAAAGATACATACGATCTCAGCGCTAGGGAGGCAGGATAGGGTTGGTTCCTGGGACTCACCAACCAGCCAGCCTAGCCTACTTAGTGAGCGACATCCTGTCTCAAAAAACCAAAGTGTCCAGCACCTGAGAAATGACAGCCAAAGTTGTCGTCTGATGCCCATGTGCGTGTGCACACAAGTAGATGTGCACCTGTACACGCACACGTGCGACCGCCTACACACACATAAACATGTGTGCACTATATGCAGAGAGAGAGACCCTAGGTTGAGGGACAGGCAGGCCCACTGTCTTCCCACTGTTCTATTGATGTGAAGAGACACCGTGACCAAGGCAACTATTACAAGAGAAAGCCATTCGTTGGGAGCTGGCGTCCAGTTTCGGAGGTTTAGTCCGTTATCATCACGGAAGAAAGCATGGCAGCATGCAGGCAGACACCGGCGTGGTCTGAGGACTGCGTCCTGATCCTTAGGTGGAGACGGGGTCGGGTGGGGCAGGGCCTGACATGAACTTTTGAAACCTCAAAGCCCACCTCCAGGGACGTACTTCCTCAAACAAGGCCACAACTCCTACTCGTTCTAAGGCTTTCCAAGAGTTCTCCATCCCGGTGACTAAGCATTCCACTGTATGAGGGGCCGTTCTGATGGCCACCACAGACACTTCTGGACCTGGCTGGATCTGGCAGGGGTCGACATGGCAGGAAGTACCTGATATTACTAAGGGATCTACAAAGACATCTTTGCAGATTGCCACCCAGAACCAGCTCTGGGGTTGGGCGCAAGGCCCATGAAGGTCACACTGGCGCCATGGTGACACATCCTCTCGGTTCTTCGTGACTTCTGATGACTGTCGTGGGCCGCCTTCCTCACCACGGCCAGCCATTTCCCTGACTCACCCCGTTCTTTTGCCTTGCAGCCTCTGTAAGGGACGGACGCTCTACTCTGTGGTGAGGGACGCCAAGATTGTCCTGGATGTCAACAAAACCAGGCAGATCGCACAAGAAATTGTGAAGGTACTGTGAGTTCTGGGGCCCCTACCTGGACCTTACAAAGACCCGGTCTGCTCCGGCAGTCTCTTCAAAGGATCCCAAGACCCAGGGTCTGGGTTTAGACCACAAGTCTGGTGCCCCGGCCAGCGGGGTGTCAACGGGGGTGACCCATCTGCGGGAAAGAATGAAAGGGACGGGGGAGACATGAAAGGACGACAACAAGACAGGGTTCTGATCAAGCTGCAAATTTTATTCTCCTCAGCAAGGCTTATATAGCATGAGAGGGGGCAGGAAGGAGGGAAGGGGTGCACGATGTGCCGTACGTGCAGGTGAAGGGGGACGTGCAGGTGAAGGACTATGTGCAAGTCTGCAAGTCGTGAGGCTGCTAGGTGGTAAGGTCACTGGTCAGGGCCCATTGTCCTGTTGCTATGCTACCTGACCTGCCTGACCTGTTCTTTATCTTTGGGGACATCTGGTTTAGGGCAGGGGCTTGCTCTCTGGCCTAGCTAGTACTTTTCCATGGTCCATGTTTGGTTCCTGACAGTCTGGAACTCAAAGACGTTAGATTTAGTCTGAAAACCCCCGGGAGGGTATGTACAAAAGATCTGTGAAGATGCGCCCTTAGCAATACTGCCTCAACCTCTGTTTTCTGGCTGGTACCTCATGGTCATGATCCCTGCATACAGGCGATGGCCCGTGGGTACAGATAAGCCACTCAGTTCTCTTGGGTAGTGAGTGCATCAGAAACTTCTGAGTCCGCTGCTAGAAGCAGCTGATGGTAGGAAAGGCAGGGCACAGCAGCCCAGTTCATGACAGGAATATGGGGCAGAAATGCTTCACATCACGGTAGACCAGGAGGCAGAAAGTGAGACAGGAAATGGGCAGGGATAACATTCCCCCAAAGGCCCGCCCCCAGTGACTCACTTCCTCCAGCAGGCTCCACCTCCCAAGACCTTCTGAAAAAAAAAAAAAATGGTACCACCAGTTAGGTACCAAGCATTCAAAAAATATACCAGTGAGGGACATTTCAGATTCAACCCATCACCACTAGGAACTGGTATACTGGAGTCCTGGAATTCCTATGAGCACCCAGCCACCGTGTCTCTCTGTGGCCCAAAAAAACATCAAGTTGTTGAGTGTTGTCTTAGATGAAATCAGATAAGACGTCCCAAGTCTCCCGACAGGTGCCTTATTGGGGGTCTGCATCCAGGCTTTCGGTTCCCATCAGAAGTGGTAGGAATGATCTGTAGACATAAATAAAGACATGATAAACTGCTTAGCAAGGCAAAAATAAGTCAAAACAATCTCTGAATCGCTGGTAGATTTCCCTGTGTGTTCCTGATGCGGGGTCCCGAAAGATCCCCTGGGTATCTCAGGTCATTCTTCAGGGCTGTGGGCTGAGTAACAGAGGAGCAAGGCCCCTTTAAGAAGGAATTGAGGGGAAATGGCTGGTGGGATTCCTTTCTCTGGTGTCCCCCATCCTTTGTGGTGTCCTCACTCTTTCCCTCTGGAATACACCTCCCTTTCTTTATTCTTCAGGAAGTGGAGTGGCTCCGTGGAGATGGCTTTGCAGGGGTCTGTGGGTGATGGTGGGCTTGCGACTTGCGTACCCTTGGTCCCCTGAGCTCCGTGGGTGGACCCTCCACTCGGCCACCCTTGAGGATCTAAGCAGGGGTGATAAGTAAGTGCTGGGTGTGCCTCTCATGAGTCCCCGTCTTCTCATCTTCCAGGGCATGGGCTACCTCCACGCGAAGGGCATCCTTCACAAGGACCTCAAATCAAAGAATGTCTTCTATGACAACGGCAAAGTGGTCATCACGGACTTCGGGCTCTTCAGCATTTCTGGGGTGCTACAGGCTGGCAGGTAAGAGGTGACAGAGGGGACCAGAGGGGTTCTTGAAAAGTGACCATGGGGCGGGGGCAGGGGTAGGAGCTCATTCCTGATGACCTGAGTGACAGTTGGTGAGGGTCGTGGCTAGGCTGCCATGCCAGCGGGGGGGTCATCAAAGACCTTCGCTTATTCCCATGAGCTTAGTGTCTTGCTTACTTGTCCTGATAGTGGCACCTTTGAGTGTGTGGCACAAGATCTAACATACCTCTAAGTTTCACGAGCTCTTGCCCTGGGCTGGAGGGGCTTCCCCAGGGGATGGGGATGGCCAAACCCTGAGTTCCAAACTGTCTTAGGAATTAATTTTAGCCCAGCAACCCAACACAGCTGAGAGCAAGTGGTTTCAGGTCAGACCACCTGGGCCAGAAGGGGGTCCACCCATCCTTAACTGTGACCGTGGTCAAGATAAGCAGTTATCTCTGAACTCGAGTTTCCTTGTGTGTTTGAAAATGCCTCGCTTGTAGGGAGGGTCCTTATGAATTAAAACATGAGGATGCAGGACAAGCATTCAGCACAGGACCCTGAGTGGCATCAGATGCGGGGCAAATAGCTGTACTGCTGTGTTGTAATTAGCGCTCATTTGCATATACCTCCCCAGGATCACCCAGGGAATGATTAACCATCTTTAAGTAATTAACTCTCAGAGGCCACTCACCCTGGAGCCAGCCACATTGAGTCAGCCATGCGAGAAACAGCTTGATCCCAAATAAACAGCCTATAACTCAGGAGGTCTGCCCTCGCAGATTTTAATTTGGAGTGTGCGCTGTGTACACACGCATGACACACACACATCTGAACCCCCCTGCATCATATAATGAATGGCCTCTCTCCGCAGGGAAGACAGCACTGTGATTTCTCTCGTTGTGTTTAAGTTTCTGCCATTCTGGAGAGCCACTGATTTCTTTCAGGGACACCCTCCTGCCTTCTCAAAGGATTTTTATCCCTGCTGTGAGCTACCTTTGAATTGGAGTCAGAGTGCTTGGAATTTAACAGAACATGACATAAGCTGGGGGGGGGGCGGGCAGTGAGGGGACGTACAGCAAGCAGCCTTGGTTTCTGTCTTCTGGTGTCGTCTCCCCCTTCCAGACGGGATGTACTCAGTTTCTAGAACTGTCTATGGCGCGACGAGAAGTAGAGGCAACCAGACGAATAGGCCAGTAGACACATGGAGGGAGGGAGTCCACGAAGGACCGAGCTCCCCCAGCTTGCCAGAGAGAACCACATTCACTTTCGTTCGCCAGGACCCCGGGGTCAGAGCAGGGTTCGGGACACAATTGGTGACGTCACTGTGAACCTAAGTATTTACGTGGGACTGATGGAGGCTGGATAAGCGTTTTCTTTAACTTGATTTGGGGCTGGTCATAAAGTTAGAGCTCTCCCTCCTGGCGACCTGCAGTGTTAGTGAGTTCCTCACGGTGAACGAACTACCAACCACACACATACACAGAGCTCCAGGAAAGATTTAGCGTGGCTCACGGATCCTTGGATTCAACACGGCTGCCTGGTCCCATGGACTTGGACAGCCGTCATGGAGGCAGGGGCCACGTGGAAGAGGAACTTCTTCACCCCATGGCTCATGGAAAGTGGAGAAGGAAGGACAGGAAGTAGCCAGGGAGGGACAAGATCCTCTTAGAGACTCACACCACCACCCTGTGACTTACTCACCTCCAGCTATGGTCTGCTTAGCTGAACCTCCCACAATGGCCACCAACAGTGAGCCTTTGGGGACAGACCACTTCACAATTAAAATGTAACACCTAACTATATCTGCCCGCTCTCCTCCTTGAGGAAGGCGGGGGCGGGAGTCTATGACTGTATTCCTTACTCTGTGGTATTGCTGAGGCCACACTGCAGAGAAGAGGAAGGAGAAGCGAGGGGTCTTGGGTACTCTGTCCTTCCATTCCTCCTGTGGACTCAGTGTGGACCAATCAGGAAGGGAATCAAGCCAATTCAAAGATACGGTGGCTTCTCGCCCTGTCCAGACAATGTCCCCTCCCATCTCTGGCCCATCCTGGCTGTCAGCACACGTCCATCTAGTGTCAGGAGAAGGGGAGTCTCAGGAATAATGCGCGACAGGAACAAGAAGATGGAGATAGGAGACACCATCAAACACGGAATAGTTGGGGTCCTGCTAGCAGCCGGGGAGTGGACGATGGGGGCTGAGGCAAGGGAGTTGGAATTACAGGCAGCAACAAATCCATTCTCAGGAGGGAGGCCTAAGTTCCCAGCTCTGTGTCTCCATTCAGCCAGGCATCACATGGCCACTGAGAGCTTTGTAGGGCCTTCACCAACCAGGGTTACTATAACAAGGTGGCAGGTGTGGGGTGTGCTGATGCGGTGCACAGGGAATATTTTCTCCCAGTTCTGGGGCATTAAGGTCAAGGCCTGGCTGACTGTTTCTGCAGAGAATTTTATTCCAGGCTTATTGATGGCTGTCTCCTCACTCTGTCCTTGTATGATCTCTCAGATAGATGGGGTGGGGGTGGGGTGAAGAAAGGCTTAGAGAAGAGAAGGAAAGGATGGAGAAAGAAAAGGAGACAAACTTCTCATGGCTGTGCTGGCTTAGGTTTTGTCAACTTGACACAAGCGAGAGTCATCAAGGAGAAGGGAGCCTCAGCTGAGAAGACGCCTCCGTAAGATTGGGCTGTAGGCAACCCTGTAGGGCATTTTCTTAATCAGTGATTGATGGGGGCGGGGACCCAGCACATTGCAGGTGGGGGCCACCCCTGGGCTGCTGGTCCTGGGTTCTATAAGAAAGCAGGCTGAGCAAGCCATGGGGAGCAAGTCAGTAAGCAGCACCCCTCCCTGGCCTCTGCATCAGCTCCTGCCTCCAGGTTCCTGCTCTGCTTGAGTTCCTGTCCTGACTTCCTTAGATGATGACTATGATGTGGAAGTGTGAGCCAAGTGAACCCTTTCCTCCCCACATTGTTTGTGGTCATGGTGTTTCATCACAGCAATAGTAACCCCGACCAAGATGGGAATTGGTGCCCATTTCTGAGGAATGTGCAGTGGGGCCGTGCCCTGAGGCCACCACTCCCTTTATTTCATTTCGAATCAGGCCTTTCTTAAAACCTTTATCTCCTTGAGCAGAGGATTTGGCTCCAGTACATTTCCCGGTGTGCCTTTTTCTCCTCACACTGTCCGTTTTGTATTTCTCTCGGTCCAGCTTGCTGCTTTTCATTATAGATCCGCTAGATCTCTCAGGCCCATGAATCCAAAACTCTTCAATTTAGCCTTTAGGACAAGGACTTTAAAAGCAGCCACATGCTTTGCCAAAATATCCCGATGACAATCTCTAGGCCACATACTAATAATGTCCTTCCCCTCTGAAACTTCTTGAGCTGGGTCCCCGCAGTTCAAATCGCCCTCAGCACCGTCTTCCATGCTCCTACTAGGAAGGCTCATTAGCCCTGCTTCGAGTGCCCGCCTGCTTTTCTAGCTCCAAAGTCCTCCATATCCCTCCAACAAACAGCATGGTCGGTCCTGTCACAGCCATACCACAGTCCCTGGTTCCAACTTCTGCCTTAGTCGCTGTGCTACTGCTGTGAAGAGACCCGTGATCAAGGCAACTCTTATAAAAGAAAGCATTTACTTGGGGGCTCGCTTACAGTTTCAGAGGCTTAGACCATTGTCATCAGGGCAGGGAGCCTGGTGGTACACATGACATTGGAGAAGTAGCCGAGAGCTACATCCCCATCTGCAGGCAGCGAGCAAGACATTGAGTCTGGGGTGGGCTTTTGAAACCTCAAAGTCTACACACCCCCCGCCCCCCCTCCACCTCCCCACCCCTGTGGCACACTTTCTCTAATAAGGCCACGCCTCCTAATCCTTCTAATCCTTTAAATAGTTCCGTTCTGGGGTGACTAAGCCATTCTTATTCAAACCACCAGTTTCTAAGTATGATAGTCCTGTTGCCTAGAGCCCTGGATTTAGGCCTTGTTTAATTTTAAATGTCTCTCCAAAAACCCCATCATATATATATATATATATATATATATATATATATATATATATATATATATATATATATATATATATATATATGTGTGTGTGTATTATTTTATTATATATGTATATATATTCCATATATATAATACGTATATAACTGGCATACAGTTTTTTTTTTTGTTTTTTTGTTTTTTTGTTTTTGTGTATGTGTGCTATTAAGAGGGCAAGGCAGGTAATGGCCAAGCCTCATGGCCTGAGTTTGGCCCCTGGGATCCACATGGTCGAAGGAGAGAACCAACTCCCACAAGGTGTCCTCCGACCTTCACACATGCTCTCCAACTCCTCCCCCGACCTGACAAATAAATTAATAAGTGTAATTTCAAAGGTTTAAAAATCAGTACATAAGACAGACTAAATTACCGACCTACACCAAATGACGGGTTTCCCTGTGACATTCGCACACCTCTGCCTCGTGTGCTTTGCTGACTTTGAGCCTCCCGCGGCCCTCTTTTGGGTGTCTCCCTTCTTCCCGGCCCTTTCTCTTTCCCCAGTTTCCTTCCTTCTGCTTTTATGTCGCATACATTAGGTCTTGAGCCCACACGCCCTGCCTTTAGTGACAGTGACGCTGAGAGTCCAGGCTTCAGCCTGAGACCCCGGGGGACAATCCCAGTCTACAATGCTGCAAGACAGAGGATAGGGACTTAGGTTCATTGAGCATGCGCCTGACACCCTGAGCCTGTAGGACGGGTGGAGCGGTGGTCACGGGACTTCATAGAGAGAAGCAACAGTACCTCAAACTAACAGTCCCAGGATGCGATGGGCTGACTGGGGCCGGGTTCCCCAAGGCTGCAGTTTCCCAGAAGCGCCCCCGCCCCCTGCACTGGAAGAGACCCACCCGGACTGGACGCAAAGAGACGGCCATAGAGATCCCGGCAAACAGCTGCTCTGCCACCCCCAGGAAGAAGTGTCGTTTACGACGCCAGCCCTACTGTGCCAGCCTCGCACAGCCTGTTATTAATCATAATAATAACCATAATGAGGATGATTTGGACGTGTCATCGGTGGGCCCATTGCCATGGGAACGGGACACCCTGGGGTGGATGCACCAAGCCCGCCTTCTAACCCTCTCCCAGGCATGTGCCTACGCACGGCAGCCCCAGGCCGATGGCACTTGAGTGTCCGCCACCCCACCCCCCTCTCCTGTCCCAGTGGTCACCAGCCCCTGGAAGGACTGGCAGTGCCTAGGCAAGGTTGGCTAACCTACTCTAAGTCTGCTATTCTGCAGTAGACTTTTGTACTTTGGACTCAGTCCTCCAGATAAACAGATACAATGTATGTGAGTGGGATGTAGTATTGACTAATTTCTACCCTGTAGTCACATGGCCCTGGCCGCAGACATAGCCCTCAACTAGACATTCTCATGTTGCCATCACTACTGGAGGCATGAATGAATGTGCCCATTTGGCAGATGGGAAAATAGAGGCCAGAGTGTGCCTGAGTCCTCGCAGCTAACAAGCAACACAGGAGTCCTTACATCCTTAAATGCCAGCGGGTGTTCTTGATTCCAGAAGACAGATGTCACTCAACTCTGCCAACCCCGGGGTTTGCTGAAGCGTTTGGGCCCTCTGTACTAGCAGGGGACATGTCCTACCATGTTCCTTGCTCACAGTAGAGGAGACATTCTTGACGCTGGAATCTGGACCATCCTCTTCTCCAGTATGTATTAAATGAGGGACTTTCAGTGGAGGTTATTTTTCCTGCTGATGGGTCTGGAGACATTTCTCCTAGCTACAGTTGAGGGGGGGGGGTGTTCTCGGGGGAGGGGTGCTACCAACAACTGCTGCCTAGAGGCCAGGGTTGCTAGGAAACTTGGTACAAAGCACAGAATAGCCCCACCTGACAGAAACATCCAGAGTTTCTGAGCACTGAGACGAGAAGCCCGGAGTTAGAACTGATCTCATGGTGGCCACCTGACTGTGTCTGGCTCCCGGTGTAGGAATGTAGGCAGTGGACGGGTGGCCCCGATGTTGGATGGAGAGGCACCCCACAGAGAGCCCCCATCCACACAGGCTGAAGCTGCTGTGATTTTCCCAGCTCAATCTCCTCTCTTCAGCCCCTGTCTAGGGATCTCTGAATATCTGTGTTATCCAGATGGATGCTGTGTACCCTCTGAGAAAAAAAGGGCCTGGAGAACTGCAAGTTTAGAATGTTCCTAGCCTCCTTCACCCAACTAGGAAATGCATCAGCAGCTCTGGAACCCTGAACCCCCAAACTTCTGCCGCCTCATTAAGAGTTCTTTCCTTTAGGCCCGGGGCTTCTGAGAGGGTAGACTGTAAGCAGATTTTTAAGGAGGGAATGGACAAGCACTTTCTGTCTTCATTTTAATGTGTATTGGAAAAATACTAGTTTCTATTTATGGCTGTGCTAAAAGTCACTTATTAAAATATATTTAAGTTTCTTTTTTTTTTAAATTGGTTTTAGTAAATCATTATCTAGATCTGGGCCACTAGCCAGACAGATGTATCTGCACAGATTTAACTTTAATTAAAGTGGAATCAGGGTCTGTGAGTCGGCTCAGTGGGTAAAGGCACTTTGCTGCCCAGCCTGATGACCGGAGTTTGATCCCTAGGTTTCTCATGATAGAGGGAGAGGATGATTCCTGCAAGTTGTCCTCTGACCAACCCACCACATGAGTTCTGTGTGTGTGTGTGTGTGTGTGTGTGTGTGTGTGTGTGTGTGTGTGTGTGACAGAGAGAGACAGACAGACAGAGAGGCTAGAGACAATTAAAATTTTAAAGTGGAATTAAATCTCAAGCTCCATCCTTGGGGCTGGTGCCGTGGCTCAGCTGATAAATGCACTCGCCACCAGGCCTGAAGACCTGAGTTTGTTCCCCAAGATCCACAGGGCAGAAGGGAACCAGTTTCTGTAGTCTGACCTCTGACCTCTAGGCGTGTGTCAAGAACACACAAACACTCTCTCTCTATAGATATATTTAATCTCATCCCTTTGGTCAGTGTCCACCTTTGAAGGGCGAGAAAGCCACAGGAATTGGTGGCCTCCACGTTTGAGAGACTAGATAGAACAACACTGTCCCCGAAGATGTTCAGACGTGGGGGACATCATGATGGGGACTCTGACTGAGTGCCCTGGAGGGTCCAGCATGTCACACCTCATATAGCTAGGAAGCCTACCTGGAAGAGCCATAGAATGCAGCCAGCCCAGGTCCCCCTAGGGACTGCCATGGAGACTGTGGGCTTTCCAGTGCCCAGTCTTGATGCACCTGTCTCTTGCTCAAGTCCCTTGGCTGATACCCCCTTCTGTAGTAGTCTTTGGTCATTGGAAACATTCATGCAAGGGCCGCTTAGTCATCTGTCCCCAATGGAAGGCTCCGATCTGCTGGAGATGTTCAAGGTATTGGAGTGACTTTGCTTCCTTCCTCTAGACGTTTATCTCGGGGACAGTGGCAGATAGTGACAGCATTTTCCCACAGATGTCCAGTGCACTGCTGTTTATCATGGGGGGAAGGACAGTGCCCAACTCCCAGAATCCAGGTTCAAACATGGGATGCACATTGCCTTCCTGGGCACCGCTGTTTCTTGGTTTCTGGAACCCTCCTCTGGTCACCTCCCTGGGCTTTTGACCTAGCTTTCCCTTCTGGCTAAGATAATCCTTGTGTTCACATGGCCAGATCCTCTGCCACATAAAGCTTATGTCGGATGTGTCCTCGGCTGGGTCACAGGCCTCTGTTGTGACTCTGTGAAGTGTTTCTCACTGTGTGGCCTTTTTTCCATTTAATTCATCCACATTGGCTCTTCTTTCCTACCAATTCAAGGGCTCATACCTTGTTAGTCTTGTTTACAGTTGCAGATCTGGTACTAGGAATCTACTAGAATTTACTATTTGGGAGACTTGAGGTATTAATCTGTGAGATTTTTGCATAGTTCCTGTCTTTGTTAGGGTTTCTATTGCTGTGATAAAGCACCATGACCAAAGACCAAGTTGGGGAGTAAGGGTTAATCGAGCATACACTTCAGCTTTGCTGTTCATCACTGTAGGAAGTCAGGACAGGAACTCAAACAGGGCAGGATCCCAGAAGCAGGAGCTGATGCAGAGGCCATGGAGGGGTGCTGCTTACTGACTTGCTGTCCCTGGCTTGCTCAACCCACCTTCTTATAGAACCCAAGACCAGCAGCCCAGGGATGGCCCCACCCACCATGGGCTGGGCCCGCCCCCATTGATTACTAAATGAGAAAATGCCTTAGAGCTGGAACTCAAGGAGGCATTTCCTCAGCGGGGGCTCCTTCCTCTGATGACTCTAGCTTGTGTCAAGTTGACACACAAAACCACCCAGTATAGTTTCCCTAGAGGCAACAGAACACAACTTATAGGAACAACAGGAACAGACCATGTTCAGCGAAGATGAGCAAGAGAGTTCAGATGGCTTGGGCTTCCCTCCATCATCCTTCTCCCTGAGCCTCACCCCGGGTCTCAGCCTCATACAGACGGTCAGGGAATGTCCAGAGAGGAGGGTAGGAAGCTGTTAGAGGTCTTCCCAGGACCTGGGATCGGTGCTACAAAACAAGGCTCTCCCGGGCTTTGTCTACGCAGACGAGAAGACAAGCTACGCATCCAGAATGGCTGGCTGTGCCACCTGGCCCCAGAGATCATCCGTCAGCTGTCCCCCGACACAGAAGAGGACAAGCTCCCCTTCTCCAAGCACTCGGATGTCTTTGCTCTCGGGTAAGTGGGCCACATCCTGGCCTTTGACCTCCACAGCATGGGTAGAGCCACTGCCTTAGGGACATCTTTGGAAGAGTCAGGGCACAGGTTGGTAAGGGCAAGGTGGTATGACTTCTGAGTGAGCTTGGGGGACCTGAGGGGGATGTAATAGAACTGCAGCACACTTTTGTTTTTGTTTTCAAGACACGGTTTCTTTCTGTAGTTTTGGTGCCTGTCCTGGATCTCCTGCTGTAGACCAGGCTGGCCTCGAACTCACAGAGATCCACCTGGCTCTGCCTCCTGAGTGCTGGGATTAAAGGCGTGCACTACCACCAGGCCTGCAGCACACTTTTATGCCTAGTTTCTGATTATGGGGCCATGGCAAGTTACCCTACTTATTCATTCGTTCTTTCCTTCATCCATTTGTTCATTGTATACCAATTCACTGTTACATTGTTACAGTGTTCATTGTGTATCAGGTGCCTATGGGTCACTTCCAAGATGGCTGCTCATGCTCACTCAACCGTGCAGAGCAGTCCACCCTGCTGTGTGGAAGCCGCTCCAGAGAGCTCCCAACAAGATAGTAAATAGCCTTGTGGCAAATATGAGCCAAGTCTGAGGCATTACACAGCATTGCTCCCACCATATTTTTTTTTAAGTTTTCTTTTTGAATGTCGTATTTACATGCAACAGGATGCTTTGATAAAGTGTGTACTTGGCATAATGGTGGAAACCAGGGCAGTTCACACATCTGTCACCTTACAACTTCCTTTGAGTTCAGACAAGTATGCTGAATAGGAGAGCAATTACCGTAACTCGGAATGTGCTGTCTCCTTCTAACATGTGCTCCTTGTAGACAAGCCACCAAGTGTAGATGGCTCTCGGGGACAGGAAATGATGTTATCTCTGTCATTTTCAGAAAAGAAGGAGTTTCAGAACGTTTTTTGACTTCTGACGTCAAGCTGCTGAGGCTAGGACCCAGGGCCTTGCGCATGCGTGGCAAGGACTATGCTTCTGAGCTGCGATCCTGCCTTTGACCTCACAACTCCTTGAGAACTTCTACTCTGCCTTGTAGAGTTCCAGGAACGAGTGGGATGCTGCCCTGGGGATGAAGTCGGGACACTGGGGATGAAAGAGGATCCCTGTACCAACCTGGGAGGTGAGGGAGGGCCTCCAGCAGGAAATGACTCCTAAGCTGGAGTCGGAGATCAGATGCAGGGAGACAGGGAGAAGATAATTCATCTACAGTGGAGGAACATGTAGCCATGGGAAAGGTCCTGAAGGACAAGGGGTTGGGTTGGGAATGAGGCTGAGGTGAGACACTAAGGGAGAAAGCAGGATCAGGCCTTCATGGACTTAATGGTGGTGTGTAGTTCCATCTTCAAGGCACTAGGGAGCCATTGATGGTTATAAAGCAGGCAAGTGGCATGATGGCCGCAGGAGCCCCAGTTCCACCAGATCACTCTGGCTGCTCTACAGATAACTGAATGGGGAAGGACTTGGTGAAGGTTGGGTGACCAACACATAAGGAGGTATGGGTCATTCCATCCATCAGAAGCCGTGGGGGTGGGCTCAAAATAAAGAGGCCTTTACAGCGTATACGTGCTAGGGTTTAGTGATGGGGTCCCGAGATAGCTGCCATCGGTGAGTAGAAGAGCAGTGTTGGCCAAGGTAGTGACCTTGGAAGTGAGGCATGGTTGGGCTATGGAAAGAAGTTGGGTTATGAGCACAGTGAGCCTGACCGACTTTGGAGATGATTAGCAGAAGCAGGGGAATCCACATCCATGTCACCTCTGGAGTTGGGAGAGGAAGTATTTGTGTAACATCTGCAGCCATGGGGGGAAAAAAATGAGAAGCTCTCAGAAGCATAGAAGGATGAGAAGGGACCAAGACATAGGCGCAGGTCTCAATAATAATAGTAATAATAACAACAACAATCAGGGGTCTAGGGAGATGGTTCAGTCCATAAGTGCTTGTTACAGGATCATGAGGACATTAGTGTGTAACGTTAGTGACTATGTAAAGAACTGGGCGACTGAATGCTGGGGAGGCCGACACAGGTGGATCCCTAGAGCTCAATGACTAGCCAGCTTAGGTGAATTAGTGTTTCCACTAATTCAGTGAGAGACCCTGCCTCAAAAAAAATAAAGTGGAGAGAAATGGAGACAAGATGTCCAACATGCTCTCTGATCTCCACATATTTGTACATATTCATGCATGTGCATTTAGGTGTCATTTGCATACACACAAGAGCACTATAACACATCCGTAGACACGCACCACCACCACCACCAGATGAGAAAACGCAGCTAGGAAATAGCTGTGCCCTGTCACATAAATAGCCACCCTGATCCTTGCCTTATTTATGGGATGGATTTGAAGAGTGGGGAGCTAGTGCCAGGAACACTGACCGAGGAAGCTGCGAGGCTGTAGATTTGTGCAATTAGACCTGTCATCCCTGAGGCGCATTGGAGAGGCAGTCAGCCTCCAGGAGAAAAGCCCCCCACTGTGCCCTCACTGCTGGCCCCCAACTGTGCATTTTAAGAAGATCTCAAGCCTCAGAGCCTGTCGTTTGAACCCCTTAAGAAGCCATCACTTGGTCTAACTAGTTAATTCCCAAATCTTTATCTAGTTAGATATCATTATCTGGAACCAAATTGCAGTAATTAAGTTGGTTTATTTTTTACTGTGAATTTAACGGAAGAAAAAAATGTAATTAACAAAATGTACTAGAGTAAGTAATTGGTTTCCCACTAGGCTTTTCATCTATAACATTTTTTTTTTCTCCTCAAAGTGAATTTTTTCCTCTTAAAAGTTGGGTTAGGAAGGAAGTTTTAATGAGCCTTTTATTGGTGACACTGTTGGATTGCGATGGACCCCGCGCTCTCGGACTCCTGCCAATTAGGAGCATCCTGTTGCCAGGGAACCTCATGTTCAGGGATGATTAAGAGCATAAAGAAGCTGCTGGAAGTGTACTGAACGCTGCGTTGAGCTTTTCTTGTGTGTGGTAGCGTGCAGTCTTCACAAACACCTTTCCAAACGGGGGCCATGCTGTCCTGGATCGACCGGTTGAGGAAAGCGGGGCCAGATGGTTGTGAGAAGGTGTACAGCACCTGGTAGTGGCAGAATTGGGGTTCGGACCAGGGCCATCCTAATGCTGTGGCCAGGGCTTTGAACACAGCAGCCCACAGACCTGGGAGTGAGTTACGCTCAAAGCCTTGCTTCTCTCTATTGCAGATTTAAACTTAATAAAAACTTCTCCAGGAACTGGAGAGATGGCTCAGTCCTAAGTGCGTGGCATGCCAACACAAGGACCTGAGTTCAGTTCCCAGAACCGGAATAGAAAGCTGGGTGTGGTAGTGCATGCCTGTGATCCCAGCACTGGGAATGAGTAGACAAGGGGGATCCCTGGAGCTCCCTGGCCAGTCTGGATGAATTGATGAGTTCCAGGCCAGTGAGAGACCCCCGTCTTAAAAAAAAATCAAGCTGGGTGTGGTGGCACACACTTTTAATTTCAGCACTCAGAAGCTATAAGTAATCAGATTTCTGTGAGTTCAAAGCCAGACTGGTCTACATGGTAAGTCTGAGACCAGCCAGAGCTACGTAGAGAGACCTTGTTTCAGGCAAGCAAAGTGGACATACCTAAGGAATGATGCCGTGGGTTGACCACTGGCACCCACCCGCGTGTGTACATAGGTGTGCATAAGCACAGGCACACACAAACACACACACACACACACACACACACGTGTGCCCACAGGAACACATGTACACAAGGAGAGTAACAGCGAATCAATCAGTGAACTGGAATCACTTCTTGGGCTCTGGATGGAGGGATTAGGGAGGGAACATGGACCTTAAGTGTGAACAACTGGCCAAGGTGTTCTGAGTCATTTGGTTTGTTGTGAAGGGCACACTCCCTGGTCAGCCCCTCCCTGTCTACAGGAGCCAGCTGACCTAGGCAGGGGACGGTCCACCAGGGCCAGCAAGTTGCCAACCAGTCAAAGCATTGGAATAAGACTCACTGAGCATTAGGTATGGGGCTCAGCGTAGAGTGCTTGCTTAGCGTGTACGAGGCTCTGGGTTCAACCCCAGCAATTCAAAAGCAGACCAAACCTGCATTCCTCCAGACACTGTCAATCAAGCTGAGCGTCATGCTTCCACACTAAAGCCGGTGATGGAAGGCGTAAACCATAACACCCGTGAGACACTGGGCTCCCTCCCTAGCAACAAAGAAAATAAAATGCAGAAAGGATTTTTTGGGTTTATTATTTACTTATTTTTAACTTAAAATTGAGATTATAATGTAATGATATCATTTTCCCTTCCCTCCCCTCCCTCCAAATCCTCCCATATACCACACCTTACTGTTTTTCAAATTCATAGCCTCTTTTCCCATTCACTGATATTGCATGCATATATGTATATATTCACATCCTTAAATATAACCTGCTCAGTCTGTGTAATGCTACTTGCATGTGTTTTCAAGACCGAACATTTGATATTGGATAACCCTGGGGAAGACTGTTTCTCCTGCTCTTAGCATCCTGTAGTTCTTTGGGTAGGGTTGAGACCTCCTGGGCTGTCCCCGGCCACTTTAACCTGTCTGTTGCTGTTGTCCTTGTTCACCTTACATTTGGGCAGCACACCTAGAGACTAGAGAGATGATTCAGTGAGATCCAGGCCATCTAGGGCTGTATGGTAATGAGTACCTATTGCCCTTGCAAAACTCTAAAGTTTGGTTCCCAGCACACACATCAGTCAGTTCACAACCGTAACTCCTGAATCTCCGACACCGTCTTCTGGCCTCCATAGTCATGTGCATATGCCCACACATAGACTTAATTAAAAAATAAAACAAAATTTTAAATAAAATAAAGTTGCCTGTGGAGACCTGAGCTAATACAGCCCTTGGTCAGTCAAGGGAATGCCAGAGTGCCTTTGTGTTCCTTAAAGAAAAGCCCAGAGAGCCCGATGTGGTGGCGCACACCTTTAATCCCAGCACTTAGGAAGCAGAGGCAGGTGGGTCTCTGTGAGTTCCAGGACAGCCTGGGCTACAGAGTGAGTTCCAGGACAGCCAAGGCTACAGAGAGAACCTCTATCTCAGGAAAAGAGAGACAGGGTGAGGGAGGGAGGGAGGGAGAGAGAGAGAGAGGGAGAGGAAGAGGGAGAGAGAGAGGGAAGCCCAGAGGTCACCTTGTGGAGGAGGAAACATCCTTTTTATTGAGATATTCCTGAGGTGAGAGACCTGCCTCTCAGGGAACGGACTTCATTGGCCACAGAATAGCTAGCTCACTGACATGCCAGCCTCCCCAAGCTCCTCGGCCACCATCCTCACCACTGATGGTGCCTCATGATGGCATTGATGTGCCATCCAGCCACCACCACCCCCATCTGTGGCCAAGCTCAGCACTGGCGTCCTTTCTCCCTTTATTGTCCCGTTGTGATTTATGGGACGTGTGGCATGGCAGACATCCATGGAGTAATCCTAGCACTGTGTGCGGATGCTTGGCGTTCCACATAGACACCCTTCTGTGGGCACAGAGAAAGGGAGGCGTAGTTCGCACTGACTCATCCCACTAGCATAGACTTCGGCCGGTCTTCATCACACCACAGTCTCTCTGTTTCCTTCTGCCGCTCCACACTGTGATTCATCCTTACAGTGCACCGACAGCTATAAAAGAAAAAGCTCCCCCCCCCCCCGCTACTCCTCATGGGCATGTTGTTGGCTTTCGTGATCCTCCCCCATCCATGCGTACATAGTGATTTTAAAGACCCCCATATCCGGCCGGGCGGTGGCGCACGCCTTTAATCCCAGCACTCGAGAGGCAGAGCCAGGTGGATCTCTGTGAGTTCGAGGCCAGCCTGGTCTACAGAGCGAGATCCAGGACAGGCACCAAAACCACACAGAGAAACCCTGTCTCGAAAACACACACACACACACACACACACACACACACACACACACACACACACACACACACGCACACACACACCATGTCCATCTTCATCCTGCTTTTTACACTTAAAGTGATATATTGAGAATTTTTCACGCTGCAAAATGTCTTGCAAATATTCTCGAGGTAATACAGCACCATTCATTTTAAGGAGTTACTATAATACATCTGCTGGTTACTAGTGAGATGTTATGCTATTTCTACCCTTTTTGGTGTTGTATGTGAGGCCATAGAGAGCAACCTCATGAATAAAGTATTCAAGTATAGTTGTTTCCTAGAATCATGAGTATACGGTCAGAGATGGCCACCACCTTGTGTTAAATTCTTCAGGTAGAGTTGTATCCGCCTAACGGCTAACTTCAAGAGGGTTTTAGACAAAATAGCAGCTTCTTGGGTAGAGACCGCAAAGGGAATGGCTAGCCAGGAGGCTGCCTCTGTTTGTACGGTGGGTGAAGAGGGAGTTCCTGGGTCACAAGTGACACAGTCCAGCGACGCCTCCTCAACCACGTCCTCTGTCTGACAGCACCATCTGGTATGAGCTCCACGCCAGGGAGTGGCCCTTCAAGACTCAACCAGCAGAGGCAATAATTTGGCAGATGGGCGCAGGCATGAAACCCAACCTCAGCCAGATTGGAATGGGAAAAGAAATCTCGGTAAGTCCCAAGAAGGGCGGAGTGAGGGGGACAGGGAGAGATTCAGACACAGTCCTGGGATTTCTTGGTTCTGCGTGTGAAGGTTATAGAAGCTTTCCCAGAGAGTGACTAAAGTGATCTGCCTGGAGCTTTAAAGGGCCAGTTCTCAGCACTATGCCTGCAATTCCAGGGGCCTGCCACCAGGGGCGCAGTAACACTTAGTCACCCTCCTGGCAATGGCTTGCTGCTTCAGATAAAACAATGAATATCTACCTGGTCTGCTACTTTTTAAACAATATTAATTAAAATATCACAAACAGTATTAGCATTCATTTTTACTTGCATCTAACAATAGTATTAAACCACTATCTAACTCAGAGTATGCTAGACAGAAACTAAGAGGCCTGACTGTAAACGAACACTGTTCCTTTTGAATACAATGGGGAGAATCCTTTCTTTTGGTCAGAAGATGGGTAAGTCAGGGAAGCAGTAATTACACAGGTGTTCATCAGGACCACCTGCCTCCAGGTTCCTCTTCCTGGGCAAGGATATGGTTGAAATTAGCTTTTCTCCTCTCTAACTTTGATGGACACCTACTAATCGAGTGGGATGTAGCTAGAGACTTCAGGATTTCCTTCCATCTCTCACATTCAAGAGAAATGCCAAGACACTCCCTGGAGCTACTATTGGTCTTGATATATCTCAGGCCTTGTAGCAGTGAGCCTCTCTAACTTGCTAGAGTAGCTAATCAAGAAAAGAGGAAGGAGGGAGGGTGGGGGATAAGATGAATGGGTGGATAGATAGATGACAGATGAAGCTAAATAAGTGAATTGATATAGCACAATGGTTATGAGGATTCATGCTTTGTGGAGAGTAGATAGATAATTGGATGGAATATTATGTGGATTGTGAGTGATAGATGGTGGTGAGTGGATAGATAGATGAGAGAGTGGATAATTTATGTGTGGATGAATGGATGGAAGTAAGGATGGTGAATGAGGATGAATGGGTTCATGTAGATGGTTGGATGGTTGGATGGATTTTAGTAAATGAATAGTGGTGTTCATGGGTGACGGGTGAATGAAAAATGATGGGTGCTAGATGAAGGATGAATGAATGAGTTGATATGGATGGATATGTAGATGGTAGGCAGATTGATGGATGCATAGGATGGCTGTGTATATGAATGGGTAAGTGATTAGTGAGTGGATGGATGGATGGATGGATGGATGGATGGATGGATGGGTGGGTGGATGGATGGGTGGGTGGATTGATGGATGGATGGATGGATGGGTAGGTGGGTGGATGGATGAATGAATGGATAGATGATGGATGGGTGGATGGATGGATGGATGGATGGATGGATGGATGGATAGGTGGATAGATGGATGGGTAAGTGGGTGGATTGATGGAAGAAAGGAAGATGGATGGATGGATGGATAGATGGGTAGGTGGGTGGGTGGATGGATGGGTGGGTGGAAGGAAGGGAGGGAGGGAGGAGGGAAGGAAGGAAGGATGGGTAGGTGGGTGAGTGGATGGATGGATGAATGGATGCATGATGGATGGATGGATGGATGGATGGATGGATGGATGGATGGATGGATGGATGGATGGATGAGTTGAGGGATGTATAGATGGGTGGATGGGTGGGTGGGATGGCTATGTTTTTCAGGGGGTAGATTGATAGTGGCTCCTGAGTGGATGGACGGATGCTGAGTAAGTGGATGGAAGGGTGGATGAGGGAGAGATGTGAAGTGGTCCAGATGGGTAGACAAATGGCTAGCCCCAGAGCAATGCCCAGTGCTGAGACTTGGGTGAAGGCTCAGTAAAGTCACCTCTTAGGTCCAGTCATGGCTCACTGGTTTCTTCTAGGACATTCTGCTCTTCTGCTGGGCCTTTGAGCAGGAAGAGCGACCTACCTTCACCAAGCTCATGGACATGCTAGAGAAACTGCCAAAGCGAAACCGCCGCCTGTCACACCCCGGACATTTCTGGAAGTCTGCAGAGTACGTGTTCCCCTCAGCAGCTCCCCCCGCTGCCTTACCCTTTGACCTTTTACCCTTTGACCTTTGTCTCCTTTTTGCTCACCTCCTCCAACCCTTCCCTCAGCTGGCCCCGCTCTACATACCCAGCACCCAGCTGCCACACTTCTCTACCAGGGTCTGTTCAGGGGAGCCCATCACGGCGCTGGGGCCCCAGAGTCCGCCTGGGGCTGGCACAGTGACCTCTGGCTTGTTTCTTCCTGATGACAGACATCACCTCAGTCTAAGCAGCTGTCATGTGATTGGGGTCTCCTCAATGAAGCCTGACTGGCAGGGTTCCTCTCACCCGGGGCCAGCACCTGCCCCCTTCATGGCAGATCTCAGCTCCCAGCATCCTCCATTGCAGAAGTCTAGAGACAGGAAGGGCTCCCAGCTTCTCGTCATCCTCTCCCTCTGCTCCCTTCTTAGGAGGGTCCATGCCTGTCCTTGCCATTGTCCTAGCTGTAGATCCCTTGCTTTTCGCGAGACCAGGAACATGTACCTCACCCCGGGGTCCTGTCCCCAGGCCTGCCTTCATGATGGAACTCTCTTGAACATGAGAGAGAGGCTGCTAAGGGGGCCCCGTTTCCTGTTGCCATCCTAGGTACTCCCCAATAAGCTCCCACAAACTCAGGTACACACACACACACACACACACACACACACGAACCCAGAAACAGTACTCCACAAACCTACACACACACATATGAGAGAGAGAGAGAGAGAGAGAGAGAGAGAGAGAGAGAGAGAGAGAGATGCACTCAGTTGTATACACACCTCCATACATAGTGACGTTCCATGGAAGTACACCCTAAAGCCTGCTCATGCAGGCAAATTCAGGTACAAACAGAGCAGTTACATAGAAATACTACTTGGCACGTGAGGACATGTGCACACCCACGTGTCTGCCCTATCTGCTCACCAAGCATGTCTGCACACAAACGTGTAGATGCCGGTACACCATAGGACCCCATGAAGACCTTTAAGGTCTCAGGAGATGCGCATGTGGAGACAGCCCTGCCCTTGACCTCGTTGCTTCTCATCCCAGGGGCTCCCCCTTTTTCCTGGGCAATTAGAAAGAACTCAGAGTCTGCAGTCAGAGGGACACAGGTTGAAATTTCCTCTCTGCCATTAATAGCCATGCGACTTGGGCGAGTCCACTGGCTTCTCTGAAGTAGAATTCCATGCTCTGAACATTGAGGGTGGTGAAAGCCACGGTAGGGATACTGTGAGGGACCAGCAAGGTCATGTGTTTCTGGGCACAGTGCCTCTCAGATAACCAATGTTCACTCTGCCCTGGCCATCACTGTGTGCCAGGATGAAACAAGAGCCTTGGACTAGCAGCCTGGTGGCACTTAGAGCCCAGTCATGAAAGAAACATGTAGGAGGCCGCTCAAGCCGGGCGCCAGTCCGCCTTCTAAGAGTGGCTTAGGGTATCTGATGTATAAAACTCAAAGGTCCTTTGGACCAGCACCCAGTGGCCCCTGAGCAGGGCTTGAACTGAGGCAGGATGCCTTTTTCTGGGTTTTCTAGGTTCTCTGGACAGACTGAAGAGACTAAAGAAACAGGATAAGTTGTGGTCCTGGGTCCCATGATGCTAGAAACCCTATGGAACTTTCCATTTGGTTTTATCATTATTCATCTTGTGTGTATGTGTGTTGGATTCCTGTGGAGAATCAGAGCCCATGCTAAAAGGGGACATGTGTGATCATGAGGGTCTGATATGTGATCAGGGTGCCAGTGTCAAGTCCACTATACAGGTCTGGCCTCACACCAGAGGTCTCTGTCTTCAGCCATGTATCAGGCTTTTCCAAACCTACACCCTGGATTATCTGCTGCCGTGAGGGAGTTCTGTGTTCAAATCTTGACCCTGAGGCTTGGGCGAACCACATAAACTCCCTGATCCTCAGTTTTTATTTGGGAAAAAAGGGTACAAAATGCCCACAGCTAAACCCCTTCCCGGCCTTAAATGGACTCAGGAACAGGGCACCATCAGTCCAGAGTCTGGTGCATGGTAGGATCTTGGTTAGTAGAAGTCCCTTCTGTTTGGAAAGGACGGGAGCCCACCAGAGCGACTCTCATGAAAGATGGCACGATGGGACCCACATGCCTCTTATCCACTCTGTCTTCTCTCCCCCTTCCAGGCTGTGACCATGGACATGGGCCAGCGTCAGCTGACTCGCCCCCAAACCACCTCTTCCTCCCTGCTCTGCCCTCTGCCAGCCCAGGAGGCCCGGGCTTACCACCAGGGGAGTCCCAACACAGCCCAGCCTGGGAGACCTGTGCGATGACCCGGACGCCGTGGAGGCTGACCGCATCTTGGACTTGTACCCCTTTACTCAGGCAGGATCAGGGACCCCCCCCCCCCCCCCCCCGCAAGCTAGGATCAAACTGGACGAGTGAGGGTCCCGTGCACAGTATGAAGAGCAGCAGAAGCAACACAACATGGCCGGGCTGTGGAGACCCAGACCTACCGCCCTGTGGGCAGACTCCCTCCCAGGACCGGCGAGTGTGCATGTGTCTACGTGTGGACAGGACCTCCAGCTTTCTTACCACCCGGACAAGCCTGCCCACCTGTGAAGTGTCCCAGATGTGCTGTCCCAGAACGTAGGACAGGGATGGAACCAGGAACGACATGCCTGCTCCGTTGAGTCAAGGTTCCCAGGCCAAGGTCAGAGTGGAAAGGGTTAAGGCGAAGCTTGCAAACATCTGTTTGTAGAGGCCCCATTCCAAGCTGGAAGTGACTGCTAGCCCCTGGGTGCACAGCTCCGAAGGACACTAGGCAGTCCCGTGTGTCGTTTTACTATGGGGCCTCTCTGGGGAGAAAGTCCCCTGGCTTCCCCCTTCATCCTGTCTTGTAAGAACGTTGTTCTGACTCACCTCACAGCCCACTCTCCCCCTGGGCAAATTGGAGGACACCATAGCATCTCAGCTGATATGACATCTGGAGGGTCCTTTGTAGCTCACCATCATTCATGGTACGCACACACACCACCACCACCACCACCACCACCACCACCACCACCACCACCACCACCAAAGTCTGAGTCCTGAGAACTGGGCCTGCAGCAAGAGAGTTCTACTACATTCTCTCTTTAGCGCTGACACTGCTGGAGTTGATTCTCCCACAGTGACGGATACAGGTCCTGGGTATGCATGACGGGCTACATGGGTATGCGAGTAATATTTACAAGGGTCTCCCAGCCTCTCACCCACTGCGTTCCTTGGCAGGGGGTGCAAGGAGGGAACGCATCTGTGGAGGTTCCGTGGTCTCTGCTCTGGCCCAGTGCTGAGTCCTCTGAGTGGATTCCCCCACTCAGGACCCTGTGCCCCTCACACCACATCTCCCATGCCTTTCTTCTCTCCCCACCCGAGGGGGAAGGTTTTCTGGTCTGTGTTGGGCTCCCCCACCCCTCCCCCACCACAGGATCCTGCCTGAGGGATGCTGAGAACGGAGGGTACAGAGTAAATAGAAGGGAGTGCCCTGAGGCCACTGGTCCATGTCCCCAAAGCCCTGTCCCCAGCGGTCACACTTGGCACATGATGAAAAGCTGTCCCCAAGCAGAGAACTGGCAGAGGTGGCAGGACAGAGACATCCAACCCAATCATACGGAATTGTCCCCTTCTTTGGTGGCCCTAGGATGCACTTCCTGGGGCTAAACCTGCTTGTAAAGCAGCAAGATTGATTGACAGTGGTCACACGTTCAGGAAGACTACCCTATGACATCCTCAAGTCTTTGCAGGGCCCTTCTCAAACCCCTATACCTGTGCTTGGAGGACCTGGGGCCCCCACACAAAGTTGTTCCCACGTGAACATCTCTCTCTCTCTCTCCTAGTAACACCTGTGTGTCTCCGTGGCTCAGCCTTCATGCATCTCAGAGACATTTCACATACGTGTGCTCACGTGCCAGGGCTCCCGTATCACTAAGGACCGTTCTTATGGGTAGCTGCATCCTCATCTAACAAGGCTGCCTTCTGAACTCATCCCTGTGGCCAGGGCTGGGCTGAGATCTGCCTCCCAGCAACCTACTAAGAACCTAGGATTTAGTTCCTCCTTTCTCTTTAATCCCACCAGGACCTCTTTGGTCCATGGACCCCCAGTCTTTATCACGAGTCTTTGTATCAAGAGAGGAAGTAAGAGAGGGCTGAGCCACTGGGAACCTGACGTTGTCACCAAGAACTGGAACCCATTCATCTGCTTCCCCTGTTTTCAGATGAATGACCCACTGGGGACTGGAGAGGGAGATTTCTCCACAGTTCTGGGTGCTTCAAGGGAGCCAGAGGAAGGGGTTTCTTTACAAGGAGTGACCGATCACCCACCACCTAGGGTTCTGACCTGCTCTGAATCTAGGGTCAATGACTCTGTGAAGGATCCACAGACTTGAAAAAAAAGTGTGGTGGCGACCCACCTGTAATCCTGGCACTCTGAAGGCTGAGGCAGGAGGATAACAAGTTTGAGGGGAGCCTGGGCTCCATAGGATTTCTGAAGACCTGTTTGTGATTAAGGACTTGAATGATACAGGGAGAGTCCCAGCCTTCCTGGTTCCTCTGCCATTCTTCCACTTATGGGACCTGGGTCTCTTGGGTCAAATGTCACCTCTTCTCTCTTGCTCTTTCCTGACCTCCGCACCCTGGGCTGGACCTGTGCCTGGGCTCCAGGCTCCATCCCTCCCCGGCTTCCCTCACTTCCTCCAGCTAACAGGCCCTGGCTGGCTAGCAGCCCCGTAATGCGCAAACACTTGGATCCAGGGAGCAAGCAAGTCTTCCCTGAGGAAGCATCTGAGGATGATGGGTTCCTCTACCCTGCGCAGAGCCAAAAGAAAAAGAAGGTTGCGTAGTTAGATACACCCCCCACCCCCTACCACCATCACCACCACCACCCCGCCGCCGCCGCCGCCGCCGCCGCCGCCCCTGGACTGTTCAGCATCTCACTCTGGACAATGCCCCCTGTTCCGTCACACCAGCCACCCACTCCACTAGCACAAAATGGCTTCTGTCTCTTCCTCGCATCGCAAATCCTTTGAGACACAGGCTTCGGAGGGAACAAGTCCTTTCTAGCTTTGTGTGGGGACATCTCCCATGTCCCCATCCCCAGAGCTAACCTAGAAACTCCAAGTGGTCCCTTGGATGGTTTTATGCATGTTTTCTCTTACTGGTCAGAAGGGGAAGGGCCTGTGTGTCATATGCTTGGTCCTCTTGTTCTCTGTAGCAACTTGAGCTCTTGGCCAATAGGAGCCCTAGATGGGTGTTGCCTGGTTGGTGGCTGTATACGGGATACCTAGCGCAGGAGGTGGGTAGAGAGCTTGCCTAACACTCCTCAAAGCCCTGAGTTCCATCCCAAGCACCACATAAACCAGATATGATGGTGCATGACTAAGTTCCCATACACAAGAGGCAGAGGCAGGAGGATCAGAAGTTCAAAGTCATCCTTGACCATATAGTGAGTTTGAGACCAGCCTGGGCACCATGAGACCTTGTCTTGAAAAATAATTTTTGTAAATTTAGGAGTCTTGGCACCTCCCACCCCATGTTCACACACTGCATGTCTCCCCCAAACAAACACACACAAAGCCAGACTCCCATCAACCCCCATATCCCTTGTCCCTATTTGGACATGGCGACCTAAGGTGTACAGATCAAACAAGCGCCACCCACTTTTAACCTGGGGTCCTCAAGCTCCGGCCTGCACAGTGGTTTTTACATTCTTTGTAACTGAGGATGAAAAACAAAATCAAAAGAAAATTATGACCCAGGCAAATTTGATGCAATTCAAATTTCCCATCAGTCCCATATTGTCCCCAGCAATGACAAAATTATTTGCAACAGAGACCCCAAGACCCATAGAGTCAAAATATAATGTGGCTTGGTCTGTGGCCAACTGGGCTGGCCTGTGATATAGTGGGTTGTCTTACTGAGGAATAAACCCACCAGAGTAGAAGGGACGGGCGCCTGTGGGAAGCAGCCTACAGAATGACAAACGCTGAGAAGGGAGAGGCAGCTCCTGGGCCCTGGCCAGGTGTTGTGCCTGCTGGCACTGTAGGTCAAGCCCTTGAGGCTATGGTGAGCTCTCAGATGTGTCCAGCCCATCGCCCACAGACTGCCTGCACCCCCAAACAGCTGTGAACGTGACCCCACTACAAAACTGTAAACTGACTTAAAATATTAAGTTGTTCTTTTTTTCTATTTTCCTTTTCCATTTCTTTTTTCCCCCCTAAGGGTATGAACTTTGCAGATGACCACGCCATGTCTCAGTGTCAAAGGTGCAGGATGCATGGCTCGCTAGGCTTCAAGGCTGCCTGGATCAGCCAGCAATGCTGGCATAGACCCAGGTTGGCTTCAACAACAGATACTCGTTTCTCCCAGATCTGGGATCGTCTCTGTGGTGCCTTTCTCCAATCTCTTGTTTCTGGTGTCTTTTTCTTCTATGAATCCTAAGAACACTGCGTGTCTTCTTAATGAGAGCCCCACCCCTCTGACCTCTTCAAAGATTCTTTCTGTGGGAGTGGCCTTAAGGACTTCATCGGGAGATGTTGGGGAAAGACTCAGCGTGAGCATGGTGGGAAGTCATCCTTCAGTCCTATACCAAGACCCTAGAGGTGGCTGAGGCCATGGGTTTCCATTATCTGAAGGCTTCCCATCTCTGGCTTTTCATTTCCACGCTGGCCCCCAGCTTGAGTCCCCAAATAGGCCCTCCCTGTCCTCATGTCCTGCCCATCTTCATTACACCCATCCACCCTCCTGGGGACTGGTCTTGTTGTAAGAGTGATCCTGGTAAAGCTGAGCCTCCTTTTACGCCTAGGTCGGCTTCTGTGAGAAACTACCACATGCCAAGAGGCTTTTCACCATCCGGCAGATCCAGAGTCCAAAACAGAATGTCCACATGACCCACCCCCTCTGGAATTTCTCAATGTTTCCCTGTTGCTTCTTGACATGTAAGGGTATGTGATAAACGCCAACATTCCTTGGCTTGTGGGAGCATCTCTCCAATCTCTCTCTTTGTCTCCACCAGGCACACGGGGCTCCTTGCATCTCTGTCTTTGTGTGGCTCTTTTTATGTGGACCCAGTCCTGTTGAATCAGGACATGGTGTATGGGTTATCATTCTTGGGACTCTAAAGAAATGCCCGAGAGAAAGAACGCAAGGGAGGAGTTACATATTTTTTTGGCTCACAGTTTCAGAGGACCGAGTCCATCACTGTCTGGCTCTGTGTTCCCTGGCCTGTCTTGAGGCAGAATGTGATGGTGGTGTGAAGGTGAGGAGGGCGAGCATGTTCTTTGTGGTCAATAGGAAGCAGAGAGAGAGAATGAGCAACACAGGGAGGGGCCAGGGTGAGATGTCTCGTGGCCATGTCCCCACTGGCACACTTCCTCCAGCTAGGACCTACCTCCTGCCTTTGGGCATCACATTGTGAATCCATCCAGGGTCTCATCGTAGGTTAGGTCATAGGTATCGAACTGCCTCCAGAAACTACATCACAGACACCCAGAGGTGCTTCGCCGATTCCTTAAAAAGCATTTCTTAATTCCATCAAGCTGACACAATCAAGATTACCCATCACATCCCTTTACTGAAGTATGATCTCATCGGAAGTAACACACCTTTGTGACCCTGTTTCCAATCAGGGCCTGTTCTGAGGCCCTGGGATACAACTCAAAACCTAGTGCTCTCTCAGTGACTGTCCTCTGTATGCAGTGTCATCTTGGCTCCTTTGTGGCCAACCCCGAGTCCTCCAGAGATATATTTCCCAGAATCCATGAGCTACTTCTCAATCCTACTTAGGACAGACATGTCCCATCCTTGAGTCCCGATAGTCATAGGCTTCAGCACATGGATAGTGAGAGCGGGCAATGAAGAAGTACCAATAAGGTCACTGGGATGAGGATTTGGAAAGATCTGTGTATAAAAGGTCTAGAAGGATGAATATCTAGACCAAGGAGGGTGAATGTGTAATGTTCCTACCATTGCCACCCCTTCCTCTACCCTTGGCAGACATTGCTAATCAATCCCAGCACACCTTCCAACTGCAGCCATAGAACATTAGGCAGGTAAGCCCCACATGTGACTATACATGTGGAGAAGGGAAGATAAGTTCCCCCAGAAAGCCCCTTCTAACAACCAATGGTGGCTTTAGAACTCACACCTTGGAATTTTCCAGAAACCCAGCCACTTGGGGGCTCTCCTTAGTGGAGAGTCTGCTTGGAACTGTACAGGAGTTACTTTCCAATTAGGGAATTTGGCAAGCTGGGAAAGGATTCTTTCCAGGTAACCCTGTAGCTGCTACCGTTTAGTAAACTGCTTGCTGCTTAGAGAGAATCATTTATTCTCTGGGACAGCTTCTCTGTCACAAAACAGCTGGGCTGTATGGCCACAAAGATGGACATCTGGAAATATGGCTGCACGCACAGCAGCAGGCCCAGAAGCAGAAAGGAGTTCTGAAGTTCAACCAGGGAAGTCAGGATATGTGGCATAAGGTGTTGGGAAGAAGGAATCTGACCCTAAATGCTTTTCCATCTTTTGCCTGTATGGAAGGCTCAACATCTGAGTTTTCACCCAGTGGCCTCTGAGGTTCTCGTGGACCCGAAACTTGCTCTACTCCTGAACTCTTCAAATGCCGCTGATGACCAATTTGGTGACCAATAGGACCTTGCATGGGCCACTCTTCAGCTCCTGCCCCATCCCATCTCTTGCCCATGTGCTGAGGAAGAATGAAAACTAGCCATCGTGTACTTAGCTTAAATGGAATCTGGAGAGTGACGTCCCACTCCATGGAGCTGGTAGTCATTGTTTGAGACTCTGTGATATTTGCATTGTAGATCCTTAGATTTGAAAGTCTGGTGATTCAAACCAAAGCTTAGTTTTTCTTTTCTGTTAATTTGAAGGGGAAAAAAATACCAGCTTGGCTATTTCTTCACATCTTAAAATGCCTTGACTTCTCTCCATAACCCACCGCAGGTCCCAGGATATGAGAAATGCTAGGTCCAGGGATGCAAGAGGTAACTCTACCCAGTGACAATGCCCAAGAAACATCTAATCATGGAAATAGATGTCTGTGATGTACAGAAGGCTGGGGAAACTCACAGGGGCCATAAGTGCACACAAGTGTGGGCAGTGATCCATGAAGCTGAGGTCTAAAGGAAGAAGAGGAGGCAGGAAGGTCAGACTAGCCGAATTAGAAGTCTATCAATCTCGGTGCTGTTGACCTTGGACTCAGTCAATTCTTGGGTTCCTGTTATAGCCCAGGCTAGCCTCAAACCCTTGATCCTCCTGTCCCTGGTGGAGAAACAGCCACTAAACAGCATAATAGAATGTGACTGCCCTGTCCCTGATCTGGGTGTGGCTGATGGAAAGGTCTCTGTACCATGCCTTTAATCAGATCCAGGGTACCCAGTGGCTCAGAATTGGAGGAGGGGACAGAGGGAAAGGTAGACATTGCAAGAGACTGAAGTTTGGTGAGCACTTTGGAATTTGACACACATAGTCAAGTGCCTCATGGGAGGGAAGCTGGATCACTGGGACTCTGCTCCATGAGGGTCAATAAGCCCCATCCTCACCCTGCCCGGGGTGAGACATTGACGATCAATGGATGTCTCTGCTGTACACGGGCCAGGCACCAGCCCTCCTCCTGAAATGCTGCTCTTATCTGCTCCTGTTTCTTAACCATGCTGTCCCTCCACCTCTCATACAGAGCTCTGATGTGTCAGCCTCCTGACCCTCAGAACCATATGGACACACTGGAAAGCCCCACCACAGACAGTCTTGCCATGGTTCTCTCTCTCTCTCTCTCTCTCTCTCTCTCTCTCTCTCTCTCTCTCTCTCTCTCTCTCTCTCTCTCTCTCGGCATTGAGCTTCACTCTATGCATGGGCCCACTGGAGTACTGACATCAGAGACATGCAGGAACATGGAGATCGGTGTTGATAGAAAGACACCCACACCCTACATAATTCTCTAGAGAAATCATGAATGTGTTGGGCAAAGCGCTGATTTGTTATGGAAGAAGCTGGCAATAACCCAGGGGTCACACAGAGTCCCAGACTGAATGTGTAATGGATCCTAAAGTGTAGAAGAGAATGCATTAGCTTTGTTGGTAGGGTGGGGTTTCTTCCATTCCTTGAAGTATCTATGTGGGCTTGAGGCATGGAAAACAGCGCCTCGACCAACTATAGAACTCTCTGGGGTGGGACCTGTAAATGAATGGGGCACTCAGGTCTGCTTCAACTTGATTCAACTCACAATTCTCTCTCTACTTCCTCTGGCTAACTGTGGCCTCACCAACAAGTTCTCAGCGTCCTTGGCTCTGCTGGAGCAATACTTTGGACTTTCTTAGCTTTGTGAAGCCCTTAGCGCTCAATCTACTGCTGGTCCCCATGTGGGTGACTGCCATTAATAAACAGTGGCTCCATAGCATCCCAGTCTCTGACATCTTGGCACCTGACTGAATGCCTCACCCCAAAGTGTACCTCTCAGGATATCGCTGGGCACACGCAGCTGAAATAGAGAGGCAGTGGGTGTCTCCTACCCATTTAGATGCTGATGTCCTGGGGATTGTGAACAGGGACAGCTAGGTCTCCTAAGGAATAGCTTGGAACAGCTTCCAGGTCCAGGGGGAACTGAGAGGTCTCCAGAAAGACCATCCCCTGACCTTGGTAGAAGCAGGAAGCTTTTCCTCCTGTTCCACAGCCCCAAGGTCAAAGCCAAGGCCATCATCGGGGGCACACAAGTCTGGCTCCACAGGCAAGCAGCCTTGCCATAGCAGGCCAGACTCTACAGCCCAGGTTCCCACTCCAGACCTGTTGTTCCTCCATCTTTTGATCTTTTCTTGGCGGTCTGCTCTATAGACTCCTCTGTCATATGTCCCAACAGGTGGACAGCTCTCCAAGTCACCAACTTGAGGAAAATCCCTCATTGTAAAAAAGGCTTTCTTTGTAAATTATTCTGTTGCCTTTTTCTAAACACAAAGTATATATACCTATAAATGCTATATATATTATATATGTGTATATATATAAAGACTAATTCTTGTACAGCCCTCCGCGGACCTCAGGCCCACACTGTTTTCTCCATGTCTGTCTGTACTGACTGCTGCAGGATGAGCTGATGTATGACCTTGGTTTCCCTTTTCCTTCTGGACCACTGTCTCTTTCCTCCCCTCTCTAGATTTGTCTTTCTCTCTGTCCCTTTCCCTTGTTGCCAACATGTTGCTGGGAAAGAATATTTGATTTAGATGCCATCCAAGAAAACAAGCAGAATGGGTGAATGGGTAGATGGATCGATGAGTGGATGGGTGAGTGGATGGATGGATGGATGGATGGATGGATGGATGGATGGATGAATGAATGAATGAATTAATTAATTAATTAATTAATGGGTGGGTGGGTAGATTGATATATTGGTGGATATGTGGATACGTGAGTGGATAGGCATGCAAATAGGTGGGTGAACAGAAGAGTGAATGAATAGAAGGAAGGATGGATGGATGGATGGATGGATGGATAGATGGGCAGACAGATGGACAGACAGGTCAGTGGATGGGTAGATGGATGGGTGGATGGTAAAACTGATGGATGTGTGGATGGGTGAGTGGGTGGATGAGTGGGTAGAAAGATGGGTAGATGGGTAGGTGGGTAGATGGATGGCTGAGTGGATGGATGGATAGAGGATGGATGAATGGATTGATTGATGGTTGGATGAGAGGTGGATGAGTGCGTGAGTGGGTAAGCACGTGGGTAGGTAGCTGGATGGATGGGTGGATAGATGGATGGATGGGCAGATGGGTGGGTGGACGGTCCACTGTGTATATTTGTACAGATCATTTATAAAGTTTTCTACACTTCTCAAAAAAGTATTTCTAACCTGGGCTGTTGGACAGTTTGTGAGCCTATGAGCCGGTGAGCCTGTTGTTTCTTGTGTCTAGTGCAACGTTTAGTGAGAATCCAATGTCTGAGTTATTTATGCCAATAAAGAATTTGAGACTTACTGCGTCAGCTGCTATCAGTAGAAGTCTGAGTTCTGCTGTTGTCTGCTGTATGGAAGGAAGCCTGAGGGGCTAACAAGGGTCGCTAACTGCCCGGATGATGCTGTGCAACAACATGTCCACCTAACTCTACAGCTTACAACAACAAGGATTTATCTTGGTGCACCTGGGGCTGTAAGTCTAGGTTGGGCTCCTCTGAGAGGTTCCTGGGAGGCTTCTGGTTAGGCCCAAGGTCAGATGGAAGGTTATTCCATTTGTGTCCATATGGACATGAAAGCCAGACCAGTAAACACATGCAGACTGTTGCCTCTAACCACAACCCCCAACACTCCACTGGCCAGCACTGGTCAGACAACCCAGCCTTTCATGGAGTGGTTGCAAACCCCACCATGGTGCAGGCTGGTGACGTCCACTTAGGGAGCCACAGATGGGCTTCTCTGGAAAGATGAGTATGGTGTGGACACAGTGGTCCCCATGCCCATGCTCACACTCACAGATGTGGTGGAAACACACACACACACACACACACACACACACACACACACACACACGTGTATAGGCCAGGTATTGACACTGAATATCTGAATGTCTTCCTCCATCTTTCTCCACCTTACTTTTTGAGGCAGGGTCTCCCACTGAACCTGAAGTTTGCCCATTTGACTAGTGTGGTCAGCCAGCTTGTTCTGGGGCTCCCCCATCTTCACCCCAGCCCCAAAGCTGCAGTCTTCAGCCACCACTATAGGTAGAACCAGAGCTACGTGTAATTCGGGGAACCCTATTCCCCAACTCCACAGGCAGGACCTTTCCATAGCCTCTATGACGTGCTTGGAGGATTCTAAGGTGTTCCCCATTCTGAACAAAGCACCCGTTTCCCTTTACTCTTCCATGTGGTACCGTCTACCCTTGCCTTGGGAATGTCCTCCATCACTGTCAGCATTTTGCCGAGGACACTGGGCAACTTCTGCAAACCTTCTTCATAGATCCACTAGCCAAGAAGCTGGTCACCAGGTGCTCAATGGCCGCTGTGCGCCAGCCATTCATACCTAACCCCCGCCTCCCCCGCCCCAATAACATTCTGAAGCTAGATAATCACTTGCTACCCTGGGACCAAGTCCCACTGAATAGTACTCCTTCAGACCAGGGTGGGGCCCATCCCCAACTGAAGAAATTAAGGTACAAAGGCATTCAAGCTGTTGTGACCAAGCCGCGTTTGGGACCCCCACAACTCTGGTTCCAGCCAGTTCTGAGTCCTAAGCCTCTGGCTCCTAGGGCAGCCATGAGTCCCAGCCCCCAGGAAACATGTGGGCCAATGTGGGGAACTTCCCAGGAAACAGCCACTCTGAGACTACCTAGCCATACCCTGCGAGTCCCAGTCATGAAGATTTTCGCCACGGGAGATCCCCTTTGATGGTCATGGCACCTCACAAAGCCCAGAGAGCTGGAGGGACTTGATGGAGGTCACACAAGACTCCCAATTCAGTGTCCAGCATTCTTTCTCCTAAAACTCAATCTGTGGTCACACTTGGAACCTATGATAAGTAGGGACACACATGGGCCAGGAGAGAAGGCCTGTATCTTAGCAGGACACTGAGTGACTCCGTGGCCACCTGACCCAGCACACTAGTGTTGTGAGTGAGAGATAAGGTATCAGAAATGACAGTACATGTGCCACCCTGGTGTCCCTGGGTTCAGGGCCCCCTGACCATGGAGTGGAGGACACAGCCTTCTCTGCTCATTCCCTCAGTCATGAGAACTTTCAAGATCTGTATTACTCCATACATATCATCCATGACTATATATAGTTGTAAAGCCATCCCTGGCCATATGAGACCTTCATCAAAGAAATTAAATAATGTCGGGTGTGGTGGGTGGCACAAGCCTTTAATTCCAGAAGCAGAGGTAGGTGGATCTCTGTGAGTTTCATACCAGCCTGGATTGCATAGTTAAGACCCTGTCTCAAAGACAAAATACATTAGAGTAAATAAAATCATTTGTTGATAATTTTTGTACCGATTACATTATGGCTCAAGCCTTTTTTTTTTTTTTTTGATACTGGGTTAAAGTACATTGCTATAATTTATTTATCTTTTTATTTATTTTTTCACATAGGCTCTCTCACTCTGTAACCCACACCATCCTTCTGGAACTCTGTAAGACCAGGCTGGCCTCAAACTTGGCATCCTCCTGCCTTAGAGCGTTGTCATCACAGGTAGCTGCTCGCCTGACTCCGCCTTAACTAGCTTCACCTCCTTTACCCCTTCGGGATGGTTCTGGATGTGTCTGTGGCTAGAAGTCCGTAACAGAATCGACCTCACTCTGCTGAAGAAGGCTCCAACCTTAAAGTTGGCTTAAACCAACTGTGTAACAGATGAGAGTTCAGGCAGGCGATATGTATCCCCGGTTCCCAGCTCCCAGGCTCCCCAGCTCCCCAGCAGCTCCCTAGCTATGATCCCTGCAGCCAGCCGTGGAGTGGAGTGTCCAGGCTCCATCTGCCAAGTGCACCAAGAGGATGGGGAACCTGGGCTTGGAGCAAGCAGCTCTCAGATTTTTTTCCTCCCAATACAGAAGTGGAAGCAATTGGCAGGTCCCTGCTCCTATGTGGATGCAGGGCCAAGGCTGTCACCATGACCGTCATTAACACCTGTGACGATTACCTAGTCCAAAGTGCAGCCCTTAGAGCCACTGAAATGATGCACATCTGTAATCCAAGCACTCTGGATGGAGAGCAGAAGTTCAAGGTCATCCTGGGCCATAAGGCAAATTGGAGGATATCCTGGGCTACATGAGACCATGTCTCCAAAAAAAAAAAAAAAAAAAAACAGAATTAAAAATAACCCAAACACACACAAACAAAATAACCTTCACGAGGCTGGAGAGAGGGCTCAGTGGTTTAGAACACTGGCTGCTTTTCCAGAGGATCCAGGTTCAGTTTCCAGCATCCATGTGAGGGAGCTCCCAGCAGCTGGTAGCTCCATCTCCAGGGGGAGCTGACATCATCTTCTGGACTCTGCAGATACTGCACACGCGCGCGCGCGCGCACACACACACACACACACACACACACACACACACACACATACACGCACACACACACGGGGGGGGGGGGGGCCGCATTGCAAAAGTGTGGGTGGCGTCCCAGAGGGTCTTCACCCGGGTTGAGCCCCACGGCCCGATTCTGTGGAACTGAGAACAAGTGTGTGAATGACAGGATGACTGCTCACCTGGGTCACGCTCGCTCGCTTCAAGCTGAAAGGAACACTGGAGGCCAAAGTTTCAGCAGTCTGTTCTTAATACAAGATATTGGCTGAGCACCTACTGTATGCCAGGCCTACAGTGCTGTGGGGAAGAAAAACAAAAACAAAACAAAAACAGAGCTCTGGCTTAGGGCTGGCCCGAGAGGGGAGAGCTGGGGAGGGGCAGCGAACCTCCTACCCACTGTGGGCGACGACTCCGAAGATGTGGTCAGTTGCTGATGTCTGAGATCAATTCCGGAGGAAGGCAGAGGTCCCACTAGTTTTTTGGAATCTCTCCCAATTTCTGGAATCCATAGATGGACGGGGAACTCATCTGCTCACCAGGCAGCCCACCTCGTGATCCTTACTAGAATATTCTAGTGAGTTTGCTGGTGACCCCACCATCCGTCATCTGAGCTCGGTGCTTTGTCATTTTTAGGTCTCGGCCGGCCCGTACCCCGTCACCTGCCTCGGGACCTGGCTCCGGAGGCCTCATGGCCGACAGCCCAGCCAGCTGTCTGCTCTCTTCTTGTCTCACCTGACAAGTCAGGCAGCCTGAGTCACGGCTCATCTTCCCCAGCCCCACGTGGAGGCTGGGTGTGTGCCAGGGGTATGAGCTACCAGCCAGGGTGCCCGCCAATCAGGCCAAAATGAGTCCATAAGCTGCCCCGAGGATTAGGCCTAAGAACATTCTAGAATCCCACACTCCACTTTGGAGCTCCCGAGGGGGCAGACCGCAGCGGAAGGGCGTGTTATTCAACCACGTGTGGGGAAACCTGTCTTGCCTGAGGATAATGATACAGTAATTATTCAATCATCCAACGGGATGTGGGCCCGTCAGCTGCTGCAGCCCCAGCCCCTGGGATAACGCCCAACACACAGTAGGCACTCCAAAAGTTCTTATATTAAATAAAGGCACAAACAATAAGAGAGCTGCCTCGATTCGTCAGGTGCGTGGCATAAACAATAACACCTTTTACCATTAACATACACTAATCATAATTTTGAAAAGATCACACCTTCATTTCCATCTCCACCAGATAGGCACCGCTTACATCTGCCCTTATATCCCTGCACACAGTAGGTTTTCAATGAATACCGTTACCCAGAGGCAGGTGCAGGACATCTATTTATTCTCTCATTGCTCAGACAGGGAGGCGAGATTCCCCAGGAGGCCTCCTACCGCTGGGTCCCACTCCCCAGCAGTGAGGAGGAGGAGCAGGGCCAGGGTCTTGGGGAAGGTGGGGGGGGAGTGGGGGGAGTGGGGGGAGTGGGGGATGGACGACAACACCACACTTTTCCACTCTCCAATCCCAGGCTCATCTCAGCTGTTGTTCACTCCAGCTGCGGCAAAGCCCAGAGAGGGAGAGGTACCTGCTCGAGGTCACACAGGTCTCCTGACTCCATGTCCAGTGCTCTTTCTGGCCCATCCCCAGCAGTGGCTGCACACTGGAACCCTGAGATCAGCTGGGGCACAGGTGGGCCAGGAGAGAAGGCCTCAGCAACCTGACCCCACATACCTAGTGGCAGGCTGTAATTTCTTACTTGGCTGTGTGTCTTTTAGAACTGGCTTCCTGTCCTGGAGCCTCAGTTGTCCTGACTCAAAACAAGGGGCCGGATGTCGTCTACTTTGCAAATGGCACGGTGGGAAGCCATGTGTCACTCAGTGTCAGGGAGAAGAAAACTTCTTTGAGCCTCAGTTGCTTTATCTACAAATAAAGCAGTTACTAAGCAGCTGTCTTGTGGAGCTTGTGAGATTTGTTTGGGGGCAGCGCGGGCATCCATCCTGGCACATAATAAATGCTCACTTAAAGCTCCCAGGGTGGCACTGTGAAGGGCCATATTCAGATCCAGCAGGCAAGGCCTAGGTACAGAAGACCCATGGTTGCAGTCCTGACTCCAGGCCATCCCAGCCAGCTGGGGGAAACCTGAGCCACCTCCGGCTCCCTGGCAGAAGCTGCCACAGCCACCACAGCCCTCGGGAATGAAAGAAAGGTCAGAGTCTAGGGAAGCAGGATTGGCACGATGCTGGGAGGGCTGCCCGGGGGCTGGCTAGCCACCCTCACCTCTCTCCGCTTTCCAGGGGAAGCCTGAGCATGCTGAGCCTGGGTGCGCCCCCCCACCCTGCCCAGGGCTTGGCCTCTGGGCCCCGTGCTGAGCCGCCTCCCAGCCTGCCCCTGGGGAGGGGCCACCTGGTGTCAATTAAGGCCCTGAGTCGCTCGGCCGCACCACGCAGGGCCCGCTGATTAGAGCGGCAGTCTCTCCAGATGGGGAGCACAGATTGAGGGGCGACACCACCATGGCCGGGGGAGGCCTCGCAGGAGCCCGTGAGTAGCGGGTGGGGACTCTGTCCCCTGGGTGGGAGGGAAGCTGGGTGTGCGCGTGGGCACTGGGCATCAGGGGAGGGGGCTCCTCCTCCGGCAGAGTTTTTCTCCGGAGGCCTTTCCGGGCCTCCCAGCACCCTGGACCCCCTTCTCCTCAGCCTCACCTCAAGGAGACCCCAGGGGACCGTATGCCATCCTGTGTCCTTCCTCGAGTCATGCACTCGCAGAGGGCACCCCCACGCTGCCTCTGGAGGAGGCATGAAGGGTGGATGAGGGACTAGCTCAGACCCGAGGCTATTTGGAGGAGTTCCTCCCTCCCTCCTGGACACCCCAGGGAAGGCTGTCTCCGAGTCAGCCTGGGTGGGCATCTAGAGCTGTGTTCCTACAACCTGCTGGCTCCAGAGCCCATGCTGGGGGGGTGGCTGTACCAAAGCTGCTCTTCACAGGGGGAGGCTACGGCTCCAGATGCCATGTGTCCCGGGGCACAGAAGGCCAAGCCAGGTCCTGGCCCTGCACCTGCTTCTAGGGCCACTGGTTCAGCTTGGTGGGCTCTGGACTGCTTCCTAACTCCCTATGGGAAGTTGCTCCCCTAGAGGGGCAGTGTATGGGGCAGCTGCCTGCCCGTGGGACAGACTCCAGGGAGGGTGCCACTGAGACCTGCCCGATGTGAGGCCACTCGCGATTGGTCCCCGGACTGGGTCTATGCAGCCTCAGCTCCTGGCTGGGAGAGGTTTCTGTAGCCATGGGAGGGTCTTCTCGGGTGGCACCGGGTGGCAGCACCTGGCACTACTGCCAGTGGTGGTTCTAAAGTTGGAGAACACCTGGGCAGGACCTAGGAAAGTAAAGGCAGCTGTCTACGTGCTGGAACAACAGGCATGCCCTTGGCTGCCCATTTCTGAGTTCACACAGCCAACGTCCAGCAAGCTCCACCTTCCTCAGGGTCCAGGTCCCTTGGCGCGCATTTCCTATATAGCGTCTGTCGAGTGCATCTCAGAGAGTGGCTCTGAGGGGTAGGCTAAGAAGGAAGGACGGGTCACCCCTGTGACCAGCAGGGCACTGCGACGTGTCTTTCTGTGACTGCCGGAGTCTGTCTTTTGTGTTTGGAGGCTTTGGTGCCAAGTTGCGGAGGCTGCTCTGTCTAATGTTGTCCTTTTGCAGGGGGCGGGAGGGGGTGAGTCCCGGGGGATGCGGCACCCTATGAGTTCGCTGGCCGGTAGCTGCACCGCCCCCACCCGCATTGTGTGCTCATCTTGGGACTTAGCTGGCTCTCTCTCCCAGGCTCCTATCCAGCTGGTGATTAGTACCCCATGTCTGTGAGTCTGAGGCAAGCAGAAGAGGAGGACGAACCACAGAGAAGCCCCATTGCTTTCTGGGAAACACTGACCCTAGTTCATTTCCCCCATGAAAGGTCCTCCGCAGCCTCCTGCCACCCAGGACCTGGGCCTGACATAGGGATACAGTAGTGAGCCAAGACCTCAGTCAGGTCACAAACGCTTTACAGAGAAACATTTGTTCTCAGGACCGAATGACAAGGTAGCTTCCCCTGTAAGTCCTCTGCCATGAAGGCCTTCATTCCCACAGCCCACTCTGCACTGGGCAGTGTTCATTGAGTGTCTACGGTGAGCCAAACTCTGTGCTCACTGGTGCAGACACACCGAGGCATCCGAACTCGAGACTCCATCGTCCCTCCCCTCTCCCCACTGTCTGCAGCAGGACACCCATGTCCGGTCTGGAAGATGCTAAAGCAGATTGAAGTCCCTTCTTGGGGTCCCCTGGCAGCACCCATCAGAATGTCCCCAGGGTCCTCTGGGAATCAGTGGCTCTGGCCAGCGCCCAGAATTCAGTTCATGACCGACCATAATAGATCTTTTAGCATTTTGAAAATATCCACCTCCGGGACAAGGTGACGTTCCCGTGTGCCCATGGCTTAACTGCTGTTTTCTAAGGGAGAGTCTGATTGTTTGACTTGCTGCCTGAGCCTGCCCAAGGCATCCGCTTAGGTCACTCATTAAAGAGAAGGTGCATTTAGTGTTCCCACAAGCTGGACACCGCCTCGTGTGGCACATGAAATGACTCACCCACCCGGGCCCCTCCCCCACCCTCCAGCAGCTCCCCCAGCCCCTTCCCACCTGCTGTCCAGGGACCCAGGGACCCACACCGTGAAGCTCCACAACCAAGCTCCTCATGAGTTCCAGTCTCCAGCGGGACCTAAGCGATTTTCTTTTCCTGGTGTTATTTAGTTCGCCATGCTGGGAACGGAACTCTGGATCTCGAATGCTAGGCAAATTCTCCCACTAAACTAGAGCCCCTGCCCTCTTGGTTCATTTGTTTTTTTTAATATAATGTTTTTATTAACTGTTTAAAAATTGTATACATGCACACAATGTATGTTGACCATATGCACCCTCACCCTTCCCAACTTCGTGTCATTCTTTTTTTTTTTTTGTTTTGTTTTTTTTTAATAACCCACCAAGTCTAGTCTGCAACTGCCTGTGTCCTCATAGGTGTGGGGGAATCCCCTGGAGCATGGCCAACCTAAGCCCCTGGATTTCTGAGACAGGGCCTGCCTCCTCCTTCCCTATGCCAGGATGATGGGCGGGCTCTGCCACGCCTGTATCTGAACACTCTCTTGTCTAGAGCTGGTGATGGAAGGTGTGGGCAGCGTTAAGGGGGTGGGGGTGGGGCCTGCGGGGAAACAGCGGAGAGCTTTTCATACATTGCAGGCAGACACGGAAAACTTTTGCCCAAACAAAATTCTGGGGAAATGGATTAGGAGTCCAATGTTCCAGGAGAAGCCTGAGAGATGGAGGGAGGTCTTGCCATCTCAGTCCCCATTTGAAGAGTCCTGAGGTTCCCCTGGTGATCCCACTGTGGTAACCAGGCAACTGACAAGTCCCAGGCCAGCCAGGGGGACATGGCAGGTGAGGCTATCAGGCAGGTGAGGACAGCAGTGACCTTGAAGTGGGAAGAGACCCTGATAGTACCTGAGAAAGGCAGACTCTTGGGAAGACAGACAACACCCTCAGACATCTGTTCCTGTATTCATTCAACAAACAGCTAGTAAACTCCTGTTGTGTTTTGGGATTTGGGCTATATGCCGGTGGGGGGGGAGGTGCAGAGAACACAGCCCAGCTGATCTCCTTGGCACAGAAGGAGGTGCTGTGTGTAACATTAGCTGGAAGAGGGGTTAGAATCTGATCAGAGCTCCTCCAGGGGTCGTGATGATAAGTGGGTGAACCCAGCACACCCCAGCAGAAAAGGGATTGCCTCAGGTCTGAATTCGTGGAAGGAGGGCTACCTGGACAAGGGTGCAGGAGAGGTTACACTGGGCACTGAGCAAGGCTGGGACCAGCCTCGACCTGGTCCAGGGGGCTCTGGGAAATGAAGTGCATCTCAGAGTCACACCACCCAGAGGCCCAAGCGCGTCAGCTCAGTACCAGGTCAGTTGTTAGTCACTGGTCAAGCTGTCCCCAGCGGTGAGGGGGCCATGGGCAGAGGAGAATGTCAGTTTCCCAGGTAAGCCAGCCACCTTCATTTCAAAAGACACAGAAGCTGGGCCACAGGTTCACTGGCCCGTCAAAGGCCACATGTTTGAGACATACGCGTCACCCACCACACGGAGCGGTTTCTAGATTGAGGGTGAAGATGCACATGGAGGTAGAGGAGGATCGTGTAGCGCTCGTTCCAATGGAGAGAGTCAAGGGAAGCCAATGGGAGTACCAAACCTAGCGTGGGAAGTCAGGGGAACGATAAGGAAGAGTTTGGAGCCTGAGTTCAAATCCCAGCCCCTCCACTTAGTGGGCCTTTGTTGTTGAACCAGTCCCTTGGTTTTCAGGACCTGTGATTCCCTGGCTATGGGGTGTGGATGCCATGTGGCCCCTCTCCTGGCATGGTGGGTGCAATGTGTGTATAAGTTACATGATCCAGTTTCTGGATGATGCAAAGGGCAGTACTGGAACACTGAGAGTCCAACCACAGGGAGCCCCTCACTGTGGAAAATCCAGGGCCTTTCCTCCCCTGAACCCAAAGTACAGGCATCAGGGCTCTGTGTCTCAGTGGAGAGGTGAAGGATCATGGCTTAGTTCAGTTTCTGTTGCTGGGATTAAACACCGTGACCAAATCCCCGAAGGAAGGAAGAGTATGTATTTGGTTGACGGCTTACCAAGACAGGAACTTGGAGGCAGGAACCTGGAGGCAGGAAGCTGGAGGCAGGAACCTGGAGGCAGGAAGCTGGAGGCAGGAACTGAAGCAGTGCCCTGCAGGAATGCTGCTCTCCGGCTTGCTCGCCATGGCTTGCTCAGCTTGCTTGCTTTACATACAACCCAGGACCCAGGGATGGCACTGCAAACAGTGAGCTGGGCTAATCCATCGTCAATCAAGAAAATAGAGGCCAGGCTCATGCCTGTAGTCCTAGCACTTGGAATGTAGAGGCAAATAGAGACTTCCTGACTGGCCTGGAAATCTCTTATTTAGACTTCAGAGCCAGCCTGGTCTAAATAAGAGATTTCCAGGCTAGTCAGGGCTACATAAAATTCATCATTGTCATCATCACCATCACCATCACTGGCTGGCTAAAAAGATGGCTCAGTGTTTAAAAGCACTTGTTGCTCATGCAGAGGACCAGAGTTCAGTTTCCAGCACCCACATGGTAGCTCACAACCATCTGTGACTCCAGCTTCAGGGGCTCTGATGCCCTCTTCTGGTCTGTGTGTGCATCATGCACGCACATGGTGTGCATACAAAAAACACAGCAAAAACACTCATACATCTAAAATAAAAATAACTGTGTCTAAGAAAAAAATATAATGTCCCACAGTCTTGCCTTACAGTCCAGTCTGATGGAGGCATTTTATTAATTGGGGTTCCCTCTTCTCAGGTGACTCTGGCTTGTGACATCTGACCCCCAAAGTAAGCAACACAGCATGTGTGGGGGAGGGGCTTGAGTTCAGCTAAGAGCTAAGAGAGACAGAAGCCTGAAACCGCCAAGGGGGCCAGGGCTCAAGCTTTGCCCTCTCCTCATACCTTACACAAGCCTGAAGCGTTGACTAGGAAGGAGCCCACCTTGCCTGTCAGTCATCCATTCCCTCAGCCCGTGGTTCCTCATCATGCACTGGACCCCAAGGGTATGCATGAGTGTGAGCAAGGGTCCCCATATGCATTCGTGTGTGTGTGTGCGTGTGTGTGTGTGTGTGTGTGTGTGTGTGTGTGTGTGTGTGTGTGTGTCTCCATTCATGCAATTGTTCATTCACTCCTTTATGTGAAGATGGACCCTTGCTGTGTAGCCCAGGTTAGCCTCAAACTCACAACCTTCTTTGCCCCCTAAAAGCTGAGATATAGATTTGAGTACCCGGGTTCGTGTGTTTAATGGAACATTTACAGAAGTGGGAGGGTGTGTCTGTGTAAGGACATGGATGGAGGCTGTGTCAAGTGCTGTGGGAAGCCTGCACTGGTGCCCACGAGCCTGCCTGGCCATCTTTGCATGGGACCGTCTATGGATGTCACTGTATTTCCATCTACCTTTGCATTCTTGAACTCCAGAGAAACTCAAATCTCATTCCATTTAACCCTACCCACCGATCCAGTCAGTGTCTGAAAAACGACCCATCTCTAGCGTGCACCGCACCCCACAGTTTGTAGTCCCCCCCCCCATGTTATTCCTAGGGCCCTCCTAGGAGCCATATGAATATGGCTTCCTCCAGTTAAGAGGTATGGAAACCAAGGTCCATGGGCTCAGAGCTGGGCAGTGACAGGGCCTCTGAGTCACAGCAACAGGGTGGTGAGACCGCCGCTCTGACTGCGGGCCCTACCCTCCTAACCCGAGTGCTTGTGTGTCCAGTGAGATGTCGGCTGAAAGGCCACGTGTGTTTTCTAGATAGTTCCCTTTCTCTGCTGGTTTCTGTTCATTCATTGTGTTGTTTTTTGACCTCATTCATCCTGGTTCTTCTTCCTTTCCACTGGGATTAGACAAGGCTAGACCAACTACTACAACAACAACAACAACAACAACAACTTCTTCTTCTTCTTCTTCCTCTTCTTCCTCTTCTTCCTCTTCTTCTTCCTCCTCTTCTTCCTCTTCTTTTTCTTCCTCCTCTTCTTCCTCTCCCTCCTTCTCCTCCTCTTCTTTCTTCTCCTCTTCCTTTTCCTCCTCTTTCTCCTCCTCCTTTTGTGACTCAGTTTACTTACAGAACACAGAATGAAAAAAGAAACAGCTTTTCTGTAACATTGATCATGTTTCCAGAATAATAAATTATGAAGAGATATTTGATGCTTGCAGATAAAAAAAACATAATCTCCAAAAAAAAGAGCACATGTATTCAATGGGTCATACCTGTGGATGGAGAAAAGGAAACTCTGTTTGGAACTGTGTGATTTTTCTGGCCAGTGAGTCTGCTCCCCACTGGACTCCTGCCCTGACCCACTACCATGGGCATCACTCCTGCCCCTGCTGACCTTACCCTCTACCATGGGCATCCAGTGCAAAGCCATGGTCCTCCACATGCCCCCAGGGAGTGGGTGTCACTGAGAAGCAGATCCCCCACCTTGACTCACTGAGGAAGCTGCTATGGAAAGTCTGGGCCTCAAAGGAACTCCAAATGCCATTAAAATTAGTTGTTGAGAGAACATGAAAGGTTTTGACCACTCTCTCCTACACCACATATTCACTCCATCATGCCATACACACACACACACACACACACACACACACACACACACACACTCCCTTCTAATCAGTCATCACTTCCATTCACCCACCTAATCATTCATCCATCCACCCTTTTATTCATCTATCCATCTTTCCCTCTTTTTCCCTCCTTCCTGTTCATAACTTCTTCTGTCATCTGCTTAGTCATTGGTGTATCCATTCACTCATCCATTAACCAGCTCATGCATCCACTCACCAGCTCATGCATCCACTCACCAGCTCATGCATCCACTCACCAGCTCATGCATCCACTCACCAGCTCATGCATCCACTCACCAGCTCATGCATCCACTCACCAGCTCATGCATCCATTCACCAGCCCATGCATCCACTCACCAGCCCATGCATCCACTCACCAGCTCATGCATCCACTCACCAGCTCATGCATCCACTCACCAGCTCATGCATCCATTCACCAGCTCATGCATCCATTCACCAGCCCATGCATCCATTCACCAGCCCATGCATCCACTCACCAGCCCATGCATCCACTCACCAGCCCATGCATCCACTCACCAGCTCATGCATCCACTCACCAGCTCATGCATCCATTCACCAGCTCATACATCCATTCACCAGCTCATGCATCCACTCACCAGCTCATGCATCCATTCATTCATCCATTTGCTCATCCATTCACCAGCTCATGCATCCATTCCTGCATTGCCAATCGCTCAGCCACACATTCATGTATCCATCTGATCCACTTATAAATCTGTTCATCCATATTTACCTCTCTGTGACTGGGGTCCCCAAGACTAGCCCAGATCTGGTAACTTTCTAGGAGACTCATGGGTTTAGTAAAAGAAGGCAAAATAAAAACACATGGGGTGTGGCCCAAAAGTAATCACCAAGGTAGCCTCTAGAGACTATGTGATGAGATTAGGGGGCACATGTCGTGGGGACTGGGTCTGAGATAGCTTTGCAGATGGGATGGAGGGTGAGTGAGTCTCCTCTCATTTTTCCCCTTCTGCCTCTGGGTATCTTTCTAACTGTCCCCTTCGATGTCACATCAGATTATGCCCCTCCCACTTTGCATAGCCATCGCTAATCCTCTCCCCTGCTCCATGAAATAAGCAGGGCCGAGAATTACCCTTCACCTTGTTAACACAGCACAGCCAGAGCCTCAGCAAGGTCTGGAGCCTTCAAAGGGGCGCCAGCTGCGGCGTCTTTGGACAAGGCACGCCTTGAAAGGACTCAGATCCTCACAGACACATCCTCAGTGTCACCGTGAAATGTCCTCATTACGATGTCTAAATGGGTGCCCGCAGACACGCACGGTGGGTCCTCCCGCTCTGCCGTCGCCTGCACTGTCCTACAGCAAAGGCAGATAGACACGGTAAACACGATTGCAATTACGCAGCCAATAAAACTCGCCTTCAAAACACATGTGTGATGGGCAGCGTGACGTTTGGCTGCGACAAAAATCACTGCCTGCACTGCAAGTGTGGGATGTTCTGCCTAGAGGGTTCATCTTTTTGACTTTTGAAGAGCTTAATTAGCAGTTGTTTGGAGATTTGAGGGGGGCTGGGGTTTGGGGTTGTTTTCTTTTTTCCTTCCAAGGGTTTCTTTTAATCACCCTTACACTGGCACACCCGCCTCTGCTGTGGCAACTTGATTTTCCGCCTCATTTTCCTCCCTGAGATGAGACTCCTCTGTTCTCAAGGTGTAGCCGCTGTCCTATCCTCAGGCTTCACTGGGCACCAACAGGAGCCTTTCCACAGGGCATCCATGCTGTCCCCTTGTCCTTGTGTGGTAATTACAGTGCGATGGCTCGGGACAGTGGCTGTCACGGGCACAATGCAGAAGAGAGTCCAGAAGAGGCAGAGTTCAGCAACGAGATGCTCATCAGTCAGTCCAAGAGCAGGGGCCGTCTCCACCTCCAGACTAAAACAGCAAGCTAGTGTTTATGGCCTGCGTGGGTCCCAAGAAATCAAGTTCAGGATCATCTTGCAACAATGAGGAGCATGAAGGGATATACAAGGTCCAAAACAGTTGGGGGCATTTAGACTTGATGTCAAGGAGGGCTCTCAAGGCTAAATGGGAAAGAGAGGAGCAAGGGATGTGGAGCAAAATAGACTGGGTGAGGTGACACCCTGGTCATCCCAGCACTAAGGAGACAGAACCAAAAGGGTCATGAGTTCAAGACCAGCCTGGCCTATAGAGTGAGATCCAGGGGAGGAAAAGGGAAGGGAGGATAGACGGATGGACGGACAAATGAAGGACTAAGCAGGCTTTGAGCCTTGATGGTGACACCCAGAGCATGGGCTTCAATGTGACCTTCCCAGGGCCACCACCTGGGGATTTGGAAGAACCAACAGACAACTAAGGAAAGGGAAACCTCCACAGCTTCCCTAGGCCTGCAGGGAGCTGGGCTTGGCTCCGCCCGACTTGTCTGGCCCTTGCTTCATGGGCTAGATGAGGGTGGGGCTGAGCTTGGCAGCATGGACGGGTGAGTCAGGCAGACATGTCCTGAGGATGAGGCAGCCCACAGTCTCAACCCTAGCTGTACACCTCAATGGCCGTGTGGTCTGGGACTCGTCCCCCCACACAGCTGGGAGTGTGTTTCCTAGGTGGTAAATGGGAGCTGATGGGTCACCCCTTCCTGTGTTTATGGCCAGTGTTTTGTGGATGACACTCGCAGGGGTTTAGGCAGCGGGCTTGCAGGAAAAACCGTCACCATGACTCTGACCTGTACCGTGGTCACGGTGATTCTCTCTTCAGTTTACGTTCCCCATCTACCATCCATCTGGTCCCAGCCTCCGGCAGCTTGCGGATCCTGGGAGCACTGACAGACGCCTTGACCTCATGACTCTTCTAACCCAGTTTCTCATCTTCCTCAGTGACATAGAGCTCTCTCGGAGCAGTGGTGTGTGTGTGTGTGTGTGTGTGTGTACACACACATACATGCATGTAGAGGCCAGAGGTCAATGTCAGTGTCTTCCACTTTATTTTTTGAGATAGGGACTCCCACCAAGCCTAGAGGTTGCTGACTAGCTAGACTGTCAGTCCAGTGAGCTTCAGGGATCCACATGTCTCTGCCCACTCCCTAGCCCTGGGTTCGCAGAGGGGCACCGTCACGCCCAACTTTTGCATGGGTGTTGAGGCTCCGAGCCCAGATCGTCAGAGCCACACTCGCAGGGCACCAGAGTATAACGCTCGGGATTGCGCACGAGCTGTTTTGAAACACTGTGATCCACAGCTTAGCACTTACCTTAAAGAAACAAACCCCGTGAGCAAGCATGTGTTTCTGTTAGCACATTGGTTAACAGAACCTAGCTGGGAGCCTGACAAACACCGTCATTTTATGTTGTCGATGGGGGTGCAGGCCTATCAGTACGGGGGGAGGCTGAGGAGGGTTAGGAATTTGAGGCCAGCCTGGGCTACACAGTGAGACATGCCCCCCTCTGCCCCCGCCCCGCCCCAGTCTCAAAACAGACAATAACAATAGCAAGCTGTGTCATCTTGAAGCGGGAGGGGGGGGAATATAAATATCTTGGGGTATTTACGGTAAGTGTAAAGGGACAGGAAAAGCCTCCAAAGTCTTAGTTCTTTGGGAGACAAAGACACGGGGGTTGAAAATAGTCCTGTGGCTTTTGTTTCTTTAAAGACAGCAAATGCTAGGTTTCAGAAAGAGGCTAGTGTGAAATAAAGACGTAGATTTTCTTGTCCACGTTAACGACCCCTCTGAATTGTGTCCCAAGAGCCCATGTTCTGTGGCGGATGATGGGAGCCACCTGTCTGATGAGTCGCCATCAGCTGAACAGATTTATCTCTTCTTGAGTACGCAGAGGTTTTCCTCTGAGAACAGGCACACGGTGGGAGTGGTCCGTTAAGATAAACATCTTAGAGCAGGGAGGATGGCTCAGTGGTTACAGTGCTTGCTCTGCAAGTGTTAGGTCCAGAGTTCAAATCCCTAGAACCCACTGTACATGTTGAATGGGCATGGTGGCCTGGCTGTAATTCGGGAGGCAGAGACAGGGGACCCCTCTCCCCAGGGTTTGATTGAGAGATCCTGCCTCAAAGAATAAAGAGCCATTGAGGATGTTTAAATACATTGAGTGCTGTCCTACACACACACACACACACACACACACACACACACACGTGCGTGCACACATACGCCCCCTCCAACGAGTGTTCTACACATACCAATGCCCACACATGCACACACAGAAATGGAAAGTTTTCACCCTGCCTCCCAGCTCACGTCCTTCTGTTTCTAGTTATTCCCTCTGCCGTTCCCTCCGAGGCTCTCCATACCACGCCGACACTTGATGTCTATCAATTCACAGACCCGAGACCGCATCTCTTGACATTTCTTGCTCCATCCACACAATCTAGGTCTGTCACTATTTTTAGTTTCGAATTGGTTACCGTGGCAACTTTGAGGAATGCTTTTACACTCTTGTTCCTTACTCTATTCACAACCGGAGGTATATTTTGGCTCCTCGCCGTTTCAGGGGTGATGTGGGGGCTCCACTTCTTACCTTGTCTCTTTTCCCTACACTGCCAATGCTGATATCTAGGACTTGTGTGTCTCATTACATTTATTTATATTATGCCTGTGTGTGTGTGTGTGTGTGTGTACACATGTGGTATACTGAAAACCACACAGGTACCACAGCACACATGCAGAGGTCAGAGGACAATGTGTGAAAGTCAAATCTCCCCCTTGATCTCCATGTGGATTCTGGAGCTTATATTCACATCATCCTTGTTGGCAGCAAGTACCTTTGTACGCCGATCCATCACACCCGCCTGGATAGATGGATAGATCCTGCCTTACTTACGGTTCTCATTGCTGTGATGACCCATGATGACCAAAGCAACTTGGAGTTGAAAGGGTTTGTTTGGCTTATACTTCTACCATTCATTGTCAAAAGAAATCCGGACAGGACCCCAAGGCAGAAACCTGGAGGCAGGAGCTAATGCCGAGGCCAAGGAGGGGAGCTGCTCACTGGCTTGCTCAGCCTACTTTCTTATAGAACTCAGGGCCACCAGCCCAGGGATGGTACCACCCACAATGGGCTAGGTCCTCCCCCATCATCACTAATTAAGAAAATGCCCTACAGGCTCACCTACAATCCAATCTTATTAAGGCATTTACTTCATTGAGGGTCCCTCCTCTCTGACGGCTTTAGCTTATGTCAAGTTGACATAAACTGGATCTAGCATAGGTCCCATGTCCTCGAGGGAATTCTATGTTCCTAGGAAGTGGGGGCCTGGTTCAGTTTCTTTTGCACCATGAAGTACAGTGCCTGGCTTATGGGTTACCATCACTATGAGCTCTGCTCTGAGAATACAGACCTTGACCTGGAGAACAAGTGGGAGGATGCACTACAGGACTGACCCAGACAGGTGATGGTTTAGAGGGGTAATAGACAATGGCAGACAGACAGAAAGACAGGTTGGTAGGTGGATGTATGCATTGTAGATGGAGACATCTACAATGAATGTGTAGATGGATGCATTGATGGTGTGTGGATAGATGTATGTATGTATGTATGTATGTATGTATGTATGGATAGATGATAGATGAGTGGATGGTTGGATGGATGGATATATGAAGGGATGTGTAGATGGATGGTGCATAGATGACTGAGTGCATTGGTCCAAAAACACTGGCAGGGCTACTGTCACCATGATTTTGTGCGTCAGTGATTGTCCCCTGGTCTGGGGGCCTGAGTTTACCATTAAAACATTATGGAAGCATTTTCAGGGTGAATGTGAATGGCTGCCGGGGTCATGAACTCACCTCCTGACTTCATCACTGGCTTTTCTTTTTTTTTTTTTTTTTTTTTTTTTTTTGGTTTTTCGAGACAGGGTTTCTTTGTGTAGCTTTGCGCCTTTCCTGGAACTCACTTGGTAGACCAGGCTGGCCTCGAACTCACAGAGATCCGCCTGCCTCTGCCTCCCGAGTGCTGGGATTAAAGGCGTGCGCCACCACCGCCCGGCTTATCACTGGCTTTTCAACAAGTCATAAAATGGTTCTGGAAAAAAGGCAGAAGACCAGGCTGTTTGTGATGATCCTCAAGTATGAAAACCTCTTTCCAGCTACTGTTCCTAATTTCAAAAGAGAGCCTACATCCTTGGAAAGGCCCTCTTTCTACATTTATTATTTATTAGTCTGGTGCAGGGGCAGAGGGTGGCACACATGTGCCACAGCACAGATGTGTAGGTCAGAGGACCACTTTTCAGAAATCAGTTCTCTTCTTCCACTGGATGGATTCCAGGGATTGAACTTGGGTCCTCAGCCTTAGTGACAAGTGTCTTTACCCATTGAGCCATATCAACGGCTCCAAAGCCCCTTTAGTTCCAGGCTCACAGCCCCTGGTGGCAAAGTCAAATGTAACTTCAGCTCAAAGTCTTTTGTGAGCACAGCCTGGACCGTGGCTCTCTCTCCCCTTCTACCTTCACTACTATGAGCCTATGATCCAGCAGGGTAGGCCCACCAGCATTTCCCCTGGCTCAGCATGTTGCCTCTTCCCCTTGCTTTGCTCAACCTGCTTCTCTGTGGAAGCCATTCCCCCCACAATGCCCCCTACTGGTCCCTCCTGCCTTGACTTAGACATCCCTTCTCCCACCAACCCTTCCCTGGCCCTCCTAGGCTGTGTACCACAGCCTCTTGTGCTCATCCCTATGGTGACCCAGATCATACTGGATTCGGAGTACTAACGGTCTTATCCACTCCTCTACAGTGTAAGTTCCTTTAAGACAGCATGTGGAGACATGCGGTGCCTTGCAAAGTGCCTGGAAGCTAGGGAGGATTTAGTAAAAATGTTCTTGGTAGGTGCATGGCAGGTGGCTGGATGGCTGGATGGGAGGGCAGATAAATGTATAGAATGGTGGTAGGTTTGGAGGAGTGAGTGGGCAGATGGTTAGATGGGTGGGTAGTCAGAGGGATAGTAGGAGGAAGGAGAGGGAGGGAGAGAGGGTTAGATGGATGTGTGGAGGGACAGGTGTAAGGAGAGAGAAAGGGATGTGTGGGTGGGTGGATGGATGGTAGGTTGGTAGGATGGATGGATGGATGAATGGATGGATGGATGGATGGATGGATGGATGGATGGATGGATGAATGGATGGATGGATGGATGGATGAATGAATGGATGAAAGGATGGATGGATGGATGGATGGTAGAGTGGATGGATAGATGGATTGATGGATGGATGGATGAATGGATGAAAGGATGGATGGATGGATGGATGGATGGATGAATGGATGAAAGGATGGATGGATGGATGGTAGAGTGGATGGATAGATGGATTGATGGATGGATGGATGGATGGATGGATGGATGGATGGATGGATGGATGGATGGATGGTAGAGTGGATGGATAGATGGATTGATGGATGGTTGGATATTAGTGGAAGTATTAAGGCAAGTCCACGTAGTTAAAAGGGAGGTTTATTTTGTGGGGTAACTAACAAGTAAAGGGATGGGTTACAGAGTCCAGGAGAGGTGAAGTGCAGTCCAGCAGTGTTCTCTGGAGAACTCTGCTTGGTCTACATCCAGAATCCAGGATCCAGGAGCCAAGAGAGCCGGCACATCTGGATCTCAGGTCTTAAGGGCTTCTGTCTTGGCCTGACTCGTGGGCGTGACAGTTACCAGAAGTCTCAGTGGGGGTAGTACTTACTTCCAGGTCAAAGCTGGAACAGCTACCCGCTACGGATGGATGGATCGATGGACGGACAGATGGACGGATGGACTGATGGATGGATGGATGGATTAAAATATGAGACGGTTCCATAGATAACTGAAAAGTTTACTTTTCAGTTAATGGACATGTGCCATTAAACACCTGTCATGGATGACTTGATTGGCCCCATTGTGTGCATCCCTGAAGTTACATTCTTACCCCAATTCCCCCAGTTGTTCCAGTAACCCAGGAAAACTCTGTCATCAGACAGAATATCATTGTCTAGTGTTTGTAAGGCTCTGAGAGTTTGAGCAATATCACAGAACAAAGAAAAAGGGGGAAGAAGAGAAGAGGAGGGGAAAGAGAAAGAGAAGCAGAGAGAGACTGTCTCTGAGTTGTCCTGGAATAATTGTAGCTTTTGCAGTTTGGGGTCTCAGTATTGAGGGCATTTACGATTGAGATTGTATGCTGCATTTTCTTTTAATATCTGGTTGAGCAATGAACATTTCCCAGAGATCTTCCTGCTCCACCATCTATGGTCGGGGCTGAAGACAGGGAAATGGGGAGCCATTGCCTCCCGGGAGCTTCCAGGGGGGCAAGTGCTGGACGCACATGTGTACCCATTCAGTGACACTGTGGCCATAATAACAGTCACAGCCATTTTTGGGCTAAGTTGGAGAAAGAAAAGAGACCCGGGACCCTGTTGGGAGAAGGAAAGGGAGGAGCTCTTCTGTGATGAGCTTTAATGACAGCTGGCTTCCCTTCATAGCGGCAGAAGGGAGTCCAGGAGGGGTTAAGTGGGTAATTCAAGGTTACTCAGCTGATGAGCGGCATGGCCTGATCTCCACTTGCCTCTGCGAGCCAGACTGTTAGCCACTCCACAGCCTCTGGGGCCGCATGAAGCTGCTCCCACAGAGGCACTGAGAACACCCAAGCAAGGGAGGCGGGAGGGAATCACTCACCCTGGAGAAGGTGGGGACACTTCGCTCAGGAGGGGACACCCAGCTGGGTGGGATTTCTGGACCTGGAGTCAGATGTCCACAGGTTTAGAGAGGGATTGTCCTAGGACTTCTGATGTCTTTGTGAGTGTCTTACTGGAGACTCTGACCAAGAGCAGGGTGGGCGTTCCTCAGCTAGGTCACCACGTGGCTCCATCCTCAGCTGTGAGGTACCAAGGCTGGAACCCAGCTTGGGAATGAGATCATCTTGACTTGGATTCACACATCTTGGATATTCATGGGACAGGCAGGTACAGAACTCAGCATCCGTCTTCCAACTGGACCTCTCTGGGCTTTGATCTCCCTTTAGAAACTGAAATATCTACTTTGGCAGATTGTTGCTAGAACAGGGAATAGATAATGTCTATCAGCCTGACGCGTGGGGGGAACACCTTCAATGGCAGATCCCTTCTTCCGGCTCCTGGGCCTGAGCAGACCACAAGGATCCATCTCAGATGATCCCTTTATGTAGAGGTGAGCCCTCTGAGAACCTGACAATAAATGATGCACATACACCCTGAACCATGTGTGCCATATCAGGACATATGAGGACCAGAGCACCTGTGCCTGGCTCAGACCTCAGGGGCTGAAGGCAAGGGTTCAAGCTGGACAGTTTCCCATAGCATTTTACTGACCTTGGATCTGGGAAACCCAAATGTACCTGGGACAATTTTGTTTGAAGCCTATGACCAAGTGAGAAAAAGTTCCAGGGCTGTCTGTGGGTTGGTAGATGCCACCACTTCCTCCAGGGATCAGAGGGTCCCATGTTCCTTGCAATAGGCTTTTCTCTCTGGGCGCATCCACATCTCCCCTTTCTTTTTAAATTTTAAACACTGTGTTCTTTACGTTTACAATTCACATCATGGTGTCTTGGTACACATCGTGGACTGGTAAGGGTCACCAGTCTCTACTCTTTCAGTAACTTTTGTGTGGGATGGGTGTTAGGAGCCCCTTGAACCTCTCTGATCTAAAATGAACAAAGAAGCGTGGAGTGTGAGAAGCGCCACCCCTCATGTCTGTGAGCCTTGCCTGCTGCATCCTGCTTTGCTGCTACGGTGGATCCATGCACCTATGTCCCGTCCAGGAACCTGGAACCTCTGGATGCCATGGCCCCACCTTCTCTGAGGGCGTCCACCCCAAAAACCCCATGAATGCCAGAAACTAGCATTAGACCCTGTACACACTCACTCTGTTCCTCTACCACAGACCTAGGGTAGCTTCACCTGTAAAGGACACACAGGGCATGCAGATAAACAATCACTAATAATACAGAAGAACCAAGCTATCTGCGCGGTAGAATGAACGGTATTAAAGCATAGGAATTGTTTCCTTCTACAATTGTCCAGTTAGTATTTTGGACCACAGTTGCCCAAAGGTCACTGAAGCTGTGCCATATGAAACCATAGGTAAGAGAGGGACAAATTCAAAGTTTCATATATAAACAAAATTCTGCAGCGTCTTTTCTGTACCTGGATTTTCTCACTTCTCGTGAAGAGTCCTTTGTGCTCATTAGTATTGTTTTAGCAAACAAGGTCATGGGTCCCGACTCTCAGTCTTACAGATGGAGATGATCGATGTCCAGTTAGGTGAGGTCACTCACCTAGAACCTTTTACAAAGTGATGCACTCAGGATTTGAACCCAGGTCCATTCGGTCCTACAAGTCACGTTCTCAATGTAAAGAGAACTTGTCCAGGGCCAGCTGTCACTCCTACCCCAGGGACAGTGTCACCAAGCGCTGTCTCTCTCGAAGCAGAGCTCCCAGGGTTAGAACAGAAGTGGAAAATAGTGGGGGCCCCCTAAGAACTAAGAGGGAGCCACTGAGCTAAAACCTCTTCACACTGAGGGTCCCAGCTCCAAGGTCCTCCAAGGTGTCCTGGGCAGAACCTCAGGGACGGTGGTTCACAAGCAGTTCTCTTCACCATTAATGACAGCGCCCGGGTAGTTGGTCGTCTTCCGGAAGTCTGGGACTGTCTGCTGGCAGGAGGGCCCAGTGGGCCATGCATTCATCTCTAATTTGTTGCCTGACGTCTTTGGAAGGGGTGCAAATAGTGGGTTCTCCCTGCCATGACGCTGATGGCTGAAGAACAATGTGCCAGGTTGACAGTCCAATGGCGATGTCGTCCTCTATACAAAGCCACCAATGTCGTGAGGGGCGGGTGGAGCTCAGCCCTGCATCCTCAGGGTTGTTTACTTGAACAGCCATATCCATCAGGCAGAGCCTTTGCTGGGGGACACTGTCACCACTGTCCTCCCCGCTCAAGGGACACAGGGAGCCATCAGGCATGAAGAGAGAGAGAGGAGGTGGACCCCAGCGTCATTAGACTGCTCAGGCCTGGATATATCCGTAGCCAACCTCTTCTTAAGTCCAGAAGGACCAGGGGTCACCCAGAACATGCCTGGCATCTCTGAGCATCCTCTGTGCTTCTAAAATGTGAGGGGGAATTGGGATGTGGGGTGCCAACCCTCTTGAGTAAGAGGTGTGTTCATATTCTAGGTCAGCTCTGACTGTCTTCCTCATGCCACTGTGACAGAATATCTGAGACAGTGAACTTGTGAAGAGGAAATGTTTAATCTGGCTCATGTGTTGGAGGCTCCAGGCCAACTGACCCCATCACTTTGGTCCCAAATTGTGATGGCATAGATCATGGTAGAGATGTATCATGACCGAACTGCTCACCCTGCTGCTGTTAGCCAAAGAAAGCAAAGAGGGTGATAGTGCTTAGTTTCCTATGCTCCCAGTGACCCAATGGGCATTATTCCCCCCAGATCCCATCTCTGAAAGGCTCTGCTCCCAATACTACAGCCCCAGGGACCAGGCCTTTAACACATTGCTTTTATGCTCTGGCAGCTGCCGAAACGCTCCCCATAGGCTCATTTGAGAGCGGCCCTTCGCCTCATGTGTCTAAGGTCCAGAAGTCCACATTCTAAGTGTCACAAATTTCGATTCCTTCTGAAGGCCGAGGACACGCTCTCACACAGACGGGATTGGAGCAGGAGCGCGCGAGCGCTGGGGGGGGGGGGGGAGGGAGGGAGGGAGGGAGGGAGGACAGCCCTCATGAGGCTTATACTTCATCACGTTGGCTGCTGTATGGAACCTGAGCGGGAATGAGACAGCAGCCATGACAGGCGGGAGGCATCCGTGGTAGTCCTGGCAGGAAATGGTGGTGAGCTAAGGCCTTCAGATAGAGCTAAGGAATGGAGGGCCTAGTCTGGTGGAGGGTGTTGGAGCAAGCACACAGGGAGGTTTAGACACTGCCCATTGTGAATCCCGAACATGCAAGGACTCGTTGGGCCAAAGGATCAATTTATTTCACCCTCTTTAAAGTAAGGCCCATTGCCCATGTCATGGCTGATGTCACAGCTCGAAAAGGCATCTGCTCACGAGGTCATGAGGATACAATGGGACGCAGATTAAGTATGAACTGCTGTGTATTGGCTGCTCACTCTCCAGCCAGCGGGACTGTTTGTAAGGTTCTATAACTTTGGGGCGGGGGGAGCGGCTAACAGAAGGAAGTAGATCACTGGAGATGGGACCTTGGGGGGTGGTAGCGGGCTGGTCCCTTCCTCCCTGCCCCTCCTGTTTGTTGTCCACCATGTTGTGAAGAACCTCTCCCATCAAAACCATGTTCTTCCTACATGTGCAGGTCCAGCCGCCTGAACTGAACACCCAGACCTTGAGCGGAATGGGTTCTTCCTCCTTTGGGCTGTTTCTGTGACATGTCTGGTCACAGCTGATAAAGCAATCAGGTTGGGGACTTGTAGGCGGAGGGGCAACACCCAGTCCCTGTCCACTCTTAGTTTCTTGCTTGGTCATTCTCTCTCTCTCTGGCACCTTCTTCATGCCAAGCTTTGGGGACCCAGTGACAAGATGCTGTCTCCACTCTTGGCAATATCTCAGGCTAGTTGCGGGGGAGGTATTGTACACAAAGGAGTAGGAGAATTGATCAGGCCTGGGCAAGGGCCTTTGGCTGTCCTGGGGAAGAGGAAACTCTGTGGGTGGGGACAGGTGATAAGAACAGCCCCCACCGGGATCCCCAGACCCAGCTGCCAGTCTGGACCTGGGACAGAGTAACCTGATCAGGCCTGGAAATCTCTCCCAGCCCTGGAAGGGACAGGCTATGTGAGTGTGTGTGTTGGGATAGGGACAGGGCACAGTCACCTAAATAGCCCAGGTCACGAGGTACATGGTGTGTGTGTGTGGCGCTGGGGGTGGGGTTGGGGGGGTGGGGGTGGGTGGGGGTGGGGGGAGTGCTGTGACAGCCACAGGAGTCACGAGATTCACATAGGAGGTGCCCCCAGCGCTGAGAAAGGGATGTGGAACCTGAAATGGCCCTGGGCCATCCTGAGAAAGGGCAGGGTGAAAATAGCCCAGGACTGTCAGAAGTCATAGGCTGGGACATGCTTCGGCTGGCACCTGACAAGATCTTTCAAACCTCAGACCATGTGCCTGCCCTCTGAACTTTCTGTACTTGGCTCAGAGAGAGTGCTTTATGGAGTGAAACCAAGAAGCAACCAAAGTGCCCATCCAGGACGGAGCTAACATGAGCTACAGCCAATCAATAGCTGCTGTGAGAGGGAGCATCTATTTCCTCTGGGGACAGATGCCTGATGGGTTATCCAGTCCCAAATGGTCAGCCCTAAACACATATACATACCAGTGGCACTAACTCACTAACTGAAACACACACACACACACACACACACACAGAAGTCATCATTTTGAGACAGAATAGGGAGACACAAGGGCGAACAGGAAGTGTGGAAATGACATCAATACAGTACCTGTGTGGGAAAGTCTCCAAATTAATTAATTAAAAACCAAGAGATCCAGTTGCCACCGCAGGTATGAGAATTTGAAGGAAGGTGCATTCGCACAAACAACTCTCAGAGACATCCCACGAGCGCAAAGAAATTTCGAGAAGGTAGTGAAGGACTAAAAATGTTGAAACACATTTGCACATTTACCCACGAGCAAGAGAGCGTTCTATATGCTTTATTGACACACAGTGGTGTCTGTCTGTCGAGAGCAAATGTGGAAGATAACCCGTGGGAGGCTGATGATGTCAGTTGCCTCCTCCAGGGAGCAGCCCCGTGGGTGGGGATTTGACACCTGGAGAAGATCTTTTTTTTTTTTTTTCCAGGCGATCCTCTCTTATATATGACAAAATTATTTCTAGTAATTGTATTATAAGAAGTATTATTTTCACTGTTTGTTCTTTGGTTTTAAACCGCTCATTTAAGAAGAATAAATTTCAATGTTAAAGATGCACTCAAACTCAGAAAACAGAACAGGTACGAACCAGAAATTAATGTTTAATAAAGAAACAAAGCACAAAAAAAATTGTAGCTTCTGACTCCTACCTACTCTTCAATTTTAAACACAAATTTTTCAGCTAGCAAAGAGGGACAGAAATAACTCTAGCTGGCTTCGTGTCTAGAATCACTATTTGTATAGCGTCTTCTGTGTAAACAGAGGGAGATACATTATTGCAGAGGCTGAAGCCCTGGGCTGAGGTTTCATGAACTCTGAAGCATTTCAAACTGTTATTAACTTGTAAACTTTTGTTACTATATTTATTTATTGTGCCACTGTATGTGTTTGTGTCTTTGTGTGTCTGTGTGTGTGAGCACGGTGTGTGTGTGTGTGTGTGTGTGTGTGTGTGTGTGTGTGTGTGTGTGGTCAGAGGACAACTTGCAGGGATCCATTCTTTTCTACTGTGCAGATCTCAGGATCAAGCTCAGGTCATTATGTTTGGCAGCAAGCGCCTTCACCTGCTAAGCATCTTGCCCACCAGTAGCTTTCAAACCCGAGAAAGAGTCCCATAGCTTGGACAGGTTGCACTGGGGATGGGTGACTCTCTGAACTTGGCCTCACATAGAATCCGATGTCTTGGAGAATGCCTGATAAGAAGGTGTCAGTTTGAAGCTCCTGGGTGAAAAAAAATCTCATGTAAAGCAACAACAGTTTCAGATCCAGACAAAACACTTTCCGGAGTGGGGAAGGGCTTTCAGAACCCTGCCATTCTTGAACTCGGTGGTGCACAGTGATAAAGGAAAGCACTTAGACTTTTCTGCCAGGCAACTCAGCTGCTTATTCCCAATAGCGTGGAGTGAAGAGCCTCAGCTTGGCCCCCAAGACTCTACCACTAGGAGGCTGCCCAGGACCCAGTGCAGAGCAAAGGAGACCTCAGTTTTATCTTCACAGGCTGGTTTTTCCAGCCTAGGAGTTAAGAATGTGTTGAACGGCCTGGCTTCTAAGCCTGACCTGGGGTGTATTGCTACACTTTCCCCAGCCTCAGTTTCCCCTTCTATAATATTGTTATATGGCTGTGTGGATGACACAAGATATTTTATATGAGATGCACAGAGACACCTGGCAGGCACTGGTTACCCAATAAAAACCAGTCATGTTTTCAGTGGGCAATGCATGCATGCATGCATGATGTAATTTTAAATGGTATGTATCTGGAGGGAAAGGGCCAGAAGCCACTGAGCCCAGCTGCTAACCAAGGGGAAAGAGGGAATATGATGAGGTTGGTCGCTCTTTTATTAAAGTCCATCTCTTCCCATCTGAGGTCTGGAGGTCTCCCTGGGGTTGTCCCCAGCACACCCTTTTCTTCAGTTGTGGGACCCCCCACAACACCTCTTTCCTGGTTTCTGTAACTCTCAACCCGACCCAAGAGATATCTGTGTTTTCTCTGAATAAACTTTACCTGGGAGTGGGGGAGGAGAGCAACAGACTGGGGGTTGGGCTGGTGGTCAAAAGGAATGGGGTTGGGGGGGTCCCAGGGATGGAGAGATTGCATAGGCGTCTGGGCAGGACTCTGGCTGGCCGGCCACCCCACATCTACCCGTCCCCTCCTCGACCTCGGTCTATCCGTTTTCTATCTGTTCCTCTGTCCGTCCACTCACCCTTCCTGGCTTCCGTCTTACACGTTCACCAAGTGGATGCTTGCTCCCCGCTCCTGTGTGCTCCACTGCCCTGATCCCAGGACACGGAGAGAAGGAGGCTGACAGAGACCCTGCCCCCTGGGGCTGAAGCTGTAGTGGGAACGCAGTAACAAACCGTGTACACGGAACGGACCACCACAGGGCGGACTGAGACATCAGCAGGAGATGCAGTCTGCTCTTGCCCACCCACTCATCTGTCTGTCCATCCTCTAGACCTGCCCCCTCCCCTCACCCACCTCTCCTTGAACTTTGTCCGGCTGACAGGCGGGATCCGTCCTTCACAAGCTGCCCAGCTTGGCCCGTGGTGAGACTCGACAATGCACTGGTTAAAAAGGGGTTTTTAGAACCTTCCTGAGACACCCGTTCAGGGTAGCAACCTGTGGCGGGCAGACAAGCCAGGGCTGAGGGAGCAGAGTGTCACCTTCTCTTCCTTCGCCTCCCTCAACTTCATTCCCAATGGTGGGGGAGAGCCAGGTCAGAGAGACCAGGCCTCAGAGGAGCACCTGGAGGGTGAGGCTCACAGTCTGGAACCCTGGGAGGAGGATTGGCTAAACCAAGAGTCAAGCCTGTTCGGTTCCGGAAGAAACATAGACACCTGCTCTAGAGGAGGCAGGGAGCCAGGAGGAGGAGGACAAGCCACAGGAACTCGCCATGTTGCTGGGAAGGGAAGGGACATTTTGCTGAGACACTGGGCAGCTTGGAGTCCTGGGAAGACTTCCTCATACTCCGGTGATCCGGGCAGGGTCTGCATTTTGGCTGAAGAAAATGCCACTGTGGGCCCTGAGGGGGCGGGGCAGCCCCTGGGGAGGCCTGGCTACCAGCTTTGGGTGGGCACAGAAGAATGGAAAGGTATTGCGAGGGGTGTTGTCGGCCGCTTCCAAGAGCCTGGGCCTCTTAGAACTGGGTGTGGTGGCACATGCTTGTGATCCCAGAGCTGGGGTGACTGACACCAGATGTCTGAGGGTTCAAGGCCAGCCTGCGCTGCATATTGAGGCCCTAAAGTGAAGACAATTGAATAGGGCATCATAACATTTTTTTTAAAGAGGTCCTGGCCCATGTCTCTCAGGGTTTCTAACTTTAAAAGGATGGGGTTTCCAAACAGGCTGAAACCCTTGTCTCGGCGCTCAGAGGGCATTGCCCTGGCAGCCACAGTGTGAGGTGAGGATATGTCAACAGGACAGGGCAGACTCCTTTCGAACCTCCATCCACTGTGCTCTGCAGGTGGCCCTGTCTTACCAGTGACTTTGCCAATGGCGTTTGTCAGGATCCTCACTGCTGTGTGCTGCAGGTCACGTGGGATGTGGTGACACCCAGCCACCAGCCCCTTTAACCTTCACCCAAGAAGCCTGGGCCATTCCAAGCATGGCGGTAGACACCAGCGTTTGTTTTGAGACAAGTCCTTGCTTTGCTGTGTAGCCCAGGCTAGCCTCAAACTTACCATTCCCCTGCCTCAGCCTCTTGGGTGCTGGGATCTTAATTTATGAGCTTCATTTTTTTGTAATATTAGTCTCCATCCCCAGTTCTGGGCTCATTTGAAGGCTTGGCTGTCGTCCCCACGAGGGGCGCCAGCTGTGTGATGAAGTCTTATGGCCCTCACTCTGAAAAGGTGGCTGGGACACCAGCCACAGGCACGCACTGACCAGCAGAGAGGCACCCTTTATGACTGCATTCATTCATTCATTCATTCATTCATTCATTCAAGTGTTCATTGGTCATCCAGTCTTTCTGCATACCTGGGTGCTTGCCTCCTGTGTCAGGTACTGTGTGATTCCAGCCCTCCTGGAAACAGGGGTGTCAATCAAACACTGGGCGACGAGGGCTACATTCTCAATGGGTTCTCTGGGCTGTGCGGGGGCGGGGGTGGGGGGGGTGCTGGCGTTAAGTCTAGCAATAGTAACCCTCTAGTTCCTCCCTTGGGGTGGACAGGAGCTGAGCTGGGAGGGAAAGGGGCTGAGAAGAGTCATTCCAGGAGTGGGAACAGCATGTGAAAAGGCTCTGAGGTGTATTTGGGGCAAAGTGCAAAGTCTTGGCAGAAGCGGGGTGGGGGTTGGGGGGGAGGGGGAGAGAGATGAGAAGTGAGAGCCGCAGGAGTGGGGGAGGGAGACACTGCTTTGTTGGTTTTCTGTCAAGATCTTCATGATGTAGCTCAGGCTGCCTTTCATAATCCTGCCTCAGCCTCCCCAGTGCTGGATTACAGGCATGCATCACCATGCCTGCTCACATGGTTTTTTTGTTTTTGTTTTTTTCTTCCTTTTTTTAAAAATTATTTTTAATTTAACTTTATTTTGTGTGCATTGTTATTTTTTGCCATGGGTGTTGGGTCCCCTGGAACCAGAGCTACAGACAGTTATGAGCTGCCAGGTGGATGCTGGGAATTGAACCTCGGTCCTCTGGAAGAGCAGCCAGGGCTCTTAACCGCTGAGCCATCTCTTCAGCACCTGTTTTTGTTTTTGTTTTTTAAATTCAGGTCTGTACAGTAACGGTCACCATGGTGACCTGGGTACTTCCGGAGCATCTGCTTGACCCCTAGCCCTCACTGTGGAACCAGCTATCCTGGGCTTCTGTGTGGATCATCAGTGTTAATTGGAAGTGTTCTGTCTTGTGCTTTCTAATTCACACAAGCTCTTTTTTGCAGAGTGTGGGGAGTTCCTTTCATAGCTTTGCAGGTGCACATCTGGGGACATGAACATGCATGTGTGTGCATGTGAGCATGGGGGTCAGAGGTCAACCTCATCTGTCATTCCACAGGTGCCCCGACCTTATCTTTGGAGACAAGATCTCTCACTGGCCTGGTGCCCGCCGGTTTGGACTAGGCTGGCCAGGAAGTCCCAGGAATCCTCCTGTCTCTGCCTCCCCAGTGCCGGGATTCCAAGCATCCTCCATCATGCCTGGCTTTTTCATGTGGGTATTAGGGGTGGAATTCACCCTTGCACGGGAGACACTTTGCTGGCTGAACCATCCTCCCAGCTCCAGATTTCCGTTTTTAATAAAGGAACCTGCATGCCCTGCTTCCTGCATGAAGTCAGAGTATCTGGCCCCACTGAAGCCCTCATGTGGCCCCTAAGGTCCATGGGGGCTACTGTGAGGCCAGGAAACCCAACTGTGGGCAGAGTGAGGGGTTCTCCTGGTTGCCCCGATTCTGTTCATGGGCCAGTGTCTCCCGCTTTCCTCCGTGCTTCCTCTGGGCCTTTCCCAAGAAGTCAACACCACAGGGGTCTCTCCTAGGGGACCAACCTCACAGTGTCTCTTTCACCTCAGCCTCCCAGCCACCACGCTCTCACCTTCTCACCCTGACTCCACTTCTCCTCAACCCCTGTCCTCCCCTCTCCCCCCTCCCCTCCCCACCTACACCATAGAAACAGATGGCGGCCTCGGGGCCAGAGCAGTCCTGGTGATTTGTGGTCCCTGATTGAGCCCTGTTATTTTTAGCTACGCCTCTCTCTCTGCCTTCTGCTGTCCTCAGCACATTCTCTTTGGCCTCACAGGGTGGTTATGTCAGTGGTTTTACAGCCAGAGGCAATTTTTGGTCCCCTGAGGGACTTTTGGCAAGGTCTGGACACGGTTTTGGAATTGCAACTAGGGTCCTCAAGATAGAAGCCCAGCATGTTGCCTTCATCGTGTGAGAGGTGAATGGCTGGTACCAAAGGTCACGTGGGTCCCCAAGATGACCCGCTGGGAGGCAGCCTGCGAGGAAGCACTGACTTCCTGAAGGAGGTTCCATCCCTGGGGACGCTTCAAGCCTGGCACTTGTCAAGTTGCCGAGAGTCCCATGAAACTGCATCCTCCTGGTGTATCGGTCAGCTCACGCTGCATAACGAACCATACATACACAAATGCATTTGCCTGTTCTCTTTAAGCTGTTGCAATTTGCCATTTGCCAGATTGGCCATTTGCATTGGGTCAGCTGACCACGTCTAGTCTCCGATGGCCTCATTCATGTACCCATGGTCAGCAGCCAGGTTGGCTACCGACTAGGTGAGATGCTGGCTGCGGGAGTGGCTTGGCAATGGACCCCGAGGCCCACTGTTCCCAGTGAGGCTGGATACAACGTAGCCCCTCAGAGCACAGTGGGTCCCTCAACAGACAACAGCCCGGCATGGCCAAAGCCTCAGAATGGGGAAGAAAAAAAAAGTCCTAATTTTGGGTTTAAGATGCCTCTCCTCTCCATCCTTACCACAGAAAGGACTCCACTTTGTCCTGAGGCCAGGGTTTAAGAACAGCTGTTTAGTAACTCACAGGACCCCAGGCTCAGTCAGTCTCCTCACCCACACCTTGCCACCACATCCTTGTAGGACCCCCATGTTCATTTTCCCACAGAGAAGGCTTCTGATATCATCCTTCTCCACTCTCCAGAGCGTCCCACGGCTCCCTGGCAACTGAGAATTAGAGCCAGAGTCCGTTTCATGACCATGAGACCTTGTTCACACACCATTTACTCTGCAATTTCTGCTCCTACCCTTCCTCCTGGCTGCCCCAGCATCTCTCTGGCACCCTGAGCATCCTCGGGGCCTCAGGGCCTTTGCAACAACTGCTCCCTGAGCCTGGAAACCTCTCCTCCTGGGTGTGTACTTAGCTTTCTCCCATATCCATCCAACAATGTGTCTCCTCTCCCAAGAGGCCATTGTGACCATGTCAGCGTTCCCCGTCCTCACCAGTACTACACATGACCCAGGACATACTAGAACGTCAGCCTCATGAATGTAGAGTCCTGGTGTGCTTATCCTGTGTCCCAAGGCCTGACATGGTATCCAGCTCATAGTATGTACTCAACAATCCTGTGTTGAATGAATAAGTGAGTGAATCCTGTAGACAGCGAGAATGAGAGTCCTGAGCTCAGAATGATGAATGAAAAGTCCCCAGTGCCCACAGGAAAAGCCAGGCATGATGGTATACATCCTGTGATCTCAGCCCTGAGGAGGGTGGATCTCTGAGGCTTGTGCCTAGCCTAATTGATGAGCTCCAGGTCACAATGAGATAACTCTGTCCCAATAAACAAGGTGTCTATCCCCTTGAGGTTGACCTCTCACCTATATATACACCCACAAGAAACTCACTTGAGGTCACTAGTCCCCCTAAAAAAAATTAGTAGAATATGAATAGGGGAAAGGGACATCATTTTACAGACTATCTAATATTCTATCATCTCGCCATCTACTGTTGACATTTTGAGTCATTTCTTCTCTCTGGTCAATAACCCGGGACCCTCCTCATGAAACCATCTCTCTCTCTCCTTGTCTATATCCTTTTGTCTCCTTACAATATCACCTCTTCTCTCCTTTCCTCGTTTCCCTGGTTTCTCTTACTGTGCCCTGAGGGTTTAGGCTCAAATCATCAATACAGACAGGTGTGTTTCCTTGACTGATTAACCTTGAGACCATGATTTTCAGTCTGCTTTGTCGATGACCACTGATCAGGAGTACAGGCTCATCTATTTGTTTCCCTGGCCTTTGTGGCCAGCATCCTTTTTTTTTTTTTTTTTTTTTGGTTTTTCGAGACAGGGTTTCTCTGTGTAGCTTTGCGCCTTTCCTGGAACTCACTTGGTAGCCCAGGCTGGCCTCGAACTCACAGAGATCCTCCTGCCTCTGCCTCCCAAGTGCTGGGATTAAAGGCGTGTGCCACCACCGCCCGGCGCCAGCATCCATTATTGATAACCATGACCTCCCCATTCTTGGGTTGTTCATTGTGGTTTATCACTTGGTCCCTGGGAGCTCCTCTTTGAGTCTGGTTTTGTTCTGAGGCAACACAAAACACAAACTTCTTAAGTCTTTGTCTGTGAAGATGCCTCCAGTTTGTGAAGGGCATATTAGCCTTTTGGACCACAGCCCAGGATTGAATCTCCTGGTAGACACCCACTCCATTACCTCTGTGTATGTCTGTGTGCATGTGTGTATGCGTGTGCATGAAAGTATTGAGCTATCATGAACCCACAGTTGTTCCTGGCATAGCTCAACAAAATTCTGACACATTATTTACCCATATAATCAACAAAACTGTGAAATGAACTCTTTCCATTGTCTCAGAATATTCTTCCATGTCTGTTTCCAAATCTTATGAAACTGCAGCCAGTTTCATAAGAGCAGAGGTGATCTTTCCTGTAAATGGAATCACACACTGTGGACCTTAGATCTGGTTGGTTGTGCACCACGTTACATTTTTGAGACTCAGCCGTGTTGGTGTAGTTGAGTTCATTCATTCTTAAAAATGTTTTCCCGCCTGACTGGTATTCCACTGAATGGGCATACCACAGTGTTTACCAATTTCCCGGATGGTGGACATTTGGGTGCATTCTGGTCTGGGATTACTGTTCTTAAGACAGGTGTTTTTGTAGGCAGGGAGTTCACTGAGGCCCAATCAAGCAGCTTCCCAACATGATTAAACTATTAATGTCACCCTCACCCACCTATGAAAGGGTCACTTGTTCCACATCCTTGCCAAACCTTGGGACTGTCATGGTTTCTAAAATCTTTATTTTTATTTTCAGTCCTTTCCATGGGGGAGAGAGGCCCAGTGTGCTTAGTTTGAATTTCTCTGATGACACTGATGCATCTTCGTGCTGTGAGTGGTCACATGACCACCTCCTTTTGTGAAAGACATACCCGACTCGTTGGACAATTTCCATCTTTGGCTTTAAGTGCTGAGCCTTAGAAATCTGCAGAAAGCCTGATTTTCATTCCTTGGCAAATACTGCTTGAGTGATGGCTGGTGTCACTTAGCATTTCTTTGCTTTGTTTTGGAATGGGTTTTTGTTTTATGTGGCTCCATTTTTTTTTTTATATATGAAAGACTTATAGAATTTTTTCTCATCTCTTAAATCCCCTGACATTCATCTTTGCTGGATTTGTCTGGCACTAACTCAAACCAGCCAGCTATAGACTGAAACTTCAAGACGGTTCTCTATTAGAGCCGTTACTGTTACTTCCTCTCTTCCCTCTGGTCCCCTCTTCATTCTTGCGTTGTTCACCATGAATGGGAGATCACAAGCACCCTACTGATTTGGTCAGGTCCAGTAGCAGTAAAAAGGGGTGTGGAGACTGCCTGTAGTTAGACAGAATGGTGAATGGGTGGATGGGTAAATGAATGGATGGAAGGTAGGTTGATGGATGGACAGATGGACTGAGACTGATGTTGTTGGTCATTCATTCCTTGTTTGGATTCTGGCTGTGTAAACAAGATGGGGACCAGTGTGTGGGCAGCCCAATCACAGGACTCAGTGTGGAGCCAAAGAAAGTCTTCTCTCTGGTGATTGTGGCGTGAGAGAAACAGCCTTGTCAATGACTTTACTACCTGACAAGCCTGACTTGCCCCCATGGAAACCAGCCATTGATAAGCCAGGAATCCCTAACAGCCCATCTGGGCATTGCTTCCTCTGGGACACTCATCCTCTTCTGTAAGTTCAGGGCTCCATTTTCCCTCGACCTTGGTACATTGTAAAGTGAGGTTCAGGATGGATGCCTTCATCCCTGTGTCCCCTGAGGTGGCTCCCCTGTGCATGGTATGTGGTGGTTGTTGCTAGTTCCTGAATGAGTAAAGGGATGAGCAGGGGATGAAGGAAAGATGGATGGTAGACAGACGGATGGATGGATGGATGGATGGATGGATGGATGGATGGATGGATGGATGGATGGATGGACGGACGGACTAATAGGTAAACAATGGATGGAAGAATGCATGGGTGAATAAGTAGATGAATGAATGAATGATGTATAGCCAGATGGGTAGATGAATGGAAAATGGATGGATGGACAAATAAATCACTGGCTGAATGTATGAATACATAGAATGATAAGTAAATGGAGAGAAGGAAGTAAGGAGGGGAGGTGGGTGGAGTAAGAGATGAGGGAAGACCTTAGGCTCAGCCTCCCCGGGACTTCTCTCTAGCCCTCTTGACCCGTAAGCCAGACTCGGCCCATTTCACACAGGACAAACAAATCTGAGAGCAGACTCAACTCCTTGAATACCATGGACGATGGAGGAAACATGGTTGAGACTCTAGAACGTTGTCTCTTAAGTTAGAACTCCATCCCAAGGGCCCTAGGATGAGGTTCTAGTGTGCATGAGGTTCCTGAAACAGTCAGCTGGGATATGTGTATTTGGCATTTCCTGGGAGAGATCCATCCCACAGGCTCGCCATATTCCCCAAGGAGTCCACAGCCCTTAGGAGACCATGTGGCTTCACTGTCTCTGCCCTGGGACTGCTGGGCCCCAGCAGTCAGCAGCAGGAGGCTGTATTCCTTTGGGTGCCTGCACTCAGGGAGTTAGTTTTCCTTATGAAGTTCAGGCTCAACTTGACTGTGTCTGTGTCCGAGCCCAGCACTCCGGGAGACTGAGTCCTGGGACCAGGAGATTTGTCCCAATGACAAAGGCCGCCAGAAGCCATCAGAGGTCGGGAAGCTGAGGGGACACATGCTGTAAAGGGTTCTTAGAGTACTTGGCTGCTGCCAGCACTGGGGTGGCAAAGGAAATTAGATTTGGGTTAGTTTCTTCTCCCATGTTTTTTTTTTTTTTTTCAGGAGAGGAGAAAGAGGAGAAAGAAGGGAAGAGGAAGGGAAGGGGGAGGGAGAGAGGGAAGCCAACATGGGTTTCGTTACCAGTGAACGCAATACTGAGTCATTTCTGAAATTTGTGTTTGATAAAAGCAAGAAGGAACTGAGATGAGGACGTGGGGTCATATGACAGGGCTTAAACAGCAGAGAGAGGAGCCCTGGTAAAGGCTGGAGCCACAAGTGACGGGGGGGGGGGGGGGGGGGGAGCGCGTGTCGGGGCCCAGCTGAGGGGGGTGGAGCCCAAGGCAGAGCCTGAGAATGATTGTAAGGAGTCCACAGTGCAAGAGGGTGGGGCTCTCTGCAAATACCATGGCCAACAGAGTGTCGATCCAGAGGAGGCAGGAAAAAAATCCAGTTCAGCACAACTCAGTAGCCAGTGTTGCTTAAACTTCAAGAATCTGACACCAAACAGTTTATTTCAGGCATATTGAAACACAGCACAATTTGAAAAAACAGTTTTCTGGTGATGATGAACTCCGTCCATTCCGTGTGTACAGCAAAGCTTTAGACATGATTGCGTGAAAAGTCTTGTAAACTACAGGTGATATCTTCCATAAAGATGGGTTCTATAGCTTAACTGAGGAGGCAGGATCAAGGTAAACAATGTGTATGATAAGGTCTAGGGCGGCACTTTAGATTGACTGAGATAAACGGGCTCAAGATGTAGGTCTGAGGGAACTGGTATGGCCTGATAATGCAGAGGTCACTAGACTATTACCCACACCCACTCCCAGCCATCTGGGTGGAAAAGAGTTTGAACATCTCTCCCTTTGAAGAGACAGCCCCGCGTATTTAACATGCCTGGATTCCCTAGTGCTTATCTCTGAGCACAAGAACCTACATCCCTCCTACATGAGGGACAGGGTTCCTCAGTGAATCTCCCATCTGGCTATTTTTGCCTCATTCAATATCCCTACTCTAGCCCAAGTCTCTGTTCTCTTAGCTGGAGCCCTGGGAGGAGCCCACAGCATGGCCCTGTGACTCTCTCCCTCAATGCATTGTCCTCACTGCAGACAAGGTGGCTGTCAAAGTCCATCCTCTGGATCTCCCTGCACTCCCTAGTGCCCAACAGATAGCTTTAAATGCCTCGCCTGGATCCCCAAGCTCTTAGCTGCCGTCCAATTGCACAGCCCCAGCTCTAGCCACGAAGCCTCTCACTCAGGGCTCCTTATAATCCTATGTCCTCCAACATGCCAAGCTTCCTTCAACCTCAGGACCTCTGTGCCTGCTGCTCTCTCTGCCTGGACCATCTTCTCGTCGCCTAAGAGCTAGGAGGTTGACGAGTGAATGTTACTAATGGATGGACATCTTCTGCGCCATTCTCTTTAACTGTTTTCTGTGGGGTTCCCCCACCCCCCACCCCGAGTGATTTTAAACATCTGATCCTTGCGGCTTCTGTTCAACTATTGGTTTCTACATTGCCTCGCTCCTCCTTTGACCTATAAAGGCGGAGGCTATAGTTTTTATTTGCTAACTCGGGGCCATATGCAGAGTAAATCAATGGTTCTGGGCTGCCTTCAGGCACAGCTGGATCCAGCCGTTCCCTGGCTCCAGGAATCTTTCTCTGTACCCTTGTTGGATGTGGTTGTCCATGTGGTCTCTTTCCTCTAGCTAACGTTGGTCCTTCCGGTTTATCAGGGGAAACTGAGGCTCTCCTTTCACTTCAGTTCACTTGACCTGCCCTATCCTCTGCTTTTCTCTCACAGAATGTACCTGTTTAATAATCTAGGGAATTATTGGGTGCTTTTTGTTGTTGTTGTTTTTGTTCATTTGTTTTCCAGAACATTTGGGGCTTGCTATCAAATCCAGGAGCTCTGAGATGAGGTTTGAATCGGGTTACAGCTTGACATGTCTTTACTGAGCACTGGTCTAAAGCGTGAAGAGTCGTTAAGAAACAGAAGGGACAGAGTCCTTGTCGCCAGGGCTTGCATTCTAGGGACCAAACCAGACAGGGAATGAGCCAAGGATGGCAAGTGTCTGAAGCTATGGTAGCCAGGATAGAGTGGGAGAGGGCTGCAGGGAATGTGTAGGACACAGTTGGTATGTGCCACCTTTGAAGGTCCCGCCTGGAGGTGCCTGTTCCCCAACTACACTCAAGGCAGGGTGTGTGGGGACAGAATTATTGTTCAGAGGATGGGGACAGTCAGGCAAGCCAGAGACATCAGCAGATGGCAGAGGGAAGAGGCTCAGGACAGCAGGACTTCCCTCCGAGGTGTGCTCATCCCTGGTGGGGACAAGTGTCTGCCCTGCCAAAGGTCACTGTTCTCCACCTGGACATTGGTTACTCTCCATAGCTGTGGCCGGGTACCGCCAGCAGCAGCAGCTCACAGGAGATGTCTGTCTTGACTCAGGGACTGTGGTCCGTGTGGGAAGGGGGAGGAGGGGGATGGGACAGGGGAGACACACTGTGCCTGGGGCATCCCAGCCTGTAGAGTGGAGTTTACAGTGTGTTCTATCATCACTGAGCAGGAAGCGAAGCCAGGCTTTAACCCTCAAGGCCCCACCTCTAGTCACCTGAGTCCACCAAGAGGACCCATGTCCCTTCAGGAGGGGAGGGACATGTTGCACCACAGGAGCCTGTCGGGGCCATTTCACATCGAAACCCATGGGCCTTCGTTACCAGGCACACCTGTGATGGCGGACCGCCTGCCTCCCAGGACCAAGAAGGGCAGAAGTGGAGAACTGGAACAAATCACACACAGGTGGTGTTTACTCCAGAAAGAGCAAGTCCAGGGAGGAAGCTGAGCTCAGAAGTGGTTTGTTCTCAGCAATCTTTAAGAAGTTTTCTAGGCCTCTCATAGTCTCAGGAATCCCCCAGGTCCTGAGTGAGAGGTCACATGATCAGAAGACTCTGCTTTGTGGGACAGGAGTATTGTGCATCTCAAAGCCTTTGGTGTTTGCTGCCCAGGCCGCGGTGTTGAGAACAGATCCAGCCTCATCGGGAGTATGTGCTGTGATCCATTAGTGAAGTCTGATAGGCACATGTGCTATGGGGCGGATATGTCACAAGGAAAGCCCTCTGGGACAGGCCACTCCTGGCTCTAACACGTGGGTTTGTGGCCAACATCAGGCAAGTTGGAAACCTGTCTAACCCCTCATTTCTTCCTGACCTCATTATTACGGCACGGTCACTCCCAACACAGGGACGCTGTGTTCAGGGGTCAGTGAGATCAGCTACACAAAATGAGTCAGGCTGGAGGACCATACCCACCTTCTCTTCCGATTTCCACACTGGCCTCCGGAACCCATCCATCATGAGGGGTGAGATGTGCGGAGGCGGGGATGGGGGTTGGGGGGGGGGACGACTCTGAAACAGCTTGGGAACATGGACTGTGGAGAGCCTGACCCACAGTTAATTGAAGTAAAACAGTTTTAAAAGCCAGCCCCGGAGCTTCGAGAACCAGAAATGAAAGCTCCGTGGGCTGGTACGTGAGTTTTGAAGCCAGGTGGCTACAACCTCCCACCTCCCATGTCCTGACTGTGTGATAATCCTTGTCTGCACCTCAGCTTCCTTATCTATAAAAGAGTCGTGGTCAGTGGTCGTCCCCTGGGGGGGCTGAACGTGAGTTACATGAGACCTAGGGGGAGCACTGATGGCTGGATAGTGATGTGTACTTAGTGTTCGGATGAGCCGCTTCCCTTCCTGGGTAGCCTGGAAGCACACGCTTGGGCTCCCTATGGTCCACAGGGAACATGGAAACAGAGCGAGACAGGAAGTTTCTTGCTCCTTCCAGGCATGATGCCCATCCATGCTGGAGAGGGAGGGTGTCTGGACCTGCCTGTGTCCTTGTGTCCGCCTGTGCCCTTGTGGACTTCATCCGGGCAGATGGCGTCCCCAGAGGCCGTCGTTAAGGATCCCAGCAGCAGGACCTCACCACTCCCCACCCTAATATCCCCATAATCATCCCAGGATCCCTGCAATGCGATGTTTGGAAACAATTAGCCTGGTTCATGGCCCAGGCCCACCACACCACTGTGAATTATGGAGAAGCAGACACAGATGGGTGAGGATGAAGTCACCACTGACAATCTCTGCTCAGAGTTGGGGCTGGCGACACAGGGTTGGAGGTGCGCCTCTTCAGTCAGGCAGGTGTGGACCAGTTCTCACTAGGGGTCATGTGATACCCATACCCAAGAGCTCTGGGCAAAAATACAATCCAAGTTGCTCTCTGGGGCAGATAAAGGGGTCTTTGGGGACCACGGCTAAGAAGGTTCAACATACGCATGTTGGAAATGGACAATAGAGAGCAGTTGGCTTCTGTTGGGTCCCAGCTTAGCCTAGTATGGACAGCATGCCTAACTGAACGTCTCTAAGCTTCAGAGTTATGTTTTGTCTTTGAGATAAGGTCTCACTACGTAGCCTAAGTTGGCCTACAACTCTCTATGTAGCTTAAGCTTATCTTGAACTCATGATCCTCCTGCCTCAGCCTCCCAAGTGTTGGAATTACAGGCCTGACCCACCCCTCCCAGCTCTGTGCTACGGTTTCCGCTAAATGCCCACATGTAATGTTTTCTAAGTAGACAAATGCACTTGATGCTGTGTGAGGACTGGGTCACTACAGAACACTGTTTTCTCTGGGCCAAGGGAATCAGGGGTTGGCCAGCCCTGATCCAAGCTTGCTGTGTGGCTGGTGGCTTCTGGCAGCTATACACTGGTATCTTAGGGTCTTGTTGCTGTGAAGAGATACCATGACCAGAGCAACTCTTAAAAAGGAAAACATTTCATTGGGGCTGGCTTACAGTTCAGAGGTTTAGTCCATTGTCATCATGGGGGGAAGCATGGTGGCATGCAGACAGACCTGATGCTGGAGAAGGAGCTGAGAGTTCTCCATCCAGGTCCAAGGCAGCAGGAAGAGAGAGAGAAACAGATGCTGGGCCAGGCTTGAGCTTCAGGAACCTTAAAGCCCACCCCTGTGACATACTTCCTCCACAAGGCCACACCTCCAATAATGCCACTCCCTGTGAGTCTATGGGGGCCATTTTCATTCAAACCACCACACTCCCCTCCCATGGACCTTTCCAGGAGACAGCTTACAGCCCAGCCACTCACTTCTCCAGGCTCTGAAAAAAAAGTAAGAGGCCACTGTCTTCCCATCCCTGAATTCAGAAGTGACACCCATCCCTTGCTCTATGTTCTCATCAGAATCGAGCCACTGGGCTCCTCCCACACAAGGGCTCCAAGTGCAGCCTCCCTGCCACCCACTAAGGGATACTCCATACCTCATGTCAAGCCCTGAGTGACAAGCCTGGCTGGCCTCATCCTGTGTAACCCTCCCTGGACCCTAGGGACACATTGACCTGTTCTTGTTTGGGAAAGACAGGATACACAATCGCCCAGCAAAGGGATGGGTACCTTCGTTGGAACTGGAGAAGGGCCTCACTGCCAGGGCACAGTGGTACACACTTGTCACCCCTACACTCCATTTGGAGGCAGAGGCAGGAAAATCTGTGGCTAAAGCCAGCCTGGACCCCATCATGGCAAGAGCCTGTCTCAGAAACGAAATGAACAAGTGGAGAAGGCCGGCTGAAGCCAAGAAAGTCCAGGGCTCCAAGGTCAGGCGACTTGCCAAAGCCAGTTTTCCAGGAAGGTTAATTGAAGATGCAGACATGGGCCACTGGCTGCCTTGACTTTGGAAAGTGGCATCTCTGATGAATGGGGACAGGAAGCCAGCATCCTAGCTGGACAGGGAACCTCAAAAAACAAATCATAACTTAGTAATGTGATTTCCATGCCTGGGGGATGGTGTCCTGGATTGGAGGAACAACTTCCTGGCCTGTCTGGCCTGGTCTTGTTGGAGACTGGAAGGCCCTTGACAGATGTAGCCAGCTCTGCCCATGCCAGTTAAAATCATGGAAAGAGAGCTAGGTGCCAGCTCCACTGGGGTGGAAAGTGCCCTGAACCCTGGAGGTAGCAGGAGACAGGCCTGTCTCCACAGCGACCCTGGCCAGTTCTGAGCAGGGCAGTCTTCCAGAGGTGCACAGAAACCAAACCCAGAAAAATATGGGGACTTAAACATCCCATCCCAGATTAGCCACAATGTAGCCATCAAAACCTCACCCCCCCCAACTCAAAATGCCCTATGAAGCAACGGTCTTCTGGCCCTTAGGGTTGATGGGAGAATCCAATACACAGAGCACATGGAGACAAAAGCATACAGGGAATGCTAAGTGCCCAATATGTCCTCCATGGGTTCATGGGGCGAAGGCTGTTCCTCAGCCATTGGTACTACTCTAGAAACTTGAAAAGGTGGGATCCGGCTGGATGGCACAGGTCACTGGAGGCATGCATGACTTGAGGTATTAGCCAGTTCCCGGTCCCTTCCTCTGTCTCTGCCCCCTGTTCACCACTAGCCGAAGAGCCTGTTCCTCCACACGCTGACGCAGTGATGTTCTCTGATCCAAGTAGCCATTGACTGAGACTATGAGCCCAAGTATGATCCTCCTCCTTCGCGTCACCCTCTCGGGTGTTTGGTGGATGGCAGGAAGCAGCTATCTCCTCATGAAAGCGGGCTCCTGGGGGAGTCCTAAGGCAAGGGTGAGTCTGGGACATCTACACAGCCTGCCGTGGTTCTCTGCTTTCTTCACAACCCTGAGACCATGTTTGCTGTTTGCTTGTGTGACCCCCAAGAGAAAGGCTTAACTTCTCTGAGCATCAGGAAATAGCTTTCCTGTCAGCCTCTCTCAGAGCGGTGACTCTAGAACATCAGTCAGTGGTGGTTCCCACTGTCACCCCCGAGCTGTGTGCTCTGTGAGGGAGAGCCTGTGGCTCTCAAGCGGGAGTACTGGGCTGTAGCTCTAAGCCTTCGCTGGAAGCTCACATTCAGGAGATGATGGGTTATGGTCCTTCTAAAGGCTCGGGGTGGGGAGTCTAGGGACCAGTCTAGGGTAATGGTCTCCTTTGCTGTCTACGATGCCGCCTTCTGTTTAGTCCAGAACACAAAGAAATAGCTCATCCCTGGCTCAGTACTCAGTCTACCAGGGAGAGGCATGGGGTGGAGTGGGTGGCTGGGGGTGTGGGGGATGCAACAGATGGTCTGACAGCCGCAGCCACTAATGGTCTCGGTACTCAGCAACACTCCTGCCATGGTGGAGGGTGGCCACATGCAGGCAGGCAGTGAGGGGGTGTGGTGATGTGAGTTGGGTGTGAGGAGGTGTAGGGTGTGTAGGGGTGTGTGTGTGTGTGTGTGTGTGTGTGTGTGTGTGTGTGTTGCTCTCCTCCACAATCTGGTCTTCTGAGACTACTTGGTGACTCCTAGAACACAGAGCTGACCCCAAAGCCCCACCCCCACCCCCACCCCAGGAGGAGCTGCCTGCCATGTTCTACGTACGGCTGCTGGCTGCAGATGGTCACATATTAAATTCTGCTCAGTCCCCCATCTGGTGGCTGCTCTGGCTGGCTGGGAGAATTCCCCACAGGCCTGCTTTGGGCTCTGGACAAGGCACTCAGCTCCCTCCCGGCCCTCTGGTGACCCTCAGACAGGGCTGTGTGCCACTAATCAGGAAAGCAGACCCTTAGCTCCTGCCCAGTGCAGCCTCTAGCCCTCCCCCTTCCCAGAGCAGACCCTGAGGGCACAGAGCTTGGCACCCAAATCACCAAGTTCACATCCTGCCTCCACTGACCTCCCTGATCCTCAGTTTCTACCTTCTGTGCTCTCTGAGCCTTGAGGCCACTGGGCTATGTATACGGCTAGGTATCATAGCCCTCACCTAGGTCATTCTATGTGCTGGGGTACTGTAAGGCTCTGAGCATCATGTCTGAGATCTACCCTCTCCATGCCCCTGTTGTGACAACCAAAAATGGCATAGTCAAGTGTCCTGGAGGAGAAAGTCACCCCCCACGGAGGACCAGTGTGTTCCCTGCAGTGCCTGGCATGTGGGCAATATCAGATAGCAGCCACCTTCGTGGTTTAAGGAGATGGAACTCCTAAAAGTGCTTGGGACAATTCCTGATGTGTCATGGGCACTCAACAGATGCTGTGACTTTCATGATATTTCTGGAGGACCTGTCTGGTCTCCTCTAGGGTCAAAGGTTTGCTGTGTATGTGTGGTTCAGTAGCCATTAAACAAAACACGTGGAGGAAGCTGGGGGATCTCTTAATTGGTAAAGTGCTTGCTTCACAGGCATCGGGACCTGGTTTTGTGTCCTTAGTATGCATGTAAAATAAAAGCTGGGTGTGGACAGAGTCAGGCTTCCCGGGGATCACTGGCAGCCAGCCTAGCCAAACCAGCTGACTTTGAGTTCAGTGAGAAATACCGTCGTCCCAAAAAACCAACGTGGAGAGTACTCAAGGAAGACAGCTGAGACGATGTTCACCTCTGGCCACACATTACACTCATGTGTAAGTACACTTGTATATCCAAGTGTGGGCATGTACACACATATACTACACACACACACACATATGCATGCACGCACATTGATTATGTCGGGAGCTACTGGCTGGGGTTGATTCCTACACAGTCTGGCTCTTCGGAAGAAGAAGCAGCCAGCCAGAGAAGAACTCAGAATTACTGTGGTCACCATCCCCATCGCGCTTCCCAGTCTTGTCCCATCCTTTCTTGTCATTGCGGACCATGAGCACCCACTGTATTTCAGACAGTATTCCAGGAACTATGCAAGTCAAGAGACTAACTACCCTGAGAGGCTGCTGAAGGCCTGGGCCAAAGGGGTAACATTTGAGCTGCATCTTGAGTGATTAGTTGGGGTGTCTTAGGGAGATGGGATGCAGTCCGGGCCAAGCCATGCCTGAGTGCTGGCCAGAGGCTCCTCCCAGAACCTTCAGTCTCTACCATGGTGGAGAACCAGGACCTCTGTCCCACCCCCCAGGGCATGTGGGGGGGGCAGAAGTGAAGGCATGCCTCATCACCACCCCCAGCTCCCTGCTCAACTTCTTCCGGTCAGTGACACACAGTCATCACACATATTTATACCGTGCCGCGTCAATCCATTCACTCCCCGTAATGATCACATCAGCATCACAAGCAGACCTACCTGACACATCTGTCATTTCATCCAGTGTCTCGAAACCTCTCTTCCAAGGAGGGGCATGGTGGCACACTCTGTGATCCCAGCATTCGGGAGGCTGAAGCAGGAAGATCAGTTCAACACCAACCTAGACTGCACAGCAAGACCTATATCCCACTACTTAGAAATTCCCAGCAACCCCCATGGCCTCCAGAGCCCTACTAGAGAGCTACAGGGCTTCCTACTTCTGCATACTCTGCATGGGCACACCAGACCAACCCTCCCTACCCCAGCCCTCTGCCCAACCCCTAGTACTGAGACTGTCCGGTGTTAGAGAGTCAGCCATGAGCCTAACGCAGAGAGAGAGAGACCAGCTGGCCACTAGGGAGCTAAAAGGAATGCTGGCCTGGAGGTGAGCCTGGGACTCTGGGTGCACAGCAGGGCCACCCACCCTGAGAAGGGAGAAGAGCTTTTCTGCGGAAGTGGGTGATCCACTGGTGCCGGAGGGTCATAGGGTTTAGCACATGAAGAGCTGGTGGGAATGTGTTCAGGGCATCTAAAGGAGCAGTTTGTTTTTTTTTTAAGCCCTAGAGGTGGAAGACATGGCTGAACTAGCAACTGAGTCACCCTGTCTAGGGTGGAGTAGAGATCTTGGGGTAGAGCACGTTGGAGGGACAGAGGTGGCCAGGCCAGAGGCTTCAGTAGCTCATGCTACCTTGAGGGCATCGGGTAGCCACTTGGGCTCAAAGGAAGTGAACCAGAATGAGTGGTGTTGAGAAAAGCATCCTGGCTGTTGTGTAGGGAATGGGTTGGAGGAATAAGAGAGGGCCAGTGTGGGTGTGGGGCTGTGTCGTCTTGGTTCTCCAGAGAGCTACTGTATTTATCACAGGGCCTGGAAGGCTGCAAGGAATGATGGGAAAATGTAAGAGGGAGCAGGGGAAGAGGGGGAAACTGAAGAGTGAGAAAGGGAAGGAAGGAGGGAAGAGAGGAAGAAAGGGAAGGAGGGAAGGAAGGAAGGAAGGAAGGAAGGAAGGAAGGAAGGAAGGAAGGAAGGAAGGAAGGAAGGAAGGAAGGAAGGAAAAAAGACAAGCCCCTCCTACCAGTAGAATGAAACCTGTGAACACAAACCAAGGAGGTTATGTTGCAACTTAGATCTTAAAAATGACCATGATCGCAGTGGCTGCAGCCAGGAGGAAGAGCCAGCACTCTGGAGTCTCGTGCCCTGAGAGGGATGTGTTAGGTAGACGACAGCATTAACAGCTAGCTCAGGGCTCTGTATTTCTAAACCCCTCCCTGCCCTTGGCCACCTCCGGGTCCTCTGTCCCCAAGTCGGAGTGTTCTCCCAAACCTCCTTCCTTCACACCCACCAGCCACTCAAAAGAACCGGCTTCCCCCAGCTGTCGAGACACAGAACGTGCCAGAAGTTCTAGATATCTTCATTAAGATGCCCCTGCCCTCTAGGAGTGGGTGCAAACCGCACAGATCCAGCCTCTTCTCTCACTGGCTGTGTGGCAATTCTCTGAGCCTCTCTGAGGGTGAGCAAGACCAACTCTGTAGGCTTGTGGATGGGGGATTGGTGTGACCGTGTCTAGAAAGGGCTATTACAGCATCCGGGTTTCTTTTGGTTGTAAGTGACACAGACCCAAGTCCGGAAAGATAGAAAAAGGAATGCATCACATGCTTTGTCTCCTCAATCCTCCTTCCCGCCTCTTCCTGACAGCAACAATGATGCCTCTCAGAGCCAAAGCAGAGCCTCCTTGGTCAAAACCCGGCTTCCTTCACCTTGCAACAGCGGCTCCGTCCCAGGGAAGGGCCTGACTGGCTCTGCTTGAGTCACATGTTCACCTTTCAGGCCAATCACTTTGCAAGAAGAGTCGCTGTGATATGATTGGCCAGGCCTACATCGCTGTCCCGCCCACTGTGGGTTCTGTGAAGGTCCGTGGCGTGCCTTGATTTGCCCATTTCTATTTATTCATGACTTTATTTACTCATGTTTTTGTAGCCACTTGGCCCCAATTGTAGCAGGAGGCAGACCTGGCTCCCTCTCAAAATTCTAGCTCTTTTCTGGCCACAAGTTTATCTTTTCTTCTTCTCTTGTTGAAAAACTTAAAAGTAGAACCAGGTGGTGGTGGCACACACCTTTAATCAAGCATTCAGGCGGCAGAGGAAGGTGGGTCTCTGGGTTCAAGGCCAGCCTGGTCTACAGAGTGAGTTCTAGGACAGCCGGGGCTACACAGAGGAAAACTATATCGAAAAACCGAGGGGGGGGGATCCCACTCATTACTCTAGTATACAGCATCTGGATAAAAAATGCACATGTGTACACACACACACACACACACACACACACAATGAAAACAGAGGAGGACAATTTGGGGGAAGGAAGGGGACAAGAGAAGATCATGAGAAGTTAATGAGTGTGAGGTATAACCATGTGACCTGCTTCCATGATGAACACCTTGGTTCCTGTGGTCATGGGTGCCTGCCACCCTGATATAAAGGCCACTGGGTAATGATGTTAACGTGGCGGGGCATCTCTGCCCAGCCACTATGAGTCTCACCTTATCCAGAACCTTCTGCTTCAGCCACTAAGAAGCCCTCATAGAGTTAAAAAAAAAAAATCATGCAAGTTATGGAGGGAGACCAGAGTTCTCACCCAGGGACTACTGAAACCCAGCCTGACCTCTTCACACTCTGTTTTCAAACCCAGCCTCCTCGAAGAGGCTGCTCTCAGGAGCTGCAGGCGGCCATTCAAGTGGTTTTCATGGCACGGGAGACGGGCAAGTGTTTTCCCCGCTAGCTACCGCGGGAAGGCGGCTTTTAGCATCGCCAGAATTACCCCCATTCAGCCTGTGAATAGCATGATTCTCAGGCTGCTGGGAGCACAGAGATGCTCTTCAAGGAGCACACAAGAGGAAAACAAGAAATGGGAGGTTCTTCAGCTTGAAGCAGGGTGTTGTGTGTGTGTGTTGGGGGGGGTGCTTTTAAATCTCTTCAGGATGGTTAGTGCCTGCCTACTTCCAAAGACTGGGGAGAAAGGAGTAAATGATGGTTCCCACTCCAAATGAAAGTGTCTATTGAGTACCTACTGTGTACTTCAGACGCCGTCTGCAAGATTATACATTCTCAAAGGACATCGTCAGCCCGGCCGCTCCCGAATCCTCATCTACCTTTTCCACCTGAGGTTGCAAAGCCCATGCTTTCCTCCCATGGCGCAGAGCTCATGCCTTCTTGGGCTCAGAGAGCACTGGCTGTCTCCACAGTGGCTGGGCTAAAATGTAGAAGTTATTCATACCTTTAATTAAAGAGGGGGAAAACAATTCACGTATTTTAAGGTTTGGGTTTTGTTTTTGTTTTGTTTTTGTTTTTGTTTTTGTTTTTAGTTTTTTTAGAGTTTTGTTTTTGTTTTTGTTTGTTTGTTTGTAGACATGTCCCATGAAGAGAATGAAGTGCAATTTGGACAAAGGTGGCTAGAACGAGCCTGTGAAACAAAATGAAGACAGAGTAAACAGATAGGACTGTGTGTGTATGTGTTATGTGTGTGCATGCACAGGTGTGTGCGGGTGTGCATGCCCATGAATGCGTATGTGGAGGCTATAAATCAATGTTGGGTGCCTTCCTCTGTCATCCTCCACTTCATTTTTTGAGACAAAGGACACTGGGACTTATCCATCAGGATGGGCTGCCCCAAAGATCCTCTGTCTCTGCCTCTCCAGCACTGGGAGCATAGACACACACACCACCATACTAGGTTGGTAGTGATGGTCAACTTGCCAGAATTTAGCGTCACCTCGGAGACTAGCCTCTAGCCGCGTTTGTGAAGAGCTGTCGATATTCAGTTAATTGAAGTGGCCAGACACACCTTGAGAGTAGACGCACCATCCCATGGGCCGGGGGCCTCGACTGCATAGAAAGGAGAAAATTAGCTGATCACCAATCCTCATCTCTCTGCTTCTTGATCATGGGATACAGCATAACCAACTGCCTCACACACCTGCTGCCACTGGGGGAGGGACTATGTGTGAGACTATGAGCTCTGCCCAGTAACGGCACCCGCCACCACGCCTGATGACCTGAGTTCCATTCCCGAGACCCACATGGTGGCGGGAGAGAACTGACTCCCGCAAGTAGTCCTCTGAACCCCCACATCAAGCCTGATGGCAAGACAGGGGTAGCAGAGCCTGCTCTCGCAAATGTGGCAGCAGAGACCTAACCTCATGTGACCCCGCCCCCTCTGTTCTACCCATGCCTTCTATTGGCTGAATCCAAGAAGTGGGGCGTATGCTGATTGGCTTAGCTTCCCAAGGTACCAAAGAGGGTTTAGAAACCAGTGAAGGGACCTAAAGCCATCACCAGATGCTAACCCAGGTCCCCTCCTGGCTGAGAAAGGAGAGCAGCCTCCTCCCCCTCCCTTTGGTTTCAAGATCATAAGTGGACCACTAAATTTTCAGCAACATGAGGATAGTCCACAAAGGACTCAATGGAGCACAAAGGTTTTGAGACAAAGCTGGACAGCTACGCCTCACAGCGGAGAAGCAGAGTTCCAAGGCTTCACAGATGGAAAGGGGAGCTCCCCAAACAAAATCGGGGTGTATTAGAAGAAAAGATGTGAATGTTGAGCAAGGGAAGTGGTGGTCAGCCTCATCCTGCTGATTGGAGGAAGGCATGCCTCCCCACACCCCATCAGGAACCACCTCCATCCTCAGTGGACATCTGTGGCTGGGAGGAGTCTGTGGGAAAACATGTCCAGAAGACTCTGCCCACTTTGAAGGGCTTCGAGCTCAGGGGGTGATGTAGTCAGGGGGCTCCTTAGGAAGAGCTCTGATTCGGGAAACAGGCTGTGTTGTTGGGGCTAATGAATGGCCCCAGACCAGAAATGTGGCAGCTCAAACAGAGAGGCATTGGAAAGAAGGAGACCTGGGATTATGACTGAGGAGTCTGGAGACCATGGACAAATTCACAGAGCCTTTGGGACCATAAGCATGTGACAGTTGATTCAATTGCTGACCAAAGCTGAGATCTCCATCGGTGGCCTGAAAGAAAGGTTACATCCTTGGGTTAAAGGAAAATGGGGAGGTAAGGAAGTCTGATTAAGAAGTATTAGGGAAATTTATTAAGGTAAATTGAGGAAATACACTCATCAATACAGAACGGAATAGACAGCAGAAGTCATCCTCTGATCTGACCGGGAGCGAATCCACCCCACAGGCAGGAGCAGGGAGAAGGGGAATGTGACCCTTCTCCAACTCCTTATAAGAGGTCACGTACAAGGGCAGGAAGCACCTCCTCCTTGGGGCCCTATCGCCCAAGGTCATGGGCAGAGCAAATACCACTGCGCAGGGAGGGGTGGCGCTCTAGAGGCATGTGCTAGCAAACTGTTAGACACTGTGACACCCCTACTCTCCCCAGCTGTTGACCCCATAGCCCTAATACCCCCAGAAGCCCAAACCAACTCCACAGTCCAGTGCAAATACCCAGCCTCTGATGGACAGATGGAGATGCGTTGCAGTCCCCAGAGTGACTCCATCCTGTGGATACAGCATCATGCAGATACAGAGTCCTGCATGAGGGGTGGCCTCAGCTGAAGGAGGGGCAGGGAATTACCCCGAGTGCTTGAGGAGGAGGGTAATGAAGCCACCAAAATGTGGCACACACACATACCCTGGGTTCTAGAACGGACCTCCACTTCCTAGCCTTTATTCCCCTGCCCCCAACTCAGCGTTTCCCCCACAAGGGCAGACACAACCTGTTTGCTCCAGGCTTGGCTAGATTACCTCTTCTGTGTTGCCAGTACCATCGGCCTGGCATCCCCCTGAACATGTCTCATGGTCATTATACAACTTCAAGCGAGTTATGTGACCTTTCCTGAACCCCCCCTTTCTTTTCTTAAAAATAAATGGTTCTATTAGTACGTTCCTAATGGGGTCATTGAGCCTTAATGGTGTGGTACTTAGCTTGGTGCCTGGAGCAGAGAGAACAAACAGGAAGTATTAGCTGGTGTGGGCCTTGACCACTTCTCAGGCTTGAGGCAGAATCCATGGCAGGACCCATTTCCCATGCCTATGATTTCCAGGCCCTCAGGTGGCCCTGCATGGAGTCGTGGTGATGACTGATGGCTGATGGTGATAATTGGGTTGGGGACATATTCGATATCTGAATGAGGTCATGTTATTCTAACATCCTTTCTGTTGCTGTGATAAATTCCTCTATCCACTTCTCTTATACAGCCCAGGACCACCTGCCTGGGGAATGGTGCTACCCACAGTGGACTGGGCCCTCCTTCATCAATTAAAATCAACACAATCCTTAACAGGCATGCCCACAGGCCATTGTGAACTGGGTGATCTATCAGTTGAGATTCCTGACTCAGGTGACTCTAGCCCAGTGGTTCTCAACCTTCCTAATACTGTGACCCCTTTAATACAGTTCCTCATGTTATGGTGACCCCCCCCCAACCATATTATTTTCATTGCTACTTTACAACTGTAATTTTGCTACTGTTATGAATCATAATGTGAATATCTGTTTTCCAATGGTCTTATGTGACCCCTGTGAAAGGGTCGTTCAACCTCCTCCACAGGGGTCATGACCCACAGGTTGAAAACCACTGCTCTAGACTGTGTCAAGTAGACAGTTAAAACTAACCAGAACAGGTATCAACTCAGTAGTCTGTGGTTCTGAAAACAATGGACAAAGTCCCCATGGATTTTTCCTTTTCATATCAATGCTGCCTACGTCATCTGTATGGTGGTCTCTGTATTTAGCAAGGCTTTGCGGAACACTGACTTGTATGCACGGCCTCTAAGACCACGTCTCGGCCATGTTGTGTGAAATCAGCCCCCAGCATGGCGTCTCTGCCTCTTTCCCTGACATTTTTGTCATAGCTGCTTTCCATTCTTGAGTCACAGCGACTATCTCCAATTGATATATTATTTCTCCGTTTGTTTGTGGAATGAGAATCCGGGTCCCATGAGGGGGGCCAGGTCAGGCCCGCCAGTTTACTTATCTCCTCCGGCCTAAAGCACACAGTGATGCCCAGTGAGTATTTACCAGGGGATCGAATGCTAAGCCATGGCCCAGGTGTTTTGCAGGAGTGGGGATGACTAGGCATATATGTATATTCATTGGTGTGGCTGAGGAAAAAGCTTGGGGGAAATTCAAAGTTCTAGATCGTGAATGGTAACCCAGTTAAGTAGTTAGTGTAGGAGATAGTTCTGCCGGTGGAGGCTCTTGCTGCCAAACCTAAGAACCTGAGTTTGATCCCTGGGACCCGTATAGTAGAAAAGGAGAGCTGACTCCTCCTACAAGGTGTTCTCTGTCTTCCACAAATACACCGTGGTGTGCATGACTCTCTCTCTCTCTCTCTCTCTCTCTCTCTCTCTCTCTCTCTCTCTCTCTCTCTCTCTCTCTGTGTGTGTGTGTGTGTGTGCGCGTGCGCGTGCGTGCGTGTGCGTGTATGTGTGTGTGTGTGAATCAATGTTAAGTAAAGAAAGAAGGAATTTTCATTATTCAGGTGCCCGCTGTACACCTGAATAATGTGGTTATTGGTCGGTGTGATTTTCAAAACATTTGAAAGGTAGACAGATGCTGTGCGTGAGGTGGGGGCATCTGGGAAGCTAGGTCCCCAGCCCAAGGTCACACAGCTAGCATCAGGCAGAGGTTGGCTTGGTTAGAGCCGGGTGTCCTGTGGCTCCTGTGGTCATCCTCTCATCGTGTTGATTAGTGGGGTGCAATCATGATGGGAACAGCCTGTGCTAGAAAGTTCATGGGGGTTACCCACTTTTCTCATCTGCCCTATACCTACTGTGCTCTCTTTGGCCCTAGATGTGAATCAGCTCAACCTTGTCTCAGAGTTTAGCCAGTGGATCCCTTTGCCTGGCTCTCACCCTGAGGACCACCTGCCAGGCTTTACCTCCAGACTTTCCCATTACGATTGGTTGGTATCCAAGTCCAACAGACCTGGATTCCAACTTTACAGCTGTCACTGTTTAGACACATGTCCTGGAGTAAGTAATTCTGCCTCTCCAAGCCTTGGTGTCCCCCAAAGTTCAGCCAGTAGTACCCAACTCACAGGGCAGCTGGAGGAGGGACGGCCCAGAACAATAACCATGGTGACGATGTAGCAATGATACTCTGATGCCATTTGCTTCCTCAGCTTTCCGTACCCGGGACTGTCCCCTCCACCTGTCCCTTCCTCATCGGCCGCTATCGTGTTGTGTCAGCGCACAGACCCTAGAGGCAGGTCTCCTGAGCCCACACCTGATTCTGCCACCAGTGACCAGCAAACAATGTGCAAATGTGCAAAACAAGTCATGTCCCTTCTCCAAAATGCTTGGGGGCAGAAATGTAGATTTCAGGCGTTTTTTGGGTTTTGCAATATTTGCCTCTATGCCCTGATCTAAGCACGGAGTTCATTTCTGTTTCCTGCGTACCTCCCACACCCAGGCTGAAAGTAGTTTTCTGCAGTATTATCAGTGCGATTTTATTGGGACTTCCCAAGCAGTCAACTGTGGAATTTTCCACTCACAGCCTCAAACCAAAGCACACTAACTTTCGGGTTTGGGAGCTTCCTGGGTTTTCAGATTGAGAATTCCTATGCTGTCCACCAAGTGGGTGAGAGTTCACACTTCGGCTGGCCCGTGGGATGAAGCCACCTAGAATGTTCCTATGAGTCCACAAACCTTTATTACATGACTACTGTGTACAAAACACCGGTGTGGAGTGCCAGGACCCCAGAGATGGAGAAACATGGCTCTTTCCTAAGGGCTGCTGCCACATGTGGAGGCTGAGGCACTGGACAGCACTGAGCCATGGTTGGAGAGGAGAGTATTGGAGTATGGCTGAGGAGATCAGTCACCCACTGTGGGCCTCTCCTGGTGTCTACCTACTTTATGTGCTCTGCCCCAAAGCTTCCCCTTCATGTCTTACAGCTCAGCTGGAGTCCTTGGGTGTCTCTACCCATCTCCTTGAGGAGCCACTATAGGCTCTCTAGGCCGGGTCATCCTCTAAGTGTTTTTATATGATAATGGGACCAACACACAGAGCTGAGTGCAGAGCGGCTGAACAATGTCCAAGTTCTGACATCTGAAGGTTGCTGCCCACTCATAAGCTGACATGTGGCCGACTGCAGCTTCATGTATGCTTGCATGTGACACAAGGTGCCTGGGTCAGGGGCACTGGCCTTTATGACTCATGTCAACAGTAGAAACCAGGAGATCAGCGTTGAGCCCAATCCCAGCAGGCAACACAAAGAGGACCCGATGACATGGGTTATCTTCAGGAGAAGAATCCAAAACTCAGGAAACCAACTTTTGCATGATGGGAAAAACTGCTCTCTGTCCCAAAGGCCACTGGTATCTTTATTGATGTGATAGTGAGCACATCAATAAAGAATGTTCACACTGTTTGTGGTTTCCAATATTGTCCTCTTTACATGTATGCTTGGAAACAGTCTTCTTGGTAAGACAGAAATGTAAGAGACATGTAATCTCAATAGATATAGATATGTGGATGGACAGATAGTGAACAGATGAATGGATAAATATACATGGATACATGGATGCATCAACAGATAGACTGATAGATGGATGAATTCATGTGTACATGAGAATATAGTACATGGATGAATTAATGGATGATGTATGGATTTATATAGGCATAGGTAGATGGTTGGATGAATAGATGATGGATATATTATTGAGTGGATGGGTGGGATAGATTCATATATGCATGAATGAATGGATAGATGAATTATGTGTGAGTAATGGATGGATGAGTAGATAAATAGATAGATATATAGATAGATGATAGATGAATAGATGGTAGGTAAGTAGGTAGGTAGGTAGATACATACATACATACATACATACCTGGATGGATGGATAGATAGATGATAGATGATAGATAGATAGATAGATAGATAGATAGATAGATAGATAGATAGATAGATAGATAGATAGATGGATGGATTCATGTGTGCATAGGTAGATAGATGATGTATTTATGTATGCACAGATGGCTGGATATATGGGTGAATAGATGATGGATAAAATAATGCCTTCATGAAAAGATGCATGCATACATGCATTGACAGATAGATATATGTATGAATGAATCCATCCATGCATGGGTGGATAGTGGATGGATGTATGAATGGATGATGAATGAATGGGTGGATGGATGGATGATATATTGATGTATGCATAGGTGGATGGGTAGATATGAATGACGGATGGGTGGATTCATGTATGCATGGATTAGATATATATTGATAAATGGTAGATGGATGGATTCATGAGTAGATGGATAATGAATTTGTGTATACATAGATTAATGAATAGATGGGTGGACAGATAATGGTTTAATTAATCCATGAAAAGATACATGCATATATGCACTGAGAGATACATGGATAGATAAATTCTTGCATGCATGGGTGGATAGTGGATGGGTATATGAATGGATTATGAGTGGATGGGTGAAAAGATGGATGGATGATATATTGATAGATTATTATGTATTCACAGATGAATAGATGGATAGATGAATGAATGATGGGTAGGTGGATGGGTTCATATATGTGTATGGATAGGTGGGTGAATGAATATACAAATGGATGATGGTTAGATTCATATATGCATGGACTGGATATATATATGGGTGGTGGATGGGTATATAGATGAATGAATTCATGTGTGCATTGGTACTTGGGTAGATGGATGTGTGGATAGATGGATATATGAACAGATTTATGTGTTCATGGATGTATGGGTGGGCAGGTTCATATGTGTAAGAATGAGTGGGTAGATGGATGACAGATGTTAGATGGACAGATGGATGGACTGCTTGCTGGGTAGGTAGGCATTGGGCAGCAAGATGAAGAGTCCCCAGGTAATGCATTTTAAGCTGTGTTCCTGGAAGTCCTAAGTGTTTCAGAGGCTCCTGGGGTAGGATGGGAGAAGAAGGGGGTCTTTATTCCCCCTCGGGGCCCCTCTAGATGCCTTTTTACTTTCCTAGAGAAACATTGCTTTTTTTTATTCCCGACAGTCCTTTTTTATGTATATATTAACAGTGCTAAAATGTGGCATTTTCATGCATGTATGCAATGGACTTCAATCATGTTCACCCCATCATCTTCCCTTTTTGCCCTGTCCTTCCTGTAGCCTGCTCCCCCACAAAACACTCCTGTTTCTATTTTTATCCCCATGTTTACTTTTAAATCTAGATGTCATGTATGGGAGGAAACATGCAATGTCTAAATTTTTCTAAATCTGGCTCATTTTGCTTAACATCGTTGTCTCTGGTTCCACACATTTTCTTGCAGATGACATGATTTCATTCTTCCTCATGGCTGACTAATACTCCATTATGTGTATACCCCCCTTCTCTTTATCCATCCATCTGATTCTGGGCATTTAGTCTGATTCTATACCTTGGTGGTGATGGATAGTCCTGCAGTGAGCCTGAATGTGCGGGGAGGGCAGGGTGTGGATGTGCAAATAGTTCTCTAGTTGTCCCGTTTACATTCCTTCAGGTTTGTAGCCAGGAATTGTGTAACTAGATCACACGATCACATGATGATTCTGCTGTTGCTGGGGTTGGGGATTGGACTGAGTAAGATAAAGTGGCCCAGTCTACCCCATGACGTAGCCTTGATCTTTCTGCTTTGGCCTGCCATCATGCAATGGCAGGCCATCATGTCTGACCCTGCTTTCAACCTCCATACTGACTTCCACAGAGGCCGAACCCATTTCCATTCCCATCAACACCAACGGTGACCTCAAGGTTCATCGCTCGCCCATCATTGCCAGCACTTGTTAGCATTCACTTTCTTGGTCATGGCCCATTCCCTCTGGGAAGAGCCACATTTTTTTTTTGTCAACTTGACACAAGCTGGGGTTCCTTGAGAAGAAGGAACCTCAATTGAGGAATTGCCTCCATTCAGATTGGCCAAAGGTAAGACTGTGGGGCATTTTCTTGATTAAAGATGGATGTGGGAGACCCAGCCCATTATGGGCAGTGCCACTCCCAGGTAGGAGGTCCTAGGGTGTATAAGAAAGCAGGCTGATCAGGCCACGAGGAGTAGGCCAGTAAACAACACTCCTCCATGGTCTCTGCATCAGTTCTTGCCTCCAGGTTCCTACCCTGACTTCTCTCAGTAGTAGACGATGCCATGGAACTGTAAGCTGCAACAAACCCTTTCCTCCCGGGTTGCTTTTGATCATGGTGCCCACTAATGATTGGATGGGTTTTTTATGTTTATTTGTTTGAACTCTTTATATATTATGGATCCTATCCCCTTGTCAGATGGAGGGCTGGCAAAGGCCTTCTCCCATTCTGCGTTTACTTAGTTGTTTCCTTTGCTAATCCAGACACTTCTAATTTCACACGTTCCCATTTGACACTTTGGGCTATGATTTCTCAGTCTGCTGAGGTCCTCTCCAGAACATCCTTGTCTGTCTGTATCATGAAGTAGGGCAGCGTCCAAGTCTCAGATCCTACATTAAGGTCTCTGATCAAGTGTAAACGAATTTTTGCACAGTGTGGTAGGGAACCTAGCTTTGTTCTTCCTCCTGTGGACATCGGGTTCCTCCAGCACCAGTTGTCAAGTCTTTTCCCCACTGCTTTGGGATCTTTGATGTGAATGGCTTTCTCTTGGGGCCCTCTGTTCTATTCATCTGGTCGTGTTTGGTCTGTTGCCGGTAGCATGCTGGTGCTGTCACCATGGTTCTGTAGTACATTTTGAGGTCTCATATTGCAATCCCTCTGGGCTTTGTTCTTTCTGCAAGAACTGCTTTGGCTATTTGGGCCCTTCCAGCAACCACAGATCGTCTTTACTACTTTGTCTATTAGTTTCTGTGAGACTCTGTTTCAATAAAAAAAAAAGAAAGAAATAATTAATTAAAACAAATAAATAATAAAGACAGACATGGTGGTAATGTGTCCATAACCCCAACACTCAGGTTCAGAAATTCAAGTTCATCCTTGTCTACATAGGGAGTTCAAAGCCAGTCTGGACGACCTGAGACCCTGTCTCAAATAATAATCATAATAAAGTAAACTATGTGCATTCTACATATATAATCATATACACAACCTCATCTGGATAATGAATATTGTGAAAATATCATGAATATAGAGAAGTGAGTCCCAAGCTTACTTGGCACATCAGAACTGCAAGCAACTTCTTAAAATTCAGCTAGCCATGCTCCGTCCCTCCTGTGGTGTTACTGACTGGAACAAGGGCAGAAAAATGTGTAGGTTCCACACAACCCAGGTGCTGCTGCTGCTGCTGCTGCTGCTAGTCCAAGGACTCAGCTCCTAAAATCAGTAGTGTGGAGAAACTGCCAAATCCTCCCAAGCAATTGGGTTGAGTTACCGAATGCCTGGGACATGTTAGCAAACTGCTAGACATTTGAAAACATCAAAATAGATTCCAACGTGGCCGCTACCTTCAAAAGAGTCCAATAACCAACCTCGGACCACACAGTTAAGAGTCAGCAGAGCCCAGAACTGAATCCTAAGCTTTTAAATGGCACCAGCTCCTCCCCCATCCACACGAAAAGAGGAAGAGTGTCCACTTGAATCAATTGGATGTCAGAGCTCAGGGCCGTCTGACTGGGGAGAATAAAGTGGCTTCTCTCATTATAGCTTTGGAAGTGAGGGTAAGGCTGACAGGTTCCCGGTGCGGGGGTGCAGACCATAGAGACTGCAGAGTGTCAGCGCTCAGGTGACTGCTATGGGCCATGAGTTCATGGTCCTCCGGTGACAAAAATCCTGCCCCGGGTCTCATCGGCCCCACAGCGCTCCACACACACAGAAACAGGGAGGTGTGGTTGACTGACTGAATGATGGGAAGCTACATTTAGCACCATCGTCCTGATATACAAGCAAGAAAGCCAAACGTTCAAAAGGCAGAGATCCTCTGAATTGAGGAGGGACCAAGGGGCTATGGCATCCTTCCCCAGACTCCACCCTCTACCCACCAAACTGCCGTGAGACCTAAGCAAACCTAGAGTAGAGACAGAAGCTACATTCTAGCCCAACCTCCTTCATTTCATAGAGCTCAGAGAGGGGAGCAGTCTTGCCCAAGGTCACACGGCAGGTGAGGTAGAGTTGGGTGAAGAATTATGGTACCTGACCTTGACTTTGGGGGGCTTTTTAAAATATAAAGCTGGAATTTCTACCTGCCCCTCTGTCCTCGACATCCCCAGTGACCTTCCTTAGGGACTTCTCAGCAACAGCCAATGGTATGATCTTCTCTGTGAACATCTGTGGTGTGGTAAAGAGGGGTGTGGTCACAGGAGATCTCTATCTCGACTTAGATAAGGGAATGGTGTCATGGTTGCCGAGAAGCTGTGTCATTGAATTCCAGATGTCTGCAGCCAAAGATGAGGATCCAGCCCAGCTTATTGGGGGGGGGGGGGCGGTGTCACAGCAACAAAATAGTCAACTTGGAACAAGGAGGTCATCTGACTCGGTCTCCCCAACAGCTTGCTAAGGGCACAGCCATCCTAGCTCTCCATGTTTTGAGGGGGTGCTGGGATTAAAGGCGTGTGCCACCATGCCTGGCTCTGTTCCCAGTGTGGCCTTGAACTCACAGAGATCCGAATGGATCTCTGCCTCCTGAATGCTAGGGTTAAAGGCTTGTGCTGCCATTGCCTGACTTCTATGTTTAATATAGTGACTGGCTTTTTCCTTATCTCCATCAGATAAGCTTTATTAGGGTGCACAATATATTGGGGGACACAATATATCACCGCAGGGGGGTCTCATCCATGGATGTTGGGAATTCTTAGGCACTTGGCAGTTTGTGACACTATAATGGGGATCTCTCTTGACACCACGCAGCACCACTCACAGGAACTGAAACCCACATTTGTGGTCAGAATTCTCCAACGAGTGGCCTCGATGCTTTAATTTCAGGGGAATAATTAGAATTCTCTGCAGACCCCACCATTCTCCGATGCCTCACACTCAGCCCACTTGATATGTCCTCTAGAAGAAGTAAGACACAGAAGCCCTGGCTGTACCCTGCAAATTCCAGCCCAGCTGTCCACACGGAGGAGACCTGAAAAAGAACAGGAAGTTACAGGACTAGACTTGGACTAAGGTATTAACAGGCCCAGCAGTCCCATATCATTCAAAGCAGCCCAGTTTGTCCAGGACCCAGGCCGGAGGTCCCAAAAGCTGACTCTAAGAAACCATAGCGTCTTCCAGATGGGTCTCAAAAAGCAAGTTGGCTACCGTGAAGGCTTAGCGCCATCTGTCAACCATTTCTGGAACTGCCTCTGCTGAGCTAGCTTGGTAAATGCAGCAGCCATCAGGGACCCCCAAAGACGAAGTGCCAGGTCTGGGGGCCCTTTGAAGGGGCTTTGGACACTTCGAAACCTTCGTGTGCTGGATTTTGCATATAACACATGGAGCCACCCATCTATACATTAAATTCTCCTTTGAGGCTCAGAGACTCCAAGCTGCTTACCCCAGCTCACACAGCCCATGCATGAGTGACAGAGTCAGGTCACATTATTTCTTATGCCCAGGTTGCTCCTTTTAAACCTTAAATGGTTCCTCCCTTATCGCTGCTAGAGTCTTACAAATTACTTCCGGTGTCTGAGGTAACATCTCCAGGGACTGTGCTCCTTCCTTCCCTAGGGACACTAGCCTCTCAAATAACCATGCTCCTAATACTGGGTCCTGTCTGGCCCGCCAGCCTTCTGGCTCCAAAGCTGCTTAGATGAAATGTTTTCCCTCTTATGATCCCTGAGCTGGAGGGGAAAAACCAATCAGCCACCCACAGGCTGCTGCCCCTAGATGGCTCTGGAACTTTCTGGTCTTAGGATCTCTGTGTATAATGCCAGACAGCATTTCCAGGGCTCTTGTTTCTCTGACTGCAAAAGAGACTGGTGGGCATGGAGTCTCATAACAAGCACTTTGGACCGACAACTCCCAGGCAAACACCCAGGGCTGAGCTCAGACACTAGCTAACTTCATTTCTGAAACCAGTATCTCTCACCCAGAGAGATGAGTGGAGCAGATTCAGGGACAGAGGGGATCTGACTACCATGGCAACAGAGGGACAGCCCTGAGACTGTCATCACCCCTGTAACTCAGGGGCACTCTTCAGAACTGGGGTGTGAGGGAATGTGGGCGTAGGTTAAAGAGGCTGGAAGAATTCAAGGGCTTCATTGCATGGGGCTGTGTATACAGTTGGTGCTTAATAAGGGAGGTGATGTTGAGCACACGAAGCCTGGCTGAATGAATGCTTGGCCCTTCATTCACTTATTTAAACAAGTGTGTGTTTGGCTTTTGGTTGGCACTGGATTCTGACAAATCCCCCCCACCCCCAATGAGTGTGTCACAAACACAGCCCCGAGTGTCTGCTTCGGTGGGTCTGGGGTGAGCATCATCAAGAGGTTCTCAGGGGATGGTGACCTAGTTGTCCAGGAACTTTGAGAACCACCGACTTGGAGTGATGAGTGATAGTGGTCGTCCTACCCTTCTGAGTTTCTTACCAGTCTAACACTGAATTTGTAAATATTCCCAAGTGCACGGTGTATTCGGAGCAAGGGCTTCTCCAAAGAGGGGGGTTTTTAATGCAAGGACCCTACATCTCAGTACAGCCTGCGCAGTCAGGGCAAGAGAAGAGATTGTTTTATTAAACACATAGAACATGCTGGGACCCTTCCTCTCTCATCACCTCAAGTGTGTCCCTTAAGTTGTGGTATAAGAGGAATAATTAAGCCCCATTGTATGGATGAGAAGGCTGAGGCTGCTAGTGGCAAAGGAGAAGCCTGCAACTCATGGCAGGAATGGAGCCCCCAGGTCTGTGTCTGCATAGACACCTGGGGGTTGCCGTGGTCCTTCAGCTGCTGCTATCTGAGCTGTAGGCGCCCTGCAGCCTGGACACAGCTGCAAGCCAGCCAGCAGCCCTCTCCTCTCCCCTCCCGGGCCCTTCAAGTGTTTTCACTGATGGGTGAATTCAACAGATGCCTTTCGATCGCAGCCTATTAAATTAGCCCCTCTCTGCAGCCAAAAGAAGATAATTATGTTTTCATTAGCCCTGGGTAATGTATTAGCCCTCGGTGGCAGCCACATAGAGTAAGCAAACCAAGTCCCTCTTCCCCTGCTTCCCTGGGCCAACTCTTAGTAGAGGGTCATGAGGAAGATGGAACAGGGGGCATGCAAACACTCACTGTCCATGCAGGGGTTTGGGGTGAGACCCCGTGCCTGGAGCAGATGTCTGGATGCGTGTCAGACTGAGAAAGGCGATATCCTCGTCATCGACCCCTGGATGCTCCAGGCTGCTTCTGGTAGAATCCAGCCACAGCACCTTCTAAGTCACCAGATTCAAGAAGCATTTGGGGGACTGTCACTATTACCCTGCCCAGAGCCACCCGGCTGGGGTTGTTTGTTTTGTTTTGTTTTTTCCTGTACTTCTTAGGAATGTTAGTTCTGCCCAGCATTAGCCAGGAGGCTCCCCAACACCGAGAGCCGCTCCTGTTCCTTCTGCCACCCCCCAGCACAGTGACTCTGACTTCATTCCCCTCCCCCTTTCTCTATAAGTAGGCAAGCACTTTCGGGGTCCTGGGGATGGAACTCAGGCCCTCCTGCACAATCAGCTGAGCCTTGCCTCTGAGCCATGCCCCCGCAACCAGGTTCTGGGTCCTTGTATCTATTTCCTCATCCACTGCTTTGGGGGCTAGGAGAGGCTCTGGCTCCAGAGCCTCCAGCACCCCACCAAGGCACAAGTAAGAAGGGGAGCCACTTCTTGTCATTTTGGTGACAATCCAGTCAACTGTGTACTGTAAAGGGCTTGGTTCAAAACTGGCAAAATGAGATGTGATCCACAGGAGAGAGCCGTGGTCCTCTCTGACCCAGTAACTACATCCTAGTTCCCCTTAACCCCGTGGAAACAAGGCTAAGTGAGGATGGCAAGTCTGTCTGTCTGTCTGTAGCAGGGCTCTTTCTGTCTCTATATAAATAAATACCTGCCTCTATTTCTGTCTCTATTCCTCTGTATCCTCTCTCTCTCTCTCTCTCTCTCTCTCTCTCTCTCTCTCTCTCTCTCTCTCTCTCTCTCTCTCACACACACACACACACACACACACACCTCCTTGTGGTGGTAGGCTCCTCCCCTGGACTTGGGCTCCCTCCTTGCAGCAGGGACCTCGGGACCTCTTGGTCCTGCCTCAGCATCACTTGTACCAGGATGCCTAGCAACAATGACAGGATTGGGGGCAGTGAGCTTCTGTCTCCTCCCCCAACAGGCCAACTCTACTTCTTGAGGCACAGCCCAGCCTGGGTCCTGACCCCACATGTCACAGCTCTGCCTTCCCTACTGACCACCCTTCGCATGGGAGATGGCCCACTCTGGACCTCTGCTGGCCCCAACTCCCACACACAGCAGGCTGGCTCGAGGCTCTGGAGCAGGTGAACTGCCAGCCCAGTGGAGAAGCAGCCTCCCTTCCTGGCTTCCTGATTTTCCCCAGTTGCCATGGTAATTGAGGGAGCAGTGTTGAGACCCAACACCATGGAAGCCCAGTGCTCAACTTTGAAAGGCATCGGGGAGAAGCGGGGTCCAGGAGGAACAGAGCCCAGGCTGCAAGGGCTCACTCCAGCCTCCACTTCTGGGATGCTCATTTACCCATTGACATATAGGCAATCCCCATCGGTGTCACCGTGGATGGCTGGTCTTCTCAGAGCAGGTACTGTATGCCAGACACTAAACGAAGAGCATTGCCACCAACGTTTGACTATACCAGCCTCCCCACAGCCCAAGACTCACATCCGAGGCTCAGGAAGCAGGCTTCGGACTCGGCACACCGAGTCAGGAAGTGGTAGGGCCCTGGCAGGCCGATGGGATTTCTCAGGCCCTCCCTGGACATATTCTTCACACCCCACCAGCTTTTCCTAATGCCTCCCTTCCCTCCTCCCCTCCTCTCCTAGTCCTCGTCCTGCACCCCTCAAGGTCATAGCCCCTTTCCTCAGGCTTGACGTGTAAGATTATCTGAAGACCACGTATGAGTGACAAGGAGGGGTAGCTAGCTCTTGGCCTCGGCGCAATCATTCTGAGCATGCTTTGCCTTCGTTGGGACTGAGGGGGAAATCAAGCTAGCAGCCAGGTGTCTGGGCGTGTTTGGGTTTGAATCTTCCTCTCCTTCCTTGAGTCCGACTCCCCCCTACACACACACACACACACACACACACACACACACACACACACACACACACCACTCCTTCTCCAAGAGTGTGTGAGCAACAGCGACAGTTAAATGCAAAAAACGCCTGTGCAATCTGCCCAGGAAAAGACAGCTTTAGAGACGGGTTTATATGGTTACCCATATGTTAGAGCCCCTAAGAAAGGAAGGGAAGTGTTCTCTGAGTCTGCCCTTCCCCCAGCCCAGCCCTTGGCCTCTCCTGGTATTGGGGTCTCCAGGCCATAGGAAAATAAGACCCCCTCGGGGGTTTTCCAACTCCCCCTCCCTAGATGCAATGCCTACACTCTGCTCCGAAAAACGCAACAACCAGGCATGCTTTCCAGAACATCTGCCCGCTCAAGAACCCGGGCCAGAACCCAGGCTGTCTTCTCCCACTGGCTCTGTGAGGGGCTGCTTGCCCTGCCTCAAGGGGCGGTGCCCCTGCTATCCCATTAAGGAATCATTCCACCATGTAGGACAGAGACAACCACCTGCCTCAGCGAGGTCCTTCTCTGCCCAAAACAGCCTCCCTCCCTACTGCGGTCACTACCTCTAGCCCCCTTCGGGTTCCCCAAAATTGTCATTGTGTGTATGTTGATTTTTTTTCTGATTAAAAAAATGGAAATTAGGTTACATAAAAGATGTATGCTTCCAAGCCCAGAGCGGCCCTTTTAATGAGGGTTGCGACGTCTCCCTCCCCACGCCCATAAACCAGCCGGTTGGACGTCACCACTAATTCGTTTCAGCGGTGATAGGATAAAGCAGGGACATTAAGAAATAAATTCCCCCTCACGACCCTCGCTGAGCTCGCTGCGCGGTCCCTGCATATTGATGCAGCCGCGGGGTGTGCGGGCGACCACTTAGCACAGCGGCTGCTCCGAAGGGCAGCTGCGGCCGGGGTGAGCTGGGTTGCGCGCGCGGGGACGCTGGCAGCCTCCAGTCCTGAACTTGGCTGGGCTAGGGCGGAGCGAGGCGGGAGCTAGGGACCGGGAGGGGGCGGGGAGCGCTCGCTCTGGAAGCTCCTACCCCGAGGCGCTGCTGAAGCCTGGAGCATCCTGCCCCGGAGCGAGGCTCTGAATCTGCGCGCTTGACAGCCGCGGGAGAAGGAGGCGCGGGAGACAGGGTGATCGGCGGCGAGATCCACAGCCCTGGAACTGCGCGGGCTCCAGCGGCAGGTGAGTTCTCTGCCCCGGACCCAGCGTGTCCCACGTACCCTCTCTCCCAGACTGGTGCTCTGGCTCTGACTGTGTGCGTCCCAACTTGGCTCTCCTTGGTAGCCTGGCTCTCCTAGCGATGGGGCGGACCCGGGTCGCCGGGCTGTGAGCGCCTGGGAAGATGGGTCCTGCTACCTTGCTCCAACTTTACAAGGGCAGGGGACCCTCCCAACCTCGTTCCCCAGATGTCCCTAACCTCCGTGTCACAATAGCAGGGATTCATGACCCAAGGCGTGCACGTAGCCCGAGGGTGGGTATGCACGACCCCTGGGGACCTTGGCACCTGTGGGGACTCAACTTTGAGCCACCTCCTCCTCTGGAAGACCCTCTCCTCTTCTCTCCTGCCATCCCCCCAACCCCTGTGACCCTGTTGGTGACTCTGGCATGACCAGAGGGGGACCGGAGTGCAAGGCTGGCTTGCTGGAGCGCTGCTCCTTGGCTTTCCAACTTTGCCCCCATCAGCCTTCCGCTCCTATGGGCTGCCTCGATCCAGTAAAGCAGCCTTCACTCCCCCCAACCTGGAAAGTTGCACCTCTCCCGCCCAGAAGCCTAGAAGACCGTTGAGAGGGGCTGATGGTTCCCAGAGCACAGGAAAGGCATTCTGTGGGTCCCTGCCACGCATAGCTTTTTATCCAAGTGGTCCAAGAGTGAGACAGGGTCCCCAGGAGATCCGGCTTCCCTGGCCATTCATAGACACTTGGATCTTGGAGTCCAGCACTGGACTCTTGGGCTTGCTCTCTGGAGAACAGGAAGTGAGAGGCTCACCTCCACCCTCAGGGCAAGGTGGCCTCAGCACCTGCAGCTGTCTCTGTACACTGGGGACCTGGCTGTCTGGAGCAAGCCTCAGGCATACAGCCAGGGCAGGGACCTTAGAGGGACTTCCCTGGGGTTCTACTCCTAAAGCAACCGTTTCAGGTGAGTCCCCTCCCCTCTCTAAGCCTATTTTTCTCGTGTGTAAAATAGAGAAGTGGCCCTTTCCTGGGGATTGTTGGCAAACCTTTAAAGCGTCGTAAATGTCGGTGTGGAGCTGAGGGTAGATGCTCAGTGCGCGGGAAGTATTGTTGGTGGTCCGGACTGATGCAGCCTGGAACAGATCTTGGGGCCTCTGCATCTTGTGGTTTCCCACAGACCAAAACCAAGGGTCCTCAGGAGGGTGATTTAGGCTGCACCCACCCCCATCTCCCAGTCTGCTCAAGCAGCACCTGGGGAGATGCATCCCATTTTGCGGCAGATGAGACTCTAAAAAACATTGTCCTACTCATGGGGAATCCCAAACCTCACTCACACATATTCACAGACTGAGAGGGAGCTCCGGAGGCCCCCCATGGAGGGAGAGTCCCCAAAGGTGAGCTGGCAGGTGTGATATTCAGGCAAGCCTGGGGCACCCAGGAAGTGCCTGCCCCAATAGGAAGATAGAAAGGAGCTGACCCTTCAGGCCACTCCTCTAAAGGGGGCATGAGGAAAAGTACCCCCTTGCCCAGCCCCACTTAAACTGGGATCAGGTCAAATAACAGGGTTTGGGGGGTGGGCATTAACACAGCTTCCTGGAGAATTGATTTTCTTGCTTGGATTTTTGCTTTTGTATCTAATGGAGGTTGTTTGGGGGCTTGATTTTTAAACTTGAGGTGTATGCCAGAATGGAGTAAGGGGTCATGCCCACTTTTTGTCTTGGGGAGCCTCAGCAGGGTTTCAGGATCCTTCACGGGTTCCCAAAAGGAAGCACTTCATCCCCATGATTGCCAATGCCACTGCCCCGATCCAAATTCTAGAAGAAACGGAGGGGCATGCTGCTTTGCGTATGCCGCAAGCTCCTACCGCATACAGGATGTGTCTGGAATATCTTGACTTCCCCAGTACTTAGGACAGCTACCTGAACCTCACTTTCCAGATATGGAAACTGAGGTAGGGCTAACCAAGCTAGTTGCCCATCATCAACCAAGGAGACCTCCACCCAGGTTTGTGGCTTCCTAAACTGGGGGGGAGGGGGTGTGCATGCATAGCCAGCCTGACCTATGCCCCACTTTTGCGCACACTTCCAGATGCATCTGCACAAGCAGCCTCCCTCCAGAGAGACTTCATAAAGTCTGATAACCCCCTACCGAAAGTCCCAGGACATTCAGGGAAAGAGCAAGCAGCATATCAGAGACCTGTTGAAGATTTTTGTCCCACCCTGTTTGCTCCATGGCTGTGTGACATTTCAGTCGGTCACATAACATCTCTGAGCTTCAGTCCCACTATCTGTCAAATAAGAGAATCACTTCTACAAAGAGCCGCCTTGAAGATACTGTAATGTCTGTAACAGGCGGTCTAGAGACACCCAGCGTGTGTTAAAGTTGTTGGGTTGTTTGTTTGTTTTGTTTTTTAATAAAAGAGAACGAAACCCAGTTTGAAAGGTCTGCTCTGAAGCAAGCATGAGATCTAGAATCTCTTCCTGCCTCTTGTCCATTTTCCCCAAATGGCCAGTGCCAGCCCATAAAGGCTTTATCTCTGAGGAGCGACCCTGGAAGGAAGCTGAGAACCTGGGGAGTGCACTGATGTGAAAAGTCCCCAGGGGTCTCCATGCCAAGCATCAAGGAGCTGTCCAAGGTGCTGGGAGAAAGTGTTCCAGATACTTCCAGCCCTCACAGGGATGACTTCAGGGTTAGCTTGCCTAGGTTTTTGTAAGCATGAAGAAAATGTGCCATATTCATGTGTGTGTGTGTCCATATGTCTGTGTCCCTGGGTGTCTTACGACAGCTCTTGGCTCACAGCCTGTCACTCAGGTTCCCGGTTTGCCTCGGCAGGGGTGGGTGTGCTTCGGAATGCAGTTAAGAACCACAGACAAGAAGTATGCTCCCTCCAGGGAGACTGGCATACTAAGAGGTTGAATTTGGCAACTCAAGAGCAATTTTTACATAGGTTGTTTCCACGGAGGGGCACACTTTCCCACCCCAAAGCAGTGTGAGGCTGTGTGGTTAATAACACAAAGGCTGCAGACAGTGTAGACACGCCTTTTTGTCGCCTGATGTCTGATCGCCTTTAGACATCTTCCAATCGAGTGAGTGTCAGATGCTGCACAGCCGACCAGCAATGTCAGAACCACAAGCTGGAAGCAGAGGTGTCAGGACCCCTCTGTCTGCAGAGTCCCCATCCCCTGCAGGAGACATGAAGTATATGCATTTCAATAGGGCTTTTCTAGAAGGTTCTAAGGCCCTTGGTTCCTGACCTCCTTGTGCAGGAGGGAAGCCAAGGACTAGAGAAGACATGGGATTTGCCAAAAGTCACACAGCTCTTCTCTGTCAAAGCCAGGGTTGGTCTTCACGTCTGGGCATTTTGTCAAGAACCTGTGGGTGATATTTCATGGTGTCCTCTCAACAGACAGGCCCCAGAGTTAGGCATGGATGAAGCAGGATTTCCTTTCTTCTGATCATCCCTGTAAGTTTAGGGAGCTGTTGGGGGTTCCTCCTACCTCAGCCTCGCTAGATATCAGTCCCGAGTTCCCATCTAGCAATGAGCCTTAGCTAACTGGTTAATCCTTTCAGGGAGAAAGCTCCTTTTTAAAGTGACTCCTCAGGAATGAGTTAGCTGTCACTGGTCTCAGCCAAAGCCCTTGCTTTGTGGTCAGCCCTGGCCCAGCCTTGGCAAATCATCTATGTGTCTGTGGACCTCAAGCTTCTGAGCCTGGGAAGGAGGGAGCGAGTAGCCTGCCACGCTGGGAAATGGAGCCGGCTTGGAGCCGTTCAATGCAAATAACACATCAACAGAAAATGCCGCTGGGTCCCCAGAGTGGGCATTCACAGGGCTCTTTGGGCACGTGTCCTGCCATATCTGTATTCAGCAAGAAAGGCTAAGAATTAGGGCCGTTACCATGGGTGGCTCCGCAACAGACATCTGCATGTGTCAGATGTGACATCATGTGTGTGAACGCTGCATGTCTGAGGGCAGGTGCCTGATACAAGTGCTCTGACCACCCTGAGGTTGGCTGGATCAGGCAGTGGGGTATCCAGCAAGCGCTGTGCCAAGTGTGACATTTCTTCAGGAGTGGTGGGAGTGCTTTGCCACTGCTGCCAGGCTGGTGTGGCTGAGGGCATCGGGGGAGACATCTCAGAGGCAGAGACATTCAGAGACAGTACCACCCCAATTTGCACGAATCTCTTTGGTGACAGGGCATCTTCCAGGATGAGCTGGCCACAGTCAGATCACAAGGGAAAGCATCACAGGGAATCGACAGGGGCATCATCATGGGATGCATCCAGTGAGTGACTCGGGATGAGTGAGCTGAGCTTCCCGACCCTTGGCATGCCATCCACGCAATCATTAAGTACTGTGTGAGCTGTCAGGAGGAGTCAGTGGGCAGCCTTGTGAAAAGGGACAGGACCCAGTAACCAGGAGGAGATAAGCTGAAAGCAAGAAACCCCTTCGACTGGCCAGTTGTTTGGCCTGAGCCTGATCCTCACCCTCAGCCTCCATTTTCTATCTGTGAAATGGAGACTTTGGAATCCATGGTGGCTCCAATGAGATGCCTGTTGAGATACTGTGCGAGGAGGCTGGTGGACAGTTATGTTTTGCTGGTTTGGATTTAGATGTAGGGGAGGGCTCTTGTTACAGGCTTTTTTTTTTTTCAGTTGATTTGGTGTATTGATCTAGATCATCTCAGGGCCAGTGCATGGGGTCCATGCCACTTGCCTGACTTTAGAGGTGTTTGAGCTGCAAGCCCTGGGCTAGTGGTCTTCAGAGCCTCATTAGCATCAATATTCTCTCCCTCACCTGAGACGTACATTGCTCAGTCTCAGTCCCTGAGTTCTGCCCAAAAGGAGAGTTCCTTGTTCAAATGGAAGTCAGAAACCCTTTGCAAGGGACATGGCTTCTGTGTGCAGCAGGGAGGTGTGCCCTGTCCCACATGTTTCCCTGCTTTGTGCCTCACAGTACCCGGCGCCATCTTGTATTGATGGTGATTTTCCCAGGAAGGGTAGTCCTGAGTCTAAAGCATCATACTGTGCATCAGGCGTTTGTCATGAAAAGTCCCTGGAATAAATTCTCCAGGCTTTCAGAGGTGCCCCAAAGTTCTATTGGCTTCCACCATCTCAGCGTTAAATAACTTTTGGAAACAGCTTTTTTATTAAAACTTCGCAGCCAAACTGAAAAACAAGGTGGACCTTTCCGGAACCCATTTCCACTTAGACACGAAGAAGGGAGCCTGCGTGAAATCAAAGCAGCAGCTAAAGGATTTGATGTCTTGTTATGAACAAGAGTTGGGTGGCTTGCTTTAAGGGACAAACCTTGAACTTCTAACTCCAGCGAGACTTCCTAGGAGAGAGGGTGGCATCAGGAAAGGGTAAGACAGTCCTTTCCTCTAAGACAGTGGTTCTACACCCCCACTGGGATTGCATATTGGGCTTTTTCATTATGAATCATAACTAGCAAAATTACAGTTATGAAGTAGCAACAAAATAATTTTATGGCTAGGGGGGTCATCACAACATGAACTCTATTCAAGGGTCACAGCATTAGGAAGGTTGAAAACCACTGCTCTAAGGTGTCTGCAGGGTCTAAGAGGTATCCAGTTGACAGAAACTGGGTTAAGACCTGGGGTGTGCATAGCCAGTTCCCTTTAGCCATAAAAATATCCTATTTTTTGATATTGTGGATATTATCAGATTGTCTTCCATCCCGGGAATTTTAATTTTAATTTTAGATAGATTGCAGTGGCAACTGACGTCTTCTGGGTTCATTTGTCTCTCTGATGTTGACGCTGCAGCTCAGCCCTGAAATATTCAACAAGTGAAATGAAATCCAATTACAATCACACACCAGTGTTCAGGTAGCCGACAGAGTCAAGAGCAAGTCTGCTGACGAAGCGCAGTCTTCGCCTCTCATTTCCTTCTCCTGTGACGCAGTCTCAGAGACGAGACCCCTTTGTCTCCTTACAAAGCACGACAGAGGTTCACCAGACCAGATAGGTCTCCTAGCTGGGTAGAGATTTTTTACTATTATTATTATTACTTTTGGACTATCTAGGTGCTTTTATTATTTTTTTATTATCTTTTTACCAGACATTCACAACTCTGGTGTGGGGAGATACATAGTCATCAATTCCCTGCTGCTTGAGAGAAAAAGCAGACAGAACCCACGAGATGGCCAGGCAGACAGAGAGGGTTGATGCCAAGTCTGATGACCAGAGTTCAGTCCCTGGAACCCGAAGACTGAGCACCCAAAGGGTGCCTTGTCCTAGAGTCTAGAAACAGGAAACCCTCTCGGGGAATAAAAGACAAGAAAAGGTTGTGATAACATTGGGTGGAAGAATACTTGGACTTTGTTCTTTTTTTGTTTTTGTTTTTGTTTTTAAAGAGATAGGTGTAGTCAGGTTAAATTTCTAGCCTAAACTAAAGCTACTGTCAAAGATAAGTATCCTGGACTTGGTCTTGAACTTACAACTGCTGTGGCTGGGAGGTAAGATGTCAGCTTTTCTCTCAAGCAGTGACACTCTGGCTTCCTGCAAAGATTGGCATTAAAATAAAAACAAAACAAAAAAAAACTTCATTGAGTATTGGGTGAAAAATTTAAGAGCAAAGACATCATGTTGAAGAACTTAGGGCTGAAAATTTGGTGTGATGCCTCGTGCCTGAAATCCTAGCACTCAGGAGAGTGAGGCAGAAGGATTGTTCCAAGGTTGAGTCCAGCAGAAACTACTGAGCAAGACTCTGTCAAAAAAAAAAAAAAAGACCAAAACAAAACCATAATAGTAAAGAATACGTTATACTAATGATTGTTAATATTAGCATATTATATTGATAGAATGTTATAATTATTTTTATTTTTGCCATTACTCAGGGCTGAAACATCATGATGTCTCCAATTTATTTTAAGATGATTCACTGTAAGGAGAAGGACCAGGGTCTGGCTCAGTGGTAGACATATGCAAGGCCTGGGCTTCAGATAAGTTAAGACAAACAGGTAGATGAACAGACAGACAGGCAGGTAAATGACAGATAACTGAATACATAAAGAGCTTGCAGGTAGATGAGTAAATGCTTAATGATGCTTTGATGGGGTAGATGAGCAAAGATACAAATGTAAACAGCTACGGAATCTAATGGAGGCTGTCGCTATGCTACTCGTTTAGGGTTTCTGTGTGTAAATATTTCCTAACAAGTCATTCATGCTCATCTGTAATCCCAACACTCAGGAGGCCAAGGTGGGAGGAGTTCGAAGCCAGCCTTGGCTAAAACAGCAAGACCTGTGTGTGTGTGTGTGTGTGTGTGTGTGTGTGTGCGCGCGCACTTACACACATGTGCCTGTGTGCATGATTTCCTAATAAAAAGTTGGGAGGTATAGTTTCAGTGAAACTTTTCTTTTTGTTCAATTTCCTGATCTCTTAGAAAAAGAATATTCATAGCTTGGGCTACATGAGACCCTATCTAAAAATAAATAAGGAGAAATTTATCTTTCCCATTCCATACCATCACTCCACACATACAGGCACGCACACACCCCTGAGCACCCACTCTCTTCCCTCTGTCCCTCCCCCTCCCCTTTTCCTGGAAGACTCACCTCCCTCACCAACCCCCTAGGTGTAGTAGAGAATCATTGTTTTTCCTGCCAGCCTTTCTTTACATTCATCCTTGGGCATTTTAATTAAGACTGTGAGTCTCGGCTTTCTGAAGGCTGACGACGGTGTCACACATGTCTCTGTAAGTCCCCACCTAGCACTCTTTTTTTTTTTCCTCTGGGTTCATCATCTCACAGGCATTGAGCAGCTTCCAGGCGACTGTTCTCTCGGCCAGCAGCAGGTCGTGTCCCGGGCCTGCCGGCGAACATGCAGTAAACATGCAGTGAACCTGTGGCTCACCCCTGGAACTGCTTCCTAAATTGCCCTCTCCCAGGCCAGTGTGGCATCCTGGCCATATCCACAAGCTCTGCTCTTGCTTCTAGCTCTATGGAGTTGTTCATACAACAACTCTGACCTCCCTGGTGACAGTCAGCCTTCTCCCAGGCCAGCCCTGTCACTTCTGGGGCCGTTAGTCCTGTGACACCAAGCGTGATAGACACCTCCGTATGAACAAATCCGGTAAAGACTCCGGAGCTGGTCCAAGCCGGCTTCAAGTTCAGTAACTGCCATTTAATTACCCGGTGACCTTGGGCACATGGCTCAGCAGCCTCTCCCAAACCTCTCTCTTGCGGAAGCTAGGTTAAACCACCTCGCCTCACACCTCAGGGTGTTACAATCATCAGTTAGATGCTTGGGAAGCGCCAGTAAAGCCAATGGGCAAAGATCAAAGAGACCACAGCTATAACCATCAGAATTCCTTCTGAGTTTCTTATCCCAGGACGTGTGGGATGGTGGGGTGAGGGTTTACCAGGCAGTCCAAGCAGGGCATAGAAAACAATTATGGCTGGAGTTTCCAGGATCATCTATGAAAACATTCTTGATGGACAGTTAAAGGCACTGGCAAGGAGGATGTAACCAGGGACCTGGTACAAGAAAGCAGGTCCCACCCAGCCAGAAGGATCAGGCACAGTGGAATTGGGCGGAGGGGGGGGGCGGCGGTGAGATGCAATGAAATTGGGGGCCCCTGTGAAAGGAGCACATACCCTGACAAACACATGGGTATCACTCCAAAGGCATGAGCTGGATAGAGGATGAGGAGGTGGCTCTGTTGGTAGAGAACTTTCCACTCACACATGAGGACCTGAGTTCAATTCCTCAGGGCTTACCTCTGAAGCACATACCCATAAATTCAGTACTCAGGAGGTGGAGATGAAAGGATGTCTGGCCGGGTGATCTAGCCAAATCAGCAAGCTCCAGATTCGGTGAGAGACCCCGATTCAAAAAATATGATGGAGAGCAATTCAGGAAGACATACATGAACCTCAGGCCACACATATGTACCTGTTAGCTAGCTTATTCTCTCTCTGTCTCTGTCTCTCATCTATCTATCTATCATCTCTATCTATCCATCTATCTATCTATCTATCTATCTATCTATATCTCTCCCCTTCCTTCCCTCCTTCCCTCCCTCCCTCCTCTTTCCCTTCCCCCCCCCCTCTCTCTCTCTCTCACACACACACACACACATGCCAATCAATGTTAAGGAAAAGTATTAGCTGAATAACTATGTATAACTATGTCGTGAGACATGAGGTGCCAGGAAGGACAGTGTAAGGCCAGCATGGGAAAGAAGATCTTGGCTCACATCATCCCAAGTCACTACTATCTTCATTTTACAGATGAGGGAACAGGAACAAGGATGCTAAAGGCCTGTGCAGAGCCACTCAGGGTCAGGATATGAACCCAGTGCCAGGGAGTGTGTCTCTGGTCTCGGTCCTCCATCCCACCCCTCGGAGTCATCAAGGACTGTTTAGTGACCTATGGTTATCTTCGTTAAGTGATTTCAGTTCGAGGGAGACTTGTAGCATTCTTCTGAGCCATAGAGAAAGAGGGTGTGTCCTTGAAGCTGAGGTAGGCTGGGATCTCCCAGGGGATTGGCAGGTGTACAAAAGGAGCCCAACGCCAAACTCAGGGAAGACGCTAAGATGGGAAGCACATGGGACCTGGAATGACCTCTTCCCTCTGTGTGAAGGACCAAGACTGGAATCTGCTCGGCTCTGGGGGAGGTCAGGACTGGGGTTGACAGCAAAGAGAAAAGGCCTCATTGAGAAGATAGATGTTCCTATAGGAAGGGCTCGGTACCCATTCCACAGTAAGAGAAGCGTTAGATGGAGCAGGTACCTACCAAGAGTCCTGGGTGGTAGGGAGCTGGCCTAGTAAGATTCCAGTGTAGGATGCATACAGATGGTGGTGAATTTCAACCAGGGCATGGAAAGTTAGGGACAGCCCTCAGCCAGAGGCATGAGCTGCACAGAGGCTGAGCGCCCTCAGGAGACCTCGTGAGTCACTTCGGTCTTCCAAGAGACCCTAACGCCCAGCCGCCTCTTGGCCCTTCATTAAAGAGTTCCAGAAGGAGACTTCACTCTTTCCTACTGAAACTCCCACTTTCTAAAGGAGTCTTAAATAGGGTCTTCCCTCCAAAGCCATGGCAGGAAGCAGGTGTGGAGGAGGCTGTGTGGTGGCCAGTGGTGACCGAGAGCTCAGGTGATACCACCACCCAGTCCTGCTGTGATTGACAGCTGCATACGTCTAAGATTGTGAGCTGTAGGCCGGGCGGTGGTGGCGCAGGCCTTTAATCCCAGCACTCAGGAGGCAGAGCCAGGCGGATCTCTGTGAGTTCGAGGCCAGCCTGGGCTACCAAGTGAGCTCCAGGAAAGGCGCAAAGCTACGCAGAGAAACCCTGTCTCGAAAAACCAAAAAAAAAAAAAAAGATTGTGAGCTGTAGCTTTCCAGCCTCTCTCTACCTATGTGTTTCTTGACTACCCTCAGTCAGTCCGAATAATTGCAATTACTTCACCTCCCCTCCTGAGAAACCATCCTCACACCTCCTCCTAAGATGGAGAGCAGGGCGTCTGAAGAAATCTCAGCTTGATATGAGCACAAGGAAGCCTGATGTTCCCATAAATCTTACGAGAAACCTCCACTTTTTAAGTGGAAGGGGGACTCAATGTTGTGGCCGACACATAGCTCACCTGCGTACCCGTGGGCTGTTATAAATAGACTCTGGCCCGAGCCTTTTTTTTTTTTTTTTTTTTTTTAAGCTTCATATCCTAGATCAGAAATGCTTTTGTTGGGAACGGGGTGTAGATTGAGCTGAAATTGGAGTTTCATTTGAAACTGTCATCTTTGTAGGTCACAGAATTGTCGGATTTTGTTTGATTCAACCTAGTATTATCACAGTTGCTACCTGGAAGACTTCTGCTTGAGGCTTTGAAAGACTGGCGACTGCCCGAAGGCGCATCGGTCATTCGGAAGTAAACTAGGGCCCAAGGTGTCTCACATGCTTCCTTGGTCCTATGCACACGAATCTGAGGCTTGTGAAGCAGGGCATCTGGGTGGGGCCTGAGGGTTTGTATCTCGGATGGTGATGTTGGCCTGCAGACTAGACTCTGGGAAGCAGGACATCCACCCCGGGTGATTTCACAGAGACCCCTCCTTTTCAATTCCCCTTTTTCTGGGTCTGTGATTGGTTTCCTGGGCCCGTGAAGTCCAGCTGATATTTCCCTTTGGCAGGCCACCTCCCTCCCTTCTCCCCCCCCCCTCCCCGTAGCTCCTGGAAGGAAGGGAAGGGATTTCATTCTCTTTCTCTCCTTTGGGGCAAATCCCTGCTGGAAGTGCCAGGCGCTGGACATCCCGGGCTCTCCCATCCTTCACAGTCCTCACTGGTTTGATTCTGTAGACTTTAAGGCTGATTGTAGACTTTAAGGCTCCATTCCTGGGTTGTTGGGCACCTAAGATGTGCTGAGCCCCAGGCATCTCAACGAGGATGCAGTAAACCCAAGAAATATGACCTCTGTCTGTGAGTAGCATCCAACCTCACAGCTCATTTGGTTCACCAGGCATTTTGGTTCTGTTTGGGGAACAAAGTAGTTGCTCAATAAAAGCAGTTGATGAGGGAATTGTAGCAGGGTTTTCTGAGACCATGATCTTCATTTTAATTTTATTCTTTTAGTTTAAAAATACAGTGCCGGGTGGTGGTGGCACACGCCTTTAATCCCAGCACTCGGGGAGACAGAGCCAGGTGGGTCTCTGTGAGTTTGAGACTAGCCTGGGCTACCAAGTAAGTTCCAGGAAAGGCACAAAGCTTCACAGAGAAACCCTGTCTCGAAAAACCAAAAAAAAAAAAAAAACTATACTATGCTTTATAGTTCCTTCACAACATTGACATACAGCCTTCTATCATAATCATGAAATTGGCCTTTGAAACATTTACTTTCTGAAGTGGCTAGAGTCCGTTCACCTGGCCAGCACCTGTGAGTCCTTCTGACACCCTGATCTCCATCCTCAGATGTGAGTAGTACTTGAGGGCCATTCACTGGGAAGGAGAGGAAATCAATTTGTAACCATTTGGGCTCTTTTAGAACAGTCCAGAAGCATCTAGATAGAAAGAGGCCAAAATCTGCAGCCCGCTTTCTGACATTCAAGGGGAGAAAGGAAAACGAACGAGAGCCCGGGTGAGTCTGGGTGTCCTGAGTTTGATCCTAGCTCCGACAGTCTGAGAAACTCTCTGAAGCCTATCTCTAGCTGTGAGCTGGAACTCACCAGTCACCTTGATCCGCACACTTCTCCGCTTAGCCCCTGTTGCTACCAGGAGCATTTGGAAAACTGTAATGCCGTAGACTCTTTCCCCGGTGAACTCATAAGCACTTGACTCCGATGTTCTGAGATTCCTGAGCCCGAAGGACATTCTCAGACTCCGAGGCACGACTGAAGGGAACAGCCCAGAGTCTCTCTCACCTTCCAGGCACTGGGACGGCAGGTCGCCTCTGCGGTCAGGCTGCTTGAGTCGCGAACATGCAGTACTAGTTGGAAAATGACTAAAGAGCAAAGACGTCAAGTTTAGACAAACTCGGTTTGTGCCCCCCCACCGCTGACTCCAGCGATGTCAGCCGCCTTCCTTGGTGTCTCCGAGGCTCATTTCCATCTATAAAGAGGAGATAAATAATATCGTTTCGGAATTTTTTTTTAAGTTCGGTTCGATCACTCACTAAAGATCCTCCTAGAGCTAGAGATGTCGCTCAGCTGGTAGAGTTCTTGCCTAGCAAGAGGTCTGTCTTGGCTTTGATCCCCAGCACACAAACCAGGCATGGTTGCTCACGTCTATGATCCCAGCACTTGGAAAACAGAGGCAAGAGTGCCTGAGGTGGCAGGTCATCCTCAGCCACACAGTGAATTCAAGGCCAGTTTGGGATGCGTGGCACCCTGTCTTGTTAATTCATTAAAATTAAGACTCTCTCTACAAAAAATGTTCAGAATATTAAAGTCATGACCTTTGGAATTGGTACAATTCGTCCCTAAGACTACTAATTTCATATGTTTAAAAACCTAAATAATATTGAGTAGAAGATGTTTCCGGAACTTGAAAATGTATTCAGAAATAAGTATTACGTGCTTCCAGACTAGTATCCTCTAAGAAGAGAGTGAACTGTATCATTTAATTCTTCAATTAGAAGTAGACTCTATCTGAGAGCCATGTGGCCAGCAGGCCATACCTGCCTTTGGGGCTAGTTTCTCCTGCCCTGGGCCCTCATCCCCACAGCCCTGTTGGTATTGGAGAGCCTTAAGCTTTTACTCAGATTTGACCCTGTTTGATTTCTTGGTATTACGGGCATAGCTGTCTTATGACAGGCACATTTCCCCTCCATTGCTGTGTTTTCTCCCTTTGCTGAAATTCTTCTGTGATGAGTTCAGGACCCTGTGGATGCAGCAACTTGTCTACAGGCATCTTTTTTTGTTTGTTTGTTTGGTTGGTTGGTTGGTTTTTCGAGACAGGGTTTCTCTGTGTAGCTTTGCACCTTTCCTGGAACTTACTTGGTAGCCCAGGCTGGCCTCGAACACTCAGAGATCCGCCTGGCTCTGCCTCACAAGTGCTGGGATTAAAGGTGTGTGCTACTACCACCTGGCTCTACAGACATCTTTAAAGTTAAGGGGTTTAATACCAAGAGTGCCTTAAATAGATGTTTTTACCTTGTATCCTTCCAAGAGCCCATTTTCCCACATTCTGAGCCTAGTCCCCCCCTCCCCAGATCCAAGCATGGCATGCAGGAGAGGGGGGAGTTTACTGAATCTTTAGTTAACACTCAGCTTCAATTTAGGGCATGACGTCCTCGATGTCCCCTTAGAGACAAAGACCCAGCAGTGTCATTACAGCGGATGTGATGGTTTACAGAGTATTCTCTGCAGTATCCACCAGCTCGAATCTTTATAAAATCCTCGGGAACTGCTTCTGACTACCTTTTCAATGTCACAAGAAAATTGAGAACTGGGTGTTTAGATGACAGGCCGGGCATCCGTCTGCCAGGCAGGGACAGTGCCAGAGAATGGACCTGATCAAGTATATTTTCTGTCATCCCCTTGGGCTCTCAGAATAGTGGGAGTCAAGGATCACAAAGTGTTGACTCCCGCGATCCTGCAGACCGCCGTCAAATGATGCACCAGGACTCGGAAAGCACAATTTCACAAATGACTTTTGCTCACTGTCATGATTTTCTCCCATCACACAAGCCTGCGTTCCTCTAGGAAATGATTTCCTACCCCACCTCCACGGAAACTGAAGCCATGAAATCCCTGAAGACGCCACCCTCTCCCTCAGCCCTCTGTCCAATCAGTCCCCTCATCCCCAGAACTCGCCTTCCTTCTCCACTGGGCATCCTGCCCTCTACCCTGCTCCCTCAGGGTCACTACCCGGTGCTGACCGCACAGTACCTGGAATAGCTCCTGCTTGGGCTCCCGTGGCCCCTCCTGGAATTTTCTCCCATCTTTACCGAGTCAGAATCTGACCACAGCCCACATACAGTACCTCCAGGTTTCACCATCACCGTCAGATTGTCCAAAGGGTGTTTTTAATCAGTATACAAAATAATAGGCTCCATTACGACTCTTCTTCCTTTTCTACTTTGACATCCTAAAAAATGTCTTAATCTAGATTTCACATAAGAGAAAATGTGTAAGTGTCCCCCCCCCATTTTTTGGTTTTGTGTTTTGAGACAGGGCCTCCCTGGGTCATGCAAGATGACTTGGATTCATGGCACACTTCAACCTCAATTTGTCTTTCTGAGTCTGCCTTATTTCATTTAACATGATGATTTCCAGTTCTATCCATTTCACTGGGAGAAAAAAAATGACATAATTTCATTCTTTACAAATAAACAAAACTCCATTACACACACATAGCTCGCATTTTCTTTAATCCACTCATCTGCTGATGGCCATCTATGCTGGCTCTATTCCCTGGCTGTTGTAAATAATTCCGGGGCACTGAGTTTTGTGTGTCTTGACAACACACAAAAGTGTGTTGTCTAAAGGAGACTCTAAAGGTGACAGGAGGGGTACATGAGTCCCGGATAACCCCCCTGAGCACCCACCCACTTAATTGTCTCCCATAATTCATAGATGGAACCCATCAACATTCCTGCCTCCCAGATGAGGAATCTGAGGCTAGCAGAAAGTGAACCTACATCCCAAGCTCTTTCTGGCTCCAGATTCATGCTTTGACCTCTACCGAGGGATGGGGCAGGCCCGGGCAGGGTGAGAGATGAGCAGAAGGCAACAGCCAAGCCTCTGCTCTGAACTCTGGAACTTTCTGTCATCATGATGGATGTAGTAGCATACAGGTGGCTGAGCTAGCTCTGGTAATTGAGTTTGGGAAGCCAAGTCAAGATGAAAGATCTGTGACTCCCCTGTCTTCCAGCATGGGGACAGAGCCCTGTAGCTCTCTCAGGGTGGTAGACAGTGACATCTCCAGACCTTCCTCACAGGGCTGGCTCACTACTGAGTTTGGGGGGTTTGAATGTCTCTGCCTGTGTCTCTCGGGCTCAACATCCCAACATTCTCCATTCTGCTCTTTCTACATTCCAAGGAGGAGCTGGTAGCCTGGGAACAGACACTCACTCTCCTGGGACTCAGGATCAGTCCATGTATCCACAGTACAAAGTGCCCGGAACAACACGTATCTATCTACCGGATACCAAAGATGCTTAGTTTAAAGATGAATACTCAATAGTCAGAATTGGCTACAAGGAAGTACAGGGGCCTTTTATTGGATGTGTCCCCTAGTCCATGGAACATTTAAAAAAAATAGACCCTAATAACTCTCATCTCACTCCATCCACACAGACACCTGCACTGCCATCAACTCTATTTTACAGACGGTGACGCAGACTCAGAGAGGTTGAGTAACTTCCCCGCCATTGCGAAGCTGAGTAGAGACAGCCTGGCTTCCAAGACCTTGTCCTGTTTGGGAAAAGTGATATTAAAAAATAACCAAAGCAGTTATCAATAATCAAGTGTGAAAGAATATCCAAAAAGTAAGGTTCCCTTTTATACCCAAATCCCTCCTTTCTGAGAAACAGTCACTGATGACAAGGGCCTGGGTATGTGTCCAGAAATATTTGGTTTCTCCAAGCTCACGTGAAAATGTGGACAGGCAAATTGGATCCATAAGTAAATATGTTAGTATGGTCCACATTAAATGGAGTAATCTATCTTTTTTTGTTCATTTATTTACTTTCAAGACAGGGTTTCTCTTTGTACCCTGACTGTCCTGAAGCTCGCTCTGCAGACCAGGTGGGCCTTGAAATCATAGAGATCCACCTGGCTCTGCCTGTGCTGGGAATAAAGGTGTGCACCATCACCACCACCACCCAGCAGAGTAATGTATCTCAAAGGTCATTCCTCATTGACTTTTTAAAAAGTACATTATTCTTCGAGAACTTTATACAATGTATTTTGATCATCCTAACTCCTCCCAGATTCATCTCACCTCCCTACCCACCCCCAACTTCTTGTTCTCTCTCTCTCTCTCTCTCTCTCTCTCTCTCTCTCTCTCTCTCTCTCTCTCTCTCTCTCAGCTCATCCACTCTGACTTGTACTACCCACATACTCCTGGATGTCAGGCCCGGTCCTGGAGCATGGTCAACCTGTCAGGAGCCACACCCTTAAAGAAAACTGACTCTTCCTGACCCGGAAGCCATTCAGTGTCAGTTGAGGCTCAGTTAGGGGTGGGTCTCGTGAACCTCTTCCAATTCCAGGCTGTACCTGGCTTGACAGCTGTACAGACAGCCCCAATTCCATGTCGACTGGCTTGGTCTTGTGCAGGCAGCCACCGCTGCCGTGAGTTTGTGGATGCAACCATCCTGTCATACACAGAAGACACTGTTTCACTCCAGTGTCCCTGGCCTCTGGTTCTCACACTCCTTCCACACCTCCTCTGTGATGTTCCCTGAGCCTTGGCAGGGCGGGGAGTGACCTACATGTCCCCCCTTTGTGGCTGAGCACTCGACGGACCCTCACCCTCTGCTCCTTGACCAGTTTTGAATTTCTGCACTTAGCACATCCGCGGCACACAGAAACATTTCTGATGAGGTCAGGGAGCTGTGGTGATCTGCGGGTAGGCAGGCAGAGCTTTAGAGGATTGTTGGCTACTGTGTCTCTTCAGCAGCAGGGTTATCTGAGGGTTATCCTGATGGATCCTTACAGATTAGCCCCACCCCAGCTTAGCACCTACCCAAAAGGACACAGACATCACACTGCGAGGTTACTTTTCCTTGACGGATAGGTGAGTCCTTAGACATGTGTATGTATGTGTGTGTGCATGAAGGTATGTATGAAATGTGTATTCATGCATGTGTGTATGTGTGTGTGTTCATATGTGCATGTCCACCTCTGTGTGTATGTGTGTTTATTAATGTTTTCTATGGTTTATCTGAAGGAGAAAGTCCAAATTCTCAATAGCCACACCAAAGGCATGTGCATTTTAAATTGAGGGCCGATATTGTCAAATATTAAAAGAGTCTGTACCACGCAACAGAGTAAGAGAGGGCCCATCCCCCCCCCCTAGATCCCCCAGCCATGGGGATCAGGATTCTACAATCCTCCTCCATCCTGACTCTGAGCTCAAACTCTTCCTGCCCAGCTGTGGATTCAGTCTGAGAAAGTCAAAGTCATTCTCAGAAGGTTGCAGCCCCAAAGGGGGGTTCCACAGTTTGCTTGCATGATTCACAACAGGGCCCAGAGACTCATCTCTGGGATCCCCAAGGCACAGGATGTCAGCACATACCCTGCTGACTTGTGGGGGCGTGGCAGGCTTGGGGCTCTGGCTTGCTGGCGTGGGAGAGATGGCTTCAACTTGGATCTTAAAAGGCTGCAAATTAAAGACTACGGAAGTTGGTTGTTGGGGTATTGTTTAAAGGGGGCGCAGCTTGTTGTCTTTTGTTCGTATGGGGGGGGGAGGCTGTGTCTTGTTGTGCGCTTTAAGACTTGGGAACTTGAAATGTGTTTTTAAATAAGATCAGAGAGAGTGAGAGAGACTGCCACAAGGCTGTGGCTCCGAGGGCGACCTCGTGGCTGTGCAGACTGCAAACAGGCTAGGTTTTGTTTTCTTTCATACTGTTCATTTAAAATATAAATACATCTGTGCTTCGAACCTAAGTGATCTGACATTCCAGGTTGAGGAAAGGTGTTTGGTGCCGAGGGTGTGCCCACCGACTTCTGACTTGCAGGGCCTTGGGAAGATGCATGCATGGATACCTCTCCCTTCCAGAATGATCACTGTGCGTACATGTACAGAATTTACCCTGCATGCATTTTCCTCACCTGACAGGGAATAGGATGGCTCCGTTCCGATCTGTAGATGCCCATCTTGTTCTCCAAAACACACTCCTTGCATATAGATGTTAGATTTCATCTGATGCCCAGAGGGAAGCGTTCCGGGAACTAGAATATTAGTCCTAGACACACCCATTTCTCACCTCTCCTGTGTATCGATAGGTTTTCTCTCCTCCATCATGCCCTCCCATACCCATGCCCAGCTAAGTCTCCAGTAGATTCCTAGGGGACAAGAGGGAGGTGAGAGTCTAGGGACCTATATTCATTGGGTAGGCATGCTTGCCACGGGCACATGTGGAGGGCAGAGGACAACTTGGAGGAGTCGACCTCTCCTCCCATTATGTGGATTGCGGGGATTGAACTCAGATCATCAGGCTCGGTGACAAGAGCTTTTACTTGCTGGGCCAGCCAGCCCACTGGCCTCAGAGTCACAGTTGGACCCACAGTGTCTGATGACAGCGTGGTAAGAGCCGTGACAAACTGTCCAGCTTTGTGGTAATCACAATGAAAGGAAACTTAGTTAAAGGGAGAGAGAGGCTTGCAGCTGAGGGGGACAGCACCTGCCTGGCCCGCGTGTGGCATCCTTGGCATCACAAAAATATATGTAATAAATAAATAAATAATAGCTAACAAAGGAAAACTGATTTCCATAATTCTATTTAGCCTAATAGATCCGTAATAGTATCATTTTCAGATGGAAACATTATTTTAAATTTATATACAATATGGTAATGTTAGCCCCTGGAAAGCTGTCTTCAATGAGGTCATGAGTTCAAGGCCAGCCTGGGCTAACATAGTTTAAAAAAAAAAAAACCTAACCCAGAAAAAAAAATTGATACATTTTGCGATCTCTTTCTCATACAAGTCCTTGAAGCATAAGGTGTACTTGGATTTTTCCAGAACGTCTTAGCCACAGTGAAGGAAGCCCAGCCAACATACAGTGAGGGGCTGCCACCTCGGACCATGTGCCTCACCACCATCGGATATGATGGTTAATGCAAAAATCCACAATTCTCACCTCAAAGGGAGTAAGAGAGTTTATTTTGGAGCCAAATTTGAGTGACCACCACGGCTTGGGGACAGAGATTCAGGTTTCCCTAAATTCCATGTTCTGTCATGAAAGTGGCTACATGTGATTTCATTAGCTACAGAGGAGAAGACTCTGAAAGGGTTTGCCGGAGTTCTTACTGGGGCGGGAGTAGAGGGTTACAACAAAGCCTGGGAGATTCCGCTGTGTAACATACGACGGCGACGACATCTTTAGCTTTGGTGGAACTAGTGGCTGGCTAAGAATCCTTTCTAAAGTTTTGATAGTCACAAGGACATTGGGCCCAACACAGGGGTGCGCAAAAGGCAACTTCCAAAGTCACCAGAATTAGCCAGAGAGGATCTGGCTCTGATCTGCAACATTCTAACTCTTCATAGTCTCAAAAGTTCAGTCCTTCAGCCTGTAGTCTGCAACATTCTAACTCTTCATAGTCTCAAAAGTTGAGTCCTTCAGCCTGTAGTCGCTTTACCACAGGCAAGGGTTTTCTCTCTTCCATCTCACCCAGACCCCCTTCTTTCTGGGAATCTCAGATACCCATGTTTCCACTTGAGTTCACAACACTGAGCGTGCTCCCGTAAGTCTCCAGACTTTTCTGTTCCTTGTTTTTCAATGAATGAGCTATCCTCGGCTCTCAATGGCTCATCTTCATCCTGGTCCTGAAATGGAAAGTGTGCCAATAGGAAAACCACAACAAACATAACAAATGAAGAGCAGTTTACATTCATCCTATGTGTGCATGAGGAGAGCCCCTGGGCGTGACCTTGAGCAGCACAGGGCTGAAATGTGAGGCCACAGTGGAGGGCGTGCTTTGGGGAGAGATGGAGGCGCCATCATGTCTGAAATTGGCATTCGGACTAGATCTAACCCTGACTATTAAACTTCTCTGGAGTCTCCCCCTTCCCTCTCATCTTCCTAAGAGCCTGTTGATAACTTACCCGAACAGGAAAGACTTCATAAAGCTTAACCTTCTAGAACAAGACAAAACCAGAAGAACAGCAAGGAGAGTTCAGATCTGTGGCCTTCATCCACCCTCAAGGCAAGGAGGAGAACGGTTCTTTATTCCTATGCTGGCTGTAAAAGGATTGAATGGAATCCCCGCAGAGGGCTTGGCACCCTTCCTGGCCAAGAACTCCCAACCATCCCCATTCCTCCCCTTGTGGAAATGAGACCCAGGGTGAGGCGCTACCTGCCCAAGGTCACACAAGGAGGCGACATCAGACACACCCTGTTTGGGCTGCTTCCTCCTCCCTGGCAGTCACCCCCTTATTTCCTCACAGCAAGGTAAAGGAAATAAACACACCCAGAATGAGTGAAGTTCCCAGCAGAGGTTCATGTCCAAGTGTGGTTTCCATGGTACGTACCATGTATGTGTGTGCTTGCGTGTGTCTGTGTCTGTCTCTGTGTGTGTGTGTGTGTGTGTGTGTGTGTGTGTGTGTGTGTGTGTGTGTGAGAGAGAGAGAGAGAGAGAGAGAGAGAGAGAGAGAGAGAGAGAGAGAGAGAGAGAGAGAGAGAATTTGTTTAGAATCCCAGCTCCCAAAAGTGGCAGCAACTTGACGGGACCATTCAGCCTAGCTTCTCTCTCTCTCTCTCTCTCTCTCTCTCTCTCTCTCTCTCTCTCTCTCTCTCTCTCTCTTCTCTCCACCTACATCCCTGTAGATGACGCTTCTGAAGGGACCAGGTGAGAGCCCTCAGTGCCCTTTGCAGGGAAGGGTACCCTTAGAGATGTCACAAAAGGACTGTGATTGAGGGGGAACAAAAGACAAAATACCAAACCATACTGATTAAAATCCAGGGAGTCCAAATCACCGTGTTATATAATAATAACCAGAGACGGGTTTTTCTGAGCGACGTTCCTCTCTGTGGCATGGCTGTCCCTGTGTTTTCTGTGCCTGTTGAATTCCCCGGGTTAATCAGCCAGGTGGCTGCTACTAAGAAACCATTTTACAGATAAGGGAAATGAGGCTCAGGGCAAACAGGAAGCCCACTCAGAAACACAGAGTCAGGCCACAGAGACTCAGGGGACCTGGATGTTTTCGACACATAAGCGTCCCTACGAAGTTTCATGTGTCTACCTGCAAAGGAGGGATAGGTGAACTTGACTCTGCTCAGGCTACGAACAAGACACAATGGCAGATGGAATGGCTCCTCTAGGTAGAAGAAAAAAAAAAAGCCAGGTCACTGTGGGGTCAAGACCATGACAGGTGCTGGGAGTAGCAGCTCAGGCCTGTAATCCCAGCTACTGAGGCGGGAGCATGACAAGTTCAAGGTCTGCCTGGACTACCGAGACAGTTCAAGTTCAGCCTGGGCAACTTCAGCAGACCCTGTCTCAAAATAAAACTTAAGAAGGGATATAGTCTAGTATATACGTGAAGCCCTGGATTCCATTCCCTGTACCACATGAAGAAACGGAGGGAGGGAGGGAAGGAGGGAAGGATGGATCCATGGATCCTAGTTTACCAGGCACCTGCCAAGAGCCCCACCTGTTTCTAGAAGATTGCAGAGACAGAGGGCAAGCTGAGCATGGCTGACGATGGGAGACACCATGACACGCTTTGTTTCTGGTTGGTTTCGTTTTAATCAAGGCACACCAAAGGCCAGGTCCACACTCTGTCCTTTACTAAGGTCTGGCCTAAGCCAGGGTTTGTAATAAGTGAGCTTAGAGTCCTTGCCTCTCCTTCCAGACCCTTCTCCCATTAAAGAATGGAGTCCAGAGCCAAATGTGGACCCCGGAGAAAGCCCTAGAGCCCCAGCTGTCTCCACCTTTGGCTGGAGTTTGGTCCCCAGAAGATGGAGCACTTATGGAGAGCTAAGGAAGCAAGAGAAGAGAACCTGTCCTTCTAGACAAGGAAGAGCATGGCGATCCTGGGTGCTTTACCTTGCACACCAGAGCCTAGGCAGCAAGATGCTAAAACATACTCAGGCTACTGACACCAGGGCCACACACAGCAGAGAAATGCCACAGCGTGAGGGCGATGCATGAATACACAGAGAGAAACACACACACAGAGCCGCGCCAGATGGAGAAAGCAGCCCGGGCTGGGCCAGGGATTCGTTACTCCCCAACCCACACAGAGCGGCTGGTGGGGTTACGTAATGCAAGCTGCAAAAAACACTAACCAGCCTCCTTCAAGGGGCCCTGGAGGGGGGAGGGGGACCTCCTCTGAAAGGCGTGGGGGGGACCTCTGTAGTCAGCTCTTGTGTCTGCTGGCTCAGCCCTGGGGTGGCCCTGGGAAGGTGCTAAAAGCAAAAGGAAGCAAGGTTTGGGTTTGCTCGTCACGCCGGCAGATGGGTGGCCCTCCTTGTGCTAAGGCATGGCGAGGATGCTGGAAAGAAGAGTCTAGGGATATGGGTAGAACCGGGGCTTGGAGGGGAGGAGAGAAATGGATGAAAGGATTGGCTTGTCCTCCCCTGCCCCCATCCCCACCCAGCCCACCACTAACAGATCACCTGTCACAGCCCACAGCTTCCCATACACACAGCTCGTTTGCACTTGCCTGATCCGAGCTACCACCACACTCCAGCTTGGCCCCTGCTGGCCTTTGGTACTGTAAGCATCACCCCAAGTCCCTCCCCTGGGACAACTGATGCTTTGAAAACGGACAGCGTTTTAGAGAATTTAAATATGGAGCTGTGCACATAGGTATCGGAAGTAATTATCGGGTAAGTTTCGAAGTTCAGGCTTGAAAGGGAAGCTGGTCTGTCCCTCGGCCGACCGCTCTGTGTGACCTTGGACCAGGCGCTGAGACTTCTTTCAAGTTGGGGCTCCAGGTCTAGGGATGGGTTTCTGTGGACATCAAAGGAGGAAAAAATAATTGTTGAGAATAGATGCATTCAGAAAATTCCCATGTTAGTCTCCCGTCAGTGGATATTGATTGAGCATGTTATGTGCCATTACTAAGCCCAGAGGGCCACAGTCTGTCTTCCTCATATTCCCTCACTGGGGTTTTTCATGTGGTATGTGAGGAACAAATGTACTCTAGAGCTTTGTGTGGACCTAGCTCTTTGTGTTGGAAGTCTTCGTGACATGGCGAAGTGTCTATTTTTGAAATTGAAACGATATAATAATGAGTGAACCGGCTTCAGAGGAGGGGGCGGGGGGTGGGGGTGTCAGTTGGAATCCTCTGTCCATGGTACCACTTAATGCAGCCTCTGTATCTATCCAGTGGGTTTTGTTCTTGGTGATGGTGGAGGTGGAGGTTGGTGGGGAGGTTCCAGAGTGGGGAGCCCAAAGATTGGTGCTGGAGGAGCTTCTGAGCTGTGAATGGGAACTGTTTGCAAAACCCAGGGCACCAAGGACAGTGTGACAAGTCAGAGCCGTGGCTCCCATGCTGGGAAAGATAAAAGGTTGAGAATTCTTACCCTTGGGTCTCTAGGGTTGCCTGGCTGTCTTGGCTGATTTGTTCCCGGGGAGGCTGTTTGGTCCCTGAGGGCTTTGATGGCAGGGATAAAGCCAGGTAGCCACTGCTAACTGGCGAAGGTGGGTGTCCACCGAGGAAGGCCAGCTTCAGCACCCCAGGCATCCGTGACTCAGTGTTTCCCATCCTAGTTCTGAGGTATGGGGTGCCCTGCTCCACTTCCTCCTCACCTGCTCTCTTCTTTTTCTACTCATCAGATCCAGGAACCCCTACATCACATCTGCAGTTGACAAGCTGGTAACCAAGATGCCCAGAGACTAGTCCCCATGCTTGTGTGTCACTTTAGACGCGGCCATAAGACACAGCAAACCTCCAGTCCTCCTGACCTGTTGCTTGGGGACACAGCCCTTCACCGCTCCTGACGTGTGCCTGGTCGACATTGGCTTCCTTAGAGAACAAGGAAGGAGGTGGGGACACATGAAATCATGCCACCCAAGGCTGAATGGCAATGAGCCGGTGACGCCAAGTTGACGTCAAAGACAGAGGCGACTGAAATTCTGTAACCAGCTCCTTTTTCCGGAGTAGCTCAGGTCTCCTGCAAGAGTCATCTTAGCCTGGAGGTCTTCCAAAGGACACAGACACCATGGAAGAACACACATTTGGGGTTCAGCAGATCCAACCCAATGTCATTTCTGTCCGTCTCTTCAAACGCAAAGTCGGGGGTCTGGGCTTCCTGGTGAAGGAACGGGTCAGCAAGCCACCCGTGATCATCTCGGATCTGATTCGAGGAGGTGCCGCGGAGCAGAGCGGCCTTATCCAAGCCGGAGACATCATTCTCGCCGTCAATGGCCGGCCCCTGGTGGACCTCAGCTATGACAGCGCCCTGGAGGTACTCAGAGGCATTGCCTCTGAGACCCACGTGGTCCTCATTCTGAGGGGCCCCGAGGGCTTCACTACACACCTGGAGACCACCTTCACGGGGGATGGAACCCCCAAGACCATCCGGGTGACCCAGCCCCTGGGTCCCCCCACCAAAGCCGTCGATCTGTCCCACCAACCGTCAGCCAGCAAAGACCAGCCATTAGCAGTAGGCAGGGTCGCAGGTCCGGGTAATGGGCCTCAGCATGCCCAAGGCAATGGACAGGAAGCTGGCTCAGTCTCCCAGGCTAATGGCCTGGCCATTGACCCTACGATGAAAAGTACCAAGGCCAGTCTCCAGGACAGTGGAGACCATGATGAACTGCTCAAAGAGATAGAGCCTGTGCTGAGCCTCCTCAATAGCGGAGGCAAAGCAGTCAGCAGAGGGGGACCAGCCAAAGCAGAGACGAAAGACACAGGAGTCCAGGTGGACAGGTAAGCTACACGAAGTGTGTGCGTGTGTGGAGGTGTGCATGTGGAGGCTCCACCTGGCAACCCAGGAGCCAGCCTGCCCACCCACATGGCTGGGCTACCCTTCATGTCTCCCTGGAAATCCTAGTCATGCGAGGTGAGCAGACATCCATTTGAAGACGCCGCTCTTGCCGTGAAGCGCGGAGTCATTAATAACCATGGTCCAGGGAATTGTGTCTTCACGTGTTTGTCCCGTGAATGCTCCCGAAGTCCCATAAGGTAGATGTGGGAAGGATGTGTCAAGGGTGGGGCTGAGAGAGGTGGAAATGGCTTTGTTGATACTGACCAGGGATTGAGAGGCACGTGCACACAGCTCACTGGGCAGGTAGCTCATGCCATGATCCTGGGAAGGAAAGCAGGGGAGAGCTGAACTCTCAAATCCACTCTGCTTTCTCTTCTCCGTAGCCAGCTAAGGACAAGGGAGGTTTTCCAGGAGAGGGAAAGACTGCAGAATTAGTCCAACACCCTAAACCACAGTCTTCCAGTCTTGGACCCTGGGGGTAGATCCTAAAGTACTGGGAATGACCCCTCTTGTTCAGCAAACCACTGCTTTGGGAGTCTCTGGTGAAAGGGGTCCGGCAGAACTGTGGGTGTTGCCAGCTCCGTCTGAGGGAGGAAAGAACAGCTGGCCCTGGCAGTCAGAGAGTTGTGTGTCCTGCAATTAGGGAATTCCCTATGCCTCTTCCGCCATCAAACCCAGTAGCCCTGCTCCATGCTGCCAAGACGGGGATGGGGCCACTCAGAATTCAAACCCTGCACACATCCGCGACACTCACTGAAGCCGTGAGGTGTGCCCGGACTCCGGAGTTGTCTCTGTTGTGCGCATGACACAAGCTGATCCTAGTCAACTAACCCTGTTCCTCAGCAGAAGACCAGTTCAGGGAGTTTTCCATGAGACTCTGTCTTAGCTGGTGTGGTGGAGTCCCTGGCCAATGGCCGCTGACCATCAGATGTATCCATGTTTCATACATTTGACTTGGATTTGCAGCTGGGCCAGAGGCTGTGGATAGAAGGACCCCTTGGGTTCTATTTCAGGCAGGCTTGCACTCCCAAACTCCATATGATGTGGGTCCTCCCCTGGAAGACCCACAGTGAGTACTGGGTGGGTACTCCCTGCCCGTCATGTGGTTAATTTGACCCGGTCCCTCAGGTGACACTTGAAGGGACACAAAGGTGGCACCTAGAATATAAAGTTCTTGGTATAACACTAGTGGTATGTATAAGTGATGAGCATGGCTGCCTTCCAGAACATGGGGTGCTTACGGAGCAAAAAGAGGACTGTAAACAAAACTCCATACTCCGTTCCGTAGAAACTATTGCCTGCCTTTCTTTCTCCAAGGAGGCACAGCCAATGTGACATAGGACACTGCCCCTGGACCCATTTTTCTGACTTGGGGGGTGGCTCCGTACAATCGCTCTCCCATTGTGGTCCTCCCTCTGGCTGCCTAGATCTACCTTGCACATGCCGAGTGTCTTAGCCAAAAGTCATAGATAAGCTGAGGTTTGAGAGGAAGCTGCCCAGGAAGGCTCAGAAGAAAGCTGCCCTGGGAAGCCACTCCGAGGAACAGGTTCTAGGGAACGGGTGACATTTCTTAACGACACCCATTCCCCTAGCTTGGTGGCTTATGCTCATGTCGTACCTAAGACCACGGAAGCTAGCATAGGGTTGATAGAGCCCACCCCTACTCGACATTTTCAGACACTTCATGTCCTAACTGTGACACAAAGGACGGTGTCAGTCTCCTAAAGAGAGAGCCAGCCATCGACAATGGGACCTCAGCCGGCAGGTCAAAGGTGTGTGCCTGGACCCAGAACTGTTGTTACACACACAGGAGCATCAGATACAGAAGGATATAGATGTGTCATCTTGGTATCCCAAGGGCCACAGTGGTGTCAGGGTTTGTGATACCGTTTTCTGAAATGAGCAATTTTCAATGAGACAGCAGGTCAGCCTGGCTTCGCTTGGTAACTCCCGGTTTCTGTGGACTCACACATGGAAGATCAAAGCCATCGGCATGGTGCGGCAGAGCCCAGGAACTTCTGCCTGCTTTCCATCTACATGGAAGGTCCTGTGCTTATTGAGGGCCTGGCTCCTTAGGCGGAACTTACCCTTGGCATGGCATGTCCATCTGTCCCCACATGGTACCACCACCTCTACAATGTAAGGAACACCCCTGAACGCAGAGAGCAACAGCCCAGAATGTCCCCCAACCCACTGCCACACCACCTCCTGGGGATTGAAATCAAATGCCAGAGTCAGTGTCACATTGTCCTTGGGGTCACTGGCATCCCTGAGACCATCAGGGACCCTTGGTGCACACAGCTATGGGGAATATCTTATACTCCCGTTGACCTCCCTGACCAGATGCCATTTGGGACTGAGGATTGTCACTGGCAACTTGGAGGCTGGATGAATGGTTACCACACTGAGCCACTTGGGAGACAATGGGGTACATTACCCAAATCCCACATCCAGGGCACGCCCATCAGCCAGTGACTCCTGAGGCTACCCGGAGCATCAGCCACTTGCTAGTACAGGGTGCTCGCTGTCTTGGTTCTGCTGCCCTTCATTCCTGCTATGAGTGGACTTAGCTTTCTGCTCCATCACTGGGGTTAGTGGGGACCAAAGGTGATGCTGTCACTCCTATGAATGACAGCCAAATCCCCTCACCCCAGGAGCCAAGTGGTCCCAGGAGTCCGCAAACACAGACTTCTGGTACCTTCTGTATTTGAGAGCGGTCCCTTTAAAAAGTGTCAGGGGATATCAAGGTTGCTCAGCTTGCTGCCCTGAGGCAGGGTTCTAAGGAGGCCAAGGTCCCTGGGCCAGCATCCATCTGGAACAGCCGGTCATCCCGGCCCTATGATCATAAAACCTGCCCCCCTGTTCACTTTTGCGAGGCCCTCGGTCAGTCCCTACATACCTCTTCAGAGGTCATGTAAATGTTGCCGGAGAAGTAGGACACACAGCTTCAGCCCGGTTTTCTAAGTGAGCAAACTGAGGATCAGAGAGCCGAAGCCACTTAGCCAGGGTCACACAGCCTTGCGTGTAACCTACAAGCCTCTCAAGTGTCTGGAGTTAAAGGGACAAAAGAAACAGCTGGGGGGGGGCGGGGGGGGGGACGGACAATACACAGGGCACCCACTCTGCGGCAAGCCTGGGTTGGAGGATCATGTCGTATGCCCACCTCTGCTGACCACTCCCGGGGAGGCTGGCCCCATACTAACATCTCTCTGTCAATCCCATTTCCTTCTTAAAAGTGTCCCATTTCCATGATGAATTAAGCTGGGTTCAAAGAGGTTCTGTGGTTGATCCCGGGCCACACAGCTAGCAGGCCACCAAACCAGACTCGGGCCCGAGGCTGTGCTCTTGACCTCTGTGGCCTCATAGATGGATGGCCTTGTTGCCACAGTGCATTTGGCTACCGGCCACTGGGTGTCTGAAGCTGTCAGAACATTTCATCTGAGTCTGGAAGGGAAACTGAGACCTTGAAGTTGCTCTGGCTTGGGGTAACTAATGTAGGGCAAGATGACCAAGGTTTGTCATCCTTCAAGATGAGGAGGAGGGCCTCCTGAGTTACGGAAGAGCGTCTCTGATGCGTTCTGTGGGTTTCCCAACCTTCCAGCCATCACCATGGAAGAGCCGGGATCCCGGGTCCTTTTCTTCCTGTAGCAGGGCAAGGTGGCTGGCCTGTTGTTATGCAGTTCATTAGTGTTTGCTTACCAAGGGGCCCAAGAGGGGGCAGAGGAGATGCTCAGTGGGGAAAGAGCTTGCCACACAAACATGAGGCCCTGGGCTCAGATCTCAGGCATCCACATCAAAAGTGCTAGAGAGACGGAGACAGCCTGATTCCTGCACAGTTTGCTGACCAGCCGGTCCTGCTTAGTTGGAGAGTTCCCAGTGACCTTCACATACACATGTGCACACACATGCTCACACACGCATGCACAGGCACAGGCATGAAGGTCCTCATGCTTACACACAGGTCCTCATGCTTACACCTGCATGTGCATGTGTGTGTGAGCATGTGTGACCTCGGAGTGACCCTCAGCTGGGCTGGCTCCAGGCTGCCTGGGTGGGTGCACATCGCACACAGAGCTCTGAACAGGACTGCAAAAGCTCTCCCGCAAATTCCTCCGCCACAACCCAGTGCGACTTCCCTTCTTCCCCTCATCAGACACACATGTCTTCCCCAATCTGTCCTCCCCTGCCTTGTCCCCTTTCTGTCTTGTCACTTGGACACTCGGCCCTTCATCCTGAACGAGCTGTGGAAGAACTCACTCACGTGTCTTACCTCCCCAAAACTGGCCTGTCCCCGGCGGGCTTCTCGCCGCCTTCCGCCCAGTGAAGTTTTGAGCAAGCACGGTCTTGCCCCTGGTTCTGCTCTCAGAGCTGGAGACTTGCTGAGGGAGCTCTCCCCTCCCCGAGTCACATCAGAGACATGAAGAATAGACAAATAGACGTTTGCCGTCATCTCTCCCAGTGACTCATGCCAGGGAGGAAATAGGCCAGAGATTTGGGGGGAAGTTGCTCAGGAGTGAGGAGGATGTTAAGTGGGGGAAGACAGAGGTGCCAGTCATGTGAAAGCTGGGGAGGAGGGCAGCCTGACAAGAAGGTAGGGTGGGAGCAGAGATCCTGAGCAGGGACCAGCATGAAAGGTTCAAAGAAGTAAAGGAAGGCTCCCAGGGATGCAGGGTGAACAGTGGGAGGAGCTTTCTATGTGAGCACCGAGGATCAAAGTCAGGTCCTCAGACTTACACAAAGGTCCTCACATTTGCATAGAGGTCCTAATGCTTGCACTAAGGTCCTCAGGCTTGCACTAAGGTCCTCAGGCTTGCACAAAGGTCCTCACATTTGCATAGAGGTCCTTATACTTGCACTAAGGTCCTCAGGCTTGCACTAAGGTCCTGAGGCTTGCACTAAGGTCCTAATGCTTACACTGAGGTCCTCAGGCTTGCACTGAGGTCCGAATGCTTACACTGAGGTCCTCAGGCTTGCACTGAGCTCCTCAGGCTTGCACTAAGGTTCTAATGCTTACACTGAGGTCCTAATGCTTACACTGAGGTCCTCAGGCTTGCACTAAGGTCCTCAGGCTTGCACTAAGGTCCTCAGGCTTGCACTAAGGTCCTAATGCTTACACTGAGGTCCTCAGGCTTGCACTAAGGTGCTTTACTCACTGGGCCACCTCCCAGACACCACTGTTCTTCAGAAACGTAGCCCCTGAGGATACTGAGAGCACCTGTGCTGTGTATCCAGCCAGGCTGGCTGTTCACACACTCCATGCCCAGGTAGGACAGGACAGATGTTGCGTCAATGCATAGGAACTCTCCTGTCCTCCGACATCCAAACCCAGCCTATTACCTCCCAATTTCTTTACTTACCTACTCTTGCAGGTTTAGGCTCAAGGGTCCCTGCCCACCTTGAGGGTATCAGTAATTCGAGTCAAGGTGATGACTGAGCCTCAGCGCCCCACCTCTCTTTCCCATCTTCAGCATCCCCTGTAGTGTTCCTGGTCTTAAAAGCAAACTTTACAGCCTACCCTGTAATCTCAAGACCTAGAAGAGCTGAGGCCCAAGGGTGGCAAGTTTGAGGCCAGCCCGGGCAACATAGTAAGGCTGTCTGAAAAAATAAAAAGAATGACTGAGGGTGTAGAGTATTTTCCTAGCATGCGCAGAGTCCTTGCTTCAGCTCCATATCTCGTAAACCAGCTGTGATGACCTACACCTGTAATCCTATCACTCAAGGGTTAGAGCAGGTGGCTCAGAAGTTCAAGGTCATCCTTGACTACACAGCAAATTTAAAGCCAGCCTGGGCCTGTCTCAAAATAGAAAAACCTCTGAATTTGTTTAACAAGACCTCCCCATCAGGGTGACAGCCCCCTGCTGAAGCCAAGGGGAAGCTTGGCCAAGGCTGCCACATCCCACCTCCATAAACGTGGGGTCTTTGTATTAACTCGGCCCCCAGCGTCTGAGACCAGGTCGATCAGGTAGCAATGAAAAGCTAGCGCAGGGCAAGGAGGATGGGAACGAGTTAGTCAACACATCCATGGAAAGCTGGAGCAGGCTTTCTGCCAAGGCCAGCTGCTCCGCAATAGCCGCATCGTCTGGTAACTGCCTCTACCTTCCTGGGGCCTGGCACACAGGCCTGACACACCTGTTCCTTGCCAGGTCCCCAGGCTTAGCCAGTGGTCAGCCATTTGAGCTTCCTGAGGAGTCAGACTAGGCTACCTGTCCGTGCGTTCTGTGAGAGATTCCCAAATACCCTGTGCTGAAGACCGCCAGGTTCAGGATACTGACATGGAGCTAGGATACTGACATGGAGCGTGGCTAGGGCGCATCTCAGCACAGTGTCCACGGATATCTTTGTCACATCATGAGGTGTGCCACGGGGTGAGACAGGAAGCTCACCAACCCTCAAGGCCTGGGACCAAGCCCACTACAAGGAGGTCTCTGGCTCCACACCTCCACAGTTGAGGCCCAGACAGTTCCAACTACATCAAGGCAATTGGAAGCAGCTGGGCAGGCAGGCCCTGGACCCATGAGTGATGACCAAATAAAGTCATCCATCCACCCTTGCCAGAAGTCAAGAGACAACCTACGTCAGTGGGGTCCTGGTATCCCCACCCCACCCCCGGGGGAAACAATAAAAACCCATCACCAAGCCTGCATTTACCCAGTGGATGGAGTTACTTCATTGATGGGGCGTGTCTAGCACCTAATTTAAAGTTCTGGGTCCGGCAAGTCGGCAGTGTAGGTAAAGGTGCTTGCTGCCTTGTTGACCTGAGTTTGATCCCCAGGCTATGGGAGAATAGGCTCCTGTAAGTTTTCCTCTGACCTCCACACACATGCTGTGATTCTCATTCTCTCTCTCTCTCTCTCTCTCTCTCTCTCTCTCTCTCTATCTCTATCTCTATCTCTCTATCTCTCTATCTCTCTATCTCTATCTCTCTATCTCTATCTCTATCTCTATCTCTATCTCTCATACACTCAAATATTTTTTTAATTTAATTTTTTAAGAAAATGCTCACAACTCTATGAGTATGTGGTTTAGCCAGATGCACCTCTGGGGTCCACTGTGTAACCCCCATGCCCCAGGATGCCCAGGTATAAGAGAAAAAATTAAAAAAGAAGCTTTGCAAACTTCTCTCACTGGGTATGTGCCCTTGGACAAGTGACCCAATCTCTCTGAGCTGCAGCTTCCTTCGCTGTTCAGGAACGTCATTGTAGTTAGTGTCTTGTTTGTGCTGACTGTGCGCTGGGCAGTGTACACACATGCCCTCACCCAGTACCCAGCAGAGGTGGGTGTCCCATAGGCTTTGAAGCGTGAGCAGAGGCAGCACTCGGCTGGGGGTGGGCATAAGGGCACACAGAGGAGGGGAGAGTGGAGATCGGGGCCGGGGATTATGGGAATCTAACCACATTGACTGCAGACCTGTACTTCGGAAGTGTCTAGTGACCATATGTGACTAGTGACCACACCTGATGGTACAAGCGGAAAGCATGGCCATCGTGGCTGACTAGAGCCTGGACAGTGACCAAGATCCTGAAGGACTAGAAGTCTCTCTGTCCCATCTGATGACGCTGTGAACAAAGGATGGAGAATGTCGGAGAGTCACTAGCCGGTTCCCCAGCCCTGTGCCAGGAGGGTCCTCTCGCTCCATCGTTACCCATGCTGACATTAACCCTCATGTGACAAGGGACACACTGGGGCTGGTTCCATGTCCAGATTCACCTGACTTAATAAACAAAGCCAAGGGTCAGACCTGGTTTGCCCAGTCCCCACTGTGGATGCTTCATGGGTGCCACTGTGAACAGACCCCATAGGATGCTTCAGGAGCCCTCACCATGCAAATGAACCTCTGGGGTACCAGGTCCTCCACAGCCCCTCTCCTACAGGCTGTGGGTCAGGGGAGTCTACTCCCGAATTTGTCCTGAGTGCATGGAGATCAGATAGCTCAGCTCTGACATTCCCTGGGCTCCATACTAAAAATGTCTATCTCCTGCTCATCAGACATGATTCTAAAATCAGCATGTGTTAGACAACCCATCCAAGGGCATTCTTTGAACAAAGTTGTTCATAACAGAAGAAGAAAGAAAAGGAGAAGAGGAGGAGAAGGAGGAGGAGGAAGAGGAAGGAGGAGGAGGAAAAGGAAAGAGGAGGAGGAAGAGGAAGGAGGAGGAAAAAGGAAGGGAGGAAAAACAAAAAATAGATGTTAAACCTGTGAGCTCCTTCCTGCAAGGCCACAAGAGGATCCACCTCAGTTGCCTAGGTGATGGACCTCACAAATGCTGGGGCTCTTGCTCTGTCACCTGTAGCTGAGAATCCAAGTATCTTGACTTGTCTTTCCTCCCCCCTCTCGGCCCTTTTTGTAATCTCAGAAGGGATGTGAGCTAACAGCCAGCCATCAGACCTCGTCTTAAACCTCGGCTTCAAGCTGTGGGCCTCCAGGGAACACACATTGCCTCTCTGGGCTCTGCTCTCTCGTCTGAAACCAAGAGCAGCGAATGGCTGTTGAAATGAGATGAAATAACTGTGTACAAGTACCTGGTACATTACAGACGTCCCCAAATGCATTAACCTCTTCCCTTGTCTGCTGAGGCCCCCATTTGTGGTCACATGACGCTGTCAGCTCAGGAACAACAGAGCTGAAATGGAACTGAGTGACATTTGAAGCGGCTCTCTACAGCCCGTTCCCTAGTTAATTGCTGCACAGGTAATCCGTTGACTTGGGAAATGCTGGCCATTGAGAACCACTCTAGGGATGCTTTGGTGACATTTTAAAGAGGGTGAGACAGAATGTTCCCTCTGGTGATGTAATCCTCACCCAGCAGAAGAACAGAAGTGGCTGAGCCATGGGCCAGAGGGGCCAGGAGAAACCCAGCCAGGAGGGGTGGGCTGGCCCCATCGGAGCAGTGTGAAGGGGAACCACTCAGGGCCAGAACCAACCTCCCAGCTCCTGATTCACCACAAATGACAATCCACACAGACCTGGTCAGGAGGGAGTCCCCAAAGCTGGGAAGGTTAACACAGAGAGCTAGATAAGAGACAGCCTCCGTGCCCGCAACCAATACCCACGGGGGACACAAAGTAGCTGAGTGGCTTAAAGTTGGGGATGGGGTGTGACAATGAGGTACATCTGCAATTGAATGCAAGGTCAATTAACAGAAGGGAACAGGAGAGCAGTCCTCACAGGAAAGGACAGAGGTGACATAGGCATCTAGGTAACGTGGTCCAGTCTTCATCTCTGAGGCTGGCTACCCTATAGGACCTTGCTGGCACAGCCTTGGCCTGCGCCAATCAGAAGAAAGGGCAGGAAGCCAATGGGGCTTCCCATGCAAGCGATCATGTTCTGGAGTCAGGCACAAGCCTGTGGTTGAGGACCGTGTGGTGTGAGCTAATGGCTTTCTGTATCTGGATCTGGGCTTTCTCGTGTGACTCTTATTGTGATGCTGGTAGTGGTGAGAGCGAAGGTGGTGGTAGTCGTCATGGTGAAGAAGGTGAGGAAATGGTGATGGTAATGGTGATTGTAGCGTTGATGGCTTGGGTAGCAATGATGGTGATGATGAGTGTCTTGGGGTTTCTGTTGCTGTGAAGAGACACCATGACCACAGCAACGCTTATAAAGGAAAGCTTTTAATTTGGGGGGCTTACAGTTCAGAGGTTTAGTCTATTATCATCTTGGCGGGAAACATGGTGGCTCGCAGGCAGGCACGGTGCTGGAGGAGCTGAGAGTTCTCCATCTTGATCCACAGGCAACAGGAAGTGGACTGTGACACTGGGCATAGCCTGAGCATAGGAGACCTCAAAGCCCATCTCCAACGTGTTACACCTCCTCCAACAAGGCCACACCTCCTAATAGTGCCACTCCTTTTGGGGGCCATTTTCTTTCAAGCCACCACACAGTGAGGATGGTGATGATAGTGATGATGCTGGTGGTCATGATAGTGATGCTGATCATGGTGACAATGAAGATGATAGTGATGTGATGGTTTGGGTACCAGTGATGGTGATGTGATGATGGTAATGATGATGGTCATGATCGTGGTAATGGTGAAATGCTTGTAATGGCAATCGTTTAAATAGCACTGATGGTGATGATAGTGACGGTGATGGTTATATCAAGGGTGGTTATGTTGACGATGGTAATGATGTTAATGTTGGTAATGATGTGTGACCGTGGTGGTGATGGTGGTCATGGTACAGTGATGGTGAAAAGGATGGTGACAGTGAGGGTGTCACTGGTGTTAGTGTTACTGCTGATGAGAAAGGGAAGCCAGAGATTTGTTTCTGAGGGTGGTGAATGGTGGTGACGGTGGTGGTGAATAAAGACAGTCCTAGGAGCCTCTACTTCAGAGTAAATGTAAGCAGTGAGCCGGAAGCTTTGCCTTCCCCACTGACCACCTGGGACCTTGGCCCCTGGATGAGTTATTCACCCATCGCCATGATAAAAATAATGAGACAGGAGCAACTTAAGGCATGGGGGTCTGTAGCTCACAGTTCTAGGTTGCGGTCCATCATAGGCAGCAGGAGCTTGAGGTAACTGGTCATATTGTGTGCTCTGTCAGGAAGCATTGGGTGATGAATGCTGGGCCTCAGTTCACTTTCTTTAGTGTCTTACAGTCCATAATCCCTGGGAACAGTCCTGCCCTCAGTCAAGATGGGTCTTTCTGTATGAGTTGACCCAGCCAAGGTAATTCCCCACCAACATGGCCAGAGGCTTGTCTTCCATCTCATCCTGGACTCTGGCGTTGAGAGCAGCTCTAACCTCCACAATCCCCCCCCCTTCTGTCTCTCATCTGCACCATCTATGAATGTGTGATGGCGGCAGCTAATTCTTGCTCCCACCCCATGGGCCATCTCAAGGGATAGATGAGTCAAACACACACAATGAGATGACCATTCACCTGGGGTGAGGGTTTGCCTTGCAAATATGAGGACCTGGGTTTGGTCCCCAGAATCCACATGAAGGAAGGCTCCTGAGCACTGGAGAGGCAGGGCAGGGGAATGGATGGGGTTTCCTATTCTGCGGTCCCATCAAATCCATGATCTCTATACTTGTGAGAGACTCATAAGGGAAGCTGGATGGCTCCTGAGGAATAACACCTGAGGCTCACCTCAGGCCTCCACATACTCCTGCACACACACACACACACACACACACACACACACACACACACACACACACACACACGGTGCCTGACATGTGGTGAATACTAATTAACTCTAGACACCACGCTGAGTGATATTGTTTTCATTGCTCTGCCCCCTACGCTGGTGATTTCTTAAATTAAAGATGCCCAAAGCCTTGGTCAAGATCAGAATGAGGAGTCTTGGGTCCGGCCTGCAGGACTCCCACCCACCCCATGACCTGCCTCTCTCATCATGAGCTGTCCTGGGTGGGTAGGGTGTCTAGTACATACCTGATGACGGTGATGCTGACAGACCTGGGAGATGCCAGATTCTCCGACCCGGGAAGTGGGAGGAGGGCCGAGTGATGTGTCTATGTGGCAGCCACGCTGAAGCCACAGGCATTGCACACAAGCCCAGAACTGCCTTCCCTGTGGCACTGGGGTTGGGGTGGGGGTGGGGGGTGGGGGGCGGTGTCTCTGATGAAGATGTGTGGGCCCACAGGCTACTGCAGAGAGACCTACAAGTGAGCCAGGCTTCTCTGCAGATGCGGGGCTCCCAGATCAAGGCCACCACCCTGCTGTCAGCCTTCCTCACTCTCCCCTCCCCCGCCCTTGCCTTTCAGAGACCTGGATGGCAAGGCGCCCAAAGCCCTGCCCCTGGGCAGTGACAATGACCGAGTCTTCAATGACCTGTGGGGGAAGGGCAACGTCCCCGTGGTCCTCAACAATCCGTATTCAGAGAAGGAGCAGGTAAGTAGACACACACACACACACACACACACACACATACACACACCCCGCACTGGCAGCGTCCGGGGTTCCCACAACTCCTTGCGGGTGGGGGTGAGAGAGGGGAGGGGAGCAGGGCATCCCAGAGCCATTGGCCTGGAAGCTAAGCCAAGAGGGCTGGGGCTGGGGTTCGAGGACCGGCTCCAGTTCTGGGTGTGTCGTGTTTGGCCAGTGTTTGGGAACTTGCCAATTTTCCACATCTTACGTTCCCGTTACTACCAGGAAGGGCACTTGTGGTCCATGTTCTAAAGACTCGGAAAATATAAAACTCTGAGTATTTTTATAAATGTATAAACCTAAAGATAAGTATGAAAATATAAAAAAAAAATCTAAAGCCACCAAATATCCTCGCTAATACCTTTTTTCCCATTAATACCAACCCTAGAGACCAACGGTATTGGTTGTTTTTTGTGTGTTCTAATATCTCGTGTATACACAGACAAATGACACGTGTGTTATTTTCACGCCTTTGTATGAAATTGTGTCTGCACTTGGCTTGGCTTTTCCCTGTATTAACGTGTCTAGGAGATAAGTCCCTGTGAGAAAGTAAACAGGGGAGGGGTCTTAATTAGGGTTTCTATTGGTGTGATAAACACCAGGACCAAAAGCTACTTGGAGAGGAAAGAGTTGATTTCACTTTACAGTTTCTAGGTCATAATCCATCACTGAAGGAAGTCAGGACAGGAACTCAAGCAGGGCAGAAACCTGGAGGCAGGAGCTAATGCAGAGGCCATGGAGGGGTGCTGCTTACTGGCTTACTCCTCATGGTTTTCTCAGTCTGCTTTCTTATGGAACCCAGGACCACCAGCCGAGGGTTGGCACCACCCACCATGGGCGGGGCCCTCCTGTGTCAATCACTGATTAGGAAAATGCCCAATAGGCTCACCTACAACCCGATCTTCTTGAAGCATTTACTTAATTGAATTTCTCCAACAGCTTTAGCCTGTGTTAAGTTGACATAAAAGTAGCCAGTGCTGAGGGCCTGGTTCTTTTTCACAAGTGTATAATATTCCAGTGTAAGGCTATGCCTTCCTCTGTGGAATAAGTTCTCATACAGAACACGGGCTATGGCCACTCTCTGGCTGTGACAGCAGCCCCATCCCCTGTGGCATTGTATAGATACTTCCTTTGGCCCATGAGCGGACTTAGGAGAGAAGAAAATTCCTAGAAGTGTTAAGGTTGAGTCAAAAGTCATTTACATTTACAACCCCGTGGCAGTACCCATCTTACCAGATAAGTGGCGGGAGCAGGAGGGGGGCTGTTTGCCCACAGCCTCGCCAGCTCCATCTGTTCCCAAGTATTTCAGTCCTTGCCAATCTGCTGAGATGTGTGCTGACAGCTGAGTCACCATCCCTTTCTAAGAGTGCCTCAGCTTGGCCGCAGACCAGCAGCCACTTACTTCTCTCTTGCCCAGGCAGCTGACGATGGGCCAGGCCAGGGTGACCCTTGGAAAGAGTTCATGTCTCCTACCCATCACCCTTACCCCACAGCAGCAAGAGTGGGGTGACTCATGGGAGGTCTGGAAGAGGGGGCGGTACCCCCCTTTCTCAATACCTGCATAGAAATGGAGCCTTTCAGTCCCTCTGAGCCAGGACGCCAAGCCTTTCTGCAGGCCTTCAGAGGCGGGAGAGCCGAGCCGGAGCCACAGCAGAAGTGGCTGCTGATGGCTAAGGAGGAAGAAGGGCCGTGGGGAATTCCACGATCCCACTGGCTGTCTCGCCGGTGACACCCAGGGATATTCGTGGATGAACAGCATTAAACAGTTCTCAAAACTCAGGGCCACACTGGAGCTGGGATGGGCTCAGTGGCTGAGCATGTGCTTAACAAGCAGGAGGCCCTGGGTCCACCCTAGCAAAACAAACAAGCCAAGGCCTTACTGGAACACTGGGGACTCCTGTTCATGGGCAAGAAAACAAACTACTGTGGTCTTTAAAAACTCCTTCATAATTTCTTTTTGTTGTAGGAGAATGAGGTCCTGAGAATGGGACCTGGGGCTGTGCAAGGACAGAGCTCTGCACACTGAGCTATATCAGCAGCCCTTGGCTTTTTTCAAGTATAACCCAGGCTGGCCTTGAACTTGTGAATCTCTGGCCTCTGCATTTGGGTATACATTAAGCACATAAGAATATTCCTCATTTCTTATCTTTCTTGACACATAGGAACTTCTTAGTCAATTTCTACCCTTTGTTTATAAAGACGTGACTGAGGCAGGAGGATGGCAAGGTGAAGAACTGCTCAGGCTACCGAGTGAGTTAAAGGTCAGAGAAGACAACTTAGTGAGGCCTCATCTAAAAAGAAAATTATTTTAAAGAATGGGGGAGGGGCTGAATGGCTCAGAAGCCAAGAGTAGGTAACACACTTGCAGAGGACCCATGCTCAATTCCCAACACCCATGTTGGAAAGCTCTTCACTGCCTGTAGTTCCAGTTTTAGGGGATGTGAATCTCTGGCCTCTGCCTCCCTACTACAGAGATTACAGGTGTGCACCACTACACTGGTTTATAGTTCTTTTATTAAAAATGAATCTATGTGAACTGATAACCTTCCCAAGATAAAGATGGACAGGAAGTGGCACCTCCAGCCAGATCTAGGCTCGGCCACAGTTGGTTAGGTGTACAGTCCGTTGTCCTAAGAGATGAGTCTGATTTTTAATTTATTGTCATGGTTTCAGAGTTTTGCACAAAAATAGTGATGTTTCTTCTTTAAAACATACACTATCGAACCATATGTGAGCCTATCTTATTAGGGGGTGTCTTAGTCACTGTTCTGTTACTGTGAAGAGACATCATGATCAAGGCAGCTCTTATGAAAGAAAGGATTGAACTGGGGGCTTGCTTACCCTTTTAGAGGTTTAGTCCATTTTCATCATGGCAGGGAGCATGCATCATGAAGGCAGGCACTGACTGGAACAGTAGCTGAGAACTACATTCTGATCTATAGGAAGAGATAGAGAGACTCTGGGCTTGGCATGGGCTTTGAAACCTCAAAGCCCGCCTCCAGTGACACACTTCCTCTAACAAGGCCACGCCCATAAATCCTTCTAATCCTTTTAAAAAGTTCCACTCCCTGGCAACTGTGTACTCAAATAAATGAGCCTACGGAGGCCATTCTTATGCAAACCACCACAGGGTAACAGCAGTCTCCGTAAGCCAACCTCCTTATGGAGACTCTCCACTTTGCGACAATCCCTACCACCCATGACTGCCACCATCTCCGCAAGACCAAGTGCCTGTTATCATTTATTAGCACACCAATGCTGCTATCTTTATTTTTACATTTAGGATAGGGGGTAAATCTTTTTGTATCCCTTTGTTGTTACTGTTGTTGTTTAGTTTTTTGGGGGGTTCTAGGATGACCCACAGCCTCGTGCATGTTAGGTAGGAGCTCTACTCTGGAGCTATCTCCTCATTCTTTGGGGGTTTTCTAAGATTCATTTTTATTATCTTAGTTACGTTTATATGTGTGTGGGCATTGGCAACATGAGCACAGGTGTCTACAGAGTTCAGAAGAAAGTGTCTGGAGGAAGGTCTATGTGTCAGAAGATCGTGTAGACCAGTGGTTTGGATTGTGCTGAGGTTCCGATGTGAGAGGTGGAGTGGACCCAAGCCCCTCACTGCTGGTCTCTGGGTCAGTCTTTCAGACAAAGCCACTTGGTCATCTTACTGGGTCCTCAGTGCTCAGCACCCCTCTCATACCACACTGGCTGCATGCTCCCTGCCATGATGAAAATGGACTAAACCTCTAAAAGGGTAAGCAAGCCCCCAGTTCAATCCTTTCTTTCATAAGAGCTGCCTTGATCATGGTGTCTCTTCACAGCAACAGAACAGTGACTAAGACACCCCCTAATAAGATAGGCTCACATATGGTTCGATAGTGTATGTTTTAAAGAACAAATCACTATTTTTGTGCAAAACTCTGAAACCATGACAATAAATTAAAAATCAGACTCATCTCTTAGGACAACAGACTGTACACCTGACCAACTGTGGCCGAGCCTAGATCTGGCTGGAGGTGCCACTTCCTGCCCATCTTTATCTTGGGAAGGTTATCAGTTCACATAGTTTCATTTTTAATAAAGAAAGGAACTATAAACCAGTGTAGTGGTACACACCTGTAATCTCTGCAGTTGGGAGGCAGAGGCCAGAGATTCACATCCCCTAAAACTGGAACTACAGGCAGTGAAGAGCTTTCCAACATCGGGGTTGGGAATTGAGCATGGGTCCTCTGCAAGTGTGTTGCCTACTCTTGGCTTCTGAGCCATTCAGCCCCTCCCCCATTCTTTAAAATAATTTTCTTTTTAGATGAGGCCTCACTAAGTTACCCTCTCTGACCTTTAACTCACTCAGTAGCCTGAGCAGTTCTTCACCTTGCCATCCTCCTGCCTCAGTCATGTCTTTATAAACAAAGGGTAGAAATTGACTAAGACGTTCCTATATGTCAAGAAAGATAAGAAATGAGGAATATTCTTATGTGCTTCATGTATACCCAAATGCAGTGTTTTGACATTGCCAGCCTGCTTTGCTGGTTTGCCGTTGGAGTTTGTAATCCCCTGTTGGTGGCAGCCTTGGAGTTTGGCTGAAGGGGGATGTCTGGGGAAGAAGCAAAAGCATTCTTGACTTTCTCTAGAAATAACTGGAAGTCCCTGGCAAAGTCTGAGCAAGAGCAGGGCTGTGGCCACTTCCTTTCATGCTGTTCTCCTTGTTTAAAGTGGCAATTTGAAAAAAAATATCACCTTGATCTTCTAGTCAGAGGGGTGGAGCCCGGTACAGAAAACACAGCAGGAGTGATTTGGGGATGGGCTTCTCAGCCAGTGTGGCATGAGAGGGGACGAGAGGGGTGCTGAGCACTGAGGGCCCAGTAAGATGACCAAGTGGCTTTGTGTGAAAGACTGACCCAGAGACCAGCAGTGAGGGGGTTGGGTCCACTCCACCCCTCACATCGGAACCTCAGCACAATCCATGCCCGAAAACTCCAAACCATTGATGTACACGGTCTTCCCAGACTCACTGACTGTACAGCCAGGCTCCACATTGCCTTCAGGAACAGAGCTGAAAGGAGCTGGCCACGCTGGTGGCAGGCTGTCACCTCAGCACTCAAGAGGCCGAGGTGGCGGGTTGCGAGTTCAAGGGTAGCCTGGGCTACACAGTGGGACCCTTTCCCAGAAAAAGAAAAACAAGCACCATGGCTTTAACTGACGTCATAGGGCATTTTCCCTGGCATTCCCTTGGTTCTGTGTTCAATCCCCAAGACAGAGAGTGAGCAAGAGCATTCCTTGAGACCCAAGTTTAGGGTCCATTTTGCCAGCCCCAGAGATAAAGAGGCAGCCCTGTGGCCCATCGGCATCTCATCCCTGCCCCCAAGGCCTTCAAGTGGGGCAACTCAATAAAGAACTGGTCCTGTATGGTGTGGAACTGTCTTACACCCACCTTCCCAGAGGCTGCTCAAAGCCATCTCACCTGGCTGCTAAAGCCCGCCTCCTCCTTTCCCAAAGCAATTTTGCTTTTCTCTTTCGTACTTTCACCAACATTTTTTTTTTCAATTTTATTTTTTATTTTTTGGAGACTTTCAAATGGGAGGGCTGTGTTTATATCATTTCCTGCCCTCCCCTCCCCCCTCGACTCCTCCTGTTTCCCCCACTCTCACTCAGCCTCATGATCTCTTCTTTAGTCATTGTGTGTGTGTGTGTGTGTGTGTGTGTGCGCGCGCGCGCGCGCTCGCTGAGTTTGTTCATTGTTGCTGTACGTACACGAGTTGAGGGCTGACTGGATCACCTGTCCAGGATAGTTCCTAGAGAAGACTAAGTCTCTCTCTCTTGGCAGCTATGAATGATGGCTGGTAGCTCCTCACATAGGGGTGGGGCCCTGTGACATTCCCCCACCCACATCCACATGTGTCGTCACTGTGCAGGTCTTGTTTAGGGAGCCATACAGTTGAGGGGCCATGGGAGCAGCCTCCATGTCGTGTCTAGAATACACAGGTGCCCTGGTCCTCCAGCTCTTAGAATCTTCCCGCTCTTCTTTGATGGTGTTCCCCGAGCCTTAGGTGGAGGGTTGTGTTACAGATGTGTTGGTTGGAATGGAGCATCCCATAGCCAGGCATTCTCTGCATTTCGGCCAGCAGTGGCTTTCTGCAATGGTACTTTCACAGGCTACTTTTGTGAGCATCCTCAGGCAGACAGCGCTGTTCACTCTGCATAGAGGGACCTCTCTGTCTGCTTCCCAAGTCAGGAAGAGACTGGTGACCATGGAGGGGGAGCAGCTGTCTGTATTCTCCCTCCCCAGAACTGGGCAAAGGGGCACAGAGTATGAAGGAAGCGAGGAGGATACAGGCTAGACACGAGAAAGAACTTCCTAACTCACAGCACTATTTTTTTTTTTTAAAGAAATGATGAGGCTACATTCTTGGCCCAGAAAGGAGTGCCACCATCCTTGGGGGCTCGTATTTGTTTAAATTTGGAGAGCCTGGCACACAGGTGCCAGCCTTGAACCAGTCTGGGAAAGCTGAGCTGTTCGTTTCTATATAGTGGTGGTTTCTCTTGCTGCAAGAAGGGTCAGAGATCCTGTAGTTTCTAGTCTTTGGTGATACTTCTGTGGACCTCGTCTTGTACATCCACAGCACAAATTGCCTCTGGCCCGAGATGGAAGGCAGAATGCACTACTTCCTGGACTTCCTCGAAACCCCTGTGCATAGCCCTGTGACAGAAGCAGAGAAAAGCAAACTCCACCTTCCCTGCCCTCAAGAGCCTTGTGGCCAAGTGCACATCCACTGCGTGCTTAGTGCTAAACGGGGTGCTGTGGGAACTTACGTGACTCATCAAAGAGGTACCACTGGACCTGAGCTTTGAAGATCAAGTAGGAGTTTGCCTAGCATAAAGTAGATAAAAAGTTGTCTGGTAAAAACAAATGATGATGGCTGGCAAGCTGTGGGTTTGCGCTTCTGAGGCTCTCTACTGGATCTCTGCTGTTAGCTTTCAGGCTCACCCCACCTGAGGCACCATGCTAAGGCCCTTCTGTATGTATACATGATAATCATCATATGTAAAATGTCGCAACAGATAAATAACGTGAGACCTGCTGCTGGTCCCTTCTCCCTCTGTTCTTTTCTCTGTGCCGTGACAGAGTGTCTGCTCCCAGGCAGCTTTAGGAGAGGTTATTTTCTTTGCCCAGTTCAGGGCTTGTATAGTCCGTTATGGCAGGAAAGGAACAGAGGGGAGCCATCCTGGCTGCCGCAGTGGCAAGTGGGTGAGGCTGCTTGCTCATATCTTGGCAGATCAGGACGTGGAGCTAGCACAGGAAGTGGGGGGGCACAGCTATGACCTCAGTGCCAATCACCTAGTGACTCACTTCCTCTAGCCAGGCTCCAGGCCTCTCAACATCACTACCCGCTGGGGTCCAACTGTTCAGAGCATGAGCTTGTGGGAGCCGTGTCCCATTAAGCCAAAATGGTTCTATTGAACCTTAGGAGTGGGACCCAGCCCTTCTCAGCGCCCCCTCTCATTGATTATCTGTGTCTCTCGTGTGCCCCAGCTGCTCTCCTAAGGGAGAAGTAACTTTACATTGTCTGGAGGCAGATGTCCACCTTCTGAGTCCAATCAATCACTCATCCAACCCACAATGCACAGGTAAGGAAGACTCCAGGCCAAAGTGGCTTCTCCCCTGGGGTCCGCCCCTCTCTCCCAGCCCCCCATCCTGTCTCCAGCCTCCTGCTGGTTTTAAGAGATTAGATAGTCACTCCAGCGGCCTTCCTTGTGACTCCCTCCCCACCCCTCACCTCACCAGGAGCTGGCATTTCCCCTCCCTGGGGACCCAGGGCTTCCTGGCTGCTTTCAAAATGTCAGAATCCATTGTGGAGCGTCTCTGTATTTCCAAGCAAGTACCAGCACACTGGCCTCTGGGGAGCCCCAAATTACAAGGCAGGAGGGGCCAGGCTCCTGCACCCACACCCCCTAGTCTACAGGGGAGTCTCTGAGAGCTGGGGCCTGCCTGCTCTGTCGAATGGCAGAGGGACAGCTGCCCTGTGGGCCTGGGCAACAGAGGGATAGAGCAGACTCTCTGCCTCACAGCTTCCAACCCATCGTGACAGCAGGGACCCTTCGTCAGCCCTGACCCAGGCCTGTTAGTGATAGAAATAAAAATATCAGCCGTGGCGGTTAACACCACCACCATGGAGATAGATGTGCAGCCATTAGAGCCCAGGGTTTCCTGGCCACAGCATGGTAGCCAACCGTGCTGTAGATGGGACCAGGATGGCCCCGTCCTCACTGGTGATCTCCATCAGATGACTAGTTAGCATGGAGTTGAGCCTCCCCCTCATCACAGGGGCTCATCATCTCCTGGGGGGGGGGAATGAAGTGGGTTCATCTATGGAATAATGGCAGCAACCACAGCAGCCAGACCTGGTACTTACTGAGTGTTGCCAGTGCTGTACTGAGTACTTCAGGATTGCCATCTCTTTTCATCCCCAGCCCCTTACCTAATGCAGCAGTAGGTAATGTTTCTAGAGATAGCTTATAGTACAAAGGAGACTGGGCTGGCAAGATGGCTCATTGGGTAAGAGCACTTGCTGGGCAAGTGTGAGGACCTGAGTTCAAATCCAGCACCTACATAAAAAGCTAGGCAGGGCTATACATGCCTGTAACCCCAGCATTTGTGGCTGGAGACAGGAGGATCTCAAGAGTTTGCTGGCCAGCCAGCCTAGGCACTGTGGGGAACTTCAGGCTCAGGGAGAGACCCTGCTTCAAGGGCACAAGGCATAGAGTGACGGAGGAAGACAGCTGATGCCCTGCCTCCTGCTCTGGCCTCTGCAGGCACAAACATGTGACCTGTACACTCAAGTGTGTACAGCACACACACACACACACACACACACACACACACACAAACGCATGCACGCACACACACACATACACACATACACACACACACACACACACACACACGCATGCATGCACACGCATGCATGCACACACACACATACACACATACACACACACACACACACACACACACGCATGCACGCACACACACACATACACACACACACACACACACACACACACACACACACACACACACTACACTTGACTCACATGCCCCACCTTGCTTGGCTCAGCTCACCCACGCTGAGTCCCACTGCCCTTAAGAAGCAGCCCTTCAAAACCATGCTTTCCAAAAAGTTCTCCTGAACAAGGCCTTCTATCCACTGCACTGGGTGTCGGAATATAATCTCTGTCAATGCCTTCCGTCCCTCTACCTAAGCAATCTGTTTGGTGATCCCTGGTCTTTATAGGTCCCTTAATGGAAAGACTGTCACCAGCTCTGGGGAGATGGCTCCATCAGTAAAATGCTCGCTGTACAAGCATGAGAAGCTGAGTTCAAATCCCCAGCTCCCATGTCAAATGCCAGGCAACAGAGTGCACACCTGTAACTCAGTACTGGGGAGGCAGAGACAGGAGAATTCCTAGAGCTCACTGGCCAGCCAGTCTAACTGACTGGCAAGCTCCATGTTCAGTGAGAGTCCCTGTGTCAAAACATGAGGTGGAGAGCTACTGAGGAAGATACCCCAATAGGGGCCTCTGGCCTCCACATACACATGTACAAACAGGTAGAGATATGCCACGCATGCGCACACATAAGCACACATATAGAACGCTCATGTGCACGTGAACACACACGCACGCGCACACACGTGCACACACACACACATACCCTACATGCACACAAAGACACCAAGTCCTGCTGTCTGGGGGTCAGAGCCAGAGTGGAGCCAGGAAATGGGGTTTGAATGCCCTTAGCCCAGTGTTTGGGTTCAGCCCGGTGGGAACTTCCACATATTCTAATAACGGTTTGTTTCCATAGCAAGTGTACTCGGTGCAAGCTGTCCCCACCTAGCGAGGCCATGGCATTTGATGGGGAGCCAGGGAGAATTCTCTCAGTACTGAGTCACTGTGTGGCACTCTATCAAAATCCTTTTCCTGTAACCCTACCTCAGGCTGAGCTGCCCGCCCCTTTTCCCAACTGATAGCTGAGGCCCCTTGACCTCCCGACAGAGATCCTGACAGCTCTAGAGATCCCTCCCTTCATTCCTCTACTTCCCCATTCCTCTACTTGCTAAACAAGACCCGGTGGAAATGAGCCACAGGTATTTACAGGATTCAGTATTCAAATTAATTTCTTGGGCACATAGCCGTTCTAGTGTGGTGTGGTCACAGGGTCAAGTTTAGGGTTGTCTTGGAACATGCAACTATCCAGCGGTCTCTCCAGGATGGGGGGCAATGTGAGTTTTCTAGCTTTTTTGGGGGAGGCATGCATGTGCAAGTGCACATGTGTGGATGCATATGCACATGTATTTGTGTGGACATGGTGGTCAGAGGTCAATGCCAGTGTCACCTTCAGCATCCTCTTTTTTTTATTTTCAAAAATTCCTTGCACGTATCCAATACATCTTGGTCACATCCATCCTGCATCCCCTTCTTCCAGCCCTCCTCACTGTCCCTTACCCTAACATACCCTCTGCCTCCCTCCCAACTTCATGTCCTTTTGTAGTTTTTTTTTTTTTTTTTTTTTATAACCCATTTAGTGTCGCCTGTAGTAGGTTGTTCGTGCCCCAGTGGGTGATTCCACTTGATTTTTCTGAGCTGGGGTCTCTCACTGAACCCATTTTGACTGGACCAACTGGCCAGAGTGTACCAGGGATCCACCTGTCCTCTGTCCCAGGGCTGGGGTTCCAAGCACAAATTGTGACCCCTGGCTTTTTCCATGGGTGCTGGGGATCCGAAATCAGGTCCTCAGGCTTGCGCAGCCAGCTTTTCAGAAACTGGGCCGTCCCTCCCTGGCTCACATTCTAGCTTAAAGATCTCTTCATCTCAGGGGTCTGAGCTGCCTCCGCTAGAGCAGGTCTGCTTCCTGGGTACTCCTCCTCCCCACCCCCATGGGCTAAACATGGTAGGATGGGGAAAGGAAACAGAGTGAGCAGTTGCTGGCATCCATAGGGTCCCTGCAGGGACCAGATCACTTTGGACACAATGCTTTGTGCATTACCCCACAGAAACCATTCTCAGGTCCTAAGCACAATTGGTTCCGTGCTCCGAGCAACAATGTGCTCATGGCGTGGATGCTCCACCACCATAACTGGGTTAGGCTGGCTCTCCTGAAGAAGTCGTCCCCACAGGTTGGAGCAGGTGTTGCCCAGGGTTGCAGGAAGATCGCAGTGGGCGGCGTCTAGCCCCTGTGGTGTGATGGCCTGCTGCCCAGCTTATGCCTGGCTCGCTGTCCTCATTTCAGGACAAGTCCAGAGGAGGCAGGTTGGCGCAGGGCTGTCACAGAGCAGCCGTGGCTGGTGCCAACAAGGAAGAAGGCCGCACAAGCTTGGGCTCAGCTCCAGGGCTCACTCACCCGGGGCTGCATAACCCCGTCCTGACAACCTGGTGCTGTATCAGTTCCTTTCCTTGTTACCGAGACAAAATGCTCAACCAAAGCAACCCATGGAAGGAAGGGTTGATTCCCGCTCTCAGTTAGAGGGTGGAGGGGGACAGCGTTATGACAGGAGTGTGAGGCAGCTGGTTACATTGTATCCACAGTCGGGAAGCAGAGAGATGAATGCTGGAGCTCAGCTCATGTCCTCCTCTGTATTCGGTTCCAAGACCCCAGCCCATAGGACAGGGACACTCACAGTCAGATTCGGTCTTCTCACCTCAGTGAACTTAATCTGGAAACTCTCCTGCTGGCATGCCCAGGAGCCTGTCTCTATTGGTGATTCTAGACCCTCTCAAAGTGACCACCACAGTCACATTCAGAGGTACGGGGCTTTGGGGCATTGATGTAAGGATTTGAGGGGACCCAATTATTGGAAACACACAGGTCCTTGGCCCCTGCTCTGACACCTTCCTGTCATATTGAGGTTCTGGCTTCCTATACCTTAAACACTTCCTCCCTCCAACTCCCACATTCTCCCCCATTCTCTTCTCTTCTCAAGAGTCTGAGAGTGTCTCATCAAGTTTTCAGAACATCTATAACCCAGGCAGGAAGCCACCCGGCTGACTTGGCTCTTCTCACACCCCAGACTCAGCCCGGCTCCCCTCTTCCAGCCCCACTTCTAGAAGATCTACCTTCCGGCTCTTCCACCCTCCCCCCCCCCTCCACCAACCACAGTGTTAAGAAAGCATCTTCAAGACTCTCAGCCCTCCCCGACTCCCTCCCACAATCCTTGAGATCCTTAGCATTTCAGTTTCACGATGGTGAGAAAGCAATATTTATTCTGTAGAAATTGTACTTCAGGTTTTGCTGGAATACGCAGCCCAATCGCTGCAGCTCCCTGTCGGTGAGAAATCACAAGGAGAAACACCCGGCACCTACAGTGTGCTTCGCTACAGAGCCGGGATGGCCCGTGGGTTAGGTGTCATAACGAATTTTCTTCTTATGGTGTTTTCACTTTATGATGGGTCTGTCAGGTTGTGACCCCACAAAGAGTCCAGGCACCTCTGTTACCCTGGCTACAGCCCAGCAGCTTCATGTTTCTCTGTCCTCCCTCAATTAAGACCTTACCAGAGTCCTTAGCTGTGCATTTAGGCCACTCCACGTTTTCAAGCATGCTAAGATCAAAGGGGAAAGTCAGACATGGTGCTTTTAACTTAGACTTGTAACTTGGAGAAATGGAGAGGGGTGGACCCCTGGGGCTCACTGGCTGGCTAGCCCATGCTACTTGTGGGTTTCTGGCCAATAGAAGATCCTGTCTCAAAATAAGGTGGATAGTGCCTGAGATAATACCCAAGGTTGTCCTCTGACCTCTAAAACACACACACACACACACACACACACACACACACACACACACACGCATGCACATGTACAAAAACCCACCTGCAGGCTGTGCTAAGCTCTGTGAAGATGTCTAGCATGTGGTAAGGGTTGTTGGAGAGCAGGGCACACAGGGCTATTTCCTAGAAATTCTGGAAAGAGCTCCAATCCAATGGCATTTGAGCAAAATAGGCCAGTGGCAAAACTGGAGACATCCTTGGCTTTGGGGACTCTCCAGTCTTGGTTCCTGTCATAATTACAACACACTGACACTACAGTGTACAGGAAGCTATGAACAGGCCAGGCCTGATGGCAGAGGTGCATGTCTCCAACTACTCAGGAGGCTGAGGCAGGAGGATGACAAGTTCAAGGTCAACCTGGGCTACACCATGAGTGCAAAGCCTGTCTGGAAAACGTAACAGAATTGCCTCAAAGGCTGGACATGTAGCTCAGTGGGGATCACTCACCCAAGTGTGTATAAGGGCCTGGGTTCAGTCCCAGCCCCTCACAAAAGAAACAGGCAACAGGATGGATGACCATTGAGAAACTTACCACTGAAACTTGAGCCTTGTATCACGTTCATGAAACACCAAGTACCGTTCTTGTTGAGGTTTTTATATTGAACCGTGGAAAAATGGGAAAACGTGTTCTACAGAAACACACAGGCATGCATTGGTTGGGCCCATGGGCTGCAGAGCCCAGACCCCTGCCTCAGGACAGTCAGTGAGTCATACCTGCTCCCCAGTTACAGGGCGAGCATTATCACCTGTGTGGGGTCTCTCAGCCTCCGTGGAGCCTGAGTGCCCAGGCCTTTCTCTCAGGCTTCAGCAAAGCCCTTGGCAGAGTGAGTTCAGAAAATCATTACAATGCCTCCTCTCACACTTCTGCAAGCCTCCAGCTAGAGCAGGTGTCCCCCACCCCCACCCCCGAAACCCAGAAGCTTCTTCCATCGTCCTACAGCGGACACAAAGCCAGGAAAGGACGAGTGTGGCCGCCAGCTCAGTCCACATGTGCCCGCTCCAGCCTCATGGTCCTGGGCATGCTAATCTGCATTTTGAGCCGAGACCTTGGTTCCCACTCAGAAAAGCCGTTTGTGTCCTGTATGCGGGGCCCCTGTCTGCTACACGCGTCTCTGTCTGTTCGTTTGTCCCCTCCCGGGTCATCCAGGGTCACTGGTGGCTAGTTAAAACATCAAAGCCAAGTACAGCAGCCCCAGCAAGGCGTCTGGTGTGCTACCCAGGCTCTCCCATTGGCTTGTTATCTTGTTTCTCTGCTGCCTGGTGGGGAGGGCTGGGGCACCCCTCCACCTGCCACACCCTACGCCTTGTCCTCATTCCCCGCCTCACTCCGAACCTCTGCCCTCCCACCCTGATGGGGACACCATGTCCACCGCTCCCCTCCTGGATTCCCGCTGTCACTCAGCCCCCAGGGGCACCAAAGCGAGGAGCCCAGAGCGACACCCAGGACTGAGGGAGGAAAGCAGTGCTGGTCTTCAAAGACTCAGGCTGCCAGCGCCATCATGTAACTAACTCATAGCTGTCCTCCTGCCTCAGCCCCTCCAAGCTTGTGGGCCATGGGCTTGACCTTTAGCCTTCCCATCCCTATTCTCCCCCTCACATGGCCGTGCCTGGGTTTTTCACGTGGGTCCCAGGAATCGAGCTCAGATCCGTGTGCTCGGTGAAGCAACTGAGCCAGCTCCATGGCCCCCTGGTCCTTCGAATTTAGCAAACTCATCCTGACCACAGGCCCTCGCGCTCACCTCTCCCTTTCTCCACTCAGGCTCCATCCCCTCCCTCCCTCCCTCCCTCCCACCTTCCCTCCCTCCCTCGCTCCCTCCCTCCCTCTGCATTCTCATCCCACCTGCCGACATATCATCTTTGTATCTGTTTATTCTTTCTCTCCTGTTTCAGAAGGCTAAACTGGCCAGTGTCTACTCTGGCCATGAGTTCTGATGAAACGTGGCCGTGAGAACTTGGGAGTTAGAACTTGCCTATGCGTGAGTCACACAGCTCAGACTAGCTCCCTCCCCGGGTTGCCTCTCCCATAGGGGTGCTCCCATCAAGCAAATGACCCGGTTTCTACAACTCTAAGGACCGCAACTACTCAACAGCTGCTAGTTTCTTCTATCATTTATTCATTCAACAAAGCTTCACTGGGTCTCTATGAGATATTCTAGATAATAGAATGTATAGTTTAGAGTCAGGCGGCGGTGACGCACGCCTTTAATCCCAGCACTCGAGAGGCAGAGGCAAGCGGATCTCTGTGAGTTTGAGGCCAGCTTGGGCTACAGAGTGAGTTCTACGAAAGGTTCTACACAGAGAAACCCTGTCTCAAACAAACAAACAAACAAACAAGAATGTATTGTCTGTTCTAGATATTCTTGACTCTGTGGCAAAGACATTGAAGCAATCCCCTATGACCTTCTGCCTTTTACCCCAGGATTCAACCCATAACATCTTTCCATGCCATCGTGTGTCTTTGGCATAGGCAGAGCTTCATTCCTGGGAACCTCACACCCGACACCCGGGGAAGGTTGGGGCCTTCTCTCTGTGAAGGTAGTGGTGACCCCGAGAAAACTCTAGAAAGAGCAAAGCCTAAAGGTCTCATATGTCGCTTCCTTTCTCGTTTACAGCCCCCTGCCTCGGGGAAACAGTCGCCTACCAAGAATGGCAGTCCTTCCAGGTGCCCCCGCTTCCTCAAGGTCAAGAACTGGGAGACAGACGTGGTCCTCACCGATACTCTGCACCTCAAGAGTACATTGGTGAGCGTTAGGACTGACCCACCTCACAAGAGGCAGGGGGCTATCTTGGAGGGAGGGTCCTGTGCGTGGCAATGTGATCAACACTATCTGAAGCTCCCCCCCCATGAGAGGCCAGAATCCCCACCCACATTGTGACAGCCAGAGAGTCGGCAGGCATGGGCTCACACCTCCCTGGATGCCCCACTGATGGGTTTTTATGTGTGAGCACCCTGCTCCCAGCAGATTTTAAGGATTCTTGCACATCCTTTGCCTCTTACAGTGTGATCACGGATGGGGTATCGAACCAACCCTTCCTTTGCTTCACGCTGTGTCCTCTGTTCTTTACCACATTCTTAGTACTCAACACTCCATTGCCTTCCATTTTTGTTTAAAAAAAAAATGAGCCTCTTGAAGGAGTGTTGTATCTGTCAGCTAGTGCAATGTAACAAGTGGGCCTCAAACTCAGTGGCTGAAAACAACTACTGTGTATTACTTTTTAAAGTCCACAGTCTAGCCAGGTGGCTCTGCAGACCTGGCCAAGAAGTGGCTGATTTTGATGGGGTCTATCTCATGCACCTTCAGTCCCTCGAGAAGACAGCTCAGGTCAGGCTGCTCTAGGAGAGCCCTGGCAGAATGTGACTGTGTTCTACACGGCCTCTCCTCTCCCAGCAAGCAACCTTGGGCTTACCCCCAGGGCTGCAGAAGATTGCAAGATCTCTCTATTTTCCGTTAGCATACAAGACTCTTGAGACCTAGGCTGGCACACGGCCCAGGGTCACTCCTACTGGATTCTATGGGTGCAAAGCAACCGGATCCAAGGGGTGAGGGGCTGACTGCATCTCGGGGGAGGTGAAGTAGAATCACATCACAGGGGATGCTGTGCACGGAAGGGAAGAGCAAGGCCATCTTCGACATCCATCTGCCATAGGATGTGTTCAGACACATTAATAGGAGCTGGGGGGAGGGAAGCTTGATTAAAGTGCTTGCCTAGCACGCCCAAAGCCCTGGGTTTACACGCCAGCACACAAGTGGTGTGGTGGTGCGTGACTGTAATCTCTACACTCAGGAGGTGGAGGCAACAGAGTCAGAAATTCAAAGGTTATCTTTGGCCATGGCCATATAGGCTAGCCTGGACTATATGAGACCTTGTCTCAGTAGTAGTAAATAATAATAATAATAATAATATCAATGACAACAGATGATGAGATGAGAATGACAATGTCATTAGTTCTCTTTGATCAACATAGAATAAAAAAGTTTCTCTGGAAATGGGTGTAATGGCACACACGTGTACTTTTAGTACTTGAGAGGTAAAGGCAGAGAGTCAAGAACTTAAGGCCAACCTCAGGTACATAGTGAGCTCAAGGCCAGCCTCAGCTATATGAGACACTGTCTCAAAACAAAAAAAAATAGAAGATAGATAGATAGATGGATAGATGATAGATAGATAATAGATAGATAGATAGATAGATAGATAGATAAATAGATAGATAGATGATAGAGAGATGTTCAATGATAGATGAGTAAATAACTAATGGATGGGTTGATTATGAGTAGATATATAGTAGATACATAATAGAGTTAATAAATGATGGATGGATAGAGGGTAGGTAGACAGACATATAAATGATTATTGATAGGTTGATAATAGATGATAGGTGATAGGTAGATAATAGATGATTGACATATGATAAATGATAGATTAGTTCAAAAATTAAAAGTACATGATTGATACCTAGATGATAGATTAATAGATAGCTAATAGATGATAGATCATAGATAGATAATATATAGATGATAGAAAATATATAGATGACAGATGATAGATTGATAGAGGGTAGGTAAACAGACATATAGATAGATGGTTGATAGATTGTTGATAAGTTGATAATAGATGATAGATAGGTGATAGGTAGATAATAGATAATTGACATGATAAATGATAGATTAGATAGAAAATTAAAAATAGATGATTGATTGATACCTAGATGATAGACTAATAAATAGATAATAGATGAATAGATATATAGATGATACATCATAGATAGATAATATATAGATGATAGATAGATGATAGATTGATAGAGGATAGATAGATGATAATATATAGATGATAGGTTGATAGGTGATAGATGGGTACATGATTGACAGAGGATTCAGGTAGAGATGTCAGAGGCAGACAGACACTAGGCTGTTGCACCGTGGCTGTGTGTTCCAGTGGCAGGGTCCCTTCCCTAACCGACCAGTGCAAACACCTTGGGCAGTTCCTCGAGGGCTTCAACCAATCACGTCCAGCAATGATCTGAAGCTGGCTTGGGATGATCCCTTTGGAATAGAATGCCGAGTCAAGCTTTCTGTGAGTCCGGGCCCTGGTCCTCAGTCATGACACCTGCTAACCTTGGTGGCGAGAAGCCAGACACTCACTTACCTCCCTCTTGGCCCCCAGGAAACGGGGTGCACAGAGCACATCTGCATGGGCTCTATCATGCTGCCATCCCAGCACACTCGGAAGCCAGAAGACGTCCACACCAAGGACCAGCTCTTCCCACTAGCCAAAGAATTTCTCGACCAATACTACTCATCCATTAAAAGGCAAGTACAGGAGCCCGGGCAGTTGGACCAGTGGGAAAATGCTCAACGTTTAAGTGTGACGACCTGAGTTCAGATCCCCAACACTCTTGTGAAAACAGAGCATGTTGGTATGTGTCTGTGACTCCACTGCGGGTGGAGTAGAGACAGGCGGATCCCTGGAGCTCACTGGACTGCCTTGCAAAATTGATGAGCTCCTGGTTCAGTGAGAGACCCTGCCTGAAAAAGTAAGAAGGAGAGAGATTGAGAAAGACACCCCTGTTCCCCACCTCATAAAGGCTCCTTCACCTGTTAGTAGCACAGAGCTTTAACACACACACACACTCATGCACACAGACATGCATATATACACATGCACACACACATGTACGCACACATACACTCATGCACAAATACACTCATGCACACAGACACGCATATACACACATGCACACACACATGCACGCACACACACACTCATGCACAGAGACATGCATATACACACATGCACACATGCACACACACTCGTGCACACAGACACATATACACACATGCACACATGCACACACACATGCACACACACACACATACACTCATGCACACAGACACACACACAGACACACACACACACACAAACACACACGGAACACTTCCAAGCCATCACATTGCGGCCCCCTCTCTGTCCCCGCTCCCTTAGGTTTGGCTCCAAGGCCCACATGGACAGGCTGGAGGAGGTGAATAAGGAGATCGAAAGCACCAGCACCTACCAGCTCAAGGACACCGAGCTCATCTATGGCGCCAAGCACGCTTGGCGGAATGCTGCTCGATGTGTGGGCAGGATCCAGTGGTCCAAGCTGCAGGTAGGTGGTGACACTCAGATGCCTGGGAGACCCTCTGGGAGGGAGGGAGCCAAGGGGGCAGAGGGAGCTTCAAAAGAGATCCAGTCTGGTGGAGGTCTACCGGAACACGGCTCTCCAGTGAATGACACTGCCACGCCTCCTAGTAGGATCCAGGCTGTCCTGTTTGCCGAAGACCCCAACACTCATTTTTTCTTGCACCTGCCTGATGGTGTTCACTTCTGTGTCCCTGGTATGAGTCTGTCCTAGAGAGCATTTTAATGCTACAAGTAGATTGGTTTGTAGGATCAAGGCTTTCTGTGCAATGGGCTATGTGAACGTATATTCTGCATCCTGATGGTTTCATTATAGCATTTCATTTCTATAACGTATTTGGATCATGTTCACTTCCCACTACCTTCTCTAGGTACCTTCACATTCCCAGCTGGTCCTCTTCTACGTCCAAGTCTTATATTTTATTGCTATGTTCTGTGACCCACTGATTTGATTTGGGCTTCTGGCATGAGCTGGGGGTGGGGTGGGAGTTGGGGTTATTCACTGGGGCGTGGTCAGCTCTCCAGTGTGATGCCACCAAAGGAAGCAAGAAGCTATCAATTGCCAGTAGCTCCTCAGGGCAGAGTGGGGTCTCATGAGCCCCCACCTCCACCCTCTGTTCTAGATTATTTGATTTTTTTTGTGCTTGTTTTGAAATGCCTGGTGAGCCCACAGAAAATATAAACCAGCCCGCTACAGCTCACTCCTTTCTCCACCACCCTGCTTTCCTAGTCATTTGCCCTCTGTGCATATTTTTGGAGATATTTACTCAGTTATTAGCATACAAAAAAGGGAATACAAAATTATACAGTCTGGACCTCAAGAATAGGGGCCTGGATATCTAAGATGGGGTGCAGCTGGAGTGTGTTCAGGGTACCTTAGAAAGGAAGCCCTCCCTAGGGCTGCCAGAGAGATAGGAGGCAGTCAGCAATCCCACCATGCACTTTTTGCAGCCAGCAATCCCACCATGCCCTTTTGCAGCCAGCAATCCCACCATGCACTTTTTGCAGCCAACAATCCCACCATGCCCTTTTGCAGCCAGCAATTCCACCATGCACTTTTTTTTTGCAGGTGTTTGATGCCAGAGACTGCACCACAGCCCATGGCATGTTCAACTACATCTGCAACCACGTGAAGTACGCCACCAACAAAGGGAACCTCAGGTAAGTTGTCCTGCTGGGTGGGGTGGGGCGGGTGCTGTCCCTGCAGCATGGAGTTCTGGTTCTGGATATGGCTCAGCTGCCGGGAGAGAAGGCTGTCCCCTCCTGGGGAGGCAGCCCAGATGGCAGAAATAGCCTGGCATTCTTCTCCCCCCCGCTCCTCCTCTGCTGGAAAGAACAACAGAAAACTGAGCGTCTCACTGGACTGTAGTTCCCTGCCACCCACGGAGAGGATAGGGAACTAGTTAGGATTCCTAGAAAGAAAAAAATAATAATAATAACAAACTCCCATTTCCAAGTAGAGCCAGTCCTCACAGCATCCCACCCTGCTGTCTGTGGCTACCTCCCATTCCGCGGGACACTGCGCCTTCCAGTTCTGCCCCATCTGACCCCACCTTGGACTCTTGGAGCAATACAAAGAGCATAGGCTACAGGAGCCAGCTGAGGCAGGGAGGCACCTTGGTCTGTGATTTCCACACTGGCCTCAGCTGCTCCCTCACAGATGAGACCCCATCCACAGCTGGCTGCACTTGTCAATCCTGCTGGTGACTTACTTCTGTTCCCCGCTGCTGAGAATCAGTCCCCCCTCAGAACCACCCAAGGCTTTTTCAGGGATATTCCCACAACCCCCCCCCACCCTGGGGTGCCCTGAGCTCAGACAGAGAAGGCTTGTCTGCCTCCTGTGTTGATTTCCTTGCCGCCTAAGTCACCGGTAGAGACAGAAATAATTTGTATGCAAGGAATTCATGTTTAGGACTCTTTGCTAAATAACATCGCCCTGAGAAAACATCAAAGAACGTTCTAGCGAGTGGGCTAGAGAGGATGCTCAGCTGGTGAGGTGTGCTCACCACACAGGCACGGGGGTCTGAGTTCAAATTCAGAACCCAGGTTTCAAAAAGCCAGGTGTAGTGGTACGTGCTTGCCATCCCAGGGCTGTGGAAGTGGAGATGGATTCCTGAGCCTGTTCTCCAGCCAGCCTAGCACAGTCAGTGAGCTCCACGATGACTGAGAGACCTTGTCTCAAAAAGCATGATGGGCCTCTGACCTCCGTGTACATGCACGTACAGAGAGAGAGAGAGAGAGAGAGAGAGAGAGAGAGAGAGAGAGAGAGAGAGAGAGAGAGAGAACCTTCCAGCATATTCTAAACTCTTAGTCTGGGCCTTGCCAAGACTAAACCCTCGAGTCACTTAGGGGCTCTTCTGGTGGTTCTCAAGGGACACTGTGAGCCGGCAAGAGGAAGGGGGGTCACCCCACACTCGGCAGCACCCCTCTGCTGTGTTCAATGATCTACTTTGGGGAGAGGAGCTTCGTGGAGAGCTTAATTAACATAATCACTTAGGGTTGTTTTCTTAAGATGTAAATCTCAGGTCTCAAAACTACGCCACAGACACAGGAGGATGTACGACTGCAAGCCGAAATAGTTTATGCCTGAGCAGGTGACTCAACAGCACAGGCCTTCCAACTGCCCTCAGGTAGCTCCAGAAAGGCAGACGAGGAGGCGTGGCCGTGCTTCTGTCTCCCTCCAGCTCGGTTCCCACGTGGAGAGCGAGTATCACACCCCACTCGCTATGTGTGGCTCTCCTGTTTGTCAACAGGCTTCTTAAATGTATGTGCACACAAACAGGCTCTGGCTGGTGGCCACGCACAGACATAGCCACGTGTCTTCATGCCAGAGGGAAGGCGGCTTGCTTGTCTCCCATGTGGTGCGGAGATTTTTCACTAAGAGATGTCGGAACCTCGTTTTTTTTTTACCTCCGTGAGTTGCCTTCAGCCCAGACTCTGTCCTCATTCTCTGGCGTCAGTGACATCGTGGCCTGCCGCAGCAAGTGCTGCATCCCCTGGCCCAGAGAGGAAGACCTACAAAACGCGCTCAAAAACGGGGTCCAGGGAGCTCCATCTCAAATGCTGTTTATGGAAATAGAACCTAGCTCAGCCTTGGCTGTGAGCCTGTGGCAGCAGAGAGGGATTTCAGACGAAGGATGGAACATGACATTCAGACAGGAGAGCATATGCCTTGCAGTGTGTGGCGGCACATCCCTCAGGAGGGCGTATGCCTTGCGGTGTGTGGTGGCACATCTCTCTCACGCCAGCCCTCAGGAGCCTGAGGTAGGAGGGTCACAGCTTCAAGGCCAGGATGTGTGTTTCCCACCCTCCACCTTGCACAGACTATGGGTTTTGTGGCAGGAGCTGGTAACTCAACTCCTTTCCCACCGCTAGGGACCCGAACATCCGATCCCCAAGCTTTGCCACTGTGTCCTCCAAAGGGCAAATCCCCCCCTGGTGACTCATGCCCTTTCCCCTCTCCCAAGGTCGGCCATCACTATCTTTCCTCAGAGGACTGACGGTAAGCATGACTTCCGAGTGTGGAACTCACAGCTCATCCGCTACGCCGGCTACAAGCAGCCAGATGGTTCCACCTTGGGGGACCCCGCCAATGTGCAATTTACAGAGGTGAGCTGAGAGGCGCCAAGCCCGTCCCTGGCTGGGCTTTCGGTTCCCCCGTGCTTTTCCACTTGAACGTTTTTTATCCCAGAGGGGCCAGGCAGCAAGGAACACAGGACCCACTCCTCAGACCTGCCCTGACACGTAACCGCCCACAACCTCATTCTCACAACACAGCCCCGTAGGGGAGCTTCCGCCCCCTTTCAGAGTTGAATAGACTGAGTCTTGCCAATGCCGAGGAATTTATCCTCAACTATTAAATGAATGAAGGAATGTCTAAGACTCTAGGGACGGTCTTCCAGCTTCCCACCAGGAGAAATGTTGTCCAGTGAAGTCACATCCCTGGCCACCTTCCTGAGCTGACAGACGTAGCTCCTTCATGTGTTGATCAATAGTGTGAGCCAAGTGTGGTGGCGCACGCCTCTAATCCCAGCACTTGGGAAGCAGAGGTAGAGGGATCTCTGTGAGTTGGAGGCCAGCCTGGTCTACAACAGTGAGTGCCAGGACTACACAGAGAAACTGTGTCTTGAAAAAAAAGTTTGAGTTATCAATCCTTCCTGGAGCGAGCTTGACTCGCCCAGGCATCTGTATTCCACAATGCTGGGGACCAAAGTTGACAAATGCTACCAAGAGAACCAAGACTGCCCATCTCCCTTCTTCCCAGGGTCCCTTCCATGTGGACACAGTGAGCCGCAGTTCAGGGGCGAGACTCTATCAAATAGGCTGTGCCCACTGGTTACACAGCAAACAGATGCCAATGTCGGGGTTCCCCCTTTACTCGACCCACACACACCCTGCTTTTCTCCCCACCCCTGTGTGCTGACTTCATATGCATAGGGCTTTTCTCATTGAAATGTGATAATCCTGAGAACTGACTGTAACCAGGGCAACCAGGAGCCGCACCTGTGCACTCAGAGCCTGGGCCAGACTCCCCAGACTCCGTTCTACTTGGCTGGGTGCTAACTGCCAAGCGTGTACTTGGCTGACCTTGCCTCCTGCTTAGCTGAACATGACCATGCGCCCCAATCTTCTTCCTTATCTGTGTCCAGAACCATCCCTGACCAGGATGTGTCCTCCTGAAGTCAAGATGTAGGACTTCTGTTTCCACTCATACCGCACACAGAAACATCCCAAACCTGGCCACGTTGTTATATGGAGCCCTTCATGTCCCCGATGGTGGCCTGTGCATGCATATGCCTGTAAGCATGCTACACAGCTGAGCTGACCCCAACCAAGAGACCTCCAAGACGACCAAAGACAAACAGGGAAAGGGTTCATCAATAGTCTTATATTGAGTATATTTTGAAATTATAGTAGTAGAGTACAGCAAATTAACATATGGATAAATTAGGAAACCTCGTGGATTAAGTATATTTAATTTTATTACTAAATATCATATTTAAAATAGACTCACTTCTTTGTGCATCATGGTGGTGTACATACACCTGTACTTCCAGCACTCTGGAGACTGAGGTGGAAGGGTTGTGAGTTTGAGGCCAGCCTGAGCTACATAGTGAGACTGGGTCTCAGAACAAAATCGAGCTGGCGAGGTGGCTCAGTAAGCAAAGGGTTTGTTGCACAAGCTTGAGAGCCTGAACATGGATCCCCAGCACCCACAGGAAGCTGGACACAGAGACACATGCCTGTAATACCGGCACAGAGGAGCTGCAGACAGGAGGATCCTGCCTGTCGGCTGCCGATCTAGCCACACCTGTGAGCTCCAGGTGCAGCCAGAGGCCACGTCTCAAAAAAGTTGGTAGAGCCCAGTGTGGTAGCACACACCTTGGGTCCAGCACTCTGGAGCCAGAGGCCTCCCTGGACTACTTAGTGAGTTCCAGGACAGTCAGGGCTACACAGTGAGACCCTCACGGCTGGAGAGATGGCTCTATGGTTAACAGCATTAGCGGTTCTTCCATAGGACCATGGTTCAGTTCCCAGCACCCACATGGTGATTCACAACTGTCTATAACTCCAGCTCAAGGAAATCTAACACCCTTTTCTAGCCTCCACAGGCACCAGGGATGCACTTTGTACATAGACATATACCCAAACAAACCACCCACACACATAAAATAAAAACAATAAAGTTTTTTTTTAAAAAAAGACCCTCTCTAATAAAATAAGGTTGAGAGCCTACACACATAAGCACATACACAATATGCACACACCGCAGAGAGAACACTTAAAATAAAAATCAAAGAATAAAAATGTATACAATTAGTAAATGGATATTGACATTTAATGCACTTTATTATATTCTATAAACATAGATTTTAATATATTTAGTAAATGAACAAATGTCTTATTTAATTTTGGTGTCAAATGTCTCATTAAAATCTTAATCCATTGTTAATGAATTATTATTCATATGAGGTACATAGTTGGATTTAAAATTCACAGTTTAACATGAGTATGCTAGTGAAGTGAGCCTCATTTCTTGGGTTTTTTCTTTTTAATGAGGCCTCCAGAACACTTGGACTCCTGTGTCTCGCTGTGTCTGTGGACAGCTGTGCGTTTTCTACAGTGAGCCACAGCACTGGAGATCTCCTTTGTATCTCGCCGCACTAAACACCACACATAAAGCTAGCCTGTGGGGGATGCCACAGTTAGTCAGACTCAGCCCTCATCCCCTCTGTGTGCCCAGCCAGCCCAGGAGACCCTTTCTGGACAGTGCTGACCTGTGTCCCCTGGAGAAGTTGCCCTGGTTCTATGGTGAGATCAGACTGAGCTTGTAAAGGAGGCTTTTATTTTATTGTATTTTTTAAGCTCCTCTCATGACTGAGAGGCCCCAGAGAGCTTGTGTAAGGACCTCTGCTTGCCCTGGCCCCCTGTGCCTGCTGTGCGTGGAGGGGCAGAGGCAAAGATGTGACAGGGGGACTCTGTTTGTAGATCTGCATACAGCAGGGCTGGAAAGCCCCGAGAGGCCGCTTCGACGTCCTGCCGCTCCTGCTCCAGGCCAACGGCAACGACCCTGAGCTCTTCCAGATCCCCCCAGAGCTGGTGCTGGAAGTGCCCATCAGGCACCCCAAGTAAGAGGAACTGCCCTGGGGGTGGAGGTCCCCCCAAAAACTCCTCTGTCCATCTCCTGCTCCCCCCCACCCGCCCCAGGTTCTCCCAACCCCAACAGACAGCAACAGGGTCCTAGGTCCCATCCTGGCTATCAGGCTGGGAGACAAGGGGTCCTTCTGAACCAGCCTGAGCCATCAGACACGTCTACTCCTAAGCAACTCCATGACCTGCCCTTTGCCCAGCCGCTGGGGTCACATGAGTAGACATGCCTACTGTCTTACTATGGACATGGGCATTCCGTCGAGGAAGCTGCATACAGTGGCTGACCCTGAGTGAACCAAGTTCAGACAGAATCTAGAGCCCAGAAGTAGCGAGGAGATCAAGGTCAGAGAAGCAGGTGGCATGTGTCCTTTAAGAGTAAAGGACGTGCTAGGTTCGTGAGATGTTAGTTAGCTGGCTCAGTTGGTAACGGAGCTTGCCGCCAAGACTAACTTCTTGAGTTGGATCTTCGAGCCCACACCAGGGAGGACAGAACTGACTCCTGTAAGCTGTCCTCGCATGCACACACACAAGTAAATAAATGTAATTATAAGATGAATGAAGGAAAGCCACACTGAGGTGCTAGACTGGAGCCTAACCTAAGGGAGGTTGCTAAGAAACTTAAGTAATGTGCCAAACAGACCTTAAAAACCAAGTTAATTATTTTTAATCTATGATGAAGTATATCTCAACTTTTAAAATAAAAACAGGATTCAGCTCAGACCTGCCATGAGGGTGTGATGATAGGTGAGTCACACAAGAGGAAACCTGTCTATTTAAAGAGGTTTTTTTTTTTTTTGGTTTTTTCGAGACAGGGTTTCTCTGTGTAGCTTTGCGCCTTTCCTGGAACTCACTTGGTAGCCCAGGCTGGCCTCGAACTCACAAAGATCCACCTGGCTCTGCCTCCCGAGTGCTGGGATTAAAGGCGTGCGCCACCACCGCCCGGCTGGTTTTTTTTTTTTAATGTTTATTTTTTTTTAAGTGTGGCTTCATTTAAAATATCCTGTATACAAATGACAGTGCTGACCTTGTTGGCTAAGCCTCTGGGGGAACCTGCAATGTTACAACCTGACACTGGTACCCCACCTGCCTTGCCTGAGTCTCCCCTGGACAGGGAACACCTGTCCTGGGGCTCCTGATGCACTGGAACACACAACCAGATGCCGAGGCACACTTGGCTTCCCTTCATCTCTAGGTCCGTCCAACCAACTTCACAGTCCTTACTCCGTCCAGCCGTGGCACTGGCTTAGGGGCCCACTGTGTCCCTGCCTCTGTGGTTTGTGTCAAAGAGGAGAGAAGATTGTAGAAAAACAACTCCTAGCACACTCGGTTCCAAAAGAGCACAGCAGAGGAGAAATAGGAGGTCCCCCGGACCCAGCCGGGCATTGGGAAGGTTTCCCAGAGCGAGAAATATTAAGCCTAGAATCAAGCACAGATTTAAAAGTGAAAGGCAGAGGCAAGAGGAGATTGTGGGGAGGTGGAGATGTCAATGATCGGGGTCTGTGCATGGCCCCAGCGGGTTCGGGGGGCCTGGAGCATCCCCAACCTGAGGATGCTGCCCCCATGTGCTCGGGAGACACTGCTCCGTGCTGAGCGGGGCGGGGTGGGGGGGCCGTTTGCTCTCTGCAGGTTTGACTGGTTTAAAGACCTGGGGCTCAAATGGTACGGCCTTCCCGCCGTGTCCAACATGCTGCTCGAGATTGGCGGCCTGGAGTTCAGCGCCTGTCCCTTCAGCGGCTGGTACATGGGCACAGAGATCGGCGTCCGTGACTACTGTGACAACTCTCGATACAACATCCTGGAGGTGAGGTCCCTGGGTGCGGGAACAGTGGGCAACTGCTCGGCAGCTTTGGGGTTTGGGAGATGACGGGACAGAACTGCAGTCCTGGTGAATCTTCTAGACATGCCAGAAGCGCCTGTGTCTTTCCTAGCGATGGTCGAAGTAGCAAGTAGCGCAGCCACCTCCGCAGCGCATACCTACTGTGCAAGCACCTTGCACATGAAGTCCTCCCTCGACACATCCACGGAGGATTCCCTGGACCCTTCTAGCTACGACTATCTGCGGAGGGGCCGAGAGACGGTTCAGCTGGTGAAGGGCTTCCCACCCAACCTGAGTTTAATCCCCAGAACTCACATTTTAAAATCCAGCATTGGTAGTGGGTACCTATAACCCCGAGACCAGGGGAGTGGAGACAGATGGGTCTCTGGGACTCGCTGGACGGACAGCCTAGCCTTCTTGGTCAGTTCCAGGCCACTGTGAGAGCCTGCCTCAGAAGATGAGATAGATACCCCCCGAAGAACAACACTGGTGCCTGAGGCGTCTCTCTGGCCTCTGCATGAACATATATAGCATGTGCACCCACACACATGTATGCGCATGTGTATACCCATGCATATGTACACATGCGCGCGCGCGCACACACACACTCCTACCTCAGATGCTCGAGTCCCATACATATGCCGTATTTACACTGAGCCTCCCATATATTTGAACCTTCTGGAGCTGGCATATGATTCTAGACTCAGGGTAGGTACTATATTAAGGGCTGTCCCTCTACAGTTCAAGGACCAGTGATGGGGGAATGACTTCACATGCTTTGTACAGATGCAATTCTTTCTAATATTTTGGTCCAGGGTGGTCTGACCATGCAGTTGAGGAGTGCTCGGTGTAGAGGGCCAGCTGAAGAAGCTATGCAGGGTGTGTGTGTGTGTGTGTTCCTGGAGGACTGGGGCTCTTGGTTTATTAAGTTTGTTCAGTTTTGGCTTTCTGGTTGCTTCTGTGTGGTTGCTGGGGGTTGAGCAGGCTCTCTACCATTGAGCTAGAGCCCTAGCTGGACTTTGTATTTTTGTTGTATTTTGTTTGTCAACAAATGTCCTAACAACAATTTGCAACTGTTGACCTTGTTTCCAAAGCAGTTAGAGAGAAACTGAGAGGTCAAGGCTGGGCTTGGATCACACAGTCTATCAGTCGAAGAGTTGAGATTAGAACTCAGAGCCAAGCGCTAGGTTTATGCTGTTAAAAACCCACTGGCGTCACCAGGCATGGGAGCCCACGCCTGTAATCCCACACTCGGGAGGTAGAATCTAGAGGATCAGTAGTTCAGGGCTGTCCTCTACTACACTGCAAGTTCCAAGCCAGCCTGGGCTACATGAGACCCTGTTTCAAAAACATGAAAAACAAAGTATTGTTCACTGGTGTCACTATAGAAAGTAGTTGTCAGAGTTTCTTGGTGGTTGGGCCTCAGTCCATAGGACTTTTACACCGTTGGTCTGGGGTATGGCCTGGGTATCAGCATTTTTACAGCTCCCTAGAAGATTCTACTAGATGAACACCAGGATATACAAACCTCTGGCACCAAAGGAAGAAAAAACACATCAGTCCACATCCTAGTTTAAGCAACATCTGGAAGCGGTTTGGGCTTTTCTTCAAGTCAGAAAGGGAACTTTTTAACAAATTTTTATTCTTTAAATCAAAGTAATGCTGCCCAATGCCCCAGCTGTGTGTATCCTCCCCCATTTCAGAAATTTACCAGGGTGGTAAGCATATCACATAAAGCAGGAGCCATTCACTTTCTGCAGAGGTATCCCCGGATTCCGATCCAAGCTAAACGGAAAGCCTTCACCTCGGACAGTGAATTAATAAGTCTGCTCTCTGCTCTCCAAGTCACCTCAGGACTTAAATGAGAGGCTCTGCCACCCCGGCCCTTCAATTCCAGCTGCTGGATGTACAATGTCAGCCAGGGCTGAGGAACAATTTACCCAGACTGAGGGATGGTGGCATCTGAGCGTAGTAATGAGACCCGGGCTCCCACCAGCGCCTAGCCTTGACAAAGAGAAGGAAAGGCATGACTTTAATTAAGGAATTTGCCTCAGGCCTCTGCGTCCGGGCTGTTCATTCTGTTATGTCAAATACTAATGCCAGGACGTATTTCTTTCAAGTTATTTTGCTAGAGTGTTGTTGGCTGAGAAATCAGCTAGCTCCCGGCTCTCCAGGTCTCAAGTGTCAGGCATTAGCACAGTCTTCTCCATTGATTGGCACATGAGTTTTGGTGGCAAAAGGGCCAACCATGTCTCTTTGGTTACCACCTGGATTGTCAGCAGCAAATCTTTGGAGCCTGTGGGCCAGTTAGTCAGCCCATGAATGGGTTCACTGATAATTAAAGAACTCCACCACTCATAACAGCTGTCTTTGAAATCCAGAGTTAGCCAGCCCATGAGTCTATGTTTCCTTCACCCTTCCAGGAAGTAGCCAAGAAGATGGACTTGGACACCAGGAAGACGTCCTCACTGTGGAAGGACCAGGCGCTGGTGGAGATCAACATTGCTGTTCTGTACAGCTTCCAGGTACCCTAAGGCTCAGCGCCATGCTCAAGCCTCAAAAGAGAGAGGGGGGGAAAGAACTTTCTAGAAACTCAGAGGGTCAAAGGTTCTGCCAACAAGATCCACCTTTGGGAGCTGGAGACGTGGCTCTGTCAGTATATATCATAGAGTGCTGGCCTCACAAGCATGGGGTCCTAAAGTCAACCCCCTGAACCCACACAGAGAGCCAGATGGAGGGACAAATGTTTGTAATCCCAGCGATGCTGATAGAGGAGGCAGAGACAGGCGAATCCCTGGCTCCTCACTGGCCATCCAGCCTAGCCCAGCTTGGTGAAGCTCTGGGCCAAGAGGAGACTGACTCAAACGGACATCTGAAGAAAGTTCCCCTCTGACCTCCACACACGTACACGTGCACCTTCCTACACACTTGAATACACACACACACACACACACACACACACACACACACACACACACACACACACACACACAATATCACCTTCAGGGGGCTCCCATCTGTCAATGTGACCTACTTCCTGTTCACATGCCTTCCTGTCTTGTGGGCCTTGGCAGGGTAGACATTGAAGTCTACAGAGAAGTGGGAGAGAACCCTGGACTTGATACTCCCCATTCTGCAGTTTGAGGGCAGTCTCTCCATGCTTTGTCATCTCTTAGAGACTCTGGCATTCACATCCCAGGGACGACACCCAACCTCACTCTCAGCCACATAGCTCCCTGCCCTCACCCCCACAAGGAGTTCTAGTAAGATGGGTGGGAAGTATACCACCTAGAAAGTGCCGCTTTCGAGCACAAGGTGGGCACTGGCAATTCTTCCAGTTGTCCAGGCACTAACTGGGATCTCAGCCTCCACTTTCAGGACTTGAGGTCAGCCCTGTCCTGGGAGCGCCAGAGGCCTCAGTCCGAGTAGACAGAGGACAAGCATGTTCGTGCAGGCCTTGGGTAGACGTGAATAGAGCAAGCACCTCACAAAACATCATGGTGCAGAGATCTGTAGGGGTGGCGGGGCAAGAGGCCACCTCCCAGGGAGAATTAAGGAGCTGTGGAAATGATCAGAACTGAGCCCCTGGTGGAGACACTCAGGCCATAGGAGAGGTGAGGGAAGGAACGGAGTCAGGGCAGTGTTTCTCTCGACAACTTGGGAATCTGTGCCCGCCAGCTCCAGCCTGTACCAGACACTGGTCCGCCCACCTCCACGCTGGCTCGCTCCTCTGATCTCCAGTCAGCTCGAACTCACTCCTTAAAACTAAGTTGACAGGATTTTATTTCACTGGGATAAATAGTTACAGAAGATAAGTAAAGCATGAAATAAGTAAACAGATGTAAGAAAAACAAAACCAAAGCCTGAGAGTCTAGCCCCCGCCTGAGGCTCGCCCCTGGGGGTTAGAAAGGTGGGGGGGGGGAATATAGGCAAGATTGACAGGCAGGTCTTGGAGGCACACTAGCACCAAGCAGAACCTTTGTCCTGTACCGTTAGGCTTCAAGAACTCAGACTCATCCCAAGGCGGCCCCTTTGGCAGACTCTGTAAGGAGGGCTCCCAAACATCCCACCTCCTCTCCATTCCTGACTCCTTGTCCCTTCTCCTCCTGCAGAGTGACAAGGTGACCATCGTTGACCACCACTCTGCCACGGAGTCCTTCATCAAACACATGGAAAATGAATACCGCTGCAGAGGGGGCTGCCCCGCCGACTGGGTGTGGATTGTGCCCCCCATGTCCGGCAGCATCACCCCTGTCTTCCACCAGGAGATGCTCAACTATCGACTCACCCCATCCTTCGAATACCAGGTCCTGCCCCCACACTGCCCTGCGCGCTCCCCCTCTGCCCCGAGATCTACCCTGCCCTGGGCCAAGTTTCCCAATCCACAGGGGCCTGTCTCTACGGGATCAGTGCTGTGGACACACGGGTGCCCAGTAGCCCGAGAGGCTTACGGAGACAGGAAATGAGTATTGAGGAAGAGGACGTGCTTATCCAGGAAGAGTTTGGGTTGGAGGGGGTGTGCACACCTAGAACCTCAGCGCTCAGGAGGCAGAAAGATGTCAAGTTTGCAGCCAGCCTGGGCTACATAGCTAGATCCTATCTCAGAGTCTGAAGGGACCTGAGCTAAGCGGGAAGGGCTAGTGGGACCGTGCGGGGAGGCTGTGCCCATCGCCTTGTATAGGGACATCTGTGGCCATCCCTGGCTGCATCCCTACCTTGTGGGGCTGAGGGCTGGGCAGCCCTAGCTGCCCTGGGCATCTCCAGGTGGGATTGAGTTTCCTCAGGGCTATGACAGGTATCATTGCTTCTCTTCCCAGCCTGACCCATGGAACACCCATGTGTGGAAGGGCACCAACGGGACCCCCACGAAGCGGCGAGCGATTGGCTTCAAGAAATTGGCAGAGTGAGTGCCCTGCACCAGGGGATGGAGGGATCTGTTCACAAGCTGGGGGTACCCGGAGCTAGGCAGGTGTTGTACTCTGTGCCAGCACGGTGGTGGGTATTTCCATTCTACCACCACCATCACACACACACACACACACACACACACACACACAGGATGGGGGTATAGGTAAGGCAGGCTGAGCTACATAACAACACCCTGTCCTTTTTTTTTTTTTTTTTTTTTTTTTTGGTTTTTCGAGACAGGGTTTCTCTGTGTAGCTCTAGCTGTCCTGGAACTCACTCTGTAGACCAGGCTAGTCTTAAACTCAGAGATCTGCCTGCCTCTGCCTCCTGAGTGCTGGGATTAAAGGTGTGTGCCACCACCACCTGGCAAGACCCTGTCTTTTTTAAAATTTAGTAATAATAATTATTATTATTATAATTAATTACTATCATTATAATAATAAGGTTTAACTGAGCCAAAAGGAAGATCAGGAGGCTATGGACCGAGGGCACTAAGGAATCACTTTTAACCCAGGGTCCAGCTGTCGTATGTGGTGTACACCACCAAGCCAAGATGATTTAATGGAAATCAACAGCTGTCTGTCCCAAGAAAGAAAACCCCAGTGACCCCTCAGCAGGAACCTCTGTTTGCAGAAGACACCGATACAAGCTAAGCTAGCTTGTGTTCATCCCCTAGGTTCTAGAACTCTCAGGTGTGGCATCCAGGTGTGCAGCAGGTACCATTTATACTAGGAACCCCAGAGGCAAGACTCCTGTCCACCTTGCGGTACCTGATCCCGTGAACCTGGACCTAGTAGATATTCTCATTCTCCCTCCATCCATCCCTTCTTCCCTCCTTCCTCTTCTTCGTGCCTCCCCGGCCCCAACCCCCGGCCCCTGAGAGCTCACCAGCAGCCTCCTCCAGAGCACCCCAAACGGTCTCCAGAGAGCCTTTGTCTACAGCTCCGTTCTGCAGGAGCCAGGAGAGAAAAGCAGTTGGAAGGAACACTGTTATTAAAGTTCAGGGTGGAGACCCTGTGGGTTAATTATCTGCACTCTCCGTGCTCCCAGCCTTCCAGGGGGAGCCCTCCAGGGCACTTTTATTCCTCTCCTTCCTCCCCCTGAGCTCAGAGGCTTCCTGCAGTGTGGGTGGTTTCCCCAATTCTATAAAATGATGAACTCCCTGCCAATATGCCTCAGGTGGGAGATGTCTAGGAATTTGTCTACCAGGAGACTCCTAGTAAGAACAGGGAGGGGAGTTTCAGGTTCAGCAAGGTAGAGCCAAGTCCTTGGTAGGCAGCCACTCCTGCCCTTCCCTCTTCCTCTCCATCTCCCCCTGTGCCTGTCCCTCCCCTACCATTCCCACACCCCTAGCTTCGAGTTCTCAAACTTGATGTCAAACTCCTCCCGGCTTAGGCACAGGGTCTTTAAAAATTCACAGTGTCTTTCGAGAGATATTTGCTATCTATCCAGATGCTGGCTGCTAGGCACCAAGCTCCATGCAGAAGCTTGGCTGGATGTATGTCTGTAAATAAAGCAGTCTTGTTCTTCCTTCGTGGATGTTAAAAAAGTAATAATAATAACAACAATAAAAACCACTGAAGTTAGACCAGCGAGATGGTTCAGGGGATAAAGGCACTTGCTGCCAAGCCTAAGGATCTGAATCGGAATTCCAGGATCCACACGATGGAAGGAGAGGACCAATTCGGTAGGCTGACCTCTGACCTCCGTGCCTGGGCTAAGGCAGAAGCACATGACTACCCATGCACACTAAATACGTAAATGAGAACAATTCTTATCTCAGAATCTCTAAAGCCCCTCTGATTCAGGGCTGGGAGATTATTGGTGACAAGGTTCTCAGGACTCAGGACTAGAAGCAACCAGCCAACAGCAGCCATGTTGCCAACCTCGGACCTCGGAACTTGTTGCTCTGGGGAAATACTGCACAGGTCAATATGGCCTCCAAACTCTGGGGTGCTGTGTGTCTCTAGGGGTCCCTAAGTCTCATCCTAGCCTCCTGTGTCCCTTCTCTGTTCCCCATGTTTCTCTCCACCTGCTCCCTCGCAGAGCCGTCAAGTTCTCAGCCAAGCTGATGGGGCAAGCCATGGCCAAGAGGGTCAAAGCAACCATTCTCTACGCCACGGAGACAGGCAAATCACAAGCCTACGCCAAGACCCTGTGCGAGATCTTCAAGCACGCCTTTGATGCCAAGGTGAGCAAGGCTAGTGTAAGCTGCTGGGCCCTCATGGGAAATAATGCACGTATTTGTATACATATCAGACATAGATAGGTCTCCCATGGATCCTCCAAGAGTCTAGTTCACAGGAAACCTCCATCTGTACAGCAAAATGTTAATGGATTGATGACAACCCATCCTGCTAGGATCAGTGTGAGAAACCTCAATAGCTACAGCTCCACGGATATATCAGGACTTTTCAGAGCTTTTAATCTATGAACACCCATTATAATTTGGGAAATTACAAACTATACATATTTCCCAGGCATATCTGACCCAAGCAAGATCCCTGGTTCTCATGGAGCATCGGGGGAGGCTGGAGTTCCTCAGAAAGTCCTTTGAGAAGTGTACAAGTGATGCTAAGGTGCAGGTGACAGTCTTTCCCTATGGTGGGCACCTCAGCCTCGAGGGGCTCAGGGCCTTTGGGGTACTGGAGGCAGGATTAGAGAAAATACTGGGCAAACCTGGTCAGGTATTGCCAGACCACGCCTACCCTAACTGTGGTCAGGACTCCAAGATCTGGGGACACAGGGTTGAGTGCATGGCTCAGCCAGAAAAGCACTTATAATCCAAGCATGACAACTGGAGTTTGGATGCCCAGCACCCAAATGTAAATGCCAGGTAGTGGCCTGCCTGTAGTCCCAGAACATGCGCAGTGAGACAGGGGAGCTCTCCAGAGCAAGCTGGCTGGCTAGCCTAGACAAATCAGTGACCTCTGGGCTCAACTAAGAGACCCTGTCTCAGGAAATGAAGTAGAGAGCAGTGGAGGAAGATGCCCAATGTTAATCTCTGACCGTCACACACACACACACACACACACACACACACACACACACACACCACGCACACATTCACATCACACACAGATGTACATGCACACATCCACACCACACACATGCACACCACACACACACATTCACACCACACACACATATGCACACATACACATTCACATCATACACATGTGCACACACACACGTGCACACACACACACACATTTCACACCACACATATACATATGCAAGCAAAGAAAACATAGTCCAGGGGTCTTCATAAGGATATAATCTCCTACAAACTCCTTCATTGGACCAGGGCCCAGGTTCCCATAACCCTTCAGGACACAGTGGCCATAACAAGATGTCATGCCAGCAAATGTCATTAGTGAGCCCACTGAATAGTAGGAACATTGGCCCCGAGCACAGAGGCAGCTCAGACTAGCTCACCTTCTTGCTCCTTGTATCCCTTGTCCCCTTTTCATCCCTCCCTGTCACCACTCACTTCTCCCCTCTCCCATGTCCCCGCCCACCTAGGCAATGTCCATGGAGGAGTATGACATTGTGCACCTGGAGCACGAAGCCCTGGTCTTGGTGGTCACCAGCACCTTTGGCAATGGAGACCCCCCTGAGAACGGGGAGGTGAGAGGGAATGCCCCTGCCCTAGCGTGGGGTTCCATCCCCCAGAGGAAATAGCTACAGCTGGGACCCTTCCCCACAACTGCCCCTCAGAAGCAAGTCCTCCCTCCACGAGCCCCAAAGCCAGGATTTGATTTGATCCAACTTGGGCAAATGGGACAATACCAGGTTTTGTCTATCAGTGTCTCCTGGCTAAACACAGTGAGCTGTGTGTTTGAGTTACTCCAATTCTGAGCAGGGGATAGTACTTTCATACAATAAAGACCACAACACTTAGTCGTACACTGGGGTGGAGAGTTCACACCTGTTGGGTGTGAACCACCCCATCCCCATACATACACTGAACCTGCAGCTGGGGCATTGGCTGCCCATCTCAGCCCCTGGCTGTCCCTGATACCTATCCATCAGGCTTCAGGCTCTAGTTTTACCAGCTAAGGCCCCAGACTCTGTGCCCATCCACTAATACGTTCTTCACATTCTGCTCATTTGTTGTGACTTCTAGAAATTTGGCTGTGCTTTGATGGAGATGAGGCACCCGAACTCTGTGCAGGAGGAAAGGAAGTAAGTGAATGTCCCCTCTGACGTCACATGCTGCTCTTGGGACCCATTGAACAATATGTCTTGACACCTAGGTTCATGTGAGGACCAGGCAATGGTTGATGGCCTTTGGAGATGGGTTTTAGCTGGTAGTCTGGGCTTCACTGAGGCTGCTGTTATGGTCTCCAGCTCAACACCCCTCTCCTCTGTGCCCCCAATTTTGTTATCAAGCATAGATTGTAATATCTACCTTGACCTTTTGATTGGTGGGAACCAAATGAGGGAAAAACAAGAAGATGGGAGAGTCTCGGGAAAGATGAGACACACTGTGCAAACCTCGGTTCTCTGGAACTCTCTGCCTTTGGAACTCACGCTGGAAGTCAGTGGGAACCACTTTCTCCTTAGAATCTCCCATCCGAGACTTGCAGAGGTTGCGCGGCTCATGTCCAAGTCAAGTTGAAAGAGTAAATAAGATATTTCGTGAGGCAGACGCCCGTGGTTTCACGCTCATTTCTTGGAGGAGTTACATCTCCCACGGGGCTCTCGAGGTTCTAAAGGCATTTTACAGGGCTGGCAAGATGGCTCAGTGGGGTGGGGGTTGCGTGCCACCAACCTTGATCACTAAGTTCGATCGCCAGGACCCACATGTGGAAGGGCAAAACAGACTCCCCGTCAGAGCATTTTACAAGGTGGAAGTATCTGTGCGCCAAACCACCTTTGGAAATCTCCAGAACCTTCTTTGAGGTACTGAACACAGAGCACACGCACACTGAACCCCCCTCAATGAGACCAATACAGGGTTGCTTCCAAAGAGCAGACCCTGTGACTTGAGAATGTGTGTGTGAGCCGGGTGGTAGTGGCGCATGCCTTTGACCTCAGCACTTGGGAGGCAGAGGCAGGCAGATCTCTGTGAGTTCAAGGCCAGCCTGGTCTACAGAGTGAGTTCCAAAACTACACAGAGAAACCTGTCTTATAAAAACAAAAACAGAAAAATTAACAAACAAGGAAGAATTGTGTATGATGCATAACTGGCTGGACTTTAGAAATGTATGGAGACGATCTCTCCGGGTCTCCCTCCTGAAAGCACAGGACCAAACTCAGGTTCTGGGTACCCAGGGAGCAGAACCATAAGCACCTTTCAGTCAGCACTTGCTCCAGCATCTTGGCATCAACCTCCCCATCCCTCTCCTTTCCATCCACAGCAGCTCCCCTCTCCCCACCTCCTTCAGGGAGAGATAGGGCACCATCCATTCTCCCCTCTAGGTACCCGGAACCCTTGCGTTTCTTTCCCCGTAAAGGGCCTTCCCTCTCCCAGGCTGACTCTGGAGCCCACAGTCTGGTTGCTGTCCGTGACAGCCAGCGCAGGTAGAGAGCATCTGTGTGCGTGTGCATGTGTGTGTGCTGCTGCTGCTGCTGTGTGTGTGTATGTGTGTGCAGGCATGGCATACATTAGACGATGCATGCCCAGTGTTGGAACATCCCTGGCCACCTTTGAATCTCAAAGAGACCTGACTTCTCACCCAGGCTGTGCTACTAACGCAAGGACCTTAAGCAAATCTCTTGACCTCTGGTCTTTCTCGTTAACCAAATGGGGAGAGATCTCGGCCCCTGCCAGTCTCTAGAGGCTGCTGCTGAGGCTGGAGGGAATTGTCAACAACAGAGAGAGCAATGGCAGAAACCTCCAGCCTCATACGGTACACGTGCTGGTATTTTTACCCCACAACCATCCATCCACCCATCGTGCCTCCCCCGCTAACGACACGGCCACCCCCCTGGTATGCTGCGTGACGGATTTGGAGAAGTGACTCAATGTGAGTCTATTTTGGGGGCAGAAAATACACATCCGTGTATTTAGAACCTTGTTAGAACAAAAACTTTGAAAAGCATCCAGCCTAGAAATGCTCTGCCAGAATGTGCATGTTCCTTTTTTGTCTCTCTGTCTCTCTGTCTCTCTGTCTCTCTGTCTCTCTGTCTCTCTCTGTCTCTCTCTCTCTCTCTCTCTCTCTCTCCCTCTCTCTCTCTCCTCTCTCTCTCTCCTCTCTCTCTCTCCTCTCTCTCTTCTCTCTCTCTCTCTCTCTCTCTCTCTCTCTCTCTCTCTCTCTCCTTTTGCATTCTAATGTGTTTCTTGGAATTCTATCTTCGTTTAGGGGAAGGGAAGAGCTGTTTGTTTGTTGAGTATTGGGAATTTTGTTTTAGTTTGGATTTTTTGAGATGTATTTTATTAATTACGTGAGTATGTGTAGTGCCCACAGAAGCCAGAAGGGGGAGTTACATCCCTTGGAGTTACAGGTAGTTTTAAGCCTCCGTGTGGGTGCTGGGAACTGAATTCAGATCCTCTGCCAGAGCAGTAACTGCCAGCCCTCATTTTTGTTGTGTCTAAAAGCAAAAGGTCTTGATGGAAATGGATTTTTCTTTCAGTCTCAGGTTCCTGAGCCTCTTGGGCTGAGGCCCAGGTCCCAGACATCCTCCCTGGCTGGGAAAACTATGGGGAGATGCTGGACCTGTAAAGTGAGAACCTGAGCTCCATCCTCTGAACATACGTTTTAAAAAGTCATGGGCCAGGCATGGTGGGACCAGGTGTGGTGGCGCACACTGTTAATCTCTTCACTCGGAAGACAGAGGCAGGGGACAGCTATGAGTTCAAGGCCAGCCGTGGCTTCATATTGAGACCCTGTCTCCAGAAATTCAAAAGGGGGAGCAGGAGAGAGAGAGAGAGAGAGAGAGGGGGGGGGAGAGGGAGGGAGAAAGGGAGGCAGGGGGAGGGAGGGAGAGAGAGAGAAGCAGGGGGAGGGAGGGAGGGAGAGAGAGAGAGAGAGAGAGAGAGAGAGAGAGAGAGAAACAGGAGGAGGGAGGGAGGGAAGGAAAGAGAGAAGCAGAGGGAGGGAGGGAGGGAGAGAGAGAGAGAGAGGCAGGGGGAGGGAGGGAGAGAGAGAGACAGAGAGAGAGAGAAACAGGAGGAGGGAGGGAGAGAAGGAGAGAGAGAAGCAGGGGGAGGGAGGGAGGGAGGGAGGGAGAGAGAGAGAGAGAGAGAGAGAGAGAGAGAGAGAGAGAGAGAGAGAGAGAGAACGAATGAACAAGCCAAGAAGGCAAGTATAATTATTTCTGTCCTGGGGAGGCAAGTATAGACAGGTTCCAGAGACTAGCTAACCTATTTGGTGAGTTCTAGACCAATGAGAGACTCTGTCTCAAAACACAAGATAGACAGCGCCTAAGGAAGACTCCTAAAGACCTCTGGTCTCCACACACAAGTAAGTACACATACACCCCACAAATGTGACCACCAAGCTTACATGTATGCACACATGTGTACCCATGTGCACATACACATATATACACACACATGCACACACATTCACGCACACACAGTGTCCATGCGTGCTTCAGATCAGTGCCAAAAACAGTTTCCATCTTTCCTGGAAATGTGGCTCGTGACCCTAAAATGTCTAAGAATGTCACTCCACAGCAGGGGAGTGTTGGCAGGGATGGGCCAGCCTTGAGGGACTTTCTACAATGATCTCATCTGTCGATCCTGGCTGTCAAGCAGCCACCAGCAACATATGGCCACTGAGCACCTGGACTAGAAAGTGACTAGTGCAGGCAAGGAACCAACGTTTGAAATTTTTCAAACACATACACATTGTAGGTTGAACAGATTTCCCATACATCCCTAACCCCCTTCCTCACCCTTCCCATGTCCCCTAAACAGCTTCATTTGTACGTTCAGGCTGTTTATACGTATATGATGTCAGGTACCGCCATAAATTTAGGAACTACAAATGAGAGAAAATGTGGAATATTTTTCTGGGGCTGGCTTACATAACCATCACCCAGCCCCCACTTTCTGCAAATGATGGGATATTTTTTTATTTTTTATTTATTTATTTATTTATTTATTTATTTATTTATTTATTTATTTATTTAGTGTTTTGGTTTTCTGAGACAGGGTTTCTCTGTGTACCCTTGGCTGCCCCGGAACTCTATAAACCAGGCTGGCCTCAAACTCACAGAGATCCACCTGCCTCTGCCTCCTGAGTGCTGGGATTAAAGGTGTGTGCCACCACCACCCAGGTGACTTCCTTCTTCTTTATGGCTGAAAAGTCTGCTCTGGATAGCTACTCTAAGCATCCCACATTTAGCCAAGTCCCCTCTTCTTGGACATTTAGTTTTTCATTGTAGTTCATTATAATTATCTTTGGGTTTATATGGCTGCAGGGAGCAAATGGCTACCATATTGGAGAGCACCAATAAAGCACTTGTTTCCAGCCCCTCCGTGAAGTCTGGGGACAGAAACGTTGGCTCTCGGCCCCCGCCCCATCCCTATTGAACCAGTACCCTCACGTTAGCCGAGTCCCGCATGCTAAAACTTGAGAGGCCAGGAGACCTGGTCTCACAGCCACAGGGTCCCTCCCTCCCCCTCTCCGTACTGATGAGACCATCTGAACTCTGTGGGTCTCAATCCTCCCAATTTAAACAGGGGGCCCGGAAACATTTAAGTCTGAGAGGTCGGCTGTCATTGTGGTGATTGTGGGTAAGTCCATGCATTCTCCAAGAGCCCGGAGGAGTGGTAGAGCTTGGCCCAGTACTGCAGAGAAGGTTTTAGAAGCAGGACCAACAGGTTGAAGATCCAGAGTGGGAGCGTGTCTCGGGAGGGGGCTCCAGGGCAGAACTCACAGCCGCGTGTTCGTCTGCCACAGGAGCTACAAGGTCCGGTTCAACAGCGTCTCCTCATACTCTGACTCCCGCAAGTCATCTGGCGACGGACCCGACCTCAGGGACAACTTTGAAAGTACTGGACCCCTGGCCAACGTGAGGTGAGCACGGGTACAGGGGACTGAGGCTGACGAAGGCCCTAAGGGAGCAGGGCTCAGCTGCAAAGCGGCTCTTTGATCAGGAGGAGAATTCTCACCCAGTGTCCCTCCATTCCTCCGGGGTCCCTCCCTCTCTGACTTACATTACCTGGTCTCCCATGTGTGTGGGGGGACATTTGTACCTGATGACCTCTGACCTCTAACCCTGCCTCCCCCCAGATCCCATCCCCAAGGTTCATCCACCATCTGTGCTGTTGGGTACTAGTCTCCGGATGCCACTGTCTACGCCATTTTTCCAAGGAGACAAATTTTACAGAGTGAACCTTAGGTGCCAGGATGACCCAGTGGCTCCCAACCCTAGGTGCACGGTAGGGCCACCTGGAGGTGACCCGTGCTTGGCTGTGCCGTAGTCCCGGCCCTTGAGAAGCTGAGGCAAAAGGATGGCAAGTTCAAGGCCAGCCTGGGCTACATTAGGAGACTCAGTCTCAAACCAAAACAAAAATAACCTGGGGAGGTTTGCAATCTAGCAGTGTGATGCCTGTGTAAGCCCAGCCTGAAGAGATCCTGGAGCTGGTTTAGTATTGGGCCTACACCATCTCTCCACCTCTTCTCTTCTAAACCTTGTTGGTGGCCTCTACTGTGAGGCCCGATTTGAAAACTGCTCCCCAAACCCGCGTCTTCCTAAGCAGAGTCACCCTCCATGAAGTAATTTGGGGGAGGAGGTAGCCAAAGACGTGCATTTGAGGAGTTGATGTGTGTTCGGTTTAATATATATTTGGAAAAAAAATGGGGAGTGTCAAGACATGCTGTCCTGGATGAAGGCCAAGACAGACCAATGCACTGTCCGTCCATCATCCAGACCTAGTCATGAACGTCTCCCACCTTGGCCAGACGAGCCTTCTCAGTGCCTGCTCAGAGCCAGGCTCATAGACAGCACAGGACACAGGGCTCCTAAAATGGGGAAGAATCATGTCTACTGCAACATTTTTACACTCTTTTCTATTTTGTATGTGGGGGGGCGGAGGATCCCTCATAATGTGGGACAGCTCTTAGCTTTTGATATCAGAATATTATTGTAGCATTACTTTCATAATCCAGTCAGGAAAAAAAAATGCAATCCCCACCCTAATCCTCCCTGCCCTCCCCCTCCAAAAAACCTCCCTTCTTCTCATTGGCAGACTTGCATTTAAAGAACTGTACTCAAGAGTGTGGAGAGTTGGCTCCGTCTGTACAGTTCTTGTCACACTAGCCTGAGGACCCGAGTGCGATCCCTAACACCTGGGTGAAATCCAGGCATGGCGGCACGCATCGAGGTGTGCAGCCGTAATCTCAGCCCTGAGGAGGAGAGACAGGGTCCTTAGGTCCCAGTGAGCATCCTATCTCAAAAAAAAAGAAAAAGCTATTCTGAGACACAGCACCTAAAGTTGACATCTGTCCTCCATACCCGTGCACACAACAAAAGTCCTTGTACTTGATTATTATGGTGATATTTTAATTTCACCAATTAAAAATATGCAGGCTTTTGTTGTTGGTTTTTTTTGGGGGGAGGGATGTTTTCTTGTCTAACGGCCCACAAGGCACCTTCAACTTTGAAATCTTAAATGTCTTTGCTATCTGGCCCTGCAGATGAGGACTTAAGTCAACTGTTGGTTTTGAGGTTTAAAATAGGAGCTTTGGACTCCTAAGTAGCGATTGTCATGGAAACGTGAGTCTCCCAGTGACTGTGGTGTGGGCCCCTCAGCCCATCCAGAGTGTTGTCATGAGTCAGCCACCTGATCCTTTGCTGGTGAGCTGGTGACGGTCACGTGTCTGAGTCTGTTGGCCATGCTCTAGCAAAAGGCTGACAGACATCAATGGTTCTCAGGTCTGGGGTCCGGGGAGTCCGAGGCCAGTGTCCCATGAGAGCTCACTCCTAATCATACACAGCTCCTTATAGGCGTGTCCTCATGGTAGAAGGGATGAAGTCTGGTTTCCTCAGCCCCTTAGATGGGCACTAATTTTATTCTAAGGAGCCCCACCCTAATGACCTAATCACCTCCCAGAAGCCCTTTCCCTTCATCCCTCACAATAGGCTTCCCAATGTGAGTCAGGGGGATTCAAATACTCGAACCGCAGGATGTGGTCTGCCAAGCCAGTGAGTAAAAAATCAAAAGGAGGTTACACGAAACAGGCACCCCACACATGCCTGCAACCCCATGTCTGAGGAGAGCGCAGACAGGGAGAGTTGCTGGGACTTGCTGACTTGGACAATGTAAGCTCCACATTCAAGGAGAGACCCTGCCTCAAATGAACAAGCAGAGGGAGAGGAGAATATTCAATGCCCTCTTCTGGCCTCTGCCTGTGCACAGGCATGCACATCTGTACACATGTGTGCAGACCCTCACAGACACATCTAAATAATTTTTTAAAGCAATTCAAAGAGCATGAAAAGTCATTAACAGTATCAGGCATGCTCACATGTGGCCGACATTACACACCCACATAACAGGGGTGTTGGGCGTAGGTGTATCTGTATTGGGCTAAGGCGAAGATGGATGGCATGAGGCAGAAGAGACCTTTTCTCTCACCCCTTGGATCTGCCCACACTGGTTACTACATCTATGTGCAGGCTGCTTCCCTGTGAGGAGTGGTACCCAGACCCAGCAAAACTATGGGGCATGATGGGAAAGACCCGGCCTCATGCACAGGCCGCACTTAGGAAGGCTCAGGAGCCATTGGAACAGAAGGCTGTGAGAGAAGAGAACGTCATGATATAACCGTGTAGGTGTGGGTCTGAGGAGGACATAGGGTCCTGTGGTAACTTTTGCTCCACCAGTGAGACCCCTGGATCCATCCCAGTTCATGTTGTAATGATGCGGGGTCTCGTCCCAATGTCCCTCCTTCCTCCTCCATCTCCATCGTCTTCTCTTCCCCATCAGCCTTGAGCCATTCAGGGACAGCGGATGACAGGGCTCCGCTCCCTGGCTTATCTGGGGTGACTGTCTTCAGCAGTGTACCTTCCTTGGAGATGAGAGAGTGGCTTTTGTGCCCTTTTGGAACCCATCATTGTAGTCCTATTGGCTGAGAACACCAGCCAGGACCACTCTCCAGAAATGAGCTCTATAATATCTGTAAGACTGTAAAGTAACTGGATGTAGTACTACACACCTCAAATCCCAGTGCTCAGGAGATGGGAGCAAGAGAATCAGAGTTCAAGGCCAACCTGGGCAACATGAAACCTTGCCTCAAACAAACAAACAAAAATCCTGTTAACAAGGTCCATCCCACTGCTATACTTTGGTCCCTACCTCAGCAAGGAGAAAACTCATATTAACTTGACCCCTACTGACTCAAGTATCAGTGTTCTCTTGGTGGAGAGAGCTTGTGAAAACATCAGTTTCAGACATTAGAAAGGGTACAGTGTGCATGACTAAGGTTCTATTTTAACCCCATGGAGGAAATTCTACCTCTAGACCAACATGTGATATGTTCAAAAGTCCTCCTAGTCACTTTGCTAGTCCTGCTCCCCAAAGGCCACCACATTAGAATTCTCATAGCCCTCCTTCTTAAGACAAATTGATCCGTGGCAAACAAAAGCATCCCCGCTGAGATTCTTTTCTGTGGATGATCTAGCTAACACAGGAGAGTGCATCCAACAGCTAGTGTTTCCCGCTCATTGCCCTCCCCGACTCTCCTTCCTCAAAAACCACTGGAACTTTCTCTTGAGGACAGTAATCACTACTAGAGACCAAGAGGAAGAAGGGTCTTAAGAGCTCTTGGGATTAAAGCCATCTTTCCACTGAAATGTGTTTCTTCATAGTTCTGAAAGTTAGGACCTCAGCAAAGGGCGGATTCCAGCTGGCTTCTTTTATTGGCTTGTTAAAAACTACCTTCTTTCTGGAGAGGATGAGGAAGAGGAGGAGGAGGAAGAAGAGGACAAGGACGAGGAGGGAGAGGAGAAAGAGAGGAAATTGACTTTATAAGGATCTTACTAACCTTGGTCACTTCCTTAAAGCTATTTCAACATACAGTCCCATAAGGGTTCAGGACTCAAGCCCGTGAATTTTGAGGTCACACTAATCAGCCCATGGTACCAGATACCCTATACCTCCTATGCCCCACAGCCTCCGTCACAGACCTTCTGTTTTTTCCTGGACAGGTTCTCAGTATTCGGCCTGGGCTCTCGGGCGTACCCCCACTTCTGCGCCTTCGGGCACGCGGTGGACACCCTCCTGGAGGAGCTGGGAGGGGAGAGGATTCTGAAGATGAGGGAGGGGGATGAGCTCTGCGGGCAGGAAGAGGCTTTCAGGACCTGGGCCAAGAAGGTCTTCAAGGTAGGAGACCCCCAGCCAATGCCAAGCGGTCCGTGGTGGTGTGACTCAATGGTAGGATTGCTCAGTGGTAGGGTGCTTGCCTAGCATGCTGGAGGCGCAGGATTCTAATGCCAGCATGGGAAAGGGAAGGAGGTATGGGTAGAAACATAAAGTGAGGAAGGGAAGGGGGAGGAAGGAAGGAGAAACGTTAGGAAGGAAAGGAAGGAGAGAGAGAGAGGATAGGCAAGGGAGAGCCCTCCCCCAGTGTCCTCTGTAGCTGGAGGGCTTCTCTCCAGGTTCCCCAAGCCCCGCAGTCCCACAATCCACTTATAAAATAATCACTCAGACGCTTATATCACTTATAAACTGTATGGCCGTGGCAGGCTTCTTGCTAACTGTTCTTTTATCTTAAATTAACCCATTTTTATAAATCTATACCTTGCCACGTGGCTGGTGGCTTCTCAGCGTCTTTACATGCTCCTCTCCTGGCGGTGGCTGCAGTGTCTCTCCCCTCAGCCTTCCGCTTCCCAGAATTCTCCTCTCTCCTTGTCCCACCTACTTCCTGCCTGGCCACTTGCCAACCAGTGTTTTATTTATATATAGAGCAATATCCACAGCACTTCCCCTTTTCTTCTTTTTTTAAAAAGGAAGGTTTTAACTTTAACATGGTAAAATTACATATAACAAGACAATTACCGAGCAAGAATTATAGTTACAATATTAAAGAAGATGTCCTATCTATCTTATATTTGTGAGTTTAAGGTTTTATATCTAACTTATCTTTTATCATAACTGAGGAAATTACAACTATCTAGTTTTCAACCACATCAAAGACCTGAGAAGGAACATAATGGTCCCTGAGAAATGGTAGATGGATGCAAGCAACTTTCGGGAATCTTGCAAGAGTAGACCAAGACAGCTGGCAGCCTGGACAGTCACCTAATGTTTCTCAGCATTGTTGGTGCATTCAAATTGGCTATAGGCCTAGAGTATCTGACAGACCATTTTCAGAAGCAGGATTTCTGAAAGACCATCTTACCCTGTCTTGGCAGAGTACAGTGGTCGCTTTCCTTGTGTCCCGCTTGTCCAGAAAGGACAGCATTGCATTTGTACTGTCAGCCATCAAGGCAAGGGCAGTTCTTTGCCCAGTAGGCCATTTTGTGCCAAGAAGACAAACTTCCCAATGGAAATGTCTTAGAAGCCCAACATTCTCTCGGGATCAAATTGGTGCAGCCAGGAGCAATTGTGTCTCACGTCAACAGAATTCTAAGTTATTTAAATGCCATATTCTCCAGGTCTATGAAGTGTTTGAAGATTACCTATCTATCTGAAATATATCTATGTATACCTAGAAGACTTAACTAACATGGCTACAAATATGATTATCATAGATGACTAATTATTAATCTATTTTTAATTATCCATTACAATTTTAAATGAGTTACATAAACATAATACCTCAAACAAGAATAGAAACATATATATAGTATAACAAAATTAACTTAAAGTTTGTATCAATAAACTAAAATTTATACCAATGTAAAACATTTTAAACATGAACTAAAATCTATACCAATGTAAGACATTTCAAACAAGTTTTCTTTAAAAGCAGGTTCATTAATCTACCCTTTTATCTCATCATCTCCACATTCTCCTATATATCTATATCATATCCCCTTTTCTTTTTTAGAAAGAGATCACATTTATAATCAACCTGTTTTAAATAAAAATATTGGTTTTTCTCTGTCCCACACCAGAGGGCTCTTCTGATTTGGGACACAAGAATCTCTTAACCAATTTTTTTTTTTTTTAAGCAATATGTCTGGGTTTAGAGGGGGAGTGAGCCAATTCCACCTCTAAAGCCAGCTTGGTATATTTGGGAATTTGGGCGTAGCATCTCTTACTACTTCCTGCTGGAGGGGGGCGCTGTATCTTATGGGGATGCAAAGAAAATTTTTAGGCCTATGGGGTAGTCCGTGAGGCTGTATTGTGTGAACCAGTTGCCTTGAAACCGCTCTGGATGTTGGATCATCTGGGCCATGGTGTCACCGGAGGCCTTTCAGGGGGTCTTGGCTGGTGAAACCTGATGTATCTTAATCTGGAACAAATCCACAGCCTCTGGCTTTCTGTGGAAACAAAAGCAGAATCTCTTTTCCAAAGCAACATATCCTTAAATCCAAATTTTGAAGTGAAGGTACCTTTAAAATATACATTTTGGCATAACTCAACAGCTTTTGTAATCAAATGTTTTTTTTCAGTTACGAATATCAAAGAGAACATAATCCAGATTCTCTGTGTGGTAGCCATCTTTACGTGGCTTATGTTTTATATTACCTCGAGCCTATTGCTTTAAACTGCATCCTTCTGAGCCTGAAACAGCGCTGTGGCTGCTGGCTCCGCCCAGTTCAGCTTCCCAACATGGCAGTGGTACGTTTTCCGCCAGCTCTGGGAGTCATCAAGTCTCAGAAATAGTGGGTCTAAGCTTTTATCAAAGCAGCGTGTAGCCCAGAAACCTTTTTTTTTTTTTTTTTTTTTAAATACTAGTAAAGACTAAATCTACCGCATAGCATAATGTGCCCCTGGCAGATGCCTCATTCCCGCCATAGTGCCGGTCAAACGCACCCGCCAGGAACCCGCCAGTGTTCAAACCTGCGTCTTGCGCTGTCTAGCTGCCCGTATGAGACAAGAAGCAGGAACCTGTTTTTGGCTCTGTTCAGAATTGGTTATTAAATATTCTCAGGTTTAAGGTGGAAACTTGAGCCGTTGGGCGCCATTTGTAGCTGGAGGGCTTCTCTCCAGGTTCCCCAAGCCCCGCAGTCCCACAATCCACTTATAAAATAATCACTCAGACGCTTATATCACTTATAAACTGTATGGCCGTGGCAGGCTTCTTGCTAACTGTTCTTTTATCTTAAATTAACCCATTTTTATAAATCTATACCTTGCCACGTGGCTGGTGGCTTCTCAGCGTCTTTACATGCTCCTCTCCTGGCGGTGGCTGCAGTGTCTCTCCCCTCAGCCTTCCGCTTCCCAGAATTCTCCTCTCTCCTTGTCCCACCTACTTCCTGCCTGGCCACTTGCCAACCAGTGTTTTATTTATATATAGAGCAATATCCACAGCAGTCCTCAGCCAGGATACAGCTCCGCACACATTTTCCGCTGAGAGTCCTCCCCGTCACCAAAGCCAACACTGTGGCTTTTATCCTCTCTGTCCACTGCCCTGGAATTGGTTCCTCATCAGCAACCCCAGAAGGAAGGGTCCTGGGCAGCTTCGGTCATGGCAGTTGTGCAGAAGGCAAAAGGGGAAACTGAGGCCCAAGGCTCTATGAGATATTAGAGGGAGCTGTGTCTATAAGCCTCTTCCTGGATTTCCACCCAGACATTGAGACCTGAGATGATTCAGGGCCACTCATATCCGAGATAACTGTGTTTCCTCATCTCGGCAGCCAACCTTAACTGAGCATCCCAGAGGCCAGGCCCCTGAAAAACCTCTAGAGCAGTGGTTCTCAACCTTCCTAATGCTGTAACCTTTTAATACAGTTCCTCATGCTATGGTGACCCCCCAACCATAGAATTATTTTAATTGCTACTTCATAACTGTAATTTTGCTACTCTTATGAATCATAATGTAAATATTTTGGAGATAGGGGTTTGGAAATAGGCAATGGGGTCATGACTCACAGGTTGAGAACCGTTGCTCTAACCATTTGTTGGCATCCTGGTCTCCCATCCCACCCCCAGCTCACTCATGTCTGTGTCTGCAGACATCCCTTCTTGTTCGTTTCATGAGGGTGAAATCTAATACCAAGTGACCTTTCATGACTGGCTTCTTTCCCTTATTATAAAGTTTTTTTTAAGATTTATTTATTATGCATACAGTGTTTTGTCTGTATGTATGCCTACACAGCAGAAGGCATCAGATCTCATTACAGATGGCTGTGAGCCACCATGTAGTTGCTGGGAATTGAACTCAGGACCTCTGGAAGAGCAGCCAGTGCTCTTTACCTCTGAGCCATCTCTCCAGCCCCTCTTATTATAAAGATTTTCAGGTTCATCCACACTATAGCATGGGTCAGTACTTTATCCTTTCTTGTAGCCAAACAATATTCCACAGTATGATATTTTACTTTTCTATTTTTATGTTGATGAACATGTCAACTGTTTTTAAATAGGCACACAGCCAGATAATAATAAAACCTATGTTTGAAAACTTTACATTTCACTGAAAAAAATATTTCTATGGTTGTATATGCCTCAGTCTCAGTTATTTGAGAGGCTGCGGCAGGGGCATCACTTGGACCTGCGTGTTCAAGACTTGCCTGGACCTGTCTCAGAAAAAGTTTACTAATCATTCTGGGCAGTAATCTTAGGATCATTAATGTTTGCTGATAAAGGAGCTTTGACCAAAAAGGAAACAAAAAAATGTGTATTCAGACAGCTTTTCCTAGCTTTGTATAATTTTTTTAAATCTTTTGAAGAAGATGAAAGTTCTATGGTATTTATTTTCATTTTAATGTTAAGCCTCTGGGCACATGGGATTTAGTAATAAAGGTCATCATAGATGTGTCTTTAGTAGAAGTGAAGACCTCAATCACTGTTCAAAATATTGGGTGATGGTGAGCACATGGATGCATGGGTGAGGGTAGATGAATGGGTATATGAAACAGTGAGTAGGTGAATAAATATTAGGTGAAGACAGACAAATAGATGGGTGAGTAGAAAGGTAGATGAGTGGGTGGGTCAGTGGATGGATAGGAATGTTTGGATGATGGATGGATGCCTGGATTGATGTTTGGATGGATGGATGGATGGATGGATGGATGGATGGATGGATGGATGGATGGATGGATGGGTGGGTGGGTGGGTGGATGGATGGATGGATGGGTGGGTGGGTGGATGGATGGATGGATGGATGGCTGCTGGATGGATGGATGATTGGATGGATAGATAGATGGATGAATGGATGGATGGATGGTTGGATGGATGGATAGCTGATGGATGGATAGCTGATGGATGGGTGTATGGTTGGCTGGATGAATGGATGATGGATGGTGGGTGGGTGGATGTATAGATGGATGGTTAGTTGAATGGATGGAAAAAAGGATCAATAAGGTAGATGGACAGACAGCTAGGTAGATGAAAGTGTGGGTAGATCAATGGATGGGTGAGTGGGTTGGTGGATAGATGGTAGAAGGAAGAACGGGTATATGGATTAATAGGTGGAGACAGGGAAGGAGAGAAATGGGGAGAGAGGAGAGAAAAAGAGGGATGGGGAGAGACATCCATGTCATGCCTCAGAGCCTCCTGTGGAGGCGCCATCTAGGATAACTGAGGTCACCAAAAACTCTCTGTGGGCCACAGGCAGCCTGTGATGTGTTCTGCGTCGGGGATGACGTCAACATCGAGAAGGCGAACAATTCCCTCATCAGCAATGACCGCAGCTGGAAGAGGAACAAGTTCCGCCTCACCTACGTGGCTGAGGCTCCAGAGCTGACACAAGGTACTGACACTGCCCTCCTAGGAGGCCCTCGTCCCCTTAGGGAGGGTTGGGCTGGAGAGCTCCCTTCAAGGGTGTGTGGGGATGGTGGCTTTATCACTCTGGTCCCCCTTTCAGAGAAGCCCTTGCACACACACAGACCACACTTCTGTCCCCACATGCAGGGGACTGTACCACTGGAAGACTCTCTCCAGCTGCACAGCCCGCCCTATGAACCATCCCACCTCCATTCTATTCACCTTGGCATAATTTGGTTCAGTGTCTACAACCACCTCACCCAGCCCCGCTGATACCTGGCCCCACCCTCATCCTTTCCACTCCAGAGGAAGAGCTGGGGAGGGGTCTGAGGGGACGGCTCACTTGGTAAAGTACAGGCTTTCCAGACACGAGGACCTGAGTTTGATTCCCCAGAACCCATGAAAGGCCAGGCATGGTGCTGCGTGCTGGAAGTCCCAGCGCGGGGAAAGAGGGAAACCAGAGAACCTTAGGGCTCACTAGCCAGCCTAGTCTAACTGGCCAGCTCCAGGCCAGTGAGAGACCCTCTCTCAAAAGATAAATTTATAAACTACCTACAATGGTAACTCAGGTTGTCCTCTGGCTTACACATACACACACACACACACACACACACACACACACACACACACATCCACACATCCTCCTGCACACATGCTATTACACCTACACATATATGTACATATACATACTCAAAGTTGGAGAGGTTTTGTGGACCATTGTTTAACCCTCTCTCATGGTGACCTTTATTTCTCTCCTCACAGGTCTTTCCAACGTCCACAAAAAGCGAGTCTCGGCCGCTCGGTTCCTTAGCCGCCAAAACCTGCAGAGCCCTAAATCCAGGTAGGAGGAGCACCCAGGTGTGCTCAGCAGCAGTCCCCTCTGCTCCCAGCTGCCACCCATAGCCAGGAAGGAGAGCTCAGATTCCAGAGGCTACCGAGAGCTTCAGGAGTCCCCTCACACCAGGTCTCAGACTTCTGCCTTCACGTTCTGTCCCCAACTAGAGACAGGAACAAAGGAGAAGTGTCAAACATACAATGTCAAGAAAGAAATGGGCCTCAGGATGATCTTCGCGGGGAGTCCCCTTGTGAAATAGCTGGGTGTTCTCTGTAGGTAGCATCTCCACCAGAAAGTGCTGAATCAAATTATCTTTTTTGTTGTTGTTGTGTTGTGGGGTTTTTGTTGCTGTTTTTTGTTTTTCAAGACAGGGTTTCTCTGTGTAGCTTTGAGCCTTTCCTGGAACTTGCTTTGGAGACCAGGATGGACTCGAACTCACAGAGATCCGCCTGGCTCTGCCTCCTGAGTGCTGGGATTAAAGGTGTGCGCTACCACCACCCGGCCTAATCAAATTATCTTACTGTGAGTGATTTTTCTCAATAGCAGTGTTTCTCAACCTGTGGGTCACACGACCCCTCTGGGGATCGAATGACCTTTCCACAGGGGTCACCTAAGACCATTGGAAAACACAGATTTACAGTTAATAACCTTAGCAAAAATACTCTTAAGGCTGGGGGGGGGGTCACCACAACTTGAGGAACTGTATTAAAGGGCCACAGCATTTGGAAGGCTGAGAACGCTGTTCTTAAGCGCTGCAGAGATAGCTACCTGCTATGGAGTGATGAAAGGTGTACCCCAAAACAACTTACTCTTTGATTTGAAACCCTAACTATAACATATCATCTGTGGGGGGGGGTGACTTGGTGCCACCCCGTGCCTAGGGAGATCAGAGGACAACCTTTGGGTGTCCATCCTTACCTTCTACCTTCTTTGAGACAGGGACTCTTCGCTGATGCATAATCCAAATCTGGTCTATGGAGCTTCTGTGGACCCTCCTGTCCCTTCCTATGGGCTGCTGGGCTTTTCAGGAACGTGTCCTCTGCATTTGGCTCTTTGTTGTTTATTTATTTTATTTTATTTTATTTTATTTTAGTTTAGTTTAGTTTAGTTTATTTTAGTGTGTGTGTGTGTGTGTGTGTGTGTGTGTGTGTGTGTGTGTGTGTGTGTGTTTTACGCTTGCCAAGGCCAGGAGAGTGTCAGATCCCCTCAAACTGGAGTTACAGGTGACTATGAACCACTATGTGGATGCTGAGAACTAAACTTGGGTCCTCTGCCATGGCCACCTGTTGTAGGATGTCCTTCTGTACGCTGTGAATATGTGTTGCTTTTATTGATTGATGAATAAAGCTGCTTTGGCCTATGGCAAAGCAGAATATAGATAGACTAGAAAGCCAAACTGAATATAGGGAGAAAGAAGGGTAGAGTCAAGGAGACTCCAGCCAGCTGCCCAGTAATGCCACAGCCACATGTCAATACATACATTAATAGAAATGGATTAATTTAAGATGTAAGAGCTAGCTAGTAATAAGCCTGAGCCACTGGCCAAACATTTATAACTAATATAAGCCTCTGAGTAGTTATTTGGAAACAGGCAGGAAGGGGAGATTTATCCATTTAAAGCCTTAATTACAATTCTTAATTGCTGCATCATCTGTCCAGCCCTATGCACCCAGCCTTTTATGTGGGCTGTAGGGATCCGAACTCAGGTCATTAGGTTTGTGCAGTAAATTCTTTTTTACTGGATGAGATACCCTAGAAGTTATCTTACTACCCAACATAGCCAAATAACTTACTATCTACTGTAGCCAACCTTGCTATCTGATACAGAGTGTGTTTGTCTTAGCACTTTGGGCAGAGTGTGGCTTTTGTTTTATGCAATGCTGGGGCTTGAACCTGGGATCTTATACACACTCGGCAAGTGCTGGACCACTGAACTACATTTTAAGTCTCAGCACTTGACTTAAAACTCGGTTAGCCTCTTCAACAACACCCAGAACAAATTCATTTCTTCCTAGTAAGAGACTTAGGCGACCAAGGACACTGACCCCATATCCTCTGGGTCCCTTTACCTCCAAGCTGTTCTCCACAGACCTGGCTTCCCTAGCCTCAGACTTGAATCACACGGCTCTTACTCCTCCACTGGGAATACCACTCCCAGCTCCAGCAGCAGAAGTCACATGATCACCACCAACAACTGTGTCGGGTCGGTTGCTGTGGTCACCAGCCTGACTGAACAGGACATATTAATATCACCTGCCCTGCGACACTGTCCTCCCAACCAACCCATTCACCCATTAAGCCTGTGTCCTCACTGAACCCAGGCATCTCTCTTTTCAAAATGATCGCACCCAGACTGGCAACCTCTCTGCATCTATAATAATTGTTTAAGTCTTTGCACTGATCCCTCTTGGGATTTTTTTTTTCACTTTTCAATTAAAACTCAGCTATGTCTTTTAAATTATTTATTCTTTGCAGCCCTAGGCACAGACCCCAGCTCTCCCACACACAAACTGGGTCCGTGTGGCCTTGGAAAAGTCACAGGGTATGGAATCGAGAGTTAGAGAGATGGTTCAGTGACTAAAAGTACTGGCTACTTGGGCTGGAGGGCTGGCTCTGTGGTTAAGAGCACTGGCTGTTCTTCCAGAGGTCCTGAGTTCAATTCCCAGCAACCACGTGGTGGCTCACAACCATCTGTAATGAGATCTGGCGCCCTCTTCTGGCCTGCAGGCATACATGCCCCCAGAACACCGTATGCATTATATATGTGTATATGTATATGTATGTATATGTATATATACTGACTACTCTTGTAGAGGACCCTGGTTCAGTTCCCAGCACCCACCACATGGTTGCTCACAACCATCTATCACTCCAGTTCCAGGATATGTGGTGCCCTCTTCTGGCCTCCATGGGTAGCAGTGACCATACATACATTCAAAGTATTCATAGACAAAATAAATGTTTTTCTATAAAAGTCACTTGCATGCTCTGAGGACCCTTCCCCTTCACTACACCATGCAAATGCTGGCAGCAAGCTGGCTCACTTGTATCTAATACACTCTGTCTTCCATGCACTGAGCGGACCTCTCTGGATGCTATTTCTCACTCACACCCGCCCAGGAAATCAAGGCCACAATTGCTCACATGTTAGATATGAGAAGGGACCGTGAGAAAATGCAAGCATCTTTTTTCAAGGTCACATTGACCTGGTTCTCTGGCCGCCACGCCAAATGACTCCACAGATGGCCTCTGCTGTGACCATTGACAATGATCCTCCCCAAGCGGCTGGCATAATACAGGATCCATGCACATTCCTTGTTCCTCCCAGCTTCCTCGCGTTACCTGCATAGTTAGCATGCACGCTTTCTGCGTGCCCTTCCAAGCCTTTGATTAAAGAGGTTCACAGGACAGAGCCCCCCAAGCCTCTTGAACTCTTTCTCAAATATTCTCACACATTAATAGAATACATTAGGCACTTAATACCTTTGAACAATTAGTTAAATGCAGCATTAGGTGGATTTACATCTGAGGGAGAGGAGCTGCGTGTTGGAAAGCCATAGCTGATGTCTCAATTCAATCCCGGGGAAAGTAATGAGCGTGATACAATGTTGCAAGCGCATTGAAAAACCAGTGTGTGGTGAGTCCTGCCTAGAGCATGGTTCTTAGGCAGCAAGAAAAAACAGGCAAATGGCCTTGGAATTGGCCCTATCCACCACCCAAAGGGAACTGACTCCATCAGAGTTCCGACAACAATTTACAGAGGAATATGCCAAGCAAGGTTAGGAACTGGAATTGAGTTAAAATAGTTGTAACCTATCAGGGAAAAGACAAAATTGTGACTTAGGAGTTTGGGGGCTGGAACAAGAGGCCAGTGGTTAAGAGCACTGGATGCTCTTCTAGAGAACTTGGGTTCCATGCCCAGCACCCACATGGTGGCTCACAACCACTTATAATTCCAGTTCTAGGGGGATCTGATGCCCTCTTCTGGCCTCTGTGGGCCCAGACAAGCATGTGGTGCACAAATGTTCATGCAGGCAAAACACCCATACACACACACATAAAATGAAAAATTACCAAATATATTTTTAAAAGATAATGCTTTATAGAATTTTTTAAGTATAATTGAGTGGAATAGCAGAACTCACCCAGTGGGGGTTCTCTGGCCTTGGAAACCATAAACAAGATATCACAAATCATTCCCACTAGCAATCCTTAATTATAGGTCCAGTACCGACCCAAGAGGAAGTCAGTGGCCCCTGGAGGGTGACCCGTGCTGAGCGACAGCACTCAGCATCCTGCCTGGAAATGAATTTTGTGATGCAGGCACAGTAATTTGGAAAAACAATGTGTAAGAGAGTATGCCATAGTGTGAGTGTGGGCAGGACAGAAACAGAAAATTCTAGAAGTCGAGGGGCGGAGAAAGAATGAAGGACTGAGATCGCTTGGTTAGGAAGAGTGGACTCCAGAGAGGAAAAGGGAGAAGCTGTCTAGAAAGGGAGAACTGAGAACTCAAGAGCACAGAGGGAATTTTCAGTGGTCAGGGGAGGTCCCAAGAGAGCGATCTCTATGTCTGTGTGGGGTGCACACGTTTGTGCATGTGTGTGCATGTGTATAGAGGCCCAAGGTGACAGACGGGATCCCCCTGCGTCACTCTCAATCTTGGTGTTTGAGATAGGCCCTTCCTGAACCTGGAAATCACTGCTTCCACTAGACTGCTGATCTGTGAGGCCCAGGCACCCTCCTTTCCAGCTACAGGATTGGAGACGCATGGCACCTCACTCAGCTTTCTACGTGCGAGTGGGAATCTGAAGGCAGGTCCTCTGCTTGTGTGGCAGGAACACTTACTACAGAGTATTTCCCCAGCCTGAGAACTGTGTTTTTGTTTTGTTTTGTTAAGGCAGTCCAAGAAATCTTTTTAAAATGTGAATTGAAGCAGATGCACTCTCTGCTTCACAGCCTACAAGTGCTTCCTGCAGATCAAAGGCGACTCTGAAACCTTTGTCTGATGGGTCACAAAGAGGTCCCTGGGGTCACACAGGTCACGAAGAGATCCCTGGGATCCACCCATCACCTCCCTCAAACTCTGCAGTCACGGCCAGGCATGTTGGCACACATCTTTAATTTTAGCACACAAGAGCGGGGCGGCGGTGGCGCACGCCTTGAATCCCAGCACTCGGGAGGCGGAGGTAGGCGGATCTCTGTGAGTTCGAGGCCAGCCTGGGCTACAGAGCGAGATCCAGGACAGGCACCAAAACTACACGGAGAAACCCTTTCTCAAAAAACAAAACAAAACAAAAAAATCAGACCACAGAGCGACCACTGTCTCCATTACACACCACTCTGTCCACCGCTGCCACGTAGCCACTCCCCTAACTTCTGTGGGATCTTTAAGTGACTTCTCAGTGAGAATAAGACAGCCTGCCAGCTCGCCTTGCCCATCACTCTCTCCCCAGTACCTAAAACCACATATTGATGACTGTACCTCGTGGAGGGGAGCTAGCTCATGACTCTCATTCCCCTTCAGGCAGGGAGAAACTATTAGCTATTCGGATTTCTCTATTTGATAGGAAATAGTGTTAGATAGCTGTTGTCTCATCTGTGAACCTATCTGACCCACGACCATGTGCACGTCTGTCTTTGTGTCTCTGTATGGGTATGTCTGTGTGTGTGTCTTCGCGAGTGCACGCATGTGTCTGTGTGTGTGTCTGTCTGTCTGAGTTCGTGGAAGTGACACTTGTGTAGGTGAAAGAAATCAGCAGGTCACAGGCCAGGCTGTGAGGAGAGAGGAACACGAGGCCTGAATGGCTACTGCTTCCCGAAGTGCCCTTCCCTCCCAGAGCATCTCAACAGACCATATGAGTCGGGACTCACACCTGTAATCTTAGCACTTGGGAGGCTGAGGCGAGAGTTCAAAGCCATGGTGGGCTACATAATGAGCTTCAGGCCAGCTTGAACTAGAGTGTGAGAGCATCTGTCTGCGATGGGGGCGCGGGGTGGGCGGGCGGGGGGGAGGGTCAGGAGGAGGAGGGAATGAAGGAAGGGAAAGAAAAAAATCCCTGTCCCAGAGCTTAACAAACATAGAAAAAAATGCAGCAGAATTGAGTGATGGTAATTGGTGCTCAGGTTGGCCAGTGAAACTCAGCTTCACAGCAAAACATTAAGGACTGTCCACCCAGATGCCCTGGGCACCCAGCCATGCCCTGCTAGTCACTTGCAAAGTCATCTTGTGCAAAATCCCAGATGGGGTAGAACCTGAACCCACCTTCTCGGCACCTGCTGGCCACATCCTGTCCCCTAGCCTGTCCCTTCCTTTACTGTCCAATCACCTGCAGGGCAGAGAGGCCTTGGGGGAAGCCAGTGAGCATCCGCCAGCTCAGGAGGTTTGGGCTCTTGGTCTTCCTGTTGGGAAGAAAGTGGGAGTTGATTTGAAAGCCTTTCCAAGACTTACGCTGCTTGAGCAACGGGCTCCTGAATTAAAGGCCTTGCAGCGCCCCCTGCTGGCTAGTGGCTTCTGCCAATCTCTTCCTGTCAACAGGGAAAACAATGGTGGTGATTTCTTTGCTCCCAGGAACTAAAAGGCTGATGTGAGCTAGGGAGGAAAACCAGTCACATGAGTTGCTGTAACTGACAAGCTCACCATCCTAGAGAGGACAAGACCCTCTTGGGAGAGGAGGGGGCCGTCCCAAACCCTAGGAACACACAGTTAGGCCTCCCAAGTTCCCCACCACACCACAAACAGGCCGCCAGGCTTCAAGAAAAGGCTTCACACTCACCCCCACCCCCCATACACACAAGGACACGTGCCAGCTTAGCTATTTTTAATAACGGTGGCTATTCGCGGCACAAAGGGGCTCTTGGTTGTGCCAAAAGCATCCCTAAATAGCAAGTGCTCTTGATCTATTCAAGTGTGATTTACATGTGGGGAACGCGAGTCTCTCCCTCCTCTGAGACCAGTTGGCAAGGAGGAAAGAGCAATGTTTGGAGTTGGAGAAGGCTGTGAGCCTCCCCGTGCTGTGGGTGCTGGGAACCAAAGCTAGGTCCTTAGCAAGCACAGCCTGAGCCATCTCTCCAGCCCCAAAAATTCGTTCTTTTTTTTTTTTTCTTTTAACACTTTTTTAAATAGATTTATTTATTTATTATGTATACAGTGTTCTGCCTGCATGTACCCCTGCAGGCCAGAAGAGGGCACCAGATCTCATTACAGATGGGTGTGAGCCACCATGTGGTTGCTGGAAATGGAACTCAGGTCCTCTGGAAGAGCAGCCAGTGCTCTTAACCTCTGAACCATCTCTCCAGCCCTCTTTTGGGTTGTTTTGTTTTGTTTTTAGTTTTATTTCATTCTCTGTGTGTGGATGTTTTGTCTGCATGAGTATCTGTGTACCATGGACATATATACCCAGAAGAGAGAATCCTATTCCCTTGGAACTAGAGTTACGTGTGGTTGTGAGCTGCCACGTGAGTGCTGGGAATTAAACTTGGGTCCTCTGCAAGAGCTCTTAATCACAGAGCCATCTCTCCAGCCCCAAGAATTCATTCTTTTTTTTTTTTTTTTTTTTTTAATTTTCCAGACAGGATTTCTCTGTGTAGTTTTAGTACCTGTCCTGGATCTTGCTCTGTAGACCAAGCTGGGCTCAAACCCATGGAGAAGAACTCATTCTTGAAATACCTGGCTAATGTGGGCTTCCTGAACTGCAAACACACAAGCCCATGTGGGTAGATTCTCCCCAGAACCCCACACTCTCACACACTGATGCATCTACGCAGGAGAGGCCCTGAGCCTCTGGCCAGGCCTTCCTTATACTACAATATGGACCTTGCTTGAAAAAGAGAGTACAGGGCCAGCAGGAGGGCTCAGTGGGTAAAGACGCTTGCTGCCAAGCCTGACAACCTGAGTTCAATCCCTGAGACCTACAGATCAGAAGGAGAGAACCAAATCCCTTAAACTGTCCTCTGACCTCCACATGTGTGCCATGGCAAGCACATGCCACCACCACCACCATGTATGCGCGCGCGCGCACACACACACACACACACACACACACACACACACACGCACACACACACGCACACACACACACACACCTGGAGAGAGAGAGAGAGAGCATAGAATTCTATGAGAAATAAGAAAAGGAGCCGGGTGGTGGTGGTGGTGGTGGCGGCGGCGGCGGCGGCGGCGGCGGCCGCGCACGCCTTTAATCCCAGCACTCAGGAGGCAGAGCCAGGCGGATCTCTGTGAGTTCGAGGCCAGCCTGGACTACCAAGCGAGTTCTAGGAAAGGCGCAAAGCTACACAGAGAAACATTGTCTTGAAAAACCAAAAAAAAAGAAAAAGAAAAAAAAGAAAAAAGAAAGAAAGAAAGAAAGAAAGAAAGAAAGAAAGAAAGAAAGAAAGAAAGAAAGAAAAAGAAAAAAAAGAAATGGAACTTCATAAATCGGAGACACCCTATGTGTGGCTACAATGAGGTACTGATCCCTAGGAGAACCCTGATGGGCACTAAGGACATGGCTAGTAGCTAGTTAACCCTGGAAGCCTGAAGTCCTTTCATTCAGCAAGGACTCTGAGCACATACTATGTGCCAGCCACTGTCATGGGGATAAAGCCACAGCCAAAATAGACAAATGTCCTGTGTCATGGTGTTCCTATTACCCTAGCATAGATCACCAGCCGCAGAAGGAAGTAAATGCTACCATAATTGAGGAAAATGAGGCAAGAGCAGGAAGATTCAGGAAACATACATCTCAGACAAAATAGCAGGTTGTAGCAGAGCTTAAAGGATAAGACAGGACAGCATGGGAAACCAAGCTGGGAACACCAGTGAGGCCATGAGAGCTTGGGGACTGGCCCTAAGAATAGAGTTGAGACAGAGGTGAGCCATCGCATGGGTGATGTCCCTGGTCCGGAACCTGGCTGTTGTCTCTGTGATGGAGAGCTGACTAGAGAGCTTGGAAAGCTCTGAGATGAGTGCTGGGCATGTACCTCATCAGTCCAGAACCAGGGAACATGGAAGGAGGGGATCTGCCACCAACAGTGACAGACCAGGGGCAAAGCAGGGACAGGGTGGTGGTCTTTGTCCCACGATTCCCCCTCATTCCCTGCAGCCGATCAACCATCTTCGTGCGTCTCCACACCAATGGGAATCAGGAGCTGCAGTACCAGCCAGGGGACCACCTAGGTGTCTTCCCTGGCAACCACGAGGACCTTGTGAATGCACTCATTGAGCGGCTGGAGGATGCACCGCCTGCCAATCACATGGTGAAGGTGGAGATGCTGGAGGAGAGGAACACAGCTCTGGGTGAGGGTCCCGGCTGCACCTGCCGGAAGGGCTGGGAGGGCCTCGGCCCCAAGTGGGCAGAGCAGCGGCCAGGGCATGGTCGGCCTCTCAGTGGGGGCTCCCTACCTCACTCCAGCTGATGGATGTCTCATCAGGAGCCTCCTTCTCTTCTTCACATCCTTCCTTCTCTTCCTCCCTCCCCTTCCTCCTTTTTCCTGTTCTTTCTCTCCCTCCTTCCCTTCCTTTCCCCATTTTCTCTTCCTCTTCCTCCCTCCTCCCTTCTTCCCTTTTTTTCTATGTAGACCAGGCTGACTCCCAACTTCCCATCCCTCCTGCTTCAGCCTCCCAAGTGCTAGGACCACAGACCCAAACCACCACACCTAGCTTGAAGAACCTTCAAAGCCGATGATGGGTCTCCAAGCTTCACCCTCACCTCATAGATAGGCGTGGGCTCCAGACCCCGGTACAAGGAGCTGTGGTGGCCATACCTGACAGCCCGTGACCCCATGACTGTCACCTTTACAGGGGGAACTAATTAGAGGGTGATAATGGTATGCCGTCTGTTAGAGCCTTCCTGCAAATCCTCTTGGAAGGAGCCACACTCCCCTTAATGAATCCAATCCCATGTAGCTCTCTGTGTTAGACCAGAATTTCCATCATGTCTTGAATTCCCACTGAGGTAGGGGATCATGTTTGGAAGGTACACAGAGACAAACTAGTCCTCCCATCATGGAGGAAGGGTTCCAGGGACCCCTAGAAGATACCAGAATCCATCCATGCCCAAGTCCCTTATAGAAAAGGTGTTGTGTTTACATGACATCTATGCACATTGTCATATTTACATACCACTTATGTGTGTCTTCCTGCATACTTTAAACCCTCTCTAGATGGCTTACCCAGGGTAATGTAAATGCTATATAAATGGTCGCTACACTATGGTGTCTAGGTATAATGACAAGGAAAAAGAGTCTGGACATTTCGGTACAGATGAGATTGCTCTCGCTCTCTTCACTGCTTTCATTCCTCTGCCAAATGCACTGAATGCAGAAGCCATGGACATGGGGAGCCAGGGGTCCAGCGTAGTGAGAGCAAGGTGTGAGGCCAGAACACCTGCTTTGGCACCTGAAAGCTGTGTGGCCCTTAGACAGATTCCTTAACTTCTCTGTGCTTCCTTTTCCACACCCGGAGTGATAAGTGTGGCGAGGATTCAGGGACCGGAGCCTCATTCCCGATGTGCCTCCCCAGGTGTCATCAGTAACTGGAAGGATGAGCCTCGCCTCCCACCCTGCACCATCTTCCAGGCCTTTAAGTACTACCTGGATATCACCACGCCGCCCACGCCCCTGCAGCTGCAGCAGTTCGCCTCCCTGGCCACCAGCGAGAAAGAGAAGCAGCGGCTGCTGGTCCTCAGCAAGGTGGGTCCTGGGTTTTGCAAAGCAATGCATACTGTGCTCTTCCAACTGTTCTCGGCAGATGGCAGTCTCGAGCGAGGGGGCGTGTCCTCATTTGCATACAGGCGCCATATTGGCTTGTCCCATCTGACTCTTCCTGCCTCTAAGGCCTGATAAGTCGAGGGTGACCCCCTCCCGAACCTCAGCAGGCATGGCTCTAAATATCTCTTACCACCTTCCTTTGTGATTTTTGAGCTCCTGTCAGCACCACCTTAACCCATGCATGGAAGAAAAGGTAGCAGAGATCCTCACAGTGGGTTTACAAACGGGTTCCATTGTGGTGGTGGTAACAATGGTGCTTTCTGATGCAGAATAGCTACAGAAAATATAGACTGCTAGAAAAGAGACCTCTGGTGATCAGATGAGCCCAAAAGCTTTACCACCCTTGCCTAGAAGGTGCCTACCCAAGCTGCTCTCTGGCCTTGCTCAGCAGGGCACCTAAGGCTGGGAGTGTGGCTCAGTGGGTAGGGCTCTTGCCTATCACACAGGAAGTCCTGGATTTAATCCCCAGTACCACATAAACTAGGCTTGGTGGTGCATCCCTGTTATTTCAGCAGTTAGGATGTGGAGGCAGGAGGATCAGGAGTTCAAGGTCATCTTCAACTACATGGAGAGCTCAGTGGCAGCCTGGAATGCATGAGACACTGTCTGAAAAGGGGGGGGGGATTGATGGCTCAGTGTGTAAAGTCCCCTGCTGGCAACCTGAGTTCAATTCAATCCCTAGGGCCCACATGGTGGAGGAGAGCCTGCTCCTGAAAATTGTCCTTTGAACTCCACTTGTATGCATGTGTGCATACACACACACACACACACACACACACACACATACACAGTCACACACTGACTCTCACACACAAACACACACTCATACACAGTCATACACACTGACTCACACACTCACATACACAGTCCCACTCACAAACACACATACCTGTGCACAAAAAAGAAAAGATGTAGGGGTTTAGATGGAGAGATGTCTCGTTGGTTTAGAGCACTGGCTTCTCTTTGCAGAGGACCAAGGTTTTATTTCTAGAACCCACACGGCAGCTCATAACTCCAGTTACAGTGGATCAGATGACCTCTTCTGACCTCTGGGATCTCCAGGCACACTTACAGTACACACACACACACACACACACACACACACACACTCAGGAAAAACATTCAGATACATAAAATAAATCTAAAATTTAAAAACTAATATAATTTAAAAGAAAGTCACAGACCTGCTCAGGTGGAGCACCCAACCCAGTGTTTCCAGGAATTGGGGGTCTCCTTCCAAGGAAGCAAGGCCCCGAGCTGAGGCCATTTCTTATGCTATCCAAGAAAGGGGACCGGGCGGTGAGTAGCAAGGGGGAGGCTCATTAGCAAGAGCGTATTATCGAGAAATGTGAAAATAAACACCAGAAGGCAGCGAGGACTCTGAAGTGGGGAGCTGGAGACAGATGGCCGTCATTGTGCATCCTAAGCTGAGCAGGATTTTAGAACTTTTAGAATATGTATAATGTAGACTCAAAACTTATGATTAATGGTGGGTGGCGGGGGTGAGTATGACGAGGGAACATTTTACATAGTATCCTTTGAGAGAGAATTTCATATGAAGTCCATTTCTCCCGGAAAGCACAGAGTCTCCAAGACAAGTGAGCCGAATGTTATTATTATTGTTGTTATTGTTGTCAGAAATAACTGTGAGAGAGAAAAATGGGCCGGGAGGTAGCGGGGGGCGGGGGGGGGTGAGGGTGGGGGGCTGGGAGGGAATGGTCAGACTGCAAAACAAAGCTGGCCAAAGAGGAGGAGAAAAGGAGCGAGGTCGGGTGGAAGTATCCCACTCCCAATGTGGTTTCTGAACAATGCCCAAGGTCCTTGGGGGTTCCTAGAGCCAAAGTCAGGGTTCCCTAGAAGGGGTCACCTTGACATCTATCATGAGCTTGAACATCCTGCAGGAATCCATGCCCAGCAGCAGCACAGGTACTGAATGGCAGTTTCAGATAGCGGTCACTGGCAGGGGGACGTCAGTTTTAAGTGAACACCCGTGTTTTGAATGTGAAACGGGGGGCTGGAAAGTTTGTTCAGCTGTTCAGAGAACTTGCGGCTCTTTTAGAGGACCCAAGTTTGGTTCCCAGCACCCACATCAGGCAGCTTGCAGTTATATGTTAACTCCAGTTCCAGGAGATTTGGACCTCTGACCTCTGCTGGTACCTGCACTCAAGTGCAATACTCACATGCAGACACACACACCTGTATATAATTAAAACCAATAAAAATAAATCTTTGAATGTGTAGTGTTCCCCCACAGGCTCCTCCTTGGTCCATCGCTGGTAGCACCGTTTGGAAAGGTCATGGAACTTTTAGTGGGCAGGGCCTCCCTAGAAGAAGTGAGTCATCAAGGGTGAGCCTTGGGGTCTTACACCCCAGCTCCATGTCCCTGTTCATTCTCTGCTTCCTTCCGGCTGCGTATGTGTAGCAGGATGGCTGTCTTGTGTCCCTGCAGCTGCTTGTCCACCATGATTGGCTGTATCTCCTTGAATCGTAGAATAAAACAAATCTGCCTTCCTTTAGGTTGCTTCTTGTCAGGGATTCAGACGCAGCAGTTAGAGAAGTGAGTAATGCAGCCTTGAGCAGCTGGCGGCTGAGCCAGAGAGGCTCAGTGTTGGAGACAGATACCTTTGAAAACACTGTGCTCCGGCCTGGAGAGACGGCTCAGCAGTTAAAGAACGTGCTGTTCTCGCAAAGACTGGTTTAGTTCTCAGAGTCCACATCAGGTGGGCTACAACTGTCTGTGATTCCAGCTCCGGGGAACCTGACACCCTCTTCCGGCCTCTGCGAGCACTCACATGCACACACACATACACACGGACACACGCATACATGCATGCACACACACGTACACGCAGACACAGAGACACATACACATAAGTAAGAAATCTAAAGTAAAGCTTTTAAAATGTAAAAACTATTCTTGCCTCACAGGCCACACAAACAGGTGGCGGTCAGGGATTGGTGTGCTGGCTAAAGGTTGCCTTTCCCGGCTCAGACACAAAGCCAGAACTCTGTGTCTCTATAGCCGCATCTGTGAAATGGGATGATGGTAAACCACTGCTGCGGGGTGAGGGTTTATGGCCCCTAGAGTTCTCACATCAAAATTAGACTCCCTCAGAGTTGGTGTGTCACTTAACAGGGGGAAGACATCAAGAGGTAGGGATTGGGCTGGGAGTGCAGCCTGATGGCTGGAAGCCACAGTGTCATGCACAAGGCTCTGAACTCAACCACAAGGACTGGTACTGTAGGAGGAGGCAGAGCGAGGAGGGAGGGAGGGAAAGAAGAAAGAAAGAGACAGACAGGGAGAGAGGGAAGGAAGGAGGGAGGGAGGGGAGAGAAAAGGGAGGTGAGAAGCAAGGAAGGAAAGAGAGAGAGAGAGACAGACAGACAGACAGACAGACTGACTGACTGACTGACTTTTGTAAGGCAGTTGAGTCAAGGACTCTGCCCTCATAGGCCAGATAGACATTTTTATAAAAAGAACCCAGGAAATCTGCTTCCCCCCTTCTGCCATGTGAGGACATGTAGGCACCACCAGGATCTACATGATCTACAGGATCCACACCAGGATCTACACCAAAGTAGATTCTCCCCAGACACCCAATCTGCTGGCGCCCTAATCACAAGCCACCAGGATGTGAGTGATAGATTTCCACCAAGCCAATTAACCAGCCTTGGGTATTTCGGAATAGCTATGGCCATCTCTGTGACCAAATGCCCAATAATAATGGGCAACAGCTTAAGGGAAAAAAGGTCACAGGGTGCAGCCACCAGGACAGGAGAGGAAGAGCCTCAGTGACACGAGGCAGCTGGTCCCATTGCATCTGCAGTCAGGGAAGAAGAGCGTCAACAGGAAGTGGACTGGGCTATAAAACCTGAAGGCCCGCCCCCAATGACTCACTTCCTCCAGCTAGGCTCCACCTCCTCAAGATTGGACAACCTCCCAAAACAGCACTACCAACTGAGAACTAAGTGTCCAAACACGTTAGCCTATGGGGAACCAGTTCACACTCAAACCACAACCCTAAGAGTCGATCCATTTCAAAGCCAGAGTTGCATAGCCCCACTGTAGGCAGTGAATATCATCAGGTCCGTTCACCTCTGCCCTCGCCTTGCTCCAGGCCCCGCCAGAAATCTGGGACCCGGATTCAAGCTCCTCTCTGTTCTCTCTTGCCACAGGGGCTGCAGGAATACGAGGAGTGGAAATGGGGTAAGAACCCCACTATGGTGGAGGTGCTGGAGGAGTTCCCTTCCATCCAGATGCCGGCCACACTTCTCCTCACCCAGCTCTCGCTGCTGCAGCCTCGTTACTATTCCATCAGCTCCTCTCCGGACATGTACCCCGACGAGGTGCACCTCACCGTGGCCATTGTCTCCTACCACACCCGAGGTGCGCATGCGGGAAAGTGCCAGCTGGGAGATCCTTGCGTCTGCGTTTCCCCCTCCAGGTGTCTGGAGGTCTCTCTCCCTGAACTGCCTGTGGAGCAGATTCCAAATTCTTACAGGACACTGCCAGCCCGAGTCCGGGGAATGGAGTGCGTCCCCATAGCTGAGCTACCCCTGAGTATGGTTAGAAGTAGGGAAGGTGTGTGTTTGGGAGTGGCACCTAAGACAGGCTTCCCCCCACCCTGTCCACCCTGCCGGGCAGCACTCACCAGGGGCATCACGAAAGCCTGGCTGGTACTAAATAACACAAGCCTCACTGTGATGTTTTTCCCTTGTGATCAAGCCACTGAAATGTTCAGTGCCTAGAGGCTCTGAGACCTGGGTGAACAAGCCATTCACAGCACCTGACCCAGACCCTCAAGTGGGCAGGATCTTAGTATTCGCCTCCAGACCTATCCAAACCCAGTGCCCGCCCGCCCGTGCACAAGGAAGCTCACTCTGAGGGTGCTAGTTCCTCCTCCCTTTCAGAGGCAGGGGTCCAGATCTGGAACTGGGAAGCACTTGGCTTTGAGCTGGGAGATACTTCCTGGGGGTGAGGGGTGGGGCTGGGACTGGAAAAGGGAGACAGTCCATGATGTGATGAGATGGACCACTTTCTCCTGTTAGATGGGGAAGGACCAATTCACCATGGCGTGTGCTCCTCCTGGCTCAACCGGATACAGGCTGATGATGTGGTCCCCTGCTTCGTGAGAGGGTGAGTGACAGATATCGGGGAGATGCATGGCCATCTCCTATCAGTGCAATGATGCTGTGCATTGGAGTATATGAAAGACCAGCCTGAAGGGCTCTAGATAGAGGCAGGGGTAACGCCAATATCCTGCATTATTTCTAGTTGTTAGGGAGACAGGATCAAGGGACACACAGCCAGCGGGGTATCCGGGTAATAAATACTTATACAAGACCGTAAAAAGATGGCCTCAACCTTCATGAGTTTTACAGACCAGTGGGCTTTCTATCCTTGAAGATGTAACAACCCAAAATGTCTTCAGACATCCTCAGATATCCCTGAGGTGGTAGGCAGAGGGCGAAAGACACGCCAGGTTGATTTTATTTTATTTTTTTTTAATTTTACCAGTGTGTGTGATGTGTGAGTGCAGGCACACACGTGGAGGTCACAGCACAACCTCAGTGAGTCAGTTCTCCCCTCCTACCTTTACATAGGATCCGGGGATCGAACTCAGATCGGCAGGCTTGCACAGCACATGCTTTATCTACTGAGCCATCTCAGTGGCTCCTCGTTTATATTTTTCTTTCTGGTTTTCACTCCAGTTTCTCAGAGATTGGGGATGTATTAAACACCCCCATCAATAGACGATTTCCCCATTTTAAGGATGGTCCTGAGCTGGGACCCTCACCTCATAAACAGCTGCTTCCTCAATGGAAACTCTGCTCCGACACTGGCTGGGCCCACCACGCTTTTCTCCTGTGGAGGGTAGAATGTTGGTGGTATGGACCGCCTACTCTCCTCATCAGAGTCTCATAGAGTTGGTCCTAAAACAAGAGTCCTAAACCCAGCCTAACCACATAGCCTGGGAACATACATGTTAGCATCCCCAGGTAGCTCATTTGGGCACCGATGTCTGTGACTCCGCTGATTAAAGACCTCACCGGTGACTAAAGACTGGTTCTCAAGAAATCAGGACATGGGGCAGTAGCTCAGTGGGTAAGGGGCCTGTTTGACAGGTGTACAGATCTGAACTCAAATCCTCAGCACCCACTTAAAAGCAAGGCAGGGTACTCATGTCTGTAAGCCCAGCGCTGGCATGGGAAGCAGATAGGTGGGTTAATGGAGCTTAGAGGCAGCTAGCCACTGAATCAGGGAGCTCCAGGTTCTGTGGGAAATCCTGGCTCGAAAAATAAAGTGGAAAATGATAGAAAGACATCTGATGTTGACTTCTGACCTCCACATGCACACACATGTACAGACAAACATACACACATGCATGTGCACACATACATAGATAGATAGATAGATAGATAGATAGATAGATAGATAGATAGACAGACAGATAGATACAGGTAGATAGATATACTCACACACACAATTGAAATTTTTTAAAGTTAAAATTCAAGCCAGAGTGATCTCCCACTCTGGAGACATTTGATGATGTCCAAAGGCATTTTTGATTGTCATGACTCTGGAGTTAGCTACTCCTGTTATCAAGTTGGTAGGAGCCCAGGGTGGCATTTTAACTCCCACAATGCATACAATAGTTCCCCAACAAAGGGGTCCCCATTCCCAAAGCCAGAACACAGAGTAAGCCCAGGTTAGCTCAGGTTTATTGTTCGTGGGACTTAGCCTGACGACAAGTGATGGGGGATGGAGAAAGAGCCAAACTCCAGCAAACTGACTTTTAAATTCCTCTAATCTGTGAATTCTCACTCAAAAAGGGAGCCCATGGTCTCACTAAAGAACAGTACATCTCTCTAAGATGGATGCCTGGGCTACCCTTGGCTACCCTGGGCTCCAACATGGAGCAGCGCACAGTGATGCTTCTCTCTTTTCTGTCCAGTGCCCCGAGCTTCCACCTGCCTCGAAACCCCCAGGTCCCTTGCATCCTGGTTGGCCCAGGCACTGGCATCGCGCCCTTCCGAAGCTTCTGGCAACAGCGACAATTTGACATCCAACACAAAGGTACATACAGTCCAGGGGCCACTGAGCTCTGACCCAGAGAAAGATGGGGGGCCCCTGCTTCACCTAACTGCCTGGGGAGGGGAGAGGAGGAGTTGCCATACTGATGTAGCCGCAGGGTGCAGTTTGAGCAGCCCACTCAAACAGACCTGCTACATAGCCTGTTTCAGGGGCCTGAAATCTCATCCTCAGAGAGCATCTCCTTGACTTAAGAGTTGGTCCTAAAAGTCCAATATGCCACCAAGGATAGGCACGCCGCATCCTTCTCGAATGGATTTGTGCATGTGACTGCCCCGTGAACCATCACAAGGACAGGCCTTGCTGTGTGAGATAAAGTTCAGGTCTGGAAAAAGGAGAGAAAAGATCCCCAGTTGCAGACTCATCAAATAAGGAGTCCAGTAGTATCAGACAGAAGGACAACGCAAATTCACATTTAAAACCTAGACTGGCTGTGTTAGACCAGGACTCAGAGGCCAGTCTGGTCTACATAGTTCTGGGCCAGGGAATATTAATAAAAAGAAAGAAGGAAGGGAAGGAGGGAGGGAGGCAGGGAGGAAGGGAGGAAGGGAGGGATGGACAGAGAGAAAGAGAAAGTTCCACACACAGCTGTGTTTCCGGCAGAACAGTGACCCCAGGAGGTGGTTGGTGGTATTACCATCAGCCCACACACTGGGTTCTGAATCTGATTATCCAACTGCCCATCAAACAACTGAAGAAAAATATGGAGTCTGGAGTGAACATCTACAGACTCTTCCCCTTAAACAGTGCAGTATAACAGTTATTTTAGAGTGTCTACATCGCACCCACTGTTATAAGTAGAGAGGTAACCGAAGGTGCGAAGGTAGATGTGTAGGAGTTCTAGAAAATGCTGTGCTAGTTTACATGAGCTGGGGCAGCTGCAGATTTTCACACCCGGGATGGGGGGGAGGGGTCCCTGGAATCACCCTTTCCCTTGCATCCTGGGAGATAGTCTGTGCTTCCATTTTCACATGGGGAAACTGAGGCTGCAAGAGAGAAGTGACTTGCTCAGGGTCATACAGAACTGGGACTCGGATCCGGGCCGTCAGGCTCCAGTCTGGACTCAGCATTTCCCAAGAGCAGGCTAGTAAGGAGTCAGGGCCGGGCATCTGGAAGGAGTGAGACCAGGAAAGGAATCCCCCGTACCTCCACAGGCTGTGCTCATCTGTGTGCGTGGATGAAAATATGTGGGTGCCCCCAAGTGTGTGAGCTCTCTTCTGAGGTCACACCCTGAGGTCCTGGCACCCCAGTTCCTGTAGTTCAACTGCTGCCCCTACTTAGGCATCAAAGCCGTCTGTGTGATATGAGGTCTTCCCACTCCCCAGGAATGAATCCCTGCCCCATGGTCCTGGTCTTCGGGTGCCGACAATCCAAGATAGATCATATCTACAGAGAAGAGACCCTGCAGGCCAAGAACAAGGGTGTCTTCAGGGAGCTGTATACTGCCTACTCCCGGGAACCTGACAGGCCAAAGGTAAACTGACCCACACCTAGCCACACTCAGTGGGCATGCGTGGGATTGCTTGTGCATGTCAATGTGGCGATATTGTGTTCCCAAAAATATTGTGATAAACTTATCTGGGGTCAGAGGACAGAACAGCCACTAGATACAGAGGCTAGAAAATGGTGGCACTCACACCTTTAATCCTAGCCTTCTGGAGGCATGGATCTCTGTGAGTTCAAGGCCACACTGGAAATAGCCAGGCATGGTGATTCACGCCTTTAATCCCAGGAAGTGATGGCAGAAAGCAGAAAGGTATATAAGGTGTGAAGACCAGAAACTAGAAGCTTTTAGCCTGGTTAAGCTTTTAGGCTTTTGAGCAGCAGTTCAGCTGAGATCCATTCCGGATAAGGACTCAGAGGCTTCCATTCCAGTCTGAGAAAACAAGACCAGCTGAGGGATTGGTGAAGTGAGGTGGCTGTGGCTTGTTCTGCTTCTCTGATCTTCCAGCATTCACCCCTACACCTTGCTCCAGGTTTATTTTTATTAATAAGACTCTTTAAGATTCCTGCTACACTAGCGAGCACGCCCCCCCCCCCAGCTCCCCAGAAGGTCCAGCAGACAAGCTTGAGCTGCCCGAGATTGGAATCAGCTTGCTTGCACACCATGGTCTGGTCCCCTGTTGCACTTTCTGACCCCTTGTCCCATTTCCCTGAGGTTACTTCACAAAATATCTTCCCTACCCACAAGCCCCTGCATCACACTCTGCTTCCTCTGGGATTGGGGAACGGGAGCCTCTCACAGCGACCCCCCCTTCATCATCCTCTTCTGTAGAAATATGTCCAGGACGTGCTGCAGGAGCAGCTAGCCGAGTCCGTCTACCGCGCCCTGAAGGAGCAAGGAGGCCACATTTACGTCTGTGGGGATGTCACCATGGCTGCCGATGTCCTCAAAGCCATCCAGCGCATCATGACCCAGCAGGGGAAGCTGTCAGAGGAGGATGCTGGTGTGTTCCTCAGCAGACTGAGGGTGAGTGACAGCTGGCAACGAGGGTCCAGGAGTTTCCCCTGTCACGCGATCGGTGCCCATAATTCAGGGAGCTCTTTCTGCCCTTTATGACTGGGGTTGTACCTAGCCACGGCTGAGAGGAGATGAAGAGCCAGGCATGCAGGCATACACACACACACACACACACACACACACACACACACACACACACACAGAGTCAGTATGGTTTGAGGCTCTAGCGTACAAAAACAACAAGTGTGTGAACCTGTGGGTAGTTAAACAGACGTCATCCTGACTCGACACGTCCTGACCCCCAAGCCGAGCTGCCCCTCAGCCCCACGCCATTGCTTATGGCTTGCACTGCACAAAAAGGCTCATCGAAGCGGGTGGGTGGACTGGAGGTCCAGATGCTCCATCTCTAACCCGCTCACCTGGCACCGAGTATGACTGCCCTAAAGGAAGGGCCTGACTTAACGCATCCAAAGGCTTAGGTTACGGGCTGCGACAGTTTCCTCAGCAGAGTCCCAACTATGTGAGCGCCACCCCACAAATGGAAATTGAATCCCAGAGGGGTCCCACCCCACCACTGCTTTGTTAAATGAGAAACAAGTTTTTTTTAGTGGGAGGGGGCGGGGGGATGGGACAGCTTGTGTGGCACACGCGTGAAAGTCGGAGGATGCCATGCGGAGTGATCTTTCCTTCTATCGTGTGGGTCCTAGGGATTCAACTCACATCATCAGGCTTGGCGGCGAGTGCCTTTACCTGCCGAGCCTCCTCACTGGCCCCAAGCAGTAACCAAGAATCGGTTTTTAGAAACTCTTCTCTAAACTTCATTCTAAATCCCAGTGAGGGGAAAGAGATTTCGGCTAGAAATTGGCCAGGATCTGTGGATGTGGTTCAGCAGGTAAAGTGCTCGCCGTATAAACATGAAAGCCTGGGTTCGAATCCCCAGCACTCACATAACTGCCAGATGGGCATGACAGCCTGCCTGTGGTCCCAGCACACACAGAAGGCAGAGCCAGAGGAGAGGGGGGGCGGGGGGGGGGGTGCCGGATGGACGGACAGACTTCCAAAGCAATCTGGCTGTGAGACTAGCTGGATCGGTGAGCTCTAGGTTCAGGTGAGAGACCCAGGGGAGAGTGATCCAGAAAGACATCTAATGTCATCCTCTGGCCTTCATATGTGTGCACACACACGTGTACCCACATGGATAAACATACACAGGGGTGGGATCGGGGGAGACATACCAGGTAGGGAGGGATGCTGTGGAGCCCACCACTCCCTTGGTGTCTTTGGCACGGTCCCCTGGGAACACTTACATAGCTTCCCAGGAACTTTGCAGACTAGGACAGAGAAACCCCACTCATGCTGGAAATGAACCGCTCTCTCCAGATGTGGGGCCCTGCTGCAGAAGCAGGGTGCTCGAGCTGAGTACATCATGGACTCTGCTAGCCAAGCCAAGCTCCTGGCCACTGCCCTCATCAGCACTGAGATCAATATCTCCTCCCAACCACAAAGATGTCGCTCTTAAAGAATCTTCTTCTTCTTCTTGGGGCTGGGGAGATGGCTCAGTGGTTAAGAGCACTGGCTGCCCTTCCAGAGGACCCGGGTTCCATTCCCAGCAACCACGTGGTGGCTCACAACTATCTGTAACTCCAGTCCCTGGGGATCTGACACCTTCACTCCAATGCACATAAAATTAAATTAAATTTAAAAAAAAGAATATTCTTCTTAACTCCACAGCCCACCCCTCACTTCTGCCAAGGGAGCTTCCATTACTTCTGAATATGTACACACACACACACACACACACACACACACACACACACACACACACACACACGCTTTCTTCCTCCTGTGCTGGAGATGAAACCCAGGGTCGTGTGCATGCTGAGGAAGCTCTGTGCCACTTAGCTATATCCCCCCTCCCCCCCCCCCAGCTACTTTCTTTTTCCTCTCCCATCTGCTGGTACCAATAACCTGGGGGCCTTTCACCCTTAATTCAGCCTTGCTGGGATCTGAACCTTCAGGGGCAGAATTGGAAGGAGGAGAGAGAGAAATCAAGAGACTTCCTTCAGGCTTTGTTGCTTCTTCTAGGCTCAGAACCCTCATAGCAGCCACCCTCCCTTTATCTAAATGCTCACCCCACCGATTCTTTGCCACCCAGCCCGGAGAGGCACAAAAGGGTAAGAGAGTAACTGCTAACACACAGCCTCAGAGACCAAAGAGACCCCAGGACCTTCGGCTCGGCCTCTGTCTTGTCTGTACGTGCTATTCCATGTGTCACTCTGGCTGGTCCTCTCCAACCCCTTACCCGCCGTATGATCTGTGCCCTGGCTGTTTCTGTCCATAGGATGACAACCGGTACCACGAGGACATCTTCGGAGTCACCCTGAGAACATACGAAGTGACCAACCGCCTTAGATCTGAGTCCATTGCCTTCATTGAAGAGAGCAAAAAAGATAATGACGAGTAAGTTCTCTCCAGCCCTGGGCAGAGGGGCTGCAGCTGGGCGTTTGCCTGATTTCCCTGTGTGTGCTGGGGGAGGGCGGCGGTCCCAGACCCAAATGCATGGCTGTGATCCTGTTGCTACCTGGGCAAATGGTTGCCCATTTGAGGCTGGTTTGAGGTACACAGGAAGACCTCGTCTCCATAAAACAAAAGAGTGCACATTCCCCGGGGTGACCCCAGTCCTGCTGAGTCTGGTATTCAAAAGTTAGGGCACAGTGTGGGTAGCAAGCCCTCTGGGGACCCTCTGGATATACTGACACCTGTCTAGGGTGCCCCCCAGTGGAACGACGATCTCCCCAACCAACTACTGTAGCTCTTGACGCTCCCCACCCCAACCCCCATCCCTATCCCACAAGTCACTGGGAATATTCTAATGGGTGCAGATGAAAACAGAGTATCTTGATGGTTTCACTCAGCCTCTAGAAGTTGCTGGAAACAGCCTGAAGCGTCATGAGAGCGGGATGGAGTCTCCCTATGTAAACCTTGCCTCCCAGGGTACAGCAAGAGGACCCATCCTCATCCCCTCCCCCCAGCCCTTCCCTTTAAAGCAGGTGGGAGTCTTTCCCAGTCAGAATGGCTGTTTCCTGAACCTTCTCACGGTTTCTCCTTCAGACAGCTCGGCTGCCTCCAAACACTCTCTGTCCACTCAGCTTACATTACCATTGCATGTGTATACATTCACACCCGTGTGTCAGGTGCCTGCAGAGGCCGGAAGGTAGCGTTGGTTGGACCTGGAGTTAGAAACAGTTAATTGCAAACTGCCACACATAGGTGCTGGGAACCGAACTCGGGTTCTCTGGAAGAGCCGCAAGAACTTTTTAACCACTAGGACATCTCTCCCACCCTTTTGGGGGTTTGCCTTTTTGAGACAGAGTCTGTGTATAGCCCAGGCTAGCCTGAACTTGCTCTCCTCCTGCCTCTGTCTCCCAAGTGCTGGGATGACCGGTGCACCCAAGTCACGCCCAGGTCACCTGAAGGAAGCTAAGGAGCCTGGCTTCCTTGCCGCTAATACCCTCCCTCTCTCCTCCAACAGGGTTTTCAGCTCCTAACTGGATCCTCCTGCCCCATGGGATGGTGGGGTGGCCGCCCCAAGTGCCCAAGCGAGGGGGCGGCCGCAGGTTGACTAAACGCGGACACACATGGCTGAACCTTCCCCCGCCCCACAGGACCCCAAGTGGCCCCTCCCTGCCTTTTGTCCTGTTGCTATGTCCTGGTCCTTCTTCCCGCTCCGGGCTGGGCTCTCTCTCCAGCCCCCCAACCCTGGGTTTTCTCCTTGACTCTTGAGCTGCGACGCATCGCCCTTGTACCCCGGCTCTGACAAAACTGCATCCTCCCTACCTGCTTGCTGCCGAGGGCAGGTTGCGGCGCATAAAACCACCGGGGCGTGGCCGTCACTTTCTGTTGGGGTCTGGAGGCAACTGGCACTGGGCTTCAGAGTCCCCCTGAGCCAGTCCCTTGACCCCTCCGTCCTTTTTTTTATGGTGTGTGCGTGCGTGCGTGCGTGTGTGCGTGCGTGCATGTATGCATGCATGTGTGCGTGCGTTCCAGGGTGCACGCGAGCGTCAGGCCTAAGTCACTCTCTATCCTCTTGCCCGAGTCCACTGCCTTCGTGAAAGATGTCCAGTGCCATGAGACGTGTTCCTAGCTATTGTTAATCCCTCCCACGTCCGTCAGATCTGTGCCAGCCTCTCTCAAACGTGACAGATCTGTGCCAGCCTCTATGAAACGCATCAAGCCCCCTTGCTCATCTGGGTGAACCCATCACAGAAGGAGATAGGCAGAGTGATGAAGAGGAAGGTGTCCCGGCGAAGGAGCCAATCACAGAGTCCGAGGTGTTCCGGAGTCTGACCCCATGAGCTGAGGTCTGTCTGGGAAATTTACCCAGACAGTGGATTGCGCAAGCGCCACCCCATTCCCACCCACCCCAGCTGGGGCCACCAGATGTTGAGCTTACCCCCACCCCCACCCCCAGGCAACCGCAACCATGGGCCCAGGGGCCAAGGTGTTGTGCAGTGAAGCATGCTGGGAGTAAGGACTTTGCCGTCAAGGAAACGGTGTTGGCCCTTATTAAATGAACGGGCCTCCTTTAGTGCTTTGGAGGAGATAGTTGCCTGTTATTCTTCCAGATGAGCTTGCCTCCTGCTTGAGAATAATCCCCTCCCCTCCCACCACCACCACCACCACCAAAGCCAGCCGCATTGGCAACAGTGAGAAGTTTAGCCAGGGCACATCGGCAGCGGCAACCATTTTCGGAGTCAGCCGAGTGGCCCCTTAGCTGAATGAATAAATAAATAAATAAATAAATAAAAGCTACATCAGGCAGCGTGGACAGGCAAGAACCCCGCTCCCGGCCCCCCAGGTTCAAGAGATCAGCCCTGGGTCCCATGTTCTGTGCTCCTCCGGTTTGGTTTTATGAGTCAGAAAAGCAAAAACAACAAAAATTCCTCTGTGTCCTGAGCCGGGGCCTGGTTCTCCCGATGGAGGCTGAGTGTGGGGGCTGCCAAGTAGGAAGTGCCAAGGACTTGACAGTTGTGGGGCCCAAACCCTAAGGCCTTCAATCCTGCCTGTCTTTCTTTCTTTCTTTCTTTCTTTCTTTCTTCCTTCCTTCCTTCCTTCCTTCCTTCCTTCCTTCCTTCCTTCCTTCCTTCCTTTCTTTCTTTCTTTCTTTCTTTCTTTTCTTTCTTTCTTTCCTTCCTTCCTTCCTTCCTTCCTTCCTTTCTTCTCTCTCTCTCTCTCTTCCTTCTTTTCTTTCCTTCTTCTTCTTCTTCTTCTTCTTCTTCTTCTTCTTCTTCTTCTTCTTCTCTCTCTCTCTCTCTCTCTCTCTCTCTCTCTCTCTCTCTCTCTTCCTTCTTTCTTTTCTTTATTTCCCCCCAGACAGGGTCTCCTGTTGCCCAGGCTGGCTTTGAACTCATGACCTTGAATCCCAAATCCTCTTGCCTCTATTTCCCTAGTGCTAAGATCCCAGGCGTGCACTATCACATCCAGTTTATGCTGTGCTGGGGGGGGGGGGGGCCTCAAACCCACAACCTCCTGCACGCTGCACGCCAGGCAAGCACTTGTATTAAGTAAGCTCCATCCCTGGCCTTCAAGCCCCGCCCCCCCCTCCCCCCCCCCCCCCCCGCCTGAAACTCAGAGACAGTTCTCGGGTTGCCCTGGACACCCCCACCGTGTTCCATCACTAGCATGTGGACTTTGTCCCAGTTATCACCTTACCCACCCTCCTTTAGTAGCAACGGTTCCTATTCAGTCTTCCCTGACTATGGGGACTAAGGTCCCAGTACCTCATCCCTAACTTCTGTAGCCTGGAGGCAAGGGGGCGGTGACCTCCTACTGCCCCTCCCACCCAGTTCCCACCGCTTTCTCCCCCAGGGACTCCCTTCTCAATCTTTCAAACCTCTGAGGACACTTCCTAAAATGTAGCTGATTCTCCGGGTCGAAATTGCGATGTTCCACCTCCATCCAAGAGCCCTCTCTGCACGCCAAGCTGCATGCAAGCATGCATGAGTGATTTTTCCACCTCCGAGTAAGGAGCGCTGACTGAGCGGCAGGCTCCTCCCCCTTCCCCCCACCCCAGTGCTCCCAGGAGCGGGTGAACAGACAGAAGCTTCATGTTACTTGCCAGAAAGTCCAAAGACATGATAAACATAACTGGGTTCAAGAAGGACTTTGCTTTTAAAGCGCTAGGGATGAGACCCCGGGCCCCACACGGGCCAGGCTGAGCTACATCCCCAAGCCCCAAGGGAGAATGTTTTAAAAAGACCTCTGAACTCTTAACACAGGCAGCTTCCTTAGCGCCTGGCTAGAAGGGCAGAGACTGATTGGATGCCCTTCTCTCCTTTTCCAAAAAGCCTTCTTAAGTCGCTTATCCAAAGGCTGAGCGAGGTGAGCATCGATGGTGAGTCAATACTGCCCTCTGCTGGTGGTTTTTAGTTCAGGCCCACAGCCTGCAGCAACAAGTGCAAAGTACAGCTCAGAATTAAAGAGATCAGGGTGGGTGAGCATTTTCGGAGACCCGGTTTGTAGCTGGTTTGCCTCGCCTTCTACCTTGGCAGTAGCTCCAACCTCACTTCACAAAAAAAGCAGGTTTGACCAGGAGGAAGAAGATGACCCCTCAAAACAGGAGGGCTGGAGACTTACACTCCCTGGCATTCCTGTGACTTCTGTTCCCAACAAGTTCAGCTTGTGGGAGGGAAGAGGGCTTCCTTGCATGTCCTTAGGGAAGAAAGCAGGTGACTTTGAGGGGGAAATGCTTAGATTTCCCCCTATGAAGTTTCTCAAGCTGACCTGACCCACAGACTCCTTTTGCCTTGTTTATGCAGAAGGCCTGGTTCCTTGGCATTTCTTAGAATCCACACTCTACCTGAGCAAGGTGACTTTAATGAGATAATGCTCCACGACAGTGCCATCTCAAGCTCTAATGAGCTTCCATTTCCCCTTTATGGCTGATGGCTGATTATTGCCATCACTAGCTTGAGTAAGGGGATTGGCAGATTCTTAAGCTAAGTCAACAATATTTGCCACCTGTCTGTCATAGAGAGAATAGAGAGATCCTGCCCCGCCCCCACGGACAAGAAAGATGAGTTAGGCCTCAGGACAAAGGAAGAAAGTGAATCAGCCAGAAGACACAGGACCAAGGGGGTGGATTTCCCTGGCAAAGACCTGCTTTGTGATACAAGAGTTCAGGACAAAATGGAATGGTTACAGACCCTGATGTCTGAGCCACCATCCCTACAGCATCACACACACACACACACACACACACACACACACACACACACACACACACCACACACCGCCACACACAGCCTTTTATTGTGCCCTAGGAAAGTTCTGGGCTTCTAGGTTGAGTTCAGCCAAGGTTTAATCTTATTTTCTTTCCACCTCGGGCTCTGCTTCCTCAGGACCCAACCTTGAGAGGTTCAGGCTGCCCTGGCTTTTTCTCTTTTCTTATTCACTGCCAGATCCCACCTAGAGGGAAAGGCACCCAAGAGGACACATTGACCATGTCTTGAACATGAGGACCCAGGTTGGACATCTTAATCCCCAAAACCAAAATGCTCCAAAACCTAAAATGCTTTGGTGCAGCCGAGTGAATGCTTTAATTTAGCCACAAAATGATTTAAAAAGAATGGGGACAGTGGGTGTTAACTCAAAGGTAGAGTCTGCCTAGCATGCCCAGAGTCCTTGGTTTCATCCCAGCACCATAAACAAATTGCCTCAGGCTACATAGGTAAGGTGTATCTATGAAACAAATGAATTTCATGCTTAGAGGTGGGTCCCAGCTACCAAATATCCCATTAATGAATATGCAAATATTTTTTTAAATCCAAAATCAGAAACACTTCTTGTCACGGTATTTTAGCAAAGTATAGTCAACCAATCAGAGTCAAGGGAGATAGTGGGGTGAGCATGCACCACCTGTGTTTATGTTTGTTTGGATCTGGATGTATCTCAGCGGCTCTGGAGAATGGGGCATCTCTGACCCAAGGCAGTCAGTTCCTAAGGAAGTGTCCCTGGAAGGCAGAGCAACGGTGACTTTTACCCACTGATAACCTCCATCTCCCAGACCAGTCAAGACATGGAAGTGGCCAGGTGTGATCATGACCTCTAGGAGATTGTAGCCAGGAGCCCACTAACCTTGGCCTTCTTGTTTGGAGTTAAATGAGTCTTCCTAGCATGGGCTGTCTTGGGGACTGTAGAACGCTGAATACCATCTGTGACTTTTCCTACTAAATGCCTCTAGCAGCCTCTCACCATCTGTGACAGCCACAAAGGTCACCAGAAAGTCCTGAGTGCCCCTGAGAGGGCAGAACCTCCAGCCACTGGACCAAGAAACCATGGCTTTTGGATCTCGGGGGTGGGGGGCGTGGAACTGTCTACCTGCTGCTGCAGGCCTTCTGGCTACAGATCTGGAGGGAGCCAGCAGCCTGCCTCTGTTCAATGGCTGCTTCTCCTCTAACCTGCTTCACGCCGAGACCCAAAAGCTTTGTGGACGATGATATAGCAAAGTCTCCAACTCTGAAGCCAGAGGGTGGCCAAGAAGCATTTGAAAGACAGATGGCCCTGAGGAGCCATCCCTCAAGTAGGGTCTGAGGCTATCCCTATCCCCACCTCTGTGCCCCGAGCTCTGTTCCCACACTTTTGTTGCTCTGTTGTCCGTGTGACTGTGTGACTCACTCCAGGTTCAGCAGTGGCTTGCCCGAAGTCCCACATGGGATCAGGTGACACCCGGAATGTTCACTGTGGGGTTATAGGGAGTGGGGGGGGGGGCAGGGGCCGGGGAGGCATGGGAAGAGCCTGGGTTCCATCTCACCACACACAAGCTGTCAGAAACTCGGCGGCCCCCACCCACCTCTGACGTCCCCGATGCTGCTAATCTCTGCCAAGTGTCCCGTGTGCTCCAGCACCGCCACCTGCCCCCACGCCCTCCGCGAGGTTGTCCAGGCTGTGGTCTCGCATGCTTCTCTTCTATATAATCTTCACCTTCTCATTTTATGGGATTCAACACAGAGTCTACTTATGCTTGTTTGCATTATGGTTAAACTATTAAAAACAAGTGGACTGACTCTAGCGGCTGGTGTCTTTTGTCAAATTGGGTTGGAATGTCACACATCCCCTTACCACAGTCACTGGTTGGGTATCCAGAAAGCATGTATTGAGACACTAGGAAGCTGACAAGGGAGCACTGTTGGGAAGAAGAAGTCTCTTGGGTGTCTTGATTTGTGACCAGAAGACTAGATTTTATCCATCGGTCCCTCTTGGGCCATTTTATTCTTGAACCAATTGACCACTGACACTCCTGGACTGAGGGAGGCACGAGGTCTCCATTCCCCATTCAGGCACCCTCCTCCACGACACCCCTCCTCCCCATCACAGGCACATCCATTGGAGGGGCCCCAGAGAGGTAACCCCATTGCTCAGTCCTTCCCCGCATATATCATCCCTAAAGACCCCAGAGCTCAAACCTAGCTGCTTTCAGGCCCAGCTCGAAAAATAAAAGAGATCTCCAAAGCCCTTACAAGGAGGCTGGAGAGATGGTTCAGTGGTTAAGAGCATCGGCTGCTCTTGCAGAGGTCCCAGGTTCAGTTCCCAGCATACACATGGTGGCTCACAGCCATCTGTAACTCCAGTTCTAGGGGATTTAAGGACCTCATCTGGTCTCCACAGGCGCCAGGTGTACGTGTGGTGCACAGACAGACATACATGCAGGCAAAACACTCATATGCTGTGGGATGTTCTGTATGTCCTGTGGGAGCCCGTTCTCTGGTTCCTCATGGCTTTACCCAGCAGGTCCGGATAGAGGATGATTAGAACCACGGGCCTGAGTGCAGGTGTCTGAGATGGTTTGCACTTGGCTGGGCTGGGGGATGGTCTATATGGCAAATGTGTTGCTCTGATTGGTCAATAAATAAAACCTGATTGGCCGTGGCTAGGCAGGAAGTATAGGCGGGACTAACAGAAAGGAGAAATAAAAGAACAGGAAGGCAGGAGACTGCCTGCAGCAGCCGCCAGGACAAGGAAGATGTAAATAACCGGTAAGCCACGAGCCACGTGGCAAGGTATAGATTTATAGAAATGGACTAATTTAAGATATAAGAACAGTTAACAAGAAGCCTGCCATGGCCATACAGTTTGTAAGCAATATAAGTCTCTGTGTTTACTTGGTTGGGTCTGAGCGGCTGTGGGACTGGCGGGAGACAAAGATTTGTCCTGACTGTGGGCAAGGCAGGAAAACTCTGGCTACACTCATATGCATAAAATATTTTTTAATGTAAAGCCCCCGCCAGAGCTGATGAGATGCTTGTCTTAGATACCAGGATGGATTGGTTACTATAAAGGGCTGCATGAGTGTAGACAAAAGTTTCTTGGTCCTGCCCAGTCCCACCTGGGCATCAGTCATTTTTTATATAACCACTCAGAGGCTTATTATTAATTACAAACTGTTTGGTCTATGGCTCAAGCTTATTGCTAACTACCTCTTTTATCTTAAATTAACCCATTTCTATTAGTCTATGTATTGCCACATGGCCGTGGCTTTACTGGTCTGCTGGCATCTTGCTCCTTGGGCAGCTGGATGGCATCTCTCCTGACTCTGCCCTTCTTCTCCCTGTCTCTCTGCTCAGGTTCCCCGCCAGGATCTTCTGCCTCACCATTGGCCAAAGCAGCTTTATTTATTAACCAATGGGGGCAACACATATTCACAGCATACAGAAAGACCGTCCCACAGCACATGGGTGAGGCAGGGCGGGGGGATGTGTCTTCACATGCCCTTCAGGACACAGCCAGGAGGACAGTCACACCAATCTCCTGTGCTCTGCAGTACAAAATGACATACTTGCTGCTTGCCGGGTGGTGGTGATGCATGCCTTTAATCCCAGCACTCAGGAGGCATAGCCAGGCGGATCTCTGTAATTTCGAGGCCAGCCTGGGCTACAGAGTGAGATCTAGGACAGGTACCAAAGCTACACAGAGAAACCCTGTCTCGAAAAACCAAAAAAAAAAAAAAAAAAGTACTTGCTGCTAGATCTGATGATCAGTCCCTGGGCCCCACATGTGGGAAAGGGGGGGGGGGCTGACTCCCGAAAGTTGTCCTCTGAGCTTCACATGCACCTTCTTCACACAGGATGGGCATGTGGACCCCAACCCCAACCCCTCCCTCTCCATCTCTCTATTCCTCACTCTTGAGCCCCAACCCTGAGCCTCACATCCAAGGTCCAGTGTGTAAGATGAAAGGCAGAGATGGAGCGGGAACCAGGCAAGGCCACTCATACCCTGCTCCTTGTGGGACTACAAAATTGATTAGCCAGTTAACACAATGGCTCGTGGTGATGAAAAGCCAGGCTTCACAGGGTGCTTTGGCAGGTCACCTACAGTCAGTCACACAGCATGTAAGGACAGGACACATCCTGAGGAACTCGGGATAAATTGATAGATGTGTGTCAGCATGCAGCCCGTGACCCTCTCTAATTCAAAACTTGGGTAACTGAGGCACAGGGGGACCAGGCAGCTTGTAGAATGTCAACAGCTAATAAGTGACAAGGGTAGGGCTATCCATCCTAAGAACCCACATTCTGATCCACCATGTTGGGTATTTGCTGAGATACCCAATCTTGGTTCGAATCCCAGCTCCTCCACTTCCTAGCTGTGTGACTTTGGACAAGTTACTCAACTTCTCTGTGCCTTCACTTCTCTGCCATAAAAATAGGCTGGTGGTTGTAATTTGTTGGATTGTGATAAGGTTAAATGAGTTTACACGTGCAATACATGGGATGGAATGGGCTGGGATAGGGTGGGGTGAGGTGGAGTGGGATAGATTTGATAGGAAAATAAACAGGCCTGAATTCTGCCTCTTTCGATTTCCTCAGTTTATTTCTCTTCTGGGTGTGCGCAGTCTGAAGCTCCATGACACCCAACCCTGGTCTTCTCTGGCCTCTCAGGCTCTGTAAAGAGTCCGTTCCTGAAAGCTCCCGGACACGCCCAGGAGCGTTGTCTCTGGAGCTGGCCTCCACATCTGCGTGTTTAACCAGCTTCCCACCTGACATCTACTCAGGCTGGCGTTGTGACAGGTCCCACCTGAGAGTTAGCTGGGGACAACTTCACCGTATGGGCCTCCCAACTGTATAGCTCCCGTTGCCTAGCAACCAGGTGAGTGTTTTTTTTTTTTTTTTTTTTTTTTAAGTTTACACCAAAACAGAACCTTCACAGGAACAAATCAAAGAAGAAAAAGGTAGCAAGGGCATATGGTTTGCGTGGGTGGAGGAAGGGGAATAAGAATATTGTTAAGTCTTTGGAGATCAATCTAGAGTATGGACTTCCCTGGGGTGGTCAGATGACCCCCTGGATGATGGTGCGTCCCACCAAGACACGTGACCTGAGTTTGACCCCTGGAACCCCCCCCCCCCCGGGAAGGAGTGAGCTCACTTCACAGAGTTGTCCTCTGCCCACCACGCATGTCTCATCTCCCACACACACTCACACACTCACACATTCACACACACACACACACCTTCCAAATACAGGCACAGGCTTCCAGGTATGGGCACACACCCATAATCCCAGCGACTTGGGTGTTGGAGGCAGGAGAATCAGATTTTCAGTGTCATCCTCTGCTACACTGGAAGTCTGAAGCCAGCCTGAGATACAGGAGGCCCTGTCTCAAAAAAAAGAAGATAAACCAGGCGGCGGTGGTGACACTCGCCTTTAATCCCAGCATTTGGGAGGCAGAGGCAGGCAGGATCTCTGACTTCAAGGCCAGCCTGGGCTACAGAGCGAGTTCCAGGACAGCCAGGGATACACAGAGAAAGCCTGTCTTGAAAAAACAAAGAAGGAGAAGAAAAGAAGAAACATCCATTTCCACCCCCCTCACTTTACCCTTTGCAAAGTCAACAAAAGGGTAAAACCAAGGACCAGGGCTCTGAAGCTGGCTCCAGGGTTAAGAACATTGGCTGCACAACCTTCAGGGCCTGAACTCGCATCCCAGCCCTCAGGAAACAAGCCGGGTGTATTTTCATTCTCCCCCGTAAAGCCAGTGCTGGAGAGGCAGGCTGGAGGATGGGGGCTTGCTGGCCCCAACCTATCTGAAAAACATGAGCTCTGGGTTCAGGAGAGAGACTGCCTGAAAGGAATAATAACTCCCTGGCCTCGGAACGCACAGGTACGTGCAACCACATACACAGGTGTGCAGACACCACACACACACACACACACACACACACACACACACACACACACACACACACCAAGGAGCATATTTATAATTGGTTGAACTATAGTATTTAGCCTGTGACCTGAGGGTCACTGTCTCAGCTCTTCCTTAATTTGCTGTCTGCAAGATCTGAAGACCCTCGCGGTGATTCTCTCCCTTCGTGGGGTGGGGGCGTGGGAGTGTCAAACGACCCCTTCACAGACGTCAGGTATCAGATATCCTGCCTGCCAGATATTTACGTTACGATCCATAACAGTAGCAAAATTACAGTTATGAAGCGGCAACGGAAATAATCTTATGGCCGGGGGGTCCCCACGACATGAGGGACTGCATTGAAGGGTCGCAGCCTTACAAAGGCTGGGCCCAGTGTGGTGCGGGACTAACCTCCAAGCCAAACCGCTGCCATCTCCAGGCGTTCAGGTGATCGTCACAGCTGGGCTGGTTAACTACTGGCGTTCCCTCGCACAAGGGGCGGGGGGATGGGGAGAGTCATGGGGCTCTCACCTGAGTCGCCAGCCACCCCTCCCAACCAGTTGTAGTTGGAAGCAGCCGGGGGCCGGGGGCGGGGCTAGAGTGTGTGTAGGTGGAGGAGGAGGTGGGGCCAGGGTTCCACCTAGGCAGCGGTGAGCTCAAGCTTCACTGTCCATGCTTGGGTGCCAGGTACAGGCCACGTGGCTGCTTTGAGGTCCCCTGCGGCTCCTGCCTGCAACCCCTCACCGGTGCACTGATCTGTAAGTCAGCCTCAAACACTCCCCTGCAGCAGAACCTTGGTTTGTCATCGGGCCCTTGGGGGAAGAGGCAGATGTTATTTAGTTCTCCACCCCTAGGGAGAGAATTCTCACAACACCCAAGGCTGTAGGTGTCCCTCTACAGGCTGGGACAGACACAGGGCTCTGTCCCAACACTCCAGAAGGAGCATGGTTTATCAGTACCCCTTCTTTTAGTCCCGTAAGTCTCACTAGGAACTTCCAGCTTCTTGAGCTGGGTAATCAGTTTGAACGGGATTTTTGTTTGTTTCCTTGGTTTTTGAGATAAAGTCTCTTGACATGGCCGTGGCTGACCAGGAACTCACTCCGTAGACCAGGCTGGCCTCGAACTCACAGAGATCCCCTTGCCTCTGCCTCCCGAGTACTGGGAGTAAAGGCTTATGCCGCCACCACCCACCCCCACCCCCCACCCCCACCCCCCACCCCGGCTACTTTACATTGTTTTAAGCCTCTACATCAGAGCTAATTCTCAAAAGCAGCATCAGAAAGCTAAAACAAAAGGCTAGTGATGTAGCTTGGTGACAGAGTGCTTGGCAAGCATGCATAAGGCCCTGGGATCCATAGAAGACCTTAAAGGGAATGTAGAGGGAGGAAGAAGGAGAAGGAGGAAGGGAGGGAGGGAGGAGGCGACTGGGTTAGTTTGTTATTGTTGAAGTGTTTCCTTACTGTCTCTAGCTTCTGGAAGCATGATAAATTCCTTGGCCTATGGCCCAGCTTCCCTCAAGCTGGTGTTTCTCAACTCTGGGCTCTTCTCTGACCTTTGCCCTCCTGCCCCCTTCTCCTGAAGGCCTGTGTAATGACACCAGCCCCAGGTCACTCAGCATAAGGTCTGTCTCAAGCTTCCGAACTTCAGCATACCCGAGAAGTCTCTTTCACCATTCCAAAACCATTACTATCCGTCAGTTTCTGGAGATCAGCCTGGGGACATGTTTGGGGACTATGATCCTGACTGCCACAGCCCGACCCTGACTCCTAAGGACTCTAGTTCCTCCCCATGTGTAAAAAACACAGCCCAACTTGTCACTTTCAGGATTCATCCATTCAGTCAGAATCCAGTGGGGGGACAATGGCCAGCAGAGAGGAGGGGAAAAATAATGGAGAAGACAGACAGGGCAGTTAAAGAGGATGGTGGAGGAAGATGCCAGGAATGAGGTGACTCCAGGAACACCCAAGGAAGGAGAGAGGGTCAGACAAGCCATAAAGGAGAAGTGAGGCTGGCTGGACCAACCATGTATCTCTCTAAATCCGGAGAGACCCTCGAATACCCCAGCAGAACATTCCGCCAACTTTTTTCCCCCCCCTGAGACAGTGTTATCTGTGTAGCTTTGCACCTTTCCTGGAACTCACTTTGTAGACTAGGCTGGCCTCGAACTCACAGAGATCCTCCTGCCTCTGCCTCCCGAGTGCTGGGATTAAAGGTGTGTGCCACCACCGCCCGGCCCATCTGCCAACTTTTTAAAAGATGTTCTTTTTAGTTATGTGTGTACGAGTGTGTTGTACAGGACTACCCTGGGAGCCAAACAACCACCATCATCATGAGTTCAGCTGTGTGTGCTCTCCTACCAAAAATCATCCCACGTGGACTTGTTGATTCCTAACCTTCTCCCATAGGTCTCAGGGGAAGCCGGGTGGCCTGGGACTCGTACCTGCTCCTCCCAACCAAGTGTATTCAGCTCTGCCCTAAATGCAGGGGGTCTAAGCAGGGGGCTAGAGTATACAGTCTAGAGACACTAGGGAAGGGGCTCCATCGACTTGGCCATAGGGAAGTCATCAGCCACGCTGGGTACACACCCTCCAGCGTGACTGCTCTAAGTCGGCGCATGCTCCTTCCCATAATGCCTTGCTTTACTCTGTAGGTGAGCCTCATAAACCCATCAGCTCCCCATTCGGTAGAATTATACCTCTGTTTGTCATTAGAACCTTAGGAGGAGGGATAGATGATGTTTACGTCTCCACCAGAGGAGGGATTTTAGCAACAGTGTGTGTGCTATCAAATCCCCCAGTGCTGGAGTTACAGGTGCTTGTGCGCCATCTGTCATGGGTGCTGGGAACCAAACTCGGGTCCTTTGCCAGAGAAGCCCGTGCTCTTGACCTCTGAGCCATTCCTCCAGCCCCTCAGTTGATTTTTTTTGATGGGACACACCGTCTTGTACATGCTGGGTGGGGATTCTACCACTGAATGATATCCCTAGCCTCTGATTTGGTGGTGGTCATGTTTCGTGTGTGTGTGTGTGTGTGTGTGTGTGTGTGTGTGTGTGTGTGTGTGAGAGAGAGAGAGAGAGCTCAACCGTAGTTCACATTCCCCAGGGACCATCCACCTTATTTTTTGAGATATGCTTTCTTACTAGCGTGGAACACCCTGCCTGATTCCTTCAGGCTGGCTGGCCTGAGAGCCCCAGGGACCCCCTTGTCTCCACCTCCCGAGTGCTAGGATGACAAGCACTCGACGCCATACTTGACATTTCTTTGCTTCTTTTTTTTTAATTATTATTTTAATAATAATAATTGTTTTCATTTTTATTCCTAAGAATGTCCATGCCACAGGCTTGCAGGTGCCAGAGGGTGTCCGATCTCCCGGAGCTGGAATCACAGGCAGCAGCTCCTAGCTAGCTGCCTGGTGTGGGTGCTGGGAACCGAACTCACGTCCTCTGGAAAAGCAAGCATGGGTGTTCCTAACTGCTAAGATGTCTCTCCAGCTTCTTCTCCTTTTCTTTCATTATTAACGTGAGTTCTGGGGCTCAAACCCAGGTCCTTATCCTTGCAAGCATGTTACATACCGGGCTGTCTCCCCAGCGCCCTCAACCCTTGATTTTTTTTTTGAGACAGACTATCACTAGATAGCCCAGGCTAGCCTCAAACTCTCAGTCCTCTTGTCTCAGCTTCCAACACCCAGGATCACAGGGTTGTGACACCACGCCTGGCCTCGGTGACTATCTGAGCCTTGCTGAGTGGCCGTCCTTCTTTCCTGCACATGCCCACCTCACAGGAAGGGCTGTGTGCAGCGTGGAGCTAATGAATGCGACTACGCTGGGGGGGTGTCCCTCCCAAGGCCCCCTTTTCTCCTCCTTGGGAAGCACTGACCAACTCCTCTGTAAGTATCCCCTTCCTCAGATGAGACTACCAAACAGGATGAATCCCAGACCTTCTAACTCCAGGGTCTGCCTGGGCCAGCGGGAGAGTTCAGCAGTCACGGTCCATTCTGTCCGGTCCAGAGAATGATCTGTGGCAGCCATGATTTGGGTTATTTATTTATTTATTTTATGTATATGGGCATTTTGTCTGCATGTAAATCTACACCCCAGAAGAGGGCATCGGAGCCCATAGGACTACGGCCATAGACAGGTGTGAGTCACCATGTAGGTGCTGGGAATTGAACCCAGGTCCTCTGGATGAGCAGCCAGTGCGCTTAACTGCTGAGCCATCCTTCCAGCTCTGATTGATTGATTGATTGACTATGTATCCGGGCAGTGATTTGGGTTTTGACTAGGTAAACAGCCAAAATAAAAGAATGAGGGAGAGGAAACATAATATCATCAGATCGGGCTCTCAAACCATCAAGCTGAAATGAACTGGGGAAGTTGAGGCTGTGAGCTGGAGTGTCCGTCAGAATTTCCCTTCCTTCCACAGCTGAGCTTCCAGCCTCTCTCCGTGGCAGGCATCTTTATATCATGAGATAAGTGATAATAACCTCTGTGAAATGCTTTGCTCCTGGTGCTACCTCAAGGGCACTGTGTTCTTACTTTTGCCCTGTTTTGCTGTCATAGAGTTAGGGAGGGCGAGCCTGTCCCTAGACAAGGGGCCTCGGAGGACACTGGACAAAGACACACTTGAGGTAGAGGAGGGGACCCTGCTTCCAGAGCCAGCTTCCTCGGCGGGCTCAAACAGCACACGACAGCGTCCCAACATAACGTACCTTACGCAGACTCCTAGATGTATGGGCAGATGAAAAGCAGGGCCCGGGAGGCAGAAGGGCTCATCCAGTCTGAGATCGGGGACGTGTGTCCCTGCATTCTGAGCAGGCTCTGCTGGAAAACAGAATTGCCAGCAAAGGTCTCAGGCAGGAGAGGAGCGGGATTCAGAAAAAAGAAGAAGAAGAAGAAGAAGAAGAAGAAGAAGAAGAAGAAGAAGAAGAAGAAGAAGAAGAAGAAGAAGAAGAAGAAGAAGTGCGCTCGTGTGTGTGTGTGTGTGTGTGTGTGTGTGTGTGTGTGTGTGTGTGTGTGTATGCACATGTGCGCATGTAGTTGTCTCTCAGTATGGGAGAGGAGGATGGCAGGGGAGGCTCCCTGAGACACCCCAAGTCTATGGTTTCTCATGAAATGGAGGAAACACCCGGATATGCCCCCCAAGCTCTGTGGGCTATGAAGTCACTTGCTTTTAGCTAACTTGAAAAGTCACTGGGTTAGAAGGTCACACAGCTGAACTATGTGTCATTAGTCTCCCGGACTGGCTCTTCTCACAGCAACAGCTCAGATCACGGTCGTTTAGGTGACGTTTCGAAAGCCGGGAAAGCCGTCCGTCTGTTTTCAGAATCGCTGACTCCTGTTTGGAGCCAAGCACTCACAAATCACTTAGGCTCAGCATTTTGGCCAGTCACACGTCCTCGCTTGGACGGTCTGTCGTGCGCTGCCAAAAGAGGCCAAAAGCCTGGCTCGTTTATGATATGAACACAAATATTTAGAAGGCGGTTTAACCACATGTCCGTTGGACAAAACATGGGTAGCAGATTTCCCTAACCTAAGGCCTCCCCGACATAGGCAGCTTTTGGCCAGTGCTGTGGTGTCAGGAATGTATTTCCTCCCATAGAGCAGGCCTCAAGTCCAGCTGGGATCAGAGGGTGGGAAGGAGTACCGTGGGCCACTGTCTTCTGGATGGGACATGGCCATTGCCATGGTGAACACACAGCGGCTGTGACTGCCTGCGTGAGGCTTGGAGGAGAAAAGAAAAGGAAAAAGTGTAGAGGAAGGACAGGACTACGTGGTTAGGGAAATCTGCCACCCATGTTTTGTCCAACGGACATGTGGTTAAACCGCCTTCTAAATATTTTGTTCTTCAAACAGGGTCTTGTGTAGCATGGGCTGGCCTCGTACTCACCATGTAGCCAAGGATGACCTTGAACTCCTGATCCTCCTGCCTCCACCTCCCAAGTGCTAAGATTAGAGGTCAGCACCATTACAGCAGTTTATTCATTGCTGAGGGTAGAACCTGGGGACTGGTGCATGCTAGGAAAGTGCTCCATCCACTGCGCCACATCCCAAGCCCATCTGTTGTTGGTATTATTGTTTTTAAATGAGTTCTTATATCCAGGCTTGACCTCAAACTCTCTGTGGTCCTCCCTCTGCCCCTATGAGTTTCTGGGATTACAGGCATGGCCACCGCCACATCTGACTTTTTTAAGTATTTTTGATTCCCAGTTGTTTGGTTGGTTGGTTGGATCCACGGTGTAGAGGCCACTGAGGGCCGACTGTGTTTATCTTGAGAGCAAGGGACCCTGATGAAGGTTTTGTGGTGGGTTCCAAGCCTCTCTCTACCCGTATTATGGAGATTGGGTACAAGACAAGATTGTGTATCAAAGCCCAAAGCTAAGATAAAGAGTCCCAAGCCCACAGTTAAAGATTACGGAAGCACTCCCACATACAGTCCCAAGCCCACAGTGGAAGATAACCAGAAACGTTCCCACATACAGTCCGGTGAAATATGTTCCCTTTCTTTAACAACAACGGGGCACTGGGGAGCCAATGGGATGGAGAAGGCAGGATGGGGCCTGAGATTTCTAGCTTGTGTGGGTGCCTTTATCAACTTGGGGGGTGGGAACTATTAGCTTATTACCGGAGCTTTTCAGGTCAAGGCCTGGATCTTAGCAATCTTTACATGCTAGACTCATCCACTTGACTCAAACACCACCAACTGAAAAGACAAGCTATGAAAACACACAGAAAAGGGGGCTGGAGAGGTGGCTCAGCGGTTAACAGCACTGGCTGCTCTTCCAGAGGTCCTGAGTTCAATTCCCAGCAACCACATGGCGGCTCACAACCATCTATAATGGGATCCAATGCCCTCTTCTGTCACGTAGGCATACATGCAAGTAGAACACTCATATACATAAAATATATGGGCGAAAATAGAAAAGAGGCTTATTCGGTGTAGACACATGGGGAAGAGGAAAAAGAAATATGCCAAGGCAGTCTTGGTAAACTGACATGGTGGTTAAGATAGATTACCTGTGTTTTTTTTTTTAATTTAGTCTCTAAGTGCATGCCTGTGTGTGCATGTGTGCAGAGGAGGACAGATCTGGAACTGGAGCTACAACCTACTGTGAACTGCCAAGATGGGTCCAACCTGTCTGTTAAGCTGTCAGAACTTTGTGAAATCCCTTCCTATGGATTCAGTTCCCTCTATGGCTGGCTCCAGGGCTTCAGCCTTTCCCTTTCTCTGGACAAGGGGGTCATTTAAATTAATTGAGGAGGCCGGGCGATGGTGGCACACGCCTTTAATCCCAGCACTCGGGAGGCATAGGCAGGCAGATCTCTGTGAGTTCGAGGCCAGCCTGGGCTACAGAGTGAGTTCCAGGAAAGGCACAAAGCTACACAGAGAAACCTGTCTCGAAAAAAACAAAAAAAATACAAACAAATTAATTGAGGTCCATTGTTTCAAAGGCCTACAAGTGTCTGTTTTTTTAGAACATCCCCTCCCCCACCAGGGTGGGTGATGCTCTCAGGACACAGTCATGGATCTGGGCAGTTTAGCTAGAGCACAAGTATGTGGCACTGATTGGTGATTGATTGGTTTATTGATTGATTGATTGAGACAGGTCTTTCTATGTAGTCCTGACTGTGCTGGAACTCACTCTGTAGACCAGAATGGCCTCCAACTTACAGAGATCCTCCTGTTTCTGCGTCCCTAGTGCTGGGCTTAAAGGTGTGCGGTGTGCATCATCACGCTTGTCACATGTGTGTGTGTGTGTGTGTGTGTGTGTGTGTGTGTGTGTGTGTGTGAGAGAGAGAGAGAGAGAGAGAGAGAGAGAGAGAAAGAGAGAGAGACAGACAGACAGACAGACAGAGAGAACTCATTTTTTTTTCCAGTGTTGAACCTCTCATATACTAAACTACTTCCCTACCACAGCTTTACCTCTTAAAGCGTTTTCTTGTGAAATGTGTCTCTACATATATTCTCTGTCCCTTTGATAGGCAAAGCTTGTATGAGTGCTTTCGTCTTTGTTTTTGTTCTATCCAGGTGAGCAGACTACACAGCGTCCCTCTTAGCCCCTGCAGTTCAATGACATTAAAAACATCCCCTGCCTGGATTTTCTTATTGCCTCAGAAGGTCAGCATTCATTAGGTAACCCAAAGGTTGGAAGAGATGGCTCCGCAGTGAAGAGCACAGGCTGCTCTTCCAGAGGACCCGGGTTCAATTCCCCTCACCCACCATGGAGCTTACGCCATCTGTAAGTCCAGTTCCAGATCCGCCACCTCTTCTGGCCTCTCTGGGTACGAGGCACACATGTGGTGCACAGACAGATGTGCAGACAGGCACGACACCTATATATAAAAAATAATTTAATTTTTCAAAAATAAAAGTAACCCCCATTTTCCTCCTTCCGCTTGACCTTAATAACCTCAGTCCTAATTCTGTTTGATAAATTCATCTTTCCTAGCAGTTTTCTATGAGGGGATCATGTAGAATTTGTCCTCTTGTGTTGACTTTTCCGGGCATGCTACCCTCAGGGGTCACCTTGCTGTAGCAGCAGCAGCAACAGCAGCAGCAGAATTCACATTTTATTTGTGGTTTGGAGGCATTCTGTCAATCTTTTTTTTTGTTTTTTTTTTTTTCAAGGCCTAAATAAGTTTCTGGCCAGAATCATTACCCAGATTTTTTTTTTTTTCAATTTTTTACGAGCCTGGGAAACATCTCCTTGAAAATATAAATATCAAGGGAGACCCTGTCCCTGCCTCCCTGTCCCCAGGGAGAGTTTAGCTGGGCTCTTTGTTCCCAACTGTAACCACCTGTGTGATAAAGAGATGAAACGTTTTATTATTTCTTGATGCACAGGGCAGCTGGCCAGCTTGATGGGTCCCGGACAAGTAGGCCAGTTTAGGAGGGAGGAAGCAAGAATGTGTCTCAAAGAAGGAGGTCATGTCTTCTACCCAAGGACAAGTTATGGTGAGCCTTGGGAATTGGCAAACGAAGCCTATGCTCTGTGGCTAGCGCTTCCCGGATACAGAGCGGGGTTGCCACGCTGACATCTCCTTATCACCTTCTCTGTGATGGCGGCTCACTCCGTTTGAAGCTTGTTCGATAACAAAACCGGTTTCTTCATTTGTATAGAGCATTTTGACTGCCAGATTTTTTTGGGGGGGTTCCTATCTCCCCAGTGACTGTCTTTGATTATCTTTGGCCATCTAAGAGCTGGTGGCAGGCTGCACAATGAAGGGACAGTCACTCCTGATAAGCTCACTGATCAGCAGCTCCCGGCTGCAGGACGGATGGCTGGAAATGGTTTATCCAGGTCTGAGCAACACCAAGGATGATTTGCAACAGCTTAGCGTGTGTGTGGGGGGCAAAGCTGGGGGAGCAGTCCAGGGCCACAGCGGGAACCAGGCAGGGGCTGAGGACAGAGAGGCTTGTGGTCTGTGGAAGCCAGGTTTCGAGGGTCCAGGCTGGAGCCAAGTATCTCCAGCTCTAAGTGCATCATGACTGTCCAGCTGCCTTCTGTTCTACCAGTGTGGGGCCTGCAGAGAGGTCCTCTGTCCTAACTCAAATGCAAGCACCTGCAGCCGCCACAACCACTCTAGGTTGGACGCGGTACTGCACAACCCACGTGCATCTACTCACTTAACACCCCTAGCTGCCCTAGTCAGTAGGTAGGTTATTCTTCCCATTTTACAGATGGGAAAAACTGAGCCTCACATAGGCTGGGTCACTTTTTCTAGCCCAACAACTGGTTAGACCTGTGCAGTCTGCACTAGCTTCATTTCTGTGCTTTCGATAAAATTCTGTGATAAAAAGCAACTTAGGAGATAAAGGGTTTATTTTAGCTCCCATTTCCAGGTGATAAGGAAGTCATAGCAGTGGGGATCTGAGACAGCTGGTTACATTACCTCTGTGGTCAAGAGCAGAGAGAAATGCATGCATGCATGCATGCTTGTGCTCAGCTAGTTTTCTCTACTCTTGCACAGTTAAGGACCTCACCCCCTTGCCTAGGGACCGCGCCGCCCATAGTGGGCTGGGTCTTCTCACACCGGTTAACTTAATTAAGGCAAACCCTCCTCCACTCACAACGTGCCACAGGTCATCCTCGTGTAGACAACCCTTCACAGAGACTTCTGGTCCTGAAGGGGGGGGCTTCAGATCAGAGAGGAGACACATGCTGAAGAAATGGTTCTATAGGGAGCAAAGGATTATGGGAGGCAAGGAGAGGAAGACAGCCATCAGAGAAGCCAGGCTGGAGGGTCAGCAACTGGAAAAGGGGAGGTTTGGCTGAAAGTGCATCCCAAACAATGAGAGGCACCCAGGAGAAGGATACCAGTGGGAGGAAGGAGATAACAGCCATCTGGGCTCTGCTCAGGCTGGAGGAGGAGGGGAGAAGGGCCTCAACCGCGGACAGGCGACATTTGTCCCTTTGTAACAATGTTAGGGATTTCAGATTTATTTCTAAGGACCATAGAGAGCCATGGATGGCTTGTGGGGGACCTGCTGGTTCTGACCCAGAACATCTGACATGAGGGGAGTTCTTTACTGTGGCCTTTGTAAACCTTAGTCAGGAGCCACAGTCTTGAGATTCAAGGACTCCGGTTTTATGCTATCTGTGTTCCCGGAGACAGGCTCTAACAATGAACTGAACTCAGTTTTGTCCACTTGTTTTTCTTAAAGGAGAGATGGAGATTGCCTGGCAGGTAAAGGTGCTTGATGCCAAGCCAGATGGCTTGGGTTCCATCCCTGGGACCCAGGTGTTGGGAGGACAGGACCAACTCCTCCTCTAAGTTGTTCTCTGTGGGGCGTTTACCCACCAACCCCACAGCTCCCCAGAGTTTTCTTGAGTGTGAGCAGCAGGAAATATTAGATAGAAGGATTTATATTGTGGAGAATATTACGGAGATAAACAGATAGAAAATAAAGGATAGCCTCGAGAGGGCCTGGAACCTTTTCCAACGGGCCCCGACTATCTCTGTCCCAGGGTATTTATAGAGATGCCATGGGGTGGAGCAAAAGACCTCCTCCCCAGCACAGCCAAGTGCAGACCATCTCAGACCCCTGCACTCAGACCCGTGGTCTTAGTCATCCTCTATGCAGACCTGCTGGGTAAAGCCACGAGGGACCCGAAAATGGGCTCCCACAATTCTCTGACTTCCATATTCATGCACCACCCACAGAGGAGCACAGGAAATAAATTAAAATGTGAATAATGGTGCTACTAAAGATGCGACCTAAGGTTCTCCTCTGCCCTTCACATACATGTGCACACATATACACATGCATTAAGAAAATAATAGAGCGGAGGCTAACATTGAAAATACCAACTACACCTGTTGACAACACCTGCTTTAGAGGTTCAGATCCAGATCTTTGTTCCTCATGATTCAACCAGTGGCTCATGTTTATAAGCCTTGGTTTTCTTAACTGCAGAATGGGTATGCACATGGTAATTATTGCATTGCCAGTGAGGGCATATGCATCCCCAAATATGAAGGATTTTTGAGTGGAAGACAATTGAAAATGGACACCATAAACACTTCTAATGCCACACCCAGCACTTGGGAGGCAGAGTCCAAAGAATCAGTGGCTGAGGTCATTCTGGACCCTGTCACATACAGGAGTGCTCCTCACCATCCTTTGATTTGCCTAAAAGCAGGACATAGATCCGGGGGTTAATATTATTTCCCCACATCATCAGAGGGCTAAATAGGAGTTCCCAAAAAGCAAATAGTATGCTTGGCCCAGCACCCACTTGAAAACGAGTTAGTCCTGGGGAAGGCCAAATTACTTCCAGAAAGTGCTTGGCACAAGAGAATAGATAACCATTTTTGACAACTTAATTTGGGGACTAGGGATGTAGTTCAGTAGAGTGCATGCCTAACCTGCACAGAACACTGAGTTCCGCTACCCCGCCACCCCACCCCCACGCCGCCTCTTCTGAAATACATCTTGGTGGTACGTGCCTATAATACAAGCTCTTGGGAGATGGAGGCAGATGGAAGTTCAAGACGAGCGTGGACTAAGTGAGACTCTGTCTCAAACTGTAATATAGCCCAACTCTTTATCCTCCTGCCTCAGTCTCCTCAGCTGGAATTACAGAGTAAGCCATCGTGGCCGGCTTTAAGTTTTATTTAGTTACTGAGTGTGTTTGTACACTCATGTCATGATGCGAAGGTGGAGACCAGAGGACAACTTAACATGAGTCAGTTTCCAGTCTTACTATGCAGTTTCCGGGATTGGAACTCCGGCTGTCAAGCTTTCCTGCTGAATCATCTCACTGGCTCCCCACTCCCAACTTTAATTCTCCCCCCGCCCCCAAACAAGGTTTCTCTGTGTAGCCCTGGCTGTCCCGGTACTCGCTCTACAGACCCAGGCTGGCCTCAAACTCACAGAGATCCACCTGCCTCTGCCTTTCCTGGGTGTGCTGGGATTAGAGGCGTGCGCCGCCACTGACCATCCAGCAACACTTCACCAATTTGCGTGTCATTCTTGCGCGGGAGCCACGCTAGTCCTCTCTCTATCGTTCTAGTTTTAATATATGTGCTGCGGAAGTGAGCACCCAGCTTTTTTAAAAAAAAATATATATATATATATTTAATGCTGTTGGGATAATCAGGACCAGGGGGGCCATCTCGGCAGCCCGGGTCTCTCTTCCCCAGCTTGCTCTAGGCCCGGTGGGCGGGGCGCGGAGGGGCGTGGCGCCAGCCGGCCCCGCCCCGGGATGGGCGTGGCGGGGCGCCTCTGTGGGCTCTCCTATCGCGGCCGTGCGCCCCCGCGCGCGCCCGCGCCCGCGCCTCGCGCGTGCCCGCGCCGCAGCGGCCCCTCAGGTACGCGGACAAGATGGCGGCGGCAGCGGGGGACAGCGCCATGGAGGTGGTGCCGGCGCTGGCCGAGGAGGCCGCAGGCGAGGCGGCGGGGCCCAGCTGCCTGGTGCAGCTGCCGGGCGAGGTGCTGGAGTACATCCTGTGCAGCGGCTCCCTCACGGCGCTCGACATCGGCCGCGTGTCCAGCACCTGCCGCCGGCTGCGCGAGGTGTGCCAGAGCAGCGGCCAGGTGTGGAAGGAGCAGTTCCGGGTGAGGTGAGCCCGCCCGCGCTCCGTGCTTCCCCCGCAGCGCCGCGGGGAGCGGCAGGCCCGGGGGCCTCGCGGGGGGCCCCACCCCACCCCACCCCACCCCGCCGCCACCACCCTCGGCCCGCGCGCCGCCTCCCCGGCCAGGCCCGCTTCCCGCGGGGCCGGCCGCAGACAAAGGCCTGGGCCCGGGGGGCGGGGGGGAGTCGCGCACCCCTCCGGTAGGGTCGCCTCCGCCACCCCGCGGCCCAGGCCTCCCCGCTCGCCCGGCCCCGCCGCTGCGGCCCTCCCGCGCCTCCCTCCCTCCCTCCCTCCCAGCCGGCGGACCCGACCCGACCCACCCGCCGCGCCGCGCATCTTTTGTGGCCCCGGCCCCGGCGGTGGCGGCGGTGGCGGCGGCGGCTCGGTGCAGGAGGGATGATGTTTACGTGCGGGCAGCGGCGTTGCGTGCCTTTCCCGGCTGCCTGGCTGCCTGGCTGCCTGGCTGGGAGGAGGCCGGGATGGGAGGCCGGGATGGGACCTGCCATCCCCATCTCGTGACCTTGCGGGGTGCGGTGGGGGTGGAGGGGGGGTGATGTCCACCTTCCGTTCTCGACAGCCTGGGTGTGTGTGTAGGGGGGGGTCTTCATGCCATTCCGGGATCGGGCGGCTCCCTCCCCCACCCTACCCCCCCCACGTCCCCGTGTTTTGCAGCGTGTTGGGGGGGGGGCAAGGACTCCAACGGAGATGCGGGGCCCCGGGGTTGCGGGGGGGGGGGGGGGAGGAGGGGAGGCCTGGTGGGTGCTGAGGAGGCGCGCCATCTGGGCGAACCGTTAGCATCATCCCTGCCGTTGAGTGTGGCCACCGCGGAGATGATGAGGGGGGGCTGGCTGGGTGTGTGTGTGTGTGTGTAAACACGGTCTTCGTGTCGCCACGCCAAGGTCACTGTATTGAGTAGTGAGGGAGGGGAGTGCGTGGATGCCCGATGGGGATTGCAGCCAGAGCCGCTGCCAGCCGCCGCCCCCCCACCCCTAACCCCCCCCTTTCCCCGCTGTCACTGGGTTCGCAGGCTCCGAGCTGAGCTGAGGAGGGTGTTTTCTCCCCCTTTCTAGGTGGCCCTCCCTGATGAAGCATTACAGTCCCACCGACTACGTCAATTGGTTAGAGGAGTATAAAGTTCGGCAGAAAGCTGGCTTAGAGGCCCGGAAGATTGTAGCCTCCTTCTCCAAACGGTTCTTCTCGGAGCACGTAAGCACCTGTTATATTATGGGGCGGGGGCCGTGTGTGTGTGTGTGTGTGTGTGTGTGTGTGTGTGTGTGTGTGTGTGTGTGTGTGTACACGCGCCTTGGCTGCTCGGCTCTTACTGCTGTGTCCCCTTTCAGTGCTCACACAATCCCTCCCTCACATGGCTACAAGAGTCATTGTGCCCCCTCTCCCCTCCCCTCCCCTCCCCTCCCGCAACAACACGGAGACATTTGTCCCTGCCAGCCAGCCCTACTTTTCTAAAGCCAGAGAGAGTGGGGTGTTGAGGAGCCAGCGGGGCAGGGATACCCAGGGCCAGGGCGGTGTCCACGGGAAGCGTTGTTTCTCTTCGAGATTGTTACACACGCTTCCCCTCGTGATGTGGGAGGAGGCATCGATGATTGGATCCTCCAAAGCTCTTGCACTGGTGTTCCCAGGGAGGCTGCCGAAGTCAGTGGCGCCCTGCTCAGTAGGGAACTGGCGTTATTAGTTGAGGGAGCGGGGTTAAACGCTGCCTGTGGGGTCAGTTCCATTGCTGCCCCATGGCAAACTGGCGCGCATCCGTTGCTCCTGGCAGGTCAGGATTTGTGTTAGCACTGCTGCTCTTTGTTCTGTGAGAGGAGTTTTCACCGTGTAGCCCAGGCTGGCCTTAAACTCGTATCCAGCTTCCTCCTGAGGGCTGGGATGACAAGTGAGCATGGTCAGGCTTGGCCCAAGTTGTATGTTGCTTTTCTTCACTGGCTGAAGTGTGTGTTTCTGGTATGGTTTGGGGTTGGTTGTCTTCCCTTGTCCAGAATGTCCCGTGGAAATCAGTGTCCATTCCTGACGCTACTTTGCGCAGGGCTAGGGAATTGTCCCCGTATGGTTCAGTTCCTCCACAGATTGCAGCTGATATTTGTTTTGCTCTTCTGCTTTGACGGAGGTTGTCTTTCTGAAAACCGCTTCTGACTTTCCACTCGGCTGTGAACGGGATTCATGGGCAGTGTTTTCAAGGTGTTTCAAGTTTCGAAAGGGCAGAGTTGACCTTTCAGCACCTTTTAACGCAGTCCCCTCTGGGGACTACAAATAGACATTCTCCAGTTTGTGTGTTAATGCTTATTAATGACAGAGTGAACCAAGGGTTTGTTCGGCCTGGAACAGTGCCCTAGCCAGCCTAGAACACACGGGTGTTTTGGTGCAGGGCATATATGATGCCACTGGTCACAGGCTACTGGTTCACAGCCTCTGCTCGTGAGCCAGCTGGGTTTGTGTGTGCTTTTAACAGCCTGCCTTTCTCTGATACCGATGGATTGGTGGGCTTTTCCCTCTTCCTTCCCTGCACTTCTGCTTGCTTGTTAGAAGTGTATGGAGGACTTGGAACACCGCAGGGGCTACTGAGGGTGGACTCATAGGTGGATGATTGATTGGCCTCAGCACTCCGGTGTGCTTAGTTTCTCCACGTGCACACAAGTTAACATGGAACACTGTGGCTGCTATCTTGAGGAAAACTGGGGCAATCCCAGGACTTTAACCCGAGAGAGAGTCTTCGTGCACTACCACCTCAGCACACACGTATCTCCACCTCAATAGCCGTCGCACCGTTACCTCAACATAGGCACACCTCCACCACAGCACACATGTACCACTGCCCCAGTGTGCAGAGCAGAGCGCTCATCCAGGGAGCCTCAGGAGCATCTCTGCCTTGGGCTAAATGCATCTGGCCTCTCCAGTTGTGTGTAGCAAAGACCTTGCGAGATTGGAGACTTGCACCTCAGCCTGTGTGAGCTCTGTATCCGCACATGAGACTCGGCACCACCAATCCCAGAAACTCCCGGCCTGTGAGAGTGAGGCCTGGGTGTGCTGTGACTTCCATGTTGCTCTCTGCCCTGAAGGCCCTAGGAGACAGTGTGTAAGAGCCGCTGTCTGTCACCGTGAGCAGCTGCCCTCACTTGTGGTTCAGCTGTGTATCTGCCAGCGTCAGCCACGCTAACTCACGATTGCGGCCTCCTGTGTCTGTCTCCATAGGTTCCTTGTAACGGCTTCAGTGACATTGAAAACCTGGAGGGGCCGGAGATCTTTTTTGAGGATGAGCTGGTGTGCATCCTAAACATGGAAGGAAGGTAAGCCATGGCTTTCTCTGGATCCTCATCATAATGCTGCAGAGGGAATGGCTGTGCTGTGGGAAGACCCCTGGCATTCCATTACTTCCCATCTCGCCACAGCTAATTTGAAAAGCTCTGTGTGTGTGAGATCAGGACACCAGGACAACTGATGCACATCAGTCCCTGCAGTCCTGGGGGCTCAAGTCTATAATTACAGTGCTCAGGAGGCTGAGGCAGGGAGAAGCAGCAGACTCAAAAGCTGCAGAGTGAGTTGCAGAACACTGTGGGCTACAGAGTGAGACCCTGTCTCAAAATAATAAAATCTTTAAAAAAAAGTGTCCAGGGGCAGGGGAGACGGTCAGTCAGTACAGCTTGCTTTGCGAGCATGAGGACCCCAGTCCGATCTCCGTGGCATGGGCTTGCTATCCTAGAACTGGGCTTGATGGCCACCAACTGAGCCAAGTGGCCAGCACCAGGCTCCAGAGAGAGATTGTCCCCAAAACTAGTGTGTGTAACTCCCGAGGAATGACACCTGAGTGATCTCTAGCCTCCACATGTGCTCACATCTGTGCACCAGGCACACACTTACACATACAGATCATGGTTTTACTGAGGGTGTGCAGACCCTTTCTCTTGTTGCTGTTGAAACAGTAGCTGCTTACATTGCACTTAGTGATTTAGGGGCGATTCAAGGTGCAGCGGGGAGTGAGCCTGGGTCCTCCACAAACTCTCCTGATTAAGAAGAGCCCCTGGGACTGGAGAGACTGACATCTCAGTACGGAACTGCTCTTCCGGAGGGCCTGACTTCAGTTCCCATCACCCACGTTGGGTGGCTCCCAGCCACCTCTAACACCAGTGCCACAGGACCTGCGTCCCTCCTTTGACCTACTCGGATGCCTGCATCCACAGGCACAGAGCCACACAGACACGAACTCACCCAAAAACACATCGCTGACCATCAAAATCAACCCTCTCTCTTACTGTTTAGAATGATGTATCTTATATTTTCTGCTGGGAAGCTTAATTTCCAGTCACCAGTGATTTGCCTGAAGCCCTAACCTCCTGTCGGGAAGACCTTGTGGTCCAGAGGTTAGAGAACAAGACGCACTGAGAGGGTCACTGCGAAGTGTCCAGACCAGGAGGCAGTGTTTCATGGGGTTCGGGGGACAGGTGAGACGCCAGTGTTCCGCGCCTGGGCTGCTCCCCCGACCCGAGTCTGTGAGTAGGATTATGTGTGCACTGACTGGAGTGAGCACTGGATTGTGTGGCCTCGACAGTCTTCAGGCATGGCATGTGTGTAGATGGGGTTGGAGGTGCACTTTCTTGGCTTTGATTTGTTTGTGTAAACTTTTCCTCTTGTTTACACTCTTTTCCTGCCCTTCCCACTCCTGCTTTTATTTGGGCCTTTCCTGACTTCACCCCTGTAGTTTTTCTTCCGTTTGTTGTCTTGAACGCCAAACCCAGGGCCAACTGAGTGCTCTGCCCCTGGCTCTTAGCCCCACTGTGTGGTTTTAATAGTGACTTACGTTGTCTTTTTTAACCTAACCGCATGAGAAAGGGGGAGAGGGATCATTGTTTGTGGGAGACAGACCCTGCTCGGCTTTGGTCTTGGAATTACCCCAGGGGTCTGTCCCAGTCAGCTGCTACAGGAGGAGCTCCCGTAGATAACAGCTACTGTAGCTACCCTCTGTCTTGGGGGACCGGCTGGTGGACAGCCTCTTGCTGTCCTCCCATGTCCACTCTAGAGGCTTCAGTTCTTAGTCCTGTGGAGTCTCAGGCATAGGTTTCCTAGGTTGTTGCAGTGTGTGGAAAATGTGAGAAGACTTAGCCAAAGATGTCAGTTCTCCTCAAATTAATACACAAGCCAGAGCTGCTCCAGGTGGATACAAAGAAACAACTACGGTGTGAGGATGGGAAGGTCTTTGTTTTGTTGAGTTGTTTTTCCAACTGGATAATGTTGTCATAAAGTAAGTACAGAGAAGTAAATCTACAAGAGAGCCAGGAAGTGGGGGGGGGGGGCAGGAGAAGGGGAGGGAGGGGGAACAGTGGTTGGTATGTAAAATGAAAAAAAAAAAAAAAAAAAAAAAAAGAGCCAGGAAAAAAGTGTTTAAATTGGTGTAATGAGAAGCTTACACTGTGAGCTAGTGGGTCAGAATGTGAGGGAACTGGTGATCTGAACAGAGCTCTGTGGGAACGGACATAGACAGGAGGATGCCAGGAGAGGTCCCCAGTGAGAAAGAAAGGGGCAGGCAGCTTGTTGAGTAGGGAGAACTAAGTGGAACTGGATGCCCAGCCAGAAACCAGCAAGCTAGCCTTCTACTCGACACTTACTCCCCAAGAGTGAGCAGCCCACACGGTAACACTGTGACTGGAAGGCCAGGCTGGGAGCCATCCGTCTTTTGCAGAGATTGCCACAGGAAAGCGGGCAGGGCGGTGCTTTTAAGGAAACACCTTGGAATTCACTCTTCAGAGGAATGTTAAAATCACTGGGAAAGCTGCTTTTTCATGCTAGTCAGTTTGTCAGGAAAAGTGAACTTGTGTAGCCAGAGGAAGTATGTATTAGTGGTTGTTTTCAAAGTAACTGTTGCCCCTGCTGGGATAAGTGTAATGACATGTAATGTCCTGCCTCTTAGAATGTTTGGGCTTGTCAGTTTGCATGGCGACCCTGTTGACATCCATTCCTGTTGTGGAAAGCAGTAGGGAGCGAGCAGTTTCTGTAGATACTCAAGTGCCCCTCTCTGGGTATGTGATGAGGGTAGCTGTGCTGTTCTGTGTGGTCTGCAGGAACAGTTTACCACAGCACATTGAAGAGCTTGTGCTGTGCCTGAGGAAGTAACCTGGGTGGCCAGTGCCCAGCGAGACCCTTCAGTCGCTGGATTTTAGAATCAGAAAGGGCCTTTGAGTATCCAGGCAAAAGAGATGAAGTCACTTCTGTGCGAAAAGAAACACTGTCTCCTATACTTCAACAGCAGCACTTGATGCCAGAGGAAAAAAGGTATTCCAAGATATAAGGAAATGCCAGCCAAGGATTTTTATATCCAGCTGAACTGACTTCCAAGGATAAAGAAAGGCTAAAGACAAACTTGTCAGCTTGGAAGACTCAGACTTGGGGCTCTTTCTGACACATCTGCTAGAAAGTGAGTTTGAAAAGCAAAACCACAGAGATAGTCTTGACTCACGCCTGCTGGTGAGCACTCAAATGTGTAGTAACCTGAACTTGAGCCACTGGCTCCAAATAAGAGCTGTCTAGGAGACAGTACCGTGTGTGTGGTCAGGGCAGAAGCCCCGACTAGATTCCACGTAGCTAGAAGAACATCGAGCAGTGGTCTGGCAAGGTGGTTGAACAGGTAAAGAAGGTGCTTGCTGCCAAGCCTGAAGAGCTGAGTTCAGTCCTTGGGACCCACATAGTAGGTCCTGCAAGATGTCCTCTGACTCCCACATATTCCCGCCCCATGGTGTATGTCCACACGGGCCTGGACAGATAGACACACTTGTCCACACAAGATCATGTGGGGACTGCCCAGCTTCTTTATATTCAGGGAGATGACAGGACAGCTGGTCATTAGACTTAGGCCAGGCTTGTGTGTAGGACAGAGATGTGCAGTCAGGCCAGTGAATGACTGTCATGTCATCTCAGGTATCAGGGAGGAGCAGAACTGTTCAGGAAGAAGGATACACATAGAAGGCAGAAGGAGGTCAAAGTTGTATATGTCTGAATTTGAATTGGAAGTGTCAGTGTGAACTCATGACCACCCAGTAGAAATGGCCGTCCTAGCTTGCAGATTTCTATCCTCAGCTGCCGCTTCCCCAATGCAAGCCATGATCATGGAGAAATGGCTGCTTCTCAGGCCTGTGTCAGAAATGTACAAGATGACTCCAGAGCCTCTTGACACCTGGAGCCAGACAGCATGACTACCATCAGTCCCTCTTGTCAGTGTGGGGCGTGTGAAGCATCTGTGGGCCAGAGGTGTGCTGGCTGGGGCTGCAGCATGGTAGAGGCAGAGCATATTGGACTGCTCCAGACAGTTTAGCTGAGTCCCAGTGCGATTTCAAGATGTTCCTTGGTTTTTGAAGGAGAATCAGAAATGAGTAAAAGGAAAGGCAGAGCATTTGTCCTGTTTTTGCTACATGTCATCCCATGGGGAACTAGGGAATGATGAGGTGTTTGCGGCAGTCTTTCTAATAAATGAGGAGGGGCTGGCTCAGTTAGAGTCTCCTCTGAAGGATCGGTAGATCTGAACGCTGAGCACAGTGGCTGCTGATACTACAGAAGGGACAGCCACACCTTGTCACCACCTCCATCTCACCTTTTCCCTTTTTCTTAAGACAGAGGCTCCCGGTAGTCCAGGCTGGCCTTGCTGGCAGCCTCCTGCCTCTGCTTCCTGAGAGGATCATAGACAGGAGCCTTTTTTCTTTGGTGCTGGGGTGGAAGACTGGCGAAGCAGGCATCCACAGGTGACTGTTGATGGAAGAGTACACCACCGCCTGGGGTGGCAGCTTGCCACATAACTGGCATTTGAATTTTGCAGAACCTCCCCAGCCACTTAGTTGTGAATTTATTTTGTGTTCTTGTTTATTGTGTTCTTCTGTGTATGTGTGGTCACACTTGTGCCATGTACATGAGAGGACAGTTCATAGGAATCAGCTCTTCCTTTCTCCCAATGTGGATCTTGGGGATCAGACTCAGGCTTGGCGCCTTTCTTGGCAGCCTCTTCGTCTGCTTGCTAATAAATTCAGAGCAAGTTAAAGCTCACATGAGTGTGGACTGTGGGAAGCTACTGTTTAAGAGTGGTGAGACGGGGAGGAGCCCCTGGAGATGCCAAGGTCTAGAGGACCCCTGAGAACTGTGGGGATGTGTCGGTGGTCACTCTAGAGAGGTGCGGGAAGTGGCCACGGAGGCATGAAGTGGGACTGTGACTGCAGCATTGCGCTTCTTGGCCTGGACGGTGAACACGGCACTTGCCCTCCACCTTTGTTAGAGGAGAAAGAGCAGGTGGAACAGGTAGACAGCTCTGTGGGTGGAGGGGCCTTTAGTGCTGCGCAGAGGCTGCCACACACGTTGGTCCTGTCTCATTTGGGAGACCTGCTGAAGGGCTTCACAGTCTTCTGCACACCCTCAGTGCACCAGCATTACTGTGGGCACTGGGGGTACAGCTGTGAGCAGCAGCCCCAGACCTCTGCCTTCTCGAGCTCACAGGGTAGCGACACAACACGGAAGCTGTCTGTCTTGCTAGGAAGTGGCGTGTGCCTGGGAAATGCTGAGGGAACTGGAGTGTGGGGGCTGTGGCCCCTGTGGAGGGAAGAGAGGGAGAGGCCTGACTCCTCGGGCTGTCTGCACAGAGCCACGAGGAGGTGCAGACTGCAGGCCTCCAGGGAGGAAGAGTCCACTGAGGAAGGTGTGGGTGACATGGCCAGGCACAGTGGGGACCGGGTGAAGGGACGTGCTGGGTCTTCACCAGGAGTTGGGCTTTAGCGTGAGGAAGTAGAAGCTGGAGAATTGGGTCAGGGGCCATGGTCCTGTGGGTGACAGTATCACTGGAACAATGGACTGCCCTGTCCAGCGGTGACAAGGAAGAGGATGGAAGCAGGAGCGGAGGAGGAGGAGGAGGAGGGGACTGAGACACCCACAGAGTCTGGGCCAGCTCTGCCACGTTAGTGGGAGGTGCTCCTATTAGAGTGTTGGGAGACGGGGCGTCAGGCATTCAAGATGGCCCAGAGGCCTGACCATCACCAGCTGACAGTGACTCAGGGGAAGAAGTCTTAGCCCCCCCCCCCCCCCCCCAGTTATCTAGGCAGGTGTGGAGTAACGGTTGGGTGTGCAGGTCTGAGTTCTCCAGAAAACCTCTTCAGAAAGTAACTTCTGGAAAGGTGGTCAGTGTGGACACACCTGAAACCGTAAGGCTAGAAGGACTCCTGAGTTCACCAAGCCCAAAGGAGAAAGGAGCAGCCTGTGCCCTGAGTGTCGGAAGTGGGCCCTGGGGATCAGCACAGTGCACCTCCCAGGATGCTGTTCACAGCCTTCCCCCAGAGTCAGGGTGTAAGTGTCTGCCTGCCATTGGACCGTCTCGTCAGGGTGCAGAGCCCTGCGCAGACAGCGGTGCAGATGTGTGCCAGCTGTGTTTGCGTTGATAACGAGGAGTGTGTGAAGTGATGGGGGAGCTGGGCTACTGAAGTTCTTAGTGGCTTGTTTGGTTGCTTCCCAGGAAAGCTCTGACCTGGAAATACTACGCAAAGAAAATTCTGTACTACCTGCGGCAGCAGAAAATCCTGAACAACCTCAAGGCTTTCCTGCAGCAGCCTGACGATTACGAGTCCTATCTGGAAGGTGGGTGTTTTCGTGCCTGCGGACAGGGCTCTTGGGCGGCTGAGCAGCCTGTCAGATCCTGTGACAGCTGCCCCTCCAGGACGAGGGGAAGGAGAGCCATGTCAGAGGGCGCTAGGATTACACAGCAGACAGCACTCAGACTTCCAGCAGAGTCCGGTGGCCTCTCCACGTCAGCTCAGGTGACCATGTGTCTTACGAGTCGTCACTGGTCAGTGACAGTTGAGAGCTGGACACTCAGTCAGGAAAGGCTTGCCACACAGTTCGTGAGGAATGGATTCCGTCCCCGGAACTCGTGTAGAAAGCCAGACTTGCTGGGCATGCTTGTGACCTCAGCGCTGGGCAGGCGGAGACAGAGGATTCTTGTGGTTCTCTGGTCAGTGAGCTTGGCAAAAACCAGATGGACAGCCCCCAAGGACGATGCTGAGGTTGACCTCTGACCTCAACACACAGCACATGTGGGCCTGCAGAGTGAGTGACCTTTGTCTAGTGAAACCAGTTCTTGCTGCTGCTCAAAACCGTTACTTCGGAGGCCTGCTTGCCCCTATTTACCTGTGTCCTCTGTAGCAGCTGGGGGTTAGTGAGGATAGGCAGTGTGGCCTGTGGCCGGAGGCGTGGCCCAAATGGGGGGAGGGGAGAGGTGACCGGGCTCTGTGCTAGGAGGTACTGGGTTCTTAGGGGAATAGTAAAAAATGTGAGTTGGTTTTTTAACCACTGTCTTAATTCTTAGAGAGAAGCCTCCCGTGCTGTGGTTGTGAAGTGTGTGCTTATGGATCCTCCTTGCTCCTGGGGGCCACCAGATGGGGTGACGTCCCCCCTTGCTGGTGTTCTAGGTCACATCCTGTCCATTACAGTTCTCCAGGCTCTCGGCAGCCTGTCTGAGGAGTCCTGGCTTTCCCTGGGCATCGCTGCCTGCTGTCCTGCAGTCAGCCCTGGGCATCGCTGCCTGCTGTCCTGCAGTCAGCCCTGGGCCTGACCCACTTAGTCCCCGTCTCTGCAGCACTGCCTCCTGTTCCTGGATGGCTGCTTGCATCCCAGGCCCTCTGTGGTCTGGACCTCCCTCCCTGACTTCACACCTTTCCGAACTGCTCTGCAGGGTTCTGCTCTGCATCAGGCCTCTCCTGACCCGTGCCTAGAGATGCCAGCTTCACCTCCTGTGGTCCCCTGAGCCCTTCAGCGCAGGGCTCACTTGTGTGAGTCTCAGCTGAGCCCTGCAGAGCTCACTGGCCTCCACAGCGGCAGCTGCCCTGGCTGTCACAGGGACTGCCTCCCCTCAGTGTCCAGTGTGTTCAGTGCATTTCCTGGCTTTTTGTTTGTTTTTTTCTTTTTTAAATGCAGAGCACAGCCTAGCTGTCAGCTTGTCTTCTGAGTGCTAGATATGCCCGGCCCTTGGAAGTAGGTTTGTTACGTTCCAGGCCTTGAGTAGAGATTGCCACAGCCCACAGTGCCTAGTGGAGATACATGCTGATGGTTGAAGGTCTGATGTTGACTGACAGGAGGTGGAAACTGTAGTCAGATGAAAAGAAAGTCACAGCCATCCTTTTGTCTGCTTCTACACTTAGAGCTGGGAGTTCAGCTCTCTCGAGGTGTTTGTTCTCTTTGGTTTGAAGCAGTCTCACTATGTAGCCCTGGCTGGCTGTGTTGACCAGACTGACCACAGAGATCCTCCTGCCTCTGCCTCCTGAGTGCTGGGATTAAAGGTGTGTGCCACCACACCAGTTCAGAATAGTGAAACAGTCTTTGTTTTCTGTAGGTTATATTTGAGAAATAAATACTTGTTTTACATTTTTCTTTTTTTTTTTTTTTTTTGGTTTTTCAAGACAGGGTTTCTCTGTGTAGCTTTGTGCCTTTCCTGGGACTCACTTGGTAGTCCAGGCTGGCCTCGAACTCACAGAGATCCGCCTGGCTCTGCCTCCCGAGTGCTGGGATTAAAGGCGTGCGCCACCACCGCCCGGCCTTGTTTTACATTTTTCAAGCACAAAGCTTCAGTTTCCACAGTCCACCCAGGTCACTAGGTAGGCAGTAGAAGCCGGGGGAAGCTGGTGGGGGTCCTGGCTCCAGAGCCTCAACCCTGACTAGACTGCAGCCACTGAAGAAGCCTGAGCAGGTGGCTGACAGCACAATCGCTGTAGTCTAGGCTGGGTCTCCCGATGCCCTGAACCACCTTCAGCTTTTGGAGTGTTGGTAGGAGCAGCAAGGTAGGGCTAGCCTGAGGTCTCTTGAATTTAAAAGGTGACTGTGAGGCTTTTAAGTAAGCATGTTCTGCCACCAAGTGATGGTTTAGGCATGGTATGAGGTCGGCTGGGGCTGAGGCCAGTGATGAAATTGGCCCTGCTCGGTGGGGTCATCAAGGCTCCTTCTCTTATGAGCGTGTGTTGTCTCTCGGTCAGTGAGTCTTTACCCATGAGAGCTGTGATTGGCTGGAATGGTCTGTCTGTCATTCCTACCCTTGGCTTAGTTGTTAAGAGGAATCGCTTGCCAGTGGTTGGGTTTTTGGCTCACAGGAGTGAGTGTAGGAGAGAAGTGGCCTGAGGGCTTCCTTGTGGGTGTTTGGCAGTCTTCATAATAGGATGTGGGGACACGTGTCCTGCTTACTGAATCATGACCTCCCCCAAAAATGGTTTGTTTTGTTTTCTTAAATGGTGTATGAAGTGCTTTGTGGTGAAGTTATCTGATCTCTCTCCCTGTGGTAGGGTTTTTCCTGGCATCCAGGGGGGAGCTGTTGTGGTGTGTGGTGTGAGAAGTCACAGCCCCAGGTGCTAGTTCAGTAACACGCTGCTACCAGTCAGGTAGAAAGCAAGCTGACTCCACACTTCTCACCCACAGGTGCCGTCTACATCGACCAGTACTGCAACCCTCTCTCCGACATCAGCCTCAGAGACATCCAGGCCCAGATCCATAGCATCGTGGAACTTGTGTGCAAAACCCTCCGTGGTATCAACAGCCGCCACCCCAGCCTGACCTTCAGGGCAGGTGTGGAAATGCTGTAGATGAGCCAGGCTGCAGAGGTCCTGGGGTGGTTGCCTGAATGATGTAAAGCACTAACGCCACCCTGTCTCCGTTCCCAGGCTGGCAGCACTTGACTGTCATGCAGGCCCTTGCCTGTCACTGCGTGTTCAGGGTGTGCCTTGCTTGTGTTTGTGGTGTGAGTGTTTGGGGTGTACTTGCTCATGCTTGTGACCCAGAGGAGTTCTTTGTGCTGCAGGCGAGTCCTCCATGATAATGGAGATAGAGCTCCAGAGCCAAGTGCTGGACGCCATCAACTATGTCCTGTACGACCAGCTGAAGTTCAAAGGGAACCGCATGGACTACTACAACGCCTTGAACCTCTACATGCACCAGGTACATGTGGCTGCAGCAAGAGGAACCATGCAGCTCCCTCTTCCTCCTGCAGCACCCTCTGTGTGCTCCTGTGTAGGCACCGTTCACTGCCTAAACCTGCACGTGTGCACACGCAAGGCAGTCGGACAGTGCTGGGGAGTGTGTGACTTAAAGCTGAGAAAGGGTGGGTGTGTAGGTTCTGTGCCTGTACCTACTGGATCTCCCTGTACCCTTGATGCTCCAGGGTGCTCGGACCTGACTCCCCTCTAGACAGACAAGGGTGACTGTGTGTGTGCAGTCACATCTCCAATGGGCTGTCCATTTCTTGCTGACAAATGCTGTCGTCTTTCCGTATCTCAGTAAAGCCCATTTTCCTCTATCATGCGATAGCATGGTGGGGTAGATCTGCTACAGGATGCTTTTCTTTTTAATTTAAATTTTATGTATGTTTAGAAGAAGACATCAGATCTCATTACAGATGGTTGTGAGCCACCATGTGGGTGCTAGGAATTGAACTCAGGACCTTTGGAAGAACAGCCAGTGCTCTTAACCACTGAGCTATCTCTCCAGCTAACAGGATGGCTGTTGTAAGGAAGCCCTGTGAATAGAGATGGGCATTTCTATGGCTTAGTTTGCTCAGTCTATGATTATGAGTGCTGAACTGCACAGACCTGCCTCCGTTGGCCTGGAAGCCTATGGCCGAGCTACATCAGCCACAAACCTTTGATGTGCATTTCCTTGTCTGTCCTGTTCTCTGTAACATGGTTTCTATTGTCCTATCACAGACTTTACATGCTTGCTTTCTGGTAGGAGGAGGCCAGCAGGCTGCCTGTAAAAGGCCTGGCAGTCCAGGTTTGCAGGCTGTGTGGTCTGTGTGCTCAGTACTGTCTTACTGGGTGAAAGGGCACAGGCAGTTGAAGCCTTGGGTGGCTGTGTACTCTGTGTGCCAGCAGAGCTGTGTGGGCATGGAACATGCTGGTTACGGTTCTTTGCCTATTTTGAGATAGGTTCTCACTTGGTAGCCCAGGCTGGTCTTGGACTTTCTGGCATCTTGCCTCAGCCTCCCAGGTGCTGGGACTATAGGCATGGACCATAGAACCTGGCTTCTGTTATTTTCATGTCGCAAAATGGTTTTGTTCTTAGAATATTTTAAACATTTGAAAATTCAGGTGTGGGCAATAGCTGAGTGGTGGAATGCTTGCCCAGTGTACACAAGGCTACAGCTTCCATGCCTAGCCCAGCAAAAACAAAACACAAGCTAAAAGCAAGAAATTGGGTGTGGGGTAGTCCACACCTGTAAGCCCAGCATTGGCAGGCGGAGGGGGCAGGGTGGCAAGTTTGAGGCCAGCCTGGCTTTGTAAGGAGACCCTGTCTTGGGGCTAGGGAAGGAGGCAAACATCTTCTGCAGGCTGTAAGAAAACAGCCAGAGTGCTGGGTTTGGTCCCTGATCTAAATGGGATGCTGGCACCGCATTGAGCCAGCCCCTGGCCCTCCTGAGCCTCAGCAACTTTCCTCCCTCAGGTGTTGACCCGCAGAACAGGAATCCCCATCAGCATGTCTCTGCTCTACCTGACCATCGCCCGGCAGCTGGGGGTCCCGCTGGAGCCCGTCAACTTCCCAAGCCACTTCCTGCTGAGGTGGTGCCAAGGCGCAGAAGGGTGAGCCATCTGTGCTGTGTTCAATGGGTGTTGAGGAACGACCGGGTTCTGGTGTTAAACTAGGGATTACCAAGCAGGCATCTGCTTCTGAGGGGTCACGTTGAGCTTATATTGGGTCCCCCTTATGTGGGGAGTGACAAGCACTATGTGTATTTATGTTTCTTACACAGGCATGTAACTCTACAGCATCTCAAAAGCCTAACTTAAAAAAAGTCTTGTGGCTGTCAGGGTCCATAGTGTGAAGGTCCATCCCATCAAAGGTTCTTCTCTTTTCTCCTCAGTCATAAAACTCCTCCTCCTCCTCCCACACTTGTGCTGCCCCTTGGGAGAGAGGAGGACCAGGCTGGGCAGCTTACAGCCTGGCCGAGCTGAGTTGTGTTCTGGGATTGGCTGGTTTCAGGTCGAGTCCTCTGCTTCTCCTAAGCAGAGTTTTCCCCAAGGAGAAAAGCACTTCTCCACACGAGGGAAAAAAACTCATCCTGTTGTCCTGTCCTGGACAGTGGGATGAGCAGTCCCTGAGCTTTGAAGCCAGACAGGGCTCAAAAACCTGGCTTCGTCAGAGCCAAGGGGGCTAGTATTCTCTGTAAATGCTGGCTTAAAAGTTCAAGGAGAGCCTCCAGTGTACATGTGCAACACACACACCACACACACACACACACACACACATTCACACATACACACACTCTTACCCTCTAATCTCTCCTGCTCTGTAGAAAGGAAGTGCAGCTGGACTCCACATGCCCCTCCTGTTTAAGAAGACAGACATTTCATGAGGTGTGAAGACCCCTCATCCCCATCCATTACTTTGAGTTTCTTTACATTACTATAGACTGTCATTTTCCAAACGTATAGTCCTCACAGTTGACTGGTAGGTTAATGTTTGCAATCTGGATATCTACTTCCTATTATTTGCAAATAAGAAAACTTATTTGCAGCCTTGGTATGCTTACCTATCTCCTTGTGCATCTGTAAGATACTCCTGTGACATCTACTACTACTGAGGGTCCTACATGATCTGATCATTTTGTCTCTATTGAGTGTGTTGATTCTTTGAGAATCAACTATGACTCACTATGCTACCCAGGCTGTCCTGGAACTTGGAATCCTCCTGCTTCAGCCTCTCATCCTGAGTGCTAGTATTACAGAGCTGAGCCACCACTCCAGGCTCAGACAATGCAACGATTTGTTAGGACCTGAAGTCCTGTCTGATTGGGAGGCTGAGGCAGGAGGATCAGTCACTTTACTCCAGGACCCAGGCAGGGGGCAGAAACAAACACAGAGACCTGTGGAAGCCTGAGCCACCAGCAGCGATGCTGGCACACACACAGCCCTTGTTAGCAGCTGGGCTCCACCCTCGCTGCCCAGGCTGTACTCTGAGCCCTCATGACCTCCCGCCCCCATCCAGATCTTAAAGTGCTTTGGATGTTCCTAGCTTTTGGTCTTCCTTACAGATTGAGAGTCAGTTTATCAGGTTCCTTAGGCCTGTGTGAAGGGCACAGGGAGGCTGAGGCAGGAGTTTGTGGCCAGCCTGAACTACAGTCTAGCCCCTATATCAAACAAGAAAACAGAAAGTTCTACTTTGCTATTGATTGCAGCTAGAAACTGCTTCTGACTGGTTCTGGCTGGTTCTGGCACTAATGTCAGGTCCTGTAGCCTCCTGCTGTCTGTGACTGTGGTTCTGGGCGTCTGTTAGGAATTGTTTACCTTTCCACATGACTCGGTTAGGGCTATCCTGAGCTACCAAGTGTTTTGGCTCTAGCTGTGGCTGGTACTTGTATACAGGCCTGGCCTTCAGTGCCTGGCTGGATGAGTCTATTCTGCAGATGGTTCGTAGCTCTGGCTTTTGGTGACATGTCACAGTGTCTGAACAGCGCTGTTTGTTTTTTCTAGCTTAGTGTGTTGGCTATTGACTACAGAGCAGAAACAGATAGCAATACCCTTGCCTGGGGATGATTTTTGAGGGTTTTTGTTGTTGCTTTTAACTCTGTGTGTGTGTGTGTGTGTGTGTGTGTGTGTGTGTGTGTGTGTGTGTGTGTGTGTGTGTGTACAGAAGTTAGAGGAAAACTTGTGGGGGAGTCAGTTTTTTTCCTTCTACTATTTGGGTCCCAGGGGTCAAACTCAGGGCCTTGAACTTGGCAGCAAGCACCTTTCCATCTTTCCAGCCCAGGGATCTCCTTCCACACGGAATGCTTCTTTCTTCCACACGGAATGCTTCTTTCTTCCACACGGAATGCTTCTCAGCTTTCAGCATTAGCTTGCTGTTTGGCGTGACACCTTTTATTGGTGTCATCAAAACTACCTCCCAAATTTCCAATTTTGTGAAGTGTTTGTTTGTTTGTTGTTTTGTATAAGGAGACATGGTCTCACTCTGTAGCACTAGCTGGCCTGAAATTTGCAATATGGATCAAGCAGGCCCCAAGATCACAGAGATCCTCCTGCCTCTGCCTCTACCATGGGATTGAAGTCATGCACTGCTGTGCTTGGCTAATTTTGCTAAGTTGTATTTCTATGTAGACATTAGATTTTTTCAAGCATGTATTTTTTAGTAGCTGTACATGTTCTTTCACTTTTTATGTCTAGGAGTAGCTATGTGGGTTTTTGTTTGGGGGGCTTGATTTGTGTGTGTGTGCTGCAGATTGAACTGTGCTTTATCACTGAGGTTCACCTGTCCCAAAATTGATCTTCCGTGTTCAGCCCTGTATTCTTGGGGCACAGCTAGTCCAGGTATGTCTTTAAAAAACTCTGGCACTTGGGCACGTGCACATTTTGTCTGTGTGGTTTACATCGTGATGACCTCGGCTCGCTAGGCCTGTGTGTTTGTCCATAGGAATTCAGCCTCATAGCAGACGCCAACAAGTTCTGTGCTCTTTTAGAACATTTATGTAAGTCTCAAGTCTTTGCCAAAAGTGGGCTATGAACGCAACTCAGGAAAGAAATCCGACTGAGATAGTTAGCAGCCAAAGAGGAAAATGTTGTGTGATTGCAGTGGGCACAGGATCAAGATTGCTCAGAAGAAGCGCTGCTGTCCCCAACGCTTAGCCACCCACTACTCCATGAGCCCTCAGAGTCACAGTTGGCAGTGCTGTGGGCATGTGAGCAGGCCCAGGGTCATTGCCCCCAAGGTACCAGCCTGGGGTTGTGTGGGCACAGAGGAGGGCCAAGTCCTGGTCTGGGCTCCGTACGTTTTCTTAGGTCCTTGTAGGCCCTGGATCCCAGACAGGCAGCAGTCTGCCACTCTGTGGTTAGCATCCATCTTGGTCCTCGTGCCCATGTCTTTCTGTCAGTGTTCTTTAAACTGGCTCAGGGCTGTAGGACTCTGTCTGCTGTCGGGCGGCTTCCCTGCTGCCGCTTACTTGTTTGTTGGTTAGCATTATGTGTGCGCATGCACAGCGTTTGTGTAGAGTCAAGACAGCTTGGTAGTCAGTTCTCTGCTTCCACCATGTGGGGCCCAGGGAGCAGCCGCAGCTGGTCAGGCCGACAGCAAGCGCTTTGATCCACTGAGCCATCTCCCTTGCCCTGGTGCTTCTGGAGAGCAGGGCGGTGGTCACCACGGCCAAGGCCTCGATGGTACTGGTGACGATGGTAAAGTGGTGCTGTGACCTCCCCCTCTGCCGTGGCCTCCTCCTCCAGGTTGTAATTCTGACTCGTTGGCTGTCTTTGGGCAGGGCAACCCTGGACATCTTCGACTACATCTACATAGATGCTTTTGGGAAGGGCAAGCAGCTGACAGTGAAGGAGTGTGAGTACTTGATTGGCCAGCACGTGACGGCGGCGCTATACGGTGTGGTGAATGTGAAGAAGGTGCTGCAGCGGATGGTGGGCAACCTGCTGAGCCTGGGCAAGAGGTGAGGGCCTGGCTTCCTCTGCTCCCGCAGTGTAGGCCTTCTAGGTTCTGTGCAAACACAAGAAGCGTGTTTAATGAGCTGCCCTGTGATGACTGCTTCTGGGACATCAGCCTTGCATTTGTTCATAGCCTCACCCTCTGGTGTTTGTGGTGGGCTTAACTCTGCTCAAACACTGAATGCATTCTTTGGAAGTCAGTGTCAGAATGGCAGAGGTCATGTCTTCCTGTCCAGGTGCTGTGACCTCTGACCTTACACCCTCCTGTAAGAACAGAGTCTAGGGTTAACTTTGCTCCATAGTTCAAGGAAACCTGTCCTGGGAAATGGCTGTAGGATGTGTGTTGCAGTCAGTTTCCTGATGCCCAATAGGATTCAGCTAGCAGAATTCGTTGTTAATAGATTCTTTTTAGAACAACTGTCAGTTGGTGGCACAGGTGAGCAGACTGCAGGGGGGGTTATAACCTCACAGGTGAGCAGACTGCAGGGGGGTTATAACCTCACAGGTGAGCAGACTGCGGGGGGTTATAACCTCACAGGTGAGCAGACTGCGGGGGGGGTTATAACCTCACAGGTGAGCAGACTGCGGGGGGTTATAACCTCACAGGTGAGCAGACTGCGGGGGGTTATAACCTCACAGGTGAGCAGACTTCAGGGAGCTATCACCTCACAGGTGAGCAGACTGCAGGGGGGGGGACAATAACCTCACAGGTGAGCAGACTGCAGGGGGGGATTATCACCTCACAGGTGAGCAGACTGCAGGGGGGGATTATCACCTCACAGGTGAGCAGACTGCAGGGGGGGTGGGGTGCTATCACCTCACAGGTGAGCAGACTGCAGGGGGGCTATCACCTCACAGGTGAGCAGACTGCAAGGGCTATAACCTCACAGGTGAGCAGACTGCAGGGGGGAGGTTATAACCTCACAGGTGAGCAGACTGCAGGGGCTATAACCTCACAGGTGAGCAGACTGCAGGGGGGGCTATCACCTCACAGGTGAGCAGACTGCAGGGGGCTATAACCTCCTGTCCACATGTGTATGCAGCTTGTCTGCTCCTTAAGCCCTAGCTAGCACAGAGCAGACACTTATTACAAGTGCTGACCCCAAACTGACAAGTAGAACCAGGGTTCACTCCTATTGGTGTGAGCTCTGCAAGTGTCACCCAGGGTAGCCCTGCCCCCTCCCAGCCTCTGTTCTGCTCTTCGGGGTTCTGGATCTGTGTGTGCTGCTGAGGGGACTGCTTAGTGAGCACAGATTTTAATGTGCTGTAAGACTTTTATGTTCACTGTGGATTTTGCTAAGAGCTCGCAGTGTTGAGCAGGGCGTCTGGGAGTCAGAAAGCCTTGCGAATTTGAAACAGTTGTTTTTAGACATGTGTTGGGAAGCCCACACTGAGTCAGAGGTGATTTATTCTCCCCCAGGGAAGGCATTGACCAGTCCTACCAGCTCCTCAGAGACTCCTTGGACCTGTACCTGGCGATGTACCCGGACCAGGTGCAGCTCCTGCTCCTCCAGGCCAGACTCTACTTCCATCTGGGTATCTGGCCAGAGAAGGTAATTATCTTACTTTGCTGCTCGGCCTTGCCTTAGAGAGGAAAGCTGTAGCTGGACCAAGGCTGTTGAAGGAGTAAGTTCAGATCTGCTCCGTCCCCCAGTCCTGACCCCCTAAAGAAATGTTTTTCTCTCTTCTAAGAAGCATTGGTTCTGTCACCAGGAATGACCTCTGAGCTCTGGACACAAAACCCCTGTCCTGCCTCTTGCCCACTGCCACCCCATGGTGCCTTCCCAAAGTCACCTGACTGCAAGGAGAGGCAAGACAAGTGCTCTGTGCGGGCTTTGCTGCAGCTGTAGGACATGAGAAGATCCAGCTGAGACCGGCTGAGGCTTCTTACTGTTCAATTCTGGGGGTGCCCATGCTGTAATCCCCGCATCTGGCAGTGAGTGCTATGAGGAGTCACCTGTGGAGCACAGAGCTGACTTTGGCCCACTGTGTGCAGTTTGTGTGAGTGAGTGTGCAGGAGTCATAGCCCACTCCCATCCCTCCCTTGGGCTGGGGAGAGGCCCCAGTCCATGCTGTCTGTCTAGAAGGCCTGCAGAGAGTGTGGTTCTGAGCCTCTGTGGGTGTTTCCCGAGATGGGCGGTCTCCACAGAAAGCCACTGCTCTGGGGGCTGGAGAGATGGCTTGGCTGTTAGGAGCACTTACTGCTCTTGCAGAAGACTTGAGGTTCAGTTCCCGGCGTGCACTTGGCACTCTCAACGACCAGGGGATCCAGTGCCCTCTTCTGTCCTCATGCACCCCCCCCCACACACACACACACAAACACATCCACACTTTCAGAATAAAAAGTAAATTCTCTCATGAAGTGACTATACTGGACCATCAGTTCATGGCTTTAAACATACATAGTGGGGTGCAGACATGGGCAGCCCCAAGTCCTTAAGATGTCTTCCACGACCCAACAGACATGTGCTCTGGAGGAGTGCACCCTGGGAACCGTCACCCACTCAGGAGCCCAGGGTTTAGTCCTTTGACTTTGTTCAGCCAGTTCTGTTTGTTGAGGGATTTCAGGATCATCCAGAAGGAGAGAGAGCAAAGGTCCCTTCGCTGAGTTGTCCCAGTTGAGTGGCAGGTCCAGTCACGGGCCTTTGTGGTTGAAATTCTCAGTGCTGCCTTCCAAGTCTGCAGCTGGCTGGCAGTCCCACTGGGGACACGCCCACTGGGGGACACGCCCACTGGGGGACATGCCCACTGGGGACACGCCCACCGGGGACACGCCCACTGCCCAGCAGCGCCCTGTCACCTTCCCTTTCTCTTCTGCATGTGCTGCCGTGTGGAACATCTGGACCCCTCCCCTCAGTTCATGGTGACCCCAAGAGCGTGAGAGAGGTGCTTAGGGGCCCATGTCAGTAGACAGGCTGCTCTCCAGAGGAGGGCTTCTGGAGGAGCTCGAGGGTGGGTCACCTGAGGAAGGCAGCCTGCCAGAGGCCTGGGGGAGGGGTGTGCATTTAATGAGAGGAGGTGACATCAGCCTGTGGCCATGGGCCTTGTTTGTTAAGATGATCTGTCCCTGAGCAGGAAGCCTACAGGCTGGCTCCCTTCTCCCTCTCTGTCTGGTGAAGTCGGGAGAGCTGCAGAGCCCAGTCCTCTTGGTCACTGTGGCTGTGGGTGGGAGAGTGGAGTCAGGAGGTCATGTTTGTGGAAGTCACAGCTTTTGCTCTGTCCTCTCAGCTGTCCTGTGGACTCTTTGGTTCTTGCCGGTTTCCCGTGCTAAACGTCAAGAAGTTACCTCTCAGTGCACTGAGGCCACCGCGGGTGTCACCCTGAGAGTCACAGTGGCTGAGGAGAAGCCGGCTGCACTTAGTGCTGCTGCCAGAGCCTCGGGGACTGTGACCGCCTGCCCTCTGTGCAGTGCCGGAAGCACCCTCCTCCCTTCCCTGCATGAAAGCCTGAGCCGTTCTGACCGGCCCCATTGGCCTTGCCTTGGCCACCATCCCCTCTACTCCCTGCATGCTTACCTCACACGTGGCCACTGTATGCTGATGCCCGCCACTGACCTTTGCTCCTGTACACTCCCCAAAACATGCACGCTCTCACTCCCAGCCCTCCCCAGGCCCTGATCTGCCAGCGGCCCTTCTGTCGCTGTGGCAAGGCCAGGAAGTGGCCTTGCCCTTTCTCCTACTTTGATGCCCCTTCTGCCTCATGGCCACTGGCTCCCAGGCTCCTTCTGTTCTCCCGTCTTGGGTCTCCCGCCGTTGAGGTTCACACCAGGATGCTCTTAGGTTCCTCTACCCTGTGTGCCGTCCCAGGGGCTTCTTTCAATGCCTTTACACCTGGGCAGGGGATGGGAAGACATGGCCTGTCTGCCTCCTTGTCGTGTCCACGGCAGTCAGGGTCTTACCAGAATAGTGGTCCCTGAGTGGCTCTCTGCTGCCTTGGGGATGCTTTTCTTACCCTGCAGTGTGGCTCACAAGTCTCCATGGTTCTGTCCCACCTGCCTGACCTTCCATGTCCCACATCTGTGTGTCGTGGTGTCCCCACCCACCCCGTGCTCTAATGCAGTCCTGCTGTGTCCACCATGCAATGCTGCCTGCCCCTCTGCTGACCCCTCAGCTGCATTGGCACCCCACCCTCCTTACACCGACGGTACATACAGTGTGCTCCCCACTAGCCATTCTCTGTGCTCACAGCACTGGCTGTGGCATGTTCGGGGATGGTTGGGGGACCATAGTTCCCTGGGACATGAGTGAGGGGGACTCCCAGAACCTACAGTCTTTCCAGCGTGGGGCTGGCATTCCGCTCCGGAAGAGGGTGTTTAAGGCTTAGGCTGTTGGGGCTGGGAGAAAGTGCCATGGCAGGCTGTATAGAACTGGCCTGGGACCACCCATGGCAATCAGTGTTCTGGCCTGTGTCAGGGGCTCCTGCCCTCCCAACTGCAGCCAGCAGACAGTCTAACAGACAAGCAAGGGGAGCCCAGAGCTCAGAGGGAGACTTAGTGGACAGGCAGGACTCGTGCACACAGGACGGTGGACTGGTGGCCTTGGAGCTGCCTGTCAGTGGACTTACAGAAGTGGGACTGTCGTCTTCTGTGGGAGCCGGGCCACAGCCTGTGTGCTGCTGTGTAGCCAGAGGAGTGGTGGGTGGAAGGGAGTGTCCCTGAGCAACGGGGCTCCTCCCAGCTCTCGCCCTGAGCCCTGGGTTTTGTTTTTGTTTTTATCTGGGTGGATAGCAGCTTGTTGTTTTTGTTTATGAGGCAGGGTTACAGTATGTAGTCTGCACTGGCCTTGAACTCAGGGTCCTGTTCCCCAGTGCTGGGATTATGGATGTAAATCACTGTGTCCAACCAAGGCCTCGAGCTTTGGCTGGGAACATGATACCCACTGTCAGCATTGTCTTGTAAACACACCAGGTCCAAGTCACATGTCCCCTCACCCTCAGCCTCACACATCCATGCAAGGAGTCAAAACTTCCTGCCTTTCAGTCTGAATGTGGGCCACCTTTGTGCCCTGAAGAGTCCGTGTCTAGCTGTGTGCACAGTGGCTCACTGGCCAGGACACACAAGGATGGCCATTGTTTCTGGCCGAGTCCACAGAGGCTCACTGTTGGATGCTCTCAGCTACAAAGGACAGATGTCATGAGCATCCCCACTTTGAGAGCCCCTCCTGGAGGTGGGGTGTGAACGGGGACTGGCTCCTGTGGATCTCTGTTGAAGCAAGCTTCAGGGTGTTTGGGGTGCTGGCACTCTGCCTGTTGTTCTTACGTTAAGTTGCATCACAGTAATTAGGATGATTCTGTTGTATTTCCCTGGCACAGTGGCGGTTGAGACTGTGGGCTGAGAGTCATACCCAGGGCCACATCTTTGTAAGCCTCCCACCTCAGACCAGCATTTAAACTCACTGAGCCAAATTCCTTTCTTGGAAATCAGTAGTGGCTGTGCACTACCATGCCTAATAGACACCTCCAGTTCATCACCGAGAAATACCAGGAGCCTGTTGATATCTCTTGTGTTCCTACTGTATTTATTGCTCAGGAAGGTGAGGTTGAGCTTCAGAATAATTGCTGAGACGTCTGGCTGTCAGTGTGACAGGGAGTAGCTCAGCAGAGAAGCAGCTGGTTGATGGATCTGGGCCTAGAGTTGAGGTCACCTGTCCTAGTAAGGAGCTCCAACTCCGGCAGGACTCAGTAAACCAGGACTGATGTGTGCTGTTCTCAAGCATCACAGGGCTGTGTGGGTTCGAGCATGTTGATGTGCATACAGACACTTTGCTTGAAGCCTGACCCTTGAGTGGAGGCACTGTGAGCAGCAGACAGACCGTGCAGGGTCAGCCCTGCTCCTGCTGCCAGCCTCCGCTCTGCAGAGGTGACTGATGAATTGCTGCCATCCAGAGGCCTAGCTCCTCCCTCGAGTGACGTCTGAATTGGAGCTACTCGCCCGGCACCAAGACAGTTCTCCAAGTATCTTTTTGTCTTGGTTAAGGGGTCTTGAGGACTTTCCCTTCTTAAAGCAAGAATGACAGGATAGAATGGTTTCTGTACTTTAAAAATAAAGACAAGTTGGCTTCCTCAGCTCCTACGCTAACCAAGAAATGTTTGGCCCATTACAACTCCTGGTCCACAATGGTGTGCTGTCGCCGGCCTTTGTCAGGCTTCATGGGTAGGTGTCAATCCCACGCTTCGGAAAAGAAAAGGCCTGGCGAAAATATTATCTCCTAGTCTTTCTGTCTTGTCTTGAAGGTGCTTGACATCCTCCAGCACATCCAGACCCTTGACCCCGGGCAGCACGGGGCGGTGGGCTACCTAGTGCAGCACACACTAGAACACATTGAGCGCAAGAAGGAGGAGGTGGGCGTGGAGGTGAAGCTGCGCTCCGAGGAGAAGCACAGAGATGTCTGCTACTCCATCGGGCTCGTGATGAAGCACAAGAGGTGAGTGCCTGCTCCGGCCTCCGGGGCTGCCCGCAGAGGCCCACCCTGGGACTGCAGGCTCTTTCACCGAGTGCCCACCACAGGCAGCACAGCGGGGCCCCGTCTGCACCCTGCTTCCTACTGGGAGCTGTAATGTCTTTTGTGGACTCTGACTGCTCCTAGAGCTTGTCTGGGGCACTGGGGGTCGAGCCTAGGGACTGAGCAAGCTAGAAGCTCACTGAGCTGCGGCCCCAGCTCTCCTCCTCCTGCTGCTGTCCCTTCTCTGTCCCCTGCTATCTCTGGTCTGGGTTAGCAGGGCTTTCCTGAGCTATAGTTCTGCACATGGCTGTTCACCAGGCAGGATTAACTCCAGAGTGCTGGTGCAGGTTCTTATCCCACAGGCACCCGAGGAGCCCTTGGCATGCTGGAAAGCCCAGCCGCAGGTGGCGCTGTGTTAAGATCAGTCCACGTGAGTCTATTTAGTGGGTAGTAGGGATCTGTTAAGATATAAATTGAGGAAATAGACTCACGAATGCAGAACGGAGTAGACAGCTGAAGTCATTCTCTGTTCTGACTGGGAGCGAATCCACCTGGCAGTTCAGTCAGACCAGGCAGCAGGCAGCAGGGAGAAGGGGAAGTGACTCTTCTCACTTTCCTTTTAAGAGGTCAGGTACGAAGGCAGGAAGTACCGCCTCCTTTGGGCCCTATGTCCCAAGGTCATGGGCGGAGCAAATACCACTACATTTCCCCTTTTGTCTAAATAAGAAGGTTCTAAACTTAATGCAAACTATATACAATAAGAATGATTATCAAGTATTGTCCAAGAAAAAGGGTAATCACATAAACAGAAATGGAACTACAACCAATGTCCAGATCATAGGTCAATGGCAAATTTCCAAGATTGCTCCAGTAGCTGTCCTATCATGAAGATTGTAGCTCTAGTACTAATATGTTCTAGCTAAGATATGAGAAGATCAGCCTGCCTCTGCCTCCTTTCCATCTTCAGGACTCCCTCACTGACAGGCAGTTCCGTCAGGCCACACAGTGTTCCTTGCTGACATGTGGCTGCTCCTCACCCCTCCATTGTCTCTGTGAGGATAACCAGCAAACCCTCCCCTGTGAGGGGCTGTGATTTCCACTCAGTGAATTCTTTCTTCTTAACTCTCTTTGGGAACTTTCCAAACTTGGAAGAGTAGAGAGAACGGCACACGAGGCTCCTCCTCCTCCTGCTCCTCCTCCTCCTCCTCCTGCTCCTCCTCCTCCTGCTCCTCCTCCTCCTCCTCCTGCTCCTCCTCCTCCTCCTCCTGCTCCTCCTCCTGCTCCTCCTCCTCCTGCTCCTCCCCCTCCTCCCTGCTCCTGCTCCTCAGTTCTGGACTAATGAAGCTGATGTTGCACTTTCCCCCTAGCCTGGCCTCTGTAAAGAGAAGGAGGGCTCCCTTACTTACTTTGATTTAACCTCATCTTACCAGAGGTAGTCTCTTGCTCTGCTCCAAAGTTTTTCTTAAGCCAGGCATGGTAGGAGCACAAGCCTTTAATCCCAGCACATGGGAGGCGGAGCAAGCTGATCTCTGAGTTGAGGCCAGCCTGGGCTACATAATTCCAGGACAGCCAGGACTATGTAGTGAAAACCTGTCTAGAAACAAACAAACAAACAAGGTTATTTTCCAGATTAAGTGCTTTGTTGATGGTGAGAGGAAGGTTTGTAAAGAGGGACAGGGTGTCCTGACAAGTGACTCCACATGGGATAAAAGCAGGTAATGAACAAAGGGCATGGAAGAACCCCGGCCAGGCTCTCCTGACTTCCCCACAGCTCCGAGGCTTCCCAGGAGCTCATCTGTGGTCTCCCTGTGCTCCCCAGGTATGGCTACAACTGTGTGATCTATGGCTGGGACCCCACCTGCATGATGGGCCATGAATGGATCCGCAACATGAACGTGCACAGTCTGCCTCATGGCCACCATCAGCCCTTCTACAACGTGCTGGTGGAGGATGGCTCCTGCAGATACGCAGCCCAAGGTAAGGTCTTTGCTTGACCTGCACCCGCCCCTGACTGACCATGCTGTGGGCAGAGCTCACCAGCGTGTCCCGGGGTGGCAGCTGCTCACTGTCCTCACCAGCCAGACTCCTGATTCCCATCTCCCAGGCCTGACTTCCAGCAGCGCTGGCCTGAATCGCCCTCATGTGGCTACAGGTGGAAACTGCAGTTCCCTGCACAATGGTTTTTATTAATAAGAGGGACTGTGGATCCTGATGTGATAAATAGTGTGCCCTCATGGGTGCTAAGTCTGTCTGGGACCCAGGCTGGGCATTTCATACATGCAGAGCTTGGACCTTGTGCAGGCCACCTCCACTTTATCTTGCCCACGAGGACGTGAAGCCCGGAGCTTGGTGATGGGCTATAACCTGAACCATCAGGCCTGCTCTGCCCACACAGTGATCAAGTACCGAGGGCTGAAGTGTCAGGGCTTCAGAAGGCAGGAATAGTGGCACGTGAGTGATTGTGAGCCATCCGAGGCCAGGAGCACCCGTGCAGTATGGCTGCAGGCACCTTACCTCCTTGGGTTCCTAGGTGAGGTAAAGGGGCTGAATGCTCCCTGGGTGTTCTGGAGGCTCCCACGGGGCAGTCTTCAGCGTTTGAAGCTGAGGCCAGTGAAAATCGAAACTGCATTTCTGAAAGTCACCGTGATTTAAAAATGGCCTGGGGCTTTGCTACATGACAGTTGAGGAAGGCTTTCTGTCCTGAGCCATGACTCCAGGCTCTGCTGGTACCGGGTGCAGCAGTTGTCCACTCTACAGAGTGAGTGTGGACATCTTTAAATCGGTACTGGGGTGTCTAGAAACAGTTCATTGAGTTGGTTTGCTCGGTGAGTTTGTAAATGGAGCACTTAGCTTCAGTTTCTGAACAGTTCTGCTGAAGCCTCAGTGTACCTCACTGCACGTGCGCAAACCCGTGGATAGTAGTTTGCAGTCACAGTGGTGAACAACCAAAAGAAGAAGACAATGTCTGTGGCCCAGTGACCCAGTGACCCAGTGACGGACCATGGGAGTGGCTGTGATCACGTTAGCTTTTGCTGGTTTCCGAAGGCCCTTCTGTTGGCCACAGGACCATGGCATCTCCTGGGGGCTGCTGTGTGATGGCTGTGGGGTGCAAGGTCACTAGGAACCTCTCCTTCACAGCCACACATATGCATTCCCTCACCTTCCTGGGCCAGCTCGTGTCTCTGGTGACCTTGTGAACGAACTGTGTGTGTGTGTTGGATTTCCAGCCTGGGCTCTCTGTTCTGTTATCTTGGGGTGTCTCATTCTTTCCCCTGAACTGCTGCTCCACCTGCCTGCGCCTGCAGACGCACTGCACATGGTGCCCCGTTTACCGACAGTGGGTTCCACGTCTCTATCTGTTTCATCAGTGAATAAAGACACAGGCTCTTGCCAGTGTTGGAAGGGTCATTGGAGGATCCTGCCTCGTGGTGCACCAGGACTGTGGCAGCACACCAAACCCTGTGGCTGATAGCTCATGTTTCCTCAGTGTTCTCATCACCCTGGTGTCACCACAGGCTGGCCTTTCCAGCTCCACCAGCTCCAGCAGATGGCTGTGCTGTGGTTTGCCCCCTTTGCAAAGCCTCGCTTGGGAAGGACTTCTCACTGCCCATCCACCCTGTGCTCCTGCGCCAGGGCTTTGATTGTTGGAAGCTTCCAGGCCTTGGTTGCTTTGGGGTTGTCTGAGGTTGAGCTCAGCTCCTTGTCTCTTTACCTGCTCTACCTGTGGACGAACAGTGATGTCTGAGGCCTGACTACTTGGGTGTCCTGCCCCACCAGGCTGCTCGTAGGGCCTGTGCTTCCATGTCGTCCCACCCCCGGTGATGCAGAGGTAACTCAGCTTCTCCAGTTAGCAGGAAGGCCGTGGTCGTGCTGTGTCCTGTCCATGTTGCTCCCCAGAGACCATGACACTGCAGCTTGCCCAGCACTTGTCCACGGCTGACACAGGAGCATTGCAGCTTGGGAGTGTCTGCTGCCCCTGCTCTTGTCCAGTGACTTGGAGATGCTTTTCCCTGATGCCCCTCCTCCCCTTACCCTCCAACCTCCACCTTCCCCCCTCCGGCTCCCTACCAGAGTCTCGATTCTTATTCCAGTGTGTTGTGATCACAGGGACAGTTCGATGCTCACAGCCCATAGTTAGCTGCAGGATGGAGGCCTGGATGAACTAGATTTTTAATTGTTCTAGAAAATTTATTGTTACTGCATGTGTGTGCCATAAGCAGGGGTATACGTGTTCCAAGGCACGTGTTGGAGGTCAGAGACATTATGAAGTTGGTTCTCTCCCCTCTTGATGCGGGTTCCAGGGATCATCTTGGGTCCTCGGGTTTGCACAACACATGCTTTGACCCACTGAGCCATCATCTCAAAGGTCTGAGGAGCTACTTTTTAAAAAAGACTTTATTGTGCTTTTAATGACGTGTATGTGTGGGGGTGTGGGTGTGGGTGGGTGGGTAGGTGCAGTGTGAGTGTAGTGCCTGCAGAAGACAGGCGTTGGATCCTCTGGGACTGGAGTAATGGGTGGTCATGAGCCACCCCAAGTGAGTGCTGGAACCAGACTTGGGTCCTCTGGAGCAGGCGCTCTTACCTGCTGGGCTGTCTGAGCGGCCAACAAGCTACCTTTTTAAATTACTTTCTTCAATTTTCCTTCAAAGGTTTCTGGGTTTTTTGTACTATTTGTCTTACTTCTTTTGATCTAATTGTAGTGATTCTAGTTCCCTGAGTAGAGGCCATTAGTGACGCCGCTGCTCCAGCCCTCAGCCTTCCACAGGGCACTGAAGAGTGGCTGCCAGAGCCCTTGGGTGGCACTCTGCAGTGTCTAGAGTTCCTGAGTCTTGTGTATGGCTCCCTGCGCCCACTGGGGGGAGCACTGCAGCTCTTCAGGGCTCCTGTCCCTTACTTCACGGCTCCTGTGTGCTGTGGGAGGTGTGTGTGTGCCGGGAAAGCCTATCTCATCCCTATCAGAAGGTCGGGTGTTTGTCTGATACCAGATGGCTCTTGGTGCAGCATTGGACCCAGGAGCCCCGGTTGGGTGGCGCTTCTCCGTCCTTAACTTGTGTCACACCCACATTGCTGTCCCCACCCCAGTCTGCTCCTGCTGGTACATGTGGTCCTGGAGTGAGGTCCCCGTGGTGGGGCTGGGGGTATAAAGTGATGTTTGGTCACTTGAGGGGGCCATTTGGCTTTCACTTGTTTAGATTCTATTTTGTAACATGGACTTGGACTGTGGTGTGCATGGAGAGATGAGAGGCCAGCTTGTGGGAGTCAGTTCTCTCCACCACGGGGGTCCCAGGCACCAAATTGAGGTCTTCGGGTTGGTGACAAGTGCCTTTACCTACTGAGCCGTTTAGTGGCCTGGCATTGTCATTTAAGAAGTAAAACCCTCAGACATACACTCTTCTGCCTGGTGGTCCGCCCCATGGCCCCTTGACTAGAGACACATCCACACTAAGTACCAGGAGGTTTGTGGTCCCTGTTGAGACAGTGGAGCAGTGTGTGTCTCTAGTTTACTGCTGAGTAGCAGGTAAACCCAATGCAGATAAATGCTTAGTGTGCATTGGATATAGATAGCAACAGAAATGAGTACCAAACTCCAGGGTATGCAGGACAAACCAAGGGTAAAGGGACACACTCCACTGGTGCCCCCCCAAGAGGGAGGCCCTGGGCCAGGTGCCCCTAGAGGACTCCAGGTGGGGTTTCCGAATGTATGTCCGTGGAGTTGAAGGATGCTACAGATTTGAGGTTAAATAAGCAAACATAGTTCTCTGAAAACTGCAAGTGTTTGGGGTTCTTGGAGTACATTATTTTACAGGCATGTCAGGTAACATGTTCCCTCCAGATGCACAGGACCAGCTTCTTCCCTCTCTCTTCTCCTGCACAGGTTGTTCGGTCTCTGTGTCTGGGGTGCACAGCTATGGTTCCTGCTCTTGGGAGGCAGGAGGAGCATTAGTTTGAAGCCAGCCTGGGCAGCCTAGTCTCAAAGTAAACCTTCCATGTGGCTGGGGGTGCAGCTTGAGTGTAGTGTGCTTGCCTGGCATGCACAAGACCCCAAGTTCGGTCCCCAGAACCCCAGAACAGACTGTCTTATGTTCTCTTCTTTTGCTCCACAGCAGGCCTGAGGGAGGGCCAGCAAGCTAGGGAAGCAGTCCAGCTGGAGGTGGCCCCGGGGAGCCTGGAGCTTGTGCTGTTAGCTCCCAGTTTGTACTGTTCTTGCCTGGGCCTCCCAGAGCAACCTCTCGTTAGAAGCCATATTCAGAACCTGGCTGTGTTGTCTCCAGAGCTGTGTACCCCTCCTCCAGGCACGCAGAGGCCAAGAGCTCCCTGCACGGGCCACTGCTGAGCACCTAGAGAGAGGGCAGCCATGGCAGGGCTGCTCAGGGACGGGAGGTCCTGTGGAGCAGGGCATCTCCCCCGAGCAGATGGGCAGTGGACAAGATAGTTCCTGTAGTGGGGCCTGCACTCTGGGGTGCTCAGCAGAACCCCTGAACTCCTCCGCCATTGCAAGCCAAAGCAGCTCCCAACTCTGACCACCGGAAATGCCTGCAGACTTGGCCACACATCCTTCTGGGGGGTTGTAGCTTCCCGTGAAACCCCACTACATTAGACAAACTCGCCTCAAAGCAGGGGTCAGATGCCCACTAGAATTGAATTGGTTTTACTTCCTCCGTCCTGCCTGCAGTACGGCATGCTCCTTGAGAGCATGAGTCTTCCTTTCTTGAAGGTCCAAGACTGTGCTCTCTGGTGTTTTCTGTGGGGCCTGAGGCCTCAGCAGCTGGCCTGGTATGGTCTGGGCCCCAGGAAAACATGGCTAGAGCCCCCCGGGCAGGTGCTGGTGCTGGGCAGCACAGGCAGTGTTATTGTGAAACAGCCCCTGGGGGGGGTTTATTTGACTCTTATATGTGTCAGTCTGTCCCAGTTACAGCCCTTGAACAGTGTAAAATGTGAAGGGACTGAAATTGGCTGCATCAGCTGATTGCGGGCAGGCCAGCCTTGCTGGTGTGTAGGCAGCCCAGCTCCTCCATGCACATACACGTTCCCCTCAGCTCTACACTTTCTGGGTCTGACCTGCCCAGAGCCCGCAGGCAGGTCTCTCCCTGTGGGGCAGGGCCAGAGCAGGGCCATGCTGTGAGGCCACCACAGGGCTGGCCAAAGTAAGCTCCAGATTCGAAACGGATCTGCGGTCTAGAATTGCCAGGTCTCCCGGTATCTTCTCAGGGGCACACTTTCCCTGACCCAGTACCCTCCCTCCTGGTCAGACCCCTGTGTCCACACTAAGTGTCTTAGTGTGCTGGTGAATTCCTACCAGTTTTACTTCTCATGGGGACACGTCCCTAACCCATTCTGAAGATGTGGCCCCAAAGCAGTACATTCACATTTTCCCCAGACCCTTAAAGGGAAACACAGGGGTAGTTGGCCACACTGTCCACCTCTCACAGACTAGTACAGGGACAGCCTGCTCTAGGGGGGCCTCTGGGGGCCTGGGGCCACCCTGTGTGCTGCTGTGGCAAGCCTTGCCAGGCCCTGCTTAAAGGAATTCTGGAGCAGAGCTGTCTGTGTCTGTGCCCTGGCCTCCTCTCTTGGGGGCCCTTCCCAGCAGTAGGACTTTCTGCGCCACTGTCTTCTGTGTGAGACACCTGGAGGATCTGTTCCTCCGCTGTAGATGTCTGGGTTCTGTCCCTCTCTCCTGTGGCAAGGCCGAGATCAGGAGAAGGCAGCCAGGCTCTCCTGGGGGCCGAGCAGGATGTGAGTGCGGCTGTAGGCACCGCTCACCCAGGCAGTGTGAGCCCCGAGTGGAGCTCTGGTGGAGAAGGGCGGCTGTGGCAGCGGCTTCTCTCTGAGGACAGCTAGAGCAGGTTGGAGACTTCCAACCAAGTGGTAGTAGGGTGGGTTCTGACCCTGCCACTGGCTGATGTACGGCTGAGGATGTCTGTCTGTCCTGTGCAGGGAGTACCCACCCCGGAGGCACCACTGGGATCTTGGAGCCGTGTGTCCCACCCACTCAGACTAGGAAGAGGTCTTCTGAGCAGGGCCACAGGGAAGGGAACGTGTGTTCCCCCCTCCCAACTGGGGCCACCTCCACCTTTTCCTCTTGGGTTCCTCTAATACCAAAACTTCTCTGTGGTAACTTCTGCTCTGTTCCAAAAGCTCCTGTGGAAGGAGTGGCTGGAGGGTTTCTGCAGAGAGCCGCTGCAGGAAGTGGAACGCTAACCGCAGTGTCCGGTGCCTCTTTGCCAACAGAAAACCTGGAATACAACGTGGAGCCTCAGGAAATCTCACACCCGGACGTGGGGCGCTACTTCTCAGAGTTCACAGGCACGCACTACATCCCAAACGCAGAGCTGGAGATCCGGTATCCTGAGGACCTGGAGTTTGTGTACGAGACGGTGCAGAACATTTACAGTGCGAAGGAGGACCCAGCCGAGTAGACTCAGGGGAGGTCGCACCTTTGCTGCTGCTGCCGCTGCCGCCGCTGCCTTCTGGGGGACCAGGATTCCTGAAGGACACGTGCCGTCCCCTGGAGTCAGCACAGGACAGCCACTTCACCAGCAGCCTTGGCTGCCTCCCCACTTTAGATGGCGTGTGCTCCTCCGGCCACAGAGACAGCGTTGCTCTCCGCTACACTAGTGAATCAGTTGAAAGGCACCGTGTCCAGTGGCATGGCTTGTCTGCTTGTCCCGTGGTGACAGTGTGTGACATTCTGTCTTCATGAGGTCTCACCGTCCACACTCTGTTCTTTCATCCTCTTCCCATCCTGTCTCCATTCACACTGTGTCGGCGTTTCTCCGGCTGGACAGACGGGCTCCACCTTTCCTGCTCTCTAGAACTTGGGCACCCGAGGCAGGACCGCCTGCCCTCTGCCTTGAGTGTGGTTGTGTTCACATGAAGGCATGGAGATGGGACTCGGAGCCTTTTTTATTTTATTTTTATTTTTTATTTTTTGTTAATACATGAAACACAGATTTTAAGTGTTCCCTTCCCCCTTTTAATTTAATTGGGAGAAGGAACGGCAGCATCTCCCTTGTCTCCCACTGGGTCTGTGCACATTTCCACCCATCGTGAGCTTCCGTCTGACTCCGTCGGCTCTCTGAGCAAGTGCACAGCAATGGCCTTTCCCAGTGCCGTTCTCCACATCCAACAGCTGCTCCGTTAATATGACTACTTGTTAATTTAGGAATCGGCCCCAGTGCCAGGAGTGGGTCTTAAGTTGGTCATAGGTCCATTTCCCTAGTGAGGCCTGCAGACCAGATGAAAATTGCTCTTAAAACTTGTAGCTCCTGGTCCCCAAAGACCAAGAGAATGGTTTGTGTTCTGATCAGGAAAATGAACTCGAGAAGCGTAACCAGGATAAACAGGTCTCACACCCCTGTCACCCCTTAGAGTTACATCCAGACCGTCCATCCTGAGAGTGTAGGGCTTTTGGGAAGAGGAGTGCATGCTCTGGGCTTCATGCTGCCAGTCTGAAGGCTCCAGGACACTGTCCAGGATGAGGTCTAGCCTCGGGTCACCCTGCCTTCACCTGATGCTCTGTAGCAGATCCTAGCAGGGGCCACCAGGTTCTCAGACAAGCTGCCTTGTAGGTAGTTACCCATTGGGCTGACGGCACCTCTGCCCTGCGTTAAAATGCCATTGCTCTAGTGAGGGGGCTTTAGGGAGCTGCCTGCCTGCCTCGCCTGCCTGCCTTCTGCATGTGTATCCTCACAACACTAGATGACTGCCCCTCCTTGATTGCCCTTCACCAGCCCCGGGATGACAGGAGGGAGACCATTGGGTAGTCTCGGGAGGGACAGGAAGCCGGAGGCTCTTGCAGCTGATACGGCTCTCGCCCAGCGTCCGTGTCTCACCAGTCAGAACTCAGAGGCGGGTTTGAACTCGTATTTGGCAGTTGGACGGACCACTTAGCATCTGCCTGAGGCTGGAGGATCTTACAGCTACTCATTTCAAGGTGAAAACCAACCCACACAGATTCACACTCTTGCGTCCCCGTAACTAAGCAGCCGCGGAGCATGCTGGGAGTTCCCATTGTTGGGCTTCTGCTTTGATCTCCTTTTTCCATAGAGAAACACTGAGGCTGAGAGATGGCTTCCCTCCCTGATCTGACTGTAAATATGTACCTAGACTGTTTTTAAACGTGTCTCTCCACGAAGGCTTCGTTTGGCTGAGGGAGCCTGTATCACCCGTGTAAGTTGGTATTTGGGCACTTTATATTTTTCTAAAAATGTGTTTTGGATCCTGTACTCTAATAAATCATAAGTTTCTTTTTAAAAATTTTTCCAAAAGTTTTCTCCATTTTCAAAAGCCCTGTTATAAAAAGTAGAACTTTAACAATGTTAAAATACTAAATATTTGGTTATAGCAACTTCTCTTCAAATGAATGCCAAGGGGTTTTTTGTTTTGTTTTATTTTTTTGGTTTCTTTTGTACAATTAATAAACGAACTTACCGAGAGAAACCACACCAGTGACCTGCCCACTTTCATTCAGTAGCGAGAGAAGAGAAAGCAGGGTCTCTCTCCAGTATAAAATAGGGGAAGAAGCTAGCCGACCCTAGTGTTTCTTTTAACGATTGACAGGTGTCGTACTGAGGTGGACTTTCTGGGCCCTGCAAAGACTCCGGGTGTCTGGTTGTCAGAGGAGGGCCCCTTTTGTCTGTGAACTGAGAACTGCAAATTCAGGAGGGAAAAACCAGGACAGTGGTGTCTGTTGTCACTGTTGGCATGGTAGCCACACTCCGCAGGGATGTCCTACTGGGAACACCGGCTGGGGCTATTCAGAGTAGGGGCCTCATACACCTGCAGCCCTAGACCGAGAGGCCAGACAGGGGGACGTGTCTTCCCCAGGACCTAGAACTTGCCCAGCGCGCGCGCGCACACACACACACACACACACACACACACACACACACGCATGCCACCCCAGGTCCAATGTCTGCAGGCATACTCTGAAGTGGGCTCAGAGAGACTTGAGGTGTCCAAGGCTCGCTAGTCCATCCCTGTCGCCCCAGTTTGCCACGGCCTTGTTTTCGAGCTTGGAGTGCCTTCTTGGACTCAGTTATGTGTGCCACACCAGCTACTTAACGCTCTTGTTCAGAAGTGTTTCCGTCTTTTGTAGTAACTAGAGCCAGGCCAGCAGCAGGTCCCTTTCCTCTAAAGTCGAACCCAACTGGAAGTGGAGGGACTTGGACGGCCAGAGACTTCATTTGAAAGCATCTGTGACTATGGGCATCCAGACGTGTCCCGTACTGTCTTCGTTTATCTGGCTTTGGATGGAAGGAAGGAAGGAATGTATACGGAGGCAGAATTGAGAATGGGCCACTGGGCTCATGAGGACTCGGATGGCTGTCATGGTGTGCTGGCTTACCACCGCAGACACTAACCTAAACAGTCCGCCTGGCCACATGGCTGGCAAAGCCCGATCACCAAACATCTCGGCTGCTCTGGGCGGCATCTCTCGCTTGTCTTTTGATTTGAAAGGAGTGATGATCCCTGCCCTTCGAGGCTGCTTGGAGGCAGGCTGCTGCTGGATTAGGCGCTTGTGAGCATAAGGTCCTGCTGTGTGTGAACCTAGGCCAGGCTGTGTGTGGGGGTGGGTGGATGGGAAACCTACCCTTGAACCCAGCCCTTCACAGCCATGCTATGGACACAACTACCTCACTGCACTGCTTCCCCCAGCCTGTTCTGAGCACCCCCAAGCCTGGGAGTTCAAGAACGTTCCCTTCTACGGATTCTTCGAAAAATTCTGTGCAATTCCAGCATCGATGTGCAGCAGCCGAGTAGCGATGACTGTATCAGGTTAACACCGCTTCTGTAATAAACAGACCCCCCAAACACTGCACTCAAGCACCATAGAACTTTTGTGCTCTGGGGTTGCTGGGGAGGGGGAGGAGCTGGCATCCAGAGACCCAGGCTTAAAGAAGTGGCTACCAAAGGTCCCCTGGGGCTTCTCCCCATCCCGTGTGAAGAGAATAAGGGTGGAGGGACACGTCTAAGTTCCTGTGAATGGATCAGGTCGGCCCACTACAGCTGCTCATCATGTATGTGAGGTGACCCCTGCTGGTCCCGCAGCAGGGCCGCTAACATTAAAGATGGCCATCTGGGAAAGTGTCAACAGTTCCCCAGCCTTGTGGGACATGACAGACAGTGGGGTGCCCCTTACACAGTCAGTCCCCAGTGTAGATGCTGTGGGAGTCACGAAGGGGTCTCCTGGGGTGGCCTCTGCTGGCCACCCATCACTAGCTGGGACCTTCATCCGGGCTGGGCAGGTAGCTCAGCTGGTACAGCATTTGCCCTGCAAGCCTGAGGGCTGAGGAACTTCCTCCTGGCTCCCACACTGAGAGCTGGTTATGGCAGTATTTGTAAGGTCAGTTATGTGAAAGCAGAGGCTGCAGGTCCTGGGGGTATGTGGCCAGCCAGCCTAGCTGACCTGGTGAGTTCCAGGCCAATAAGAAGCCCTGTTTCCATGGATATAGGACAGTTGGAGATGGTCCTCTGGCCTCCACACACAGGTGCACAGGTGTATACCGGTACATACACACTTGTTTAAAAAAAAATTTTTTTATGTACGTTAGTGTTTGGCCTGCATGTATATCTGCATGAGGGTGTCAGATCCCCTGGAACTGGAGTCACAGACAGTTGTGAGCTGCCGTGTGGGTGCTGGGAATTGAACCTGGGCCTTCTAGAAGAGCAGCCAGTGCTCTTAACCACTGAGCCATCTCGCCAGCCCCTACATTTGTTTTAAAAAAAAAAAAAAAAAAAGACTTGAGTCAGGGCCACCATAACTCCAGAGGAGCCTGGGAGACACCTCCCTGGAGGGATGTAAGGCCAGTGGGCACTGTTGTCCTCATGTGTCCATCCCCAGAGTCCTTCCTGCTCTCTGTGACCCCCCACAGTTCTCCGCCAGCTATAGAGAGCAGCACAGTAGTGGCCAGGGCTCCAGCTCCTAAGGACCCCCTGAGTGAAACAGGGCCCAGACCACTGCAGCCAAAGCGCACAGAAGCCACCAGTGTTTAGGAGCAATAAAGGCCTTACGTAACCCAACATTATCTTGGACTTGTCACCGAGTCCACCTAGAAGCCCTCTCTCAAGCCTGCCCGCCTGGTTACCTCAGAAGGGAGGGTCCTGTGAGCCTGCTGCCAGCTTGGAGGCCCATGCTAGTACTCGATCCTTCAGCTTGTAACACGCTGTCACTCTCCCGAGTGACACTCCGAGGTCTCTAATTGGTTACCCAATAACCTATAAATGGTATCTGGAGTTCTCTTCCAGAACGTTCCAGCCTCTTCGGCGGCCTTGCGCAGCCTCCTCTCCGTGATGTCATGGTTCTCCCCTCAGCTGACACCCGCCAAGGTACCCCTGATCATTGGAAATGTATTTTCCAAACCACTGTGGCGTGGAGATGTCCTTGTCTCTCTTTGCGGCTGGACCACTGTCTGTGGTCTGTCGACGAACCCCACGCCGGCCCCCTGTCTTAGCCGTCCTGAATACAGCAAAGCACAAAACACAAGACACCACAGACTAATCCATGACAGTGCCACCACTCTATCCAGCCACTTCAAGATGGCACCCCTTTCTCCCTCCTCAGCCCTGACCACTCTTCCCCGTTCCCGTGGATCTGTCTCCTGTGGACACTTGTGTCTGTGGGATGCTGGCCATGAGGCCTTCTGTGTCTGGTCTCTTTCTCAACGTCCAGTCACGATTGCAGCTGGGAAGGTGTGCATCTCCGACACGAGACACCATTCTTCCACTTGGCTGTGGATGGACACTTGGGACCAGCGTGCCATGAGGCCCTGGGAAACGTCCACATCCTGGCACAGCTGTTATCTCTATGTCAGAAGTGGTTCTTGCTGAGCTGGAGAACATTTTGCTTGCTAAGGGGGATGCTGTCCTGCTGAGAATGTGACCTCTGCCACCGAGCGCCGAGGGGCACAGCTCATGTCGGTCTTGCTGAGTCAATATGGAAAGCTGAAGGGCCACAGATTGCTCAGCCCTAAAGGCATTCGTCCTCAAGCATAGTGATCTGAGGTCCAGCTACTAAACACACATGCTGAATGGAGAGAACTGACTCCAACAGGTTGTCCTCAGACACACACACACACACACACACACACACACACACACACACAGTTTGCACACACATGCACACAAATATATAAATAAACAGATAAATATGCTTCAAAATATTTCTCAAAAGATGAAAACATGGCTGTGGTGGAGCCCAGCCACAGACCACACACTCAGCATGCAGAAGGCCTCAGGCTCTGTCTCCACACTCCACAAACCATGCACTGTAAACAGTATAATCTAGACCTGAGTCCCGCCCCCCCCCCCACAAGTCACCGCCTTGCCCGACTCCTCACACCCATGCCCATGTTCGATGTTCCTTTTTGATCTCTCGGTGCCATGCACCATCCCCTGATGAAACCGGCTGGCACTTCTGCCTGGCACCTGGCCGGCGCCTGCAGAGTCGGGACCCACCGGCAGCATCCATCGCCCTGCAGAAATGAGATGCTGAAGAAGTGACCTTACACTGCTCGTGGACAAGGCTCCAGCAGGGCTGCGGTCCCACCGAGAGGCTTAACTTTTTCCCTTCCACGGCACACGCTGGTCCCCAGCCAGAGTGAGGATCTAGATGTCGTCCGGAAAATGCAGCCCAATGCTGACGGTCAGGTTAGGGTTCCAGAATGTTCTTTTGTTCCAGGTATGAAATCCATAGGAAACAGTTTGTCTTGTTCTCGAGGACTGGATTCTAACATTTTTCAGGCCTGGGCTAGGGGCTGCAACCCTGTCTTCCCCTTGACCCAGGAGGATCCTTGGCCACCACGGAGTCACGGGAGAATGAGGCAAGGCACAAGGTAGTGTGGTCACTCACAAAGGTCCAGATGCTGGTGTGGGGTTTCCTCTGGGGTTTTGTTTTATCTTAATTTGTTCCTTTTTCTTTCTTTCTTTCTTCTTTCTTTCTTTCTTTCTTTCTTTCTTTCTTTCTTTCTTTCTTTCTTTCTTTCTTTCTTTCTTTCTTTCTTTCTTTCTTTCTTTCTTTCTTTCTTCTTTCTTTCTTTCTTTCTTTCTTTCTTTCTCTTTCTTTCTTTCTTTCTTTCTTTCTTTCTTTCTTTCTTTCTTCTTTCCTTCCTCCTTCCTTCCTTCCTCCCTTCCTTTCTTCCTTCTTCCTTCCTTCCTCCTTCCTTTCTTCCTTCCTTCCTTCTTTCCTTCCTCCTTCCTTTCTTCTTCCCTTCCTTCTTTCTTTCTTTCTTTTTTTGTCAAGTGGTTTCATGTCTTCATTTGATCTCACTGTTTAGCCCCAGGCTGGCCTGGAATTCCTGACATCTTCACTCAGCCTGCCACATGCTGGAGCCTCTGCACCCCGCTGTGATCTCATCTGTCTGTAAGGGGCAAGACAGTTCCCAGCAGTTTTGCCAGCAAAGAACGTAAGTCTTCATTCTCATGAGAGCCTTGCGTGACGCAGAGGTGTTGACGCACGGAACACAGGTGAACGCTTCTAGCATGTTCTGCGAAGTCACTTTATTGTCCTGTGACAGAACACTGGCAGAAGACACAGGCATCCCGTGTTGTCGCAGCAGTCAACACAAATGGCTGTCCTCGGAATTCCTCCCATTCCTGCGAAAGGAAAGGAAGGCTCAGAGAGGATGAGTAACTTGTCTGGGGTGCCACAGCTCCTGGGCGAACAGGGCTCAGGGCTCAGCCCAGCTCTGCTCTGGTACCCCGAACCAGCTGCTGTTCACAGCTCTCCTGGTCTCATCTATGTGAACACCTCACCTTCCTGGGAACAGCTAGAAATCAAGCCACCACCAGCACCACCATCCCGCCCCCAACGGCGCCCGCGGGTCCCCGTGGCTGGTGTCACAACCATAGCAGGGACAATTCGGTTGTTAGTGAAACATATAGAAAAGGTGCACAGGCCAAGGCACTGCTGGGTGTGTGCAACACCGTTTTACCTTTCCAGGGATCAGAAACTGCCAACCCAAGATGCTCAGAGGCTGGCCTGTTGACTCCTTGGTTTCTCAGGCTGGCAGCTTTAGTTTTGCTCTGCAAGCTCTCGCCGCTCGCTAAGATGCTCCAGGTAAGAGCCATCGGCCATCCATCGCCTCTGCTTGGAGCTGGGGTGGGCATGACGCTGCCGAGCAGAAGGCCTGGTTCCCTGGTTCTCAGATGAGCATGGTGGGTCTGTGTGGTGGGGACGGCAATCCCAGAGGCCAGTGCGGCACACGGAGTAATAGAGACGAACACAGGGTCCCAGGGTGAGGGCGCTTGGGCAACCGCCTTGCGCTTCACTCTCACAGTGAGAGACGGCTCACCAGCACCATCCGGGCATGAGTCACCCCAGCATGGTCTCCTGGCAAACCGAGGCCAACAGCATCACCCCCCCCACACCCCCATAGAGCTCATTAAGCCCCAGAGCCCGGTGACCTGCCAGGAGGAGGCCATTGAACTGGGAACACAGCCAGGAGCGAGCCAGGGCATAAGATGAGCCAGGCACCCTGCCAGCTGGTCGCATGGCCAGGGCTCTGCTGTTCCCTCCAGGGGACCGAGTTCCTCTGTGGGGATGAGGGTGTGGGGGCGAGGTAAGTTTCCACATTCCCTCTCAGTGACTCTGGAGAAGGCAAGCCTGGCTGGCAGCCTCACTGTTTCCCCTGTGGCCACACAGCATGGATGGAAGGCCGGGAGACAGGCGTCTGCCCACCTTCTCGTGGACGGTATCTCTCTTCTCCTTTGAGGCCTCGAGGCTGTACACGCTTGCTTGGGGATGACATCGCTGCCATTTTCAATAGAAATGCTGTCACATCTCCAAGGCCCAGGCACAGTGCATATCCTTGAGGCCAGTGGTGCCTCCGGGGCTTGAGTCAGGGACCCACTGGAGTCTAAGGAAGCTTAGGAGTCAGCTGTGAGCTCAGCGATCCTGTCTTGGGGCTGGGAGCACTTCCTCTGCTCACTGGGAGTGAGTGACGTGGAGAAACAGATGGTGGTTCTCTTCCCATCCTGAGACCAGGCCGTGGGGCTTCCTGGCTGTTGGTTATCACAGACCTAGAGTCCGCTCACCCCAGAGGAAGGCTGGGGGTCTCGGGGTAGACACCAGCGCATGGCCCACTGGGTGGCTGCCTGGAGCAGGTGGAGCCTGTGGTTCATGCTTTTCACCCCAGTACTCGGGAGGCTGAGGCAGGAAGATTATTGCAAGTTCAGCAGGGCCACGGTGGCACACACCTTTAATCCCGGTACTCGGGAGGCAGAGCCAGGCGGATCTCTGTGAGTTTGAGACCAGCCTGGTCTACAGAGCGAGATCCAGGACAGCCAGGGCTATACAGAGAAACCCTACCTCAAAAAACAAAAAGAAACAACAACAACAACAAAAACCAAAACAAAAAGATTGGAAGTTCAGGCTAGCCTGACCACATAGAGATATTAAATTAAAAAAAAATACTAAAAAGTTAAAATGTAATATTCCGGTCTGGGCACAGCCTGATGGTAAAATCACGCACAGCACAAGCGGGGGCCAGGTTCAGCCACTAACACAAGTGATTAAATAAAGATGCCCTACATCAGGCATGGGGGACATGCCCGTGATCTCTAAGTCCTGGGGATAGGGAAGCTAAGGCAGGAGGATTTCCACAAGTTCAAGGCCAGCCTGTGCTACGTAGTGAGACCCTGTGTGTAATATTCTGCACGCTGAAATACAAACACAGCTGTGGTCCTGTTGAATCTGTGCCCGCAAGTGGTTTGCTCTAAGCCAGCTGGATTTTCCGAGCACCGTGAAGCCTCTAACTAAATCCCCTCGAGCGCCTTGAGTTCACCGACAGACACACTTGGTTCATGAGCACTTTAGTTACGGCGAGACGGAAGGGCCCATTGTAAACGGCAGTGGTCCGTGTACAAACTGGGAGAATCCTCTAGCAACTTTCCAAGACCTGACACTGCATTCTGGGGACTCAGCTTTCTCAACCGTTTATTTAAAAATGGCTGCCTACCCCTACCATGGGTGAGAACCCATGGCCCACCAGCCTGGGGACCTGAGTTCCAGCCCACAGGAAGGTGGAAGGAGAGACCCAACTCCAGGAAGTTGTACTCTGACCTCTTCACACACTGTGGCATGCACACCCCCACATATATAATAATAATATAACTAAAAGAAAAATTAAACAATTGGGTGTGGCACACACCTGTAATCCCAGCATGCAGGAGATGGAAGCCAGAGGATCAGTAGTTCCAAGTATCTTTGGCTACATAGCAAGTTTGAAGCCAACCTGGGCTACACTGGGGACCCCCTACCCAGATTATTCTGTAAGAGAAGATAGCAGGCCCTTCCACCTGGGCTCAGGGCACCTCCGCAGACGGCGCCTCATGTTTCTACATCAGTACCCAGTGCTCTTTGCTCCTCATGTGTCTCCGCTCTTCTTGACGCTGCAGCCCAGGGCTGTGACACCTGTCCCTGACCTGACTCCAGGACGCAGATGTTGGTTGGGACAGCAGAGAAACTTCCCTAGGGTTACTCCAGGAAGCCTCAAGCTGCCCCAGTCTACAGATCTGTGAGAACTCAGCAAGCAGCTCCAGGCACCCATCGGTGTTCCACGACTCTTGTCTGTCAAAGGGTGACCCTCTGGCCCCGTCCACAAAGTCGGGAAAGAGGATGTGCCCACTCACCACGGCTGCCTCCTTCAAACACCTCGTGCTTCCCCAGGAGCGCCCCCACCCTACCCTGCCCCCTGTGCATATTCCCAGCTGGGGTTATAAAAAGCCTGCAGAAGTTGGTAGATCTGCGCCAGGCAGAGGTGTTCTCTGCAGACAGAATAGTGGTGGGCCCTGGCAGGGGCTGCTTGCCCGTGACATCATCTGGGAGCAGCCACCAGGCATGTGCCGCCCTCACACTAGCAGTATACACACACACACACACACACACACACACACACACACACACACACACACCCCTGTCCCCAGGAAGTTGCCTGTTCTTCCCTTGCAGAAGGCTGAGTGGAGGCTGAGCATCTTGGTAGGAGGAAGGAGGGGATGGAAGGAAGCCACAGGTATGCTAGCTGAGGCTGGGGGCTCTAGGTTGCCCCTCCCCACATCCTGCCATTTGCTGGCCGCCTGGCCTGACCAGTAGGAGGGAACAAGAGCCAGAGGTCAGCCCGATGGAGCCAGGCAGTTCCCACCCCTATGCACTTCCTTCCTGTTCACCGAAGGGCTATCTCACTCAGCCTGGACCCCAGGCTGTCCCCTGTCAGCAAACAGGATGCTCTGGAGTCCTTGTGCCTGCTAGAGCCTGCGACCTTGGCATCCAGAAGAACCACCGAAGCTGGGAGTGTGTTCAAAGTCCAACAGGGGGCCGACAGGACGGCTTCAGCAGGTAAAGGTGCTTGCCGCAAAGCCTGACAACCTGAGTTCAATCCCTGGAACCCACAGGATGGAGAAAGCCAAATCCTGCAGTCCTGCAAGTTGTCCTCTGACCTCCACATCTGCACCATGGCATGCATGCATTTACAACCCACACACACATGCATACACACACAAGTATGCACACACACAGCTCCAGCTGGATTTGACTTTTACTCTGCAATTCTCCAGCTAGTTGTGCTTTCAAAATTGTTTTAAACATTATATATATATATATATATATATATATATATATATATATATATATATATATATATATATAATGTATGTGTGTGCATGTGGCCATGGCCACACAAATGCCATGGTGTATGTGGAGGTCAGAGGACAATTAATGAGACTCAGTTCTGTCCTTCCTTATATGACTTGGGTCATCAGGCTTAGTGGCTGAGATATCAAGCTGGACATATTGGAATCACCTGGGAGACTTAAACTATATTAAAACCACTCTCCTGTCCCCAACCCTGTCTAATTTAATAGGGCTGTAGGCACAGCTGAGCCAAAGTTTTAACCACTCCTGGGAGCAAAGGTTAATGAACAAGTGCATTTGAACGTGCTTAGGGTCCAGCTCATTTTGGTGGGGGCTGTCATCCCCTAGCAGGTGAGGATCACCCACAAGTCCCCAGAAGGAGGGGACCCTGTAGCTACTTCCAAGTTTGTGTGTATATGAAGACGTCTGTGGGTTTATGCTGGCCCAAAGCAGTGACCCCTGGTCTATGCCCTTTGGTTGGTATGTGGGAAATACTGTCGGTGAAAAGGGGGGCCTCTCCATTTACTATGCCACTGTGCGGGGGCCTTGGCTGTAACTCCAGGGCCATCTCACTGTGCCCTCCATCACTGTCCATCTCTTGGATTGAGGGTCCCTCAGGACGACTAATGCCTTCTGTGTATGCACCCACCTGCACCATGGGATCCCAGGGGGCTGAGTTCTCACCTGCCACACCCTCCTCTGTGCCCAGAAATCCCAGGTCTAACCCAAGCTTTATGACATCTCGTGGTGGCCTCCATGCTCCTGGGTGATGAAGTCTTTGTGTACCTGCCTTCCTCATTCCTCACAGCAGCTGCTCCTGGGAGATGAAGGACAGCAGCTAAATTGTCCTGGCAGTCACCCTCCTCTGTGCTGTCCCCACTGAGATGCACAGCCGCCCCAAGGCACCCCCAGTCAATGGTGACCGAAGTCACACCTGCCCACTATCAACCTTGCCTGTGTGGCCCGAGTATGATCCCCTGATGGGACCTGAGGCTTCAGGGTGAGGCTGTTTGTCATGGGGCTTGAATCACTTGGTCCTCTGGGGTCCCTCTCCGGTTCTAGAGCTGAGGCACTGAGGTTCTAGTGTCTATAGAAATGCAGGAGCCTGCATGGGTACACAAGCAGGCCAGCTAGTCGGGCCTGAGTGGCCTGGCCCAGGGATGCCTTTGGCGGTCACAGCCCACTGTGCCCGTCACACCAGGGTCTGAGTCTAGGTCCAGTTCCCACACTTGCTGGGGACCACTTTGATCCTCGGCGTCCTTCTCTGTGAAAATAGTCTAGCCTTGAGGATCTTTCAAGCTTCCCTGGAAGTGGAAAGATGGGGTACCCCCCCATTCCAGATCCCTCAGCTGGGGGCCCCCAGCTTGGCTCAGGTTGGGACCCCTCCCCCCAGTAGAAATGGTGCCCCACCCACCCACACCTCCCATTGGCTCGTGAAAGAGGAGTGGAATTCTCTAACTTGGGCTATTGCAGCCCTGGAGGGTTTGGGCGCCCGCGAGAGTGGACAGCTGGAAGGCAGTTTGCCTCTCCTGCCCCTGCCTCGTCAGCAGCCAGCAGTGGCCTGGGCTTCTGCTGAGTCAGGCCGGCCAGCCTGGGCCCTTGGCTCTGCAGCACCTGCCTGGGCTGGTCCCCTGATAGAGGCTCTCCTCGCTTAGCTTGAAATTTCACCCTGTGTGATGCCGCACCCCACCCTGTGTTGATTATCACCTTGCCTCTCTGTGCATCCCACGGGTGCAGGTGTTCACAGGGGTTGGGGGGTGGGGTGGGAGGAGGAGGACTCTGCAGGACCCCCTCACCTCCACTGCCCCAGGCCCGGAAGGAGGTGGCAGGCTCGGCTCACACAGCTGATGGTCTCATCCTGCAGGACAGCTCTGGGCCCCTAGATACAGTCTCAGCCTCCGGCCCAGACCACCATGATGCCGTGATGTCAGGATGGAGGTGGGTGCCTGGCTGAAAGCCAGACAGCCAGGGGCAGTCACCCCAGAAACCCCTGCTTTCTCCATTCCTGGCCTCCCTCCTTGTATAGTCTGTTACAGTGATGTTGTGAGGTGGTGGCACTTGGGCCCAAGGGGCCAGCACCCCTATAATGCACCAGCTCACAGTACACTTCAGAGTCCCTGTGGGCAAGTGAATCGGACCCCCTTTCTGTCCCAGAAGTCCAGGATTTGTCCCTGGCTACATCAGGACCAATGGGGACCTGGATAGGGGTGTGGCTCCCTTGGGAGAGAGTGAGCCTAGCATGCTGGGAATAGAGGGGGTCCATCTCCAGCTGTAAAAACTGGGCTCAGTGACACAGCCCTGTAATTCTAGCTCTCCAGAGGCAGGAGAACTGGAAATTCGAGGTCATTTTCAACCACATAGTTCAAGGCCAGCTTGGGCTACATGAGACTCTACCTCCTGGGTTGTCATGTCCTGTGGAGGGGAGGCGTGACCATTTGCGTTCTGGGTAATAGTACTTGTGAAATTCTAGGTTCTCACAAAATGACCCCATGGCTCGATGGGTCTGAAGAAGTGTTTTTCATTTTCCTATCTGCCAGCTGGGTCACCCTGGTGGCATTAGTCACCTGTAAGAAGCGTCAGCAGTCACGGGACCCAGTAGGGCTTGGTCACTGGCTTACTGGGTGAACTGGAGCTGGAGATCTGAGCCCCCTTGGGCCTCAGTTTCCACATCTCTGACATGGGATGGTGAAGGGGTAGTGTCTTCCCATTTGGCCATGCTGGCTGAGATGATCTAAGGAAGGCTACTGGCGAATGGAGATCCCCCTTGTCTGGTAGCCCCACCCACACCCACTGCTGGGACCACAGGCAGGACCCTGCCTTTGGAAGTAATTCATAGAAAAGGAGGAACACCCTCCTGTTGTGGAATATTTAACTAGGTAAAGATGTGTTACATCTGTTTATGCTGCAGATTGTTACTTTTAACTGTGTAAAGGTGTGTTGCTTTTATTTATGCTGCATTAGTTCCATTATGTAAAGGTGTGTTACATTTGTTTAATTATGTAAAGATGAGTTGCATCTGTTTCGCCTTGCCTACCTAAGGCACCTGATTGGTCTCATAAAGAGCTGAACGGCCAATAGCTGGGCAGGAGAGGCGGGTCTGGCGGGCAGAGAGAATAAACAGGAGGAGAAATCTGGGCTCAGGAGGAACTCGAGAAGAACAAGCTCAGGGCGAGAATCCAGGCAGCCAGACGTGAAAGTAAGATATGCAGGAAGGTAAAAAGTCCCAGGTAAAAGGTAGACAAAGAGAAAGAGTTATATTAAAAGAGGGAGCTAGAAAGAGCCTAAGCTAGGCAGAGCATTCATAGCTAATAAGAAGTCTCCGCGTCATGATTTGGGAGCTGGTTGGCGGCCTAAAAGAAAAAGCCTGACATACCTCCCCCCAGCCACCATATTTTGTAACTCCAAATACGGCTGTCACAGTGGCTCAGTCCGATCTTCGTACATCAATGTTCATAACAGAATGAGTCACAACGGCCAAAAGACAGAGCCCACTGCATGTCCATCCTCTGAAGAAACGAATAAACAAAACAGACTGTCCCTGTGGTGGGATAGTATTCAGCCATGTAAAGGAAAGGAGTAGCAGAGCATGCTGTAGTGTGGATGAACACTGAAAACATGGTACGTGGAATCAACTAGATGTGAAAAGGCCACCTCACACACGATTCCATCTACATGGGAAATCCAGAGCTGGTGAGTACCAGGGGCTGGAGGGGGGGGCGAGGGAGGGGGGGACTGCAGGGTCATAGCTGAAAATGTGAGGTATCTTTGTGAATGGGAAAAATGTAAACGTGACATGACAGCCACAATGGTCACACGAGCCCCAGGAAGAAAGTAGAACTGTCCAGGTTGTTCATTTTAGTCAGGGAAATCAATGAAAACATCACACACATCCGCAGCCAGTCTGCCTCAGAGCCACCTGGAGTTTTGATTTTAAATGTCCACATCCCGGCTTCTGGACTGCCGTGTCTGGACCCAGGAACTAGGATTTTAAGAAGAACCTGAGGCAAGCTGCACACACACACACACACACACACACACACACACACACACACGAGAGAGAGAGAGAGAGAGAGAGAGAGAGAGAGAGAGAGAGAGAGAGAGAGAGAGAGAGAGAGCGCAGAATGCCCATCTGGGTTGACAACCTTGTCCCCACCATATTCACGGCCCTGAGGTCTTACAGGCTCAAATTCTGTCCCTACTTGGTGATTTTTTTGTTAGTTTTGTTTTGTGCTGCTGTTCCAAGTCACAGCCACCTTTGTAGCTTAAAGGAATACGGTTTATCTACTGGTTCTGGGAGCCGGGGGGCCTCAGTGGGCCAACAGCAAGGTGAAGTTTGCATTTCTCCAGAAGCCTAGGGGAAGGGGTCTGTTTTCCTGCATTTTTCGGAAGTTGCATTCCAGCTGGGCGGTGGTGGCACACACCTTTAATCCCAGCACCCGGAAGGCAGAGTCAGGTGGATCTCTGTGAGTTCAAGGCCAGCCTGGTCTACAGATCAAGAGCCAGGACAGGCACCAAAACTACACGGAGAAACCCTGTCTCGAAAAACAAAACAAAAAAAGTTGCATTTCTTAGCCCATGGTCCCTTCTTTCATCCTCAAAGCCAGCCATGGCTGGGCCAGTGTCCCGTCTCTTGTTACTCTGGACTGCAACCCTCCATCTCCCTCTCCCCTGTATAGGCCCCCGCTGGGGTTACATGGGACCCATCTGGACCGCACAGAACAGCCTCAAGGCTTCTCTCTGCAGCTCTGGCTCCCCACATCCACGACCCAACAGTCCAAGGTTTGAGGGAGAAGGATAACTCTTTGGGACTGGACTGTGTGATGATGGAGGCGGCTCCTCAGAGCCCCCTCACAGACTGATACACCAGGCTGTGAGGAGAGCCACATTCACCCACCCATGTGCACCCGCTCTCGAGGACTCCTGTCCTTGACCCCCCCTCCCCCAAGCTCCATAGAAGGGACAGTGAATTTGAAATGGATTCTGGGCCCCGGCCACCTCGCTCTGCCTCTCGACTCCAATGCAGATTTGAAGCCCATCCAGGGACAATCTTCCGTCTGCCCCTGCCAACTCCAGTGATTGGTCACTATTTATAATTGTGTAAATAATGGAGCAGTGCACTCAAGCCGCCCTCCCCAAGGAGACCCGCTCTCCTATTTTTAGGCCCCCCGCTGGCCCATGGAGTGGTGGCCCTCTGAGGTCTGTCCAGGAATTAAGAAAAAGATTCTGAGGACTCAGTGGCCTTGCAACCTGGAGGAGGCTAGGGATGGGAATGAGAGGTCCGAGTTCACCACCCAGAGGGGCCCCCACCCAGATCGACGGGGTGACTTTTGGGGAGGTGTTTCAAGGTCCCCGGGGATGGCGTGGGGGGACTCCTAAGGTCCCTTGTTGAGCTCTGGTCCCAAATCAGAGTGTGATTTAATTTAAAAAAAGGGGGGGGGGCTAGAGAAGGGTGGGGACTAATTCTGTTCTTTATTATTAGATAATAAGAAATATTATTATTCTTTATTTATTGAACTAAAGAGCTTGGCTACAAGCATAAGCCATGGGGAGTATACCATGGGAGGGGGGGGGTCGCTCTCTCTCTGTTTGAGAAAGGATCTCATGTAGCCCAGGCTGGCCTTGAATTCTGTGTAGCCAAGGATGACCTCGGGTTCTTGACCCTCCTGCCTCCACTTCCCAAATGCTGGGATTACAGGCGTATTCCACCATGCCTGGTTGATGCCGGGCTAACGTAGTACTAACTGAGCCATGGCCTCAGACCCCCTCCTTTTCAGGGACAGGGTCTCACTATGTACCCCAGGGCTGCCTGTGAGTTCCCAGCAATCCTCCTGCCCCAGCCTCCTGGGTCTGGCACCAGAACACCTGTGTCCTTGGAAGGATTTGGCAAGAGCCTCAGTGATGGTTTCCTGTTTGAAGTTGGTCCGGTTGTCAAGCTGGCTGGCGCCTAGAGTCCCTTCTAATTTCTTGGAGTCAGTGGCCTATAGGTTAAGAAGCGTGCCCTGTGCCCCTTGGGCATGAGCAAACCTGGGGAGTTACCCCCACCCTCACAGGATCATAGAGATGGCTGCTCAGAGTTCAAATCCATGTTCTGATTCTGACTCAGCTCACCGGGGTCACCCACCAACAAAACAGGGGTCTGCCTGGTCTCCCTCCAGGCCCCCACAGCATCTGGTGAGCTGTGATGGCTCCCCACATCTCTGTTTTCACACTGAGGGCTCTTAGGGTCACCCATGTTCCTGGCTCTCCATAGCCAATGCATGAATGACATATGTGGACATGTGGAGCCTTCACAGTCCATGGTGGACGATGCCAGGCTTGAGTTGGCCTGCGCAGAACTTTGTTAAATAGAGGGGTTCCCGCAAGCTCCTTGCTGAGTTACTGTTGGCTTAAAATCAGCCATGTGGGATGTCTACATTGTGTAAATTGGCAAGCACCACTGCGGTCTTCCTAGAGGGCCTCTACCAGCAAAGCCTGGGTGTTCAATGCGGGCATTATCATTTCTGGCACTTGGAGCAGACGAATCTTTATTTGACCCTCGAAGCCACCCCAGGGAGACCGCCCTGATGCTCTGGACATCTTACAGATGGGGAAACTGAGCAAGCAGGATCCCACAGCAGAGCCAAAGGCAGGGCCCAGCTTGACATCTCTGGGCTCAGCTGCCTCTGGTTTCCTAGGGACCAGACTTGCAAATCACAGGGCACAGAGACAAACAGGTTTGTCTGCCCCTGGCTTTTAGCTCCTCTAGGGGGACCCGTGCCCCCAAGGAGAAGCAGTTACCTGGTGACCGGAGACAGCCCTGGGGGAGGGAAGTCGCCCCGTGTTGCAGTAGGAGGGAGCCCCCTTTGGCTCCTTCCCGGGCAGCCACACCCCACGTCACGCTCCAGACCTCCATCTAGCTGGATGACGCCAACAGGACCATGGGTAAGATTGAATGAAAAGCGCTGGCGTCCTGGACTAGCGGCAGCAGGCTTTGTGTGGCCAAGCCCTGCTGGGTGCTCACATCACTGCCAGAGGGAGAGAGTGGGTGCCGCCGCAGCACCCACGCAGTTTCCCGGAACCATCTGTCTCTGTGGGGCTACAGGTGGGGACAATTATGGACTCGGAAGCTCAGTGTGGACGTTCTGATCTCTGCAGTCCTCCTGAGAGCCCACGCCCACCCTCACCCGCTCCTCTGCGCCGCCGTTTGTCTCCCTCCCTCCCAGTCCATCGGGAGTGAAAGTGGTGCCCTTATCCCTCTTTGCAGCTTAGTCAGGACCCTGCACTCAACGAGGGAACGAACACCCCAAGTTAAACTGTGGCTCCCTTTCCTGCTTCCTGAGGACTCCTCGCAGCCCTGGGGGGGAAGGGCGGGCTCTCCTCGGCGACCACACCCCAGCCTTCCTCTAGGTGGCCCGTGGCTTGCTTGGCAGCAGCTGGGAAAAACAGGGAAACCCCTGAGAAAGGCTGCTCTGAGGATGTCTAGGAGGAAGACGGGGATCTGGGCAGAAGGATCGAGCCGCCCGGAAACGCGCTGTCGGCTGGAGGTGCTGAGGGTGCTGGGCTCGTGGGAGCCACGACTCTGAGAATGCAGATCATCTCTTGACAGGAAGCCCCAACCAGAATTGCAGACACGAAACTAAGTTGCAGGGAGGCATGTTTTAGAAGCCTCAACACCCCGGGGTCCGGGGAGCCCTTTCCTGTCTCCCCCCTCCCCCGACACCAAGGTCTGTCTGGGTTTGTAGAATTCTTGGGGCCACAATCCCCCCAAGAGGCACTACAGCCTAGTCAGCAGCGACGCCCCACAGTCAAGCTTCCCTGACCTGGAGGGGTGTCAGTGAGCCCTGGGCAGCTGCAGGGGGGACCTCCGAGGAGGACCCTCAGGGAGGACCTTCAGGGGTTGACCCAGCTCCCCGGAGGAGCAGAGTGGACTGTAATCGGTTTTTAGCGGTGGGGCGGGTTTTTCCGGCTCTGCCAGGCCCCCTGGTCCTGTAAGAGCTGCCAGGGCCCTGGTCCTGGGCTGGCTACAGTCAGCTCCTGAGGGCCCCAGCACCAAAGAGCTGGGCCCACCCACGGCCGTGACCGGCAAGGTGAAAGATCCTGGGGACCCCAGCACTCCCAGCCAGTACAGACTTGGCAGGTGGACCCGTCCGGGTGTCACCGAACTGGGCAGGGCATGGCCGGGGTGGGGGTGGGGGACCCAGAGCAGCCTTGAGGATGAATTCCTCCCGGCCCCTCCCTCATCGCCTGGACACGATCCCACGGGACCCCCCCAGCCCCGGCGCCTTGCTCCACGCGCGTCCCTTGGCGAGCATCTCATCGCGCTCACCCTATTTGGAGGTGGAGCGATGGTGGTTAGAGCAGCAGCAGGACTGGCCAGTCACAGCTTAGCGGGTCCCGGGACCCACCGGTCCCACCGGTCCCACCTTCCGCACTCAGCAGCTAAACTGCGGCCACCTGCGGACGGACGCGCCCTCCTCCCGGCTCCCACCTGGGTGCGGGGAGCAGGGGAGGGGCGGCTTTAGCCTGTGCTCATCACACACACGCACGCTCTCCACTCTCCTGCAAGAAGACCCTGGGAGGGTGGGCGCGGGGCTGCGGCAGGGGCATGGCGGACTTGCGTTCTCCACTTCCCCGTCCCCCCTACACCCCCGCCCCCGCTCCCCACGGCCGCGAGGGAAGCCGGCTAGCGCTAGGACCGCGCCGCTCCGCCCGCCCGCCCGCTCGCCCGCTGCTATAAGAGGCCGCTCGGGGCCCCACGCGGAACCGGCTCCGCGCCGCTGTCCCCGCGTCCCCACCCGGCTCGAGTTCAGCGCAAGCCCAGGCAGAGTCCCCGGCCTTCGAGGGGGCGCCCCCCGTCCCCCCGGGCCCCGCCGCGCACCATGGGCGCTGCCCACTCGGCGTCCGAGGAGGTGCGGGAGCTCGAGGGCAAGACCGGCTGTGAGTACCGTGACGGTGGCCGAGCACCCGCCGCGCGCGGGGACCGTCGCCTTGCATGCCCCCCGCTTCGCGCCACCGCCGGGTGCGCTGTGTGACCTTGGGCCAGTGGCTGGCCCTCTCTGTGCCTCGCTCTCCGCTTGGTTGCTTCCAATGGGTTCCCGCCCGCTGCTGTGCCGGCGATGTCCCCGAGAGGGGCTGGAGGGGGGACCCCCCGACGGGGGTGGAGGGGTGGGTGGGTGGCGGGAGGCGATGAGACACCAGCTTCCCCTAGCTAAGGCAGAGGGCAGGGCGGAGCCGGGCAAGTGGCCCCGGCTGCGAGAGCCGGCGCCCCGGCAGCCCCGGAGAGCGCTGAGCGCGCGCGGCGCCGCACCTGCAAGTCTGCGGCTGGGGATGCGCAGGGAGGAAAGTTTGGAAGTGGCGGCACCCGGAGGAGCCGCGCCGCCCGCGGTGACCTTAGGCGGGGGGTCACCCTCTGGCCTCCCCGCAGTCCCCACCTCCCGCTGCAGGCTTGGGCACCGAGCCCCGCGTCCTCCGAGCTGGCTTGCACTCCCCGGACCACAGAGACCCGGCTGGGCGAGCGTAAGGAAGTGCGGGTCCGCCCTGCGCTTGACCCTGGGCTCGGAAGCGACGCGTGGACCCGGACCTGGGCAGGCGAGCGGCCAGAACCTGCTTTGCTGACCCACACAAAGCCGGTGTTAGCCCTTCCAAGGCTGTGTGACCTTGGGCTAGTTAGTTTCCGTCTCCCAGTCTGTCTCAGTTTGCCGGCTCTGGTGCCCCGTGGGTGCCCCAAACGCCGGGAGCTGCGGCTGGAGGCAGCTGCGGAGTTGAGAGCAGCCAGTCAGCAGCCACCGAGAGGGGACCCCCGCTGCCACCCGCCTCCCTAGAGCCCGGTGAAGTCATAGACAGTCCCAAACTGCCGAGTGTGTACACCCGCGCACGCAGAGTGCCAAAGTGTGGAGTGGATCCGGTTAGAGAGTCGTTTACATAACTCACTAAGGGCGACATCGGAGCCGTCCGGTCCCGGCAAGAGCGAACGGTGGGAGGGAACGCTGTCCGGAGTGTGTGCACACGGTGTGCAAGCTTGGAATGTGTGCAAGGCAAGTGTGGGCGTGTGCATGCCGGGAGCGTGTGCACCCTGCGTGCAAGCCGGGAGTGTGTGCAAACTGTGCAAAGCAAGCGGGAGTGTGTGAACCCTGCGTGCAAGCCGGGAGTGTGTGCACGCAGTGTGCACTGCTGTTTGAAGAGGCTGCTATGATCCTGGACCCTCCTTGCCTCAGTCTCCCCAGTTCTGGGACTGGAGGGCAGCGCTCTCCCAAGCCCCACTTTTGAGTTTTCTCTCTGAATTCACTTTTCTGACTCCAAACAAACAGAAAGTTTTATAAACGCGATCCCTGAGGCCCACGTGACAGGACGGAGGCCCCCACCCACTCCTGACTCAGTTTGACCCATCGCCAGTTGCTGGCCCAGCGGGCGCAGGTCGAACCCCTACCGGGGCGGCACCCAGGGCCTTCTGGGGGGGAATTCCAGCGGGCTGTGGGTTTGACAGTGATGGGCCGCAGAGCATGCTGGGAGCCTTGTCAGTTTCCTGGGCTCAACCTCCCACGGTGACAGATGCTCCGCTCAGGCTTGATGGCTGAGGTGTCTTCTCTTGCTGCCTGGGCTCAGAACTCGAGCCCAAAAGGAGCTGGGGGGCGGGAACCCGAGGTTGTTAAACCCGGGGGGACAATGCTTCCTGGGGTCCCGCAGGCCTTGAAGGTGGCTGGTGCCGCCGTCTGGGCACTTTCACCCACTTGGCGAATCTTTATGGACCCGGGTTTTTGAAGATTTTAGAGAATGTGGCTGTGTCTGTCACCCAGAGAGGCCCATATTCCCAAGCAGGATGCACAGCACGGGCATCTACCCCGTGGGGTGTTATGTTTCCGGGAACCGGGGGCGGGGGAGGGGCGGACAGGTAACTGAGCGAGTCATGTGACAGGAGCATTGGAGCGGCAGGTGCCAGGGCCCTGTGGCGGCGGGAGGCCGTTGTCATGCCGATGGATGGCACAGCAGCCCTCGAGGCTCAGGCTACCCTGCAGCCCACCTTCTGGGGTGCCTCGGTTTCCTCTACCGTCAGATGGGCGCAGCACCTTCCTCGGAGGTGCTGCTCAGCCCTCAGAGGCGCATCGAGCTAAGTGTTGTCCCCTTTAGCCCTGGCGTGAGACCTTCAGCAGGTCACACACGGTCTCTCCGGGCCTCGGTGCTCCACCTGGGCCTCGCCATTGTGTGGACCTGAGGAGGTGATGCTATCGGGAAGGGGCTGGGCTTGGCGTGAGGTTAGTGGGCTGGACAGGGCTGCGTCTGTGAGAACTTAAGGAGTGTCCCAGGACTGGGGTGGCCAGGGGGACACGTTGCACTTGGGCTTGCCCACTCCGACACTGAGCACTTTGTAAGACACCCAGGAGGTCTTCACCCACATTTTTCTAGGAAGGGTGATGGTGACATGGCCATTTTCCCCCCATGAGGCTCCGAGAGAGACAGCATCTTGCCTCCAGCCCCACAGCCAGGCGCGGAGGTGGAGATGAAGGGTTCTGTTGTCTCTCTGACCTCCAGGGTAGGGACCGCTGCCCAGGGTGGACTGCTTTTCCTTCCCTCACCCCAGGACCTTTGCACAAGCCGGTCTGTGGCCAGTCCATTGCACAGTGTCTTTTGTGCCGTTTTCTGTTGATAGGAGAATGCTCCCATCACTTCCTCCCGGGTTAAGATTTCTGATCTTATCTCCCTGCCCTGTTTCAGGGCAAAGAGGGCTCTGAAAGCTGTTGCTCCCTAGAAAACTGTCCTGCCTGGCCACTCTCATGAAGCCTTGGTCGGACATGCTCACCTAACTCCCTGGGTTCCTGGGTTCCTCCCACCACCTCCTCTGCATCATCACCTGCCCCCTCCCCCCATTAATGGGCTGGGTTCCTCCCACCACCACCTCTGCACCATCACCTGCCCCCCTAAAAGATGGGCGTCAGTGTGCCCCCACTCTCCACAGTTGCTGGTTGGCAATGAACGCATATGAGGCTCACACGGGGTGGGGTGGGGGGCTGTCACTGAACCCTTCATAACCCGGAAAGCATCACTGAGCCAAGGGCCACCTCCCCCTACAGGCCTTGTCCGTGCCAGCCCAGAGCCAGCCCATGGAAAATGGGCCTGACAGACGAAGGATGGAGCTTGCCGGCCTGCGCAGGGCACAGCAAAGACCGCTCCCCCCTCCACAGAGAGAACTCACTGACTCATGGCTCAAGCCTCCCTCCGAGCCAAACCAGCACCCACCTAGACTTAGCTTGTCTTTCCAGAAGGGAGATCAAGCCTGGGGTGCCCCCGCCTGCCCCACTCCTGATGGAAGCCAGGCAGGAGGCTGCTGGGAAAGGCAGCGGTCTGTCCTCCTGTCTCCAAGAAGTTCTCTCCATGCCTGCAGAGCCAAGAAGCTGCCAGAAGCAGCAGAGCCTTGGGGCCAGAGCTCAGGCCTCATGGCCACATTGGCAGGCCCGTGACGTCTGCCCAGCGCCAAGCGCCAGCCCAGCTGTCAATTGCAAGGTCCTGCTGTTCCTGGACCCTGCCAGGGACACTGCTGGCCCATTGCATGGATGAGGTCATGGAGGCTCTGCAGATGGATGGGAGGGAGATTCCCTCCCCTCCAGGGGAGAGCCAAGGGCAGCTGGGGCCTGGTTCCTGCTTTTTCATTGAGTCCAGCATCCCCCCTCCCTCCTACCCTCCATCCTTCCCACCCTCCATCCCTCCCACCCCAGGTGTGATTTCTTAGGCCATAGACTTCTTCATAGAATTACGGTTGGAACCCAGGGCCTCACACATGCTAGACAAGTACTCTGCCAGTTAGCTGCACCCCTGACCCCCGCTTTTAAAAATATTTTTGATACAGTCTTCCCACGTAGCCCAGACTGGCCTTGAACTCAGGACCCTCCTGCCTCATCCGCTTCTTAGGTTGCCAGCTCAGGCCTGGGAGCGACCTCTGCCTATGGTTCCTAAGGCTTGCAGGCTCTGGATGAGGCTGGGGGATGGGTGGGTTCTCTGCCCTTCAGAAGCTCGAGGATCTTTTGAGGTACAGGGGGAGGCTGGAATGGCGTGGGGCTGACACTTCGGTACTCAGCCCTCCACAGAGGCACGAGAGCAGCCAGCCAAAGCCACTGTCCCAGCAGTGGCCAACGCTGTTGACCCTGGGAGCCCCACAAAAGGGGGCTTACCCGCATCTCTCCAGGTTCTCAGGACAGGAGCCTTAGAAGCCATTTGTACCTGGTACACACCTGTTGTCATCCCAGCAGAAGGTTGGAGGAGGATCATGAGTTTGGGCTAGCCTGGGCTATACAGAGAGACCTCATCTCTAGAAAAATGGGGGGAAGGAGGAAATTAAAACAATTTTGTTTTGTTTCAGACAGGGCTTCTCTGTGTATAACCCTGGCTGTCCTGGAACTCGCTCTGTAGACCAGGCTGGCCTCGAACTCAGAGATCCTCCTGCCTCTGTCTCCCGAGTGCTAGGATTAGAGGTGTGCGCCACTGCCGCCTCCCAGCAGCTACTCCCCTGCCCTGAGGATGCCATCTTCTCTTGTAAAAGCTCACTGAGGGAGGGTTCCTCCTCATGGCCAGTTTACAGACAACGGGGGTTTAGCTCAGAAAGTGACTGCCCATGGTCACTTAGATGCTGAATTCGAATCCAGAGCAGGTTCTCCTGTGAGGTTTCAAATGGAGAGAGAGAGAGAGAGAGAGAGAGAGAGAGAGAGAGAGAGAGAGAGAGAGAGAGAAAGAGAACAGGTAAAGGGCAGAGCCCGCAACCCTCCGGGTCCCTGGCATGCCCAGGAGAGGCGGCGAGCACGTTACAGCCACACGCTGGTGGACTGGGCTGCACTGGACCTCAGGGCTGACAGGGTGGGTTCTGGGTGGTATGGAATGTTCTAGAACTTGCATGCCGGGTGGTAGGCAGTTAGATTGGGGTGTGAGCCATCTGTCTCCTGGGGGCTTCCAGGGTGGCTCGCATCTGTTCCGAAGAGAAACGTGTGTTGTCTGTGGGAGCGCAGGTGGCGGTTGCTGGACTCGCTGGCTTGGGGACCTACAGTAATGAGCTCCTTGTGCTTCTTTACGCCCCGGCCTCCCTGCCCGCCCCGCTATGGGCACGGTATTTTGTTTTGAGCTAACAGAGTCCTCCTTCCCCCAGATGGGAGGTTAATCAGAGCTCAGGCATACCGCCGGCTGGGTGACAGGTCAGATGACAGATCAGGAGCTCCTGTGTCCCCAAAGCACTTGGGTCCCTGGTACTTTTAAGCTGAGGGACATGGGGTCTTTGCACCTCTGAAGGACCCATTGCTCTAGGAAGAAGGTGGGGCCAGGGCCCCGAGGGAGGAGCCGGGCCACCAGCCACCTTGTCACTTGCTCCACCTGAATTATTCATAAAGCCAGAAGGTCAACTGGGCATTTCCGTTGGTGGTGGCGGTTACCTTAGGCACTGGGACAAGAAGGCCCTTTGTTGTCCCTGCGGTGTGACCTTTTCGGATGGGCAGGCTGTCAGGAGTGGCTTTCCATTCCCCTTGGGAGGCGACAGGAAGTGTCCGAGGTCATGCCAGGGCCTGAGGTCCTCTAGAAGGGGAGGCAGGGGCATTGCTGATGAGGCTGAGCCTCCAAGAGCCCCCTCAGGAGGAGCCTCGCTGTGCCTCAAGCCCCCTTTGTGGAGAATATCTTGCCTCAAGGGTCGCGGCTTGAAGAGGGGCCCCAGGCAAGCACGCGCTGATCACCCATCTCCAACCTTGAGTGCTCCCAGATACAAACTTCTGAGCACTGGTGTGACACCCCCACACGGAAAATTCCTCCCTACACTCAAGACACATGCAGGGAAGCTTAACATGGAATGCAGTTAGGGCACTCGCCTAACGTGGTGCCATGAAAACAAAACAGAATAGATGCCTTAAAAATATTATATAGGGCCTCCGTCCATGGTGCGCCTGCTTAGCGCAATGAGCTCAGAGCCATGGGTCCAATAACCCAGCACCAAATAAGACCAGTGTGGTGGTGCCAGGACTTGTGGGGGGCGGGGGTTGCAGGCAAGAAGATCAGAAATTCAAGGTCATCCTCAGTTACGTACAGAGTCTGAGGTCAGCCCCCAGGGTACATGAGACCCTGCCTGGAATCAAACCAAAATATTAAATCCCTTTTGTGTTTTGACTTGGGCTCCCATCCCCAAGATACCTCATCCATCACAAAGTAAAACCCGAACCACACACAGTCCAAAGCTTTTGAATCGTTCTCATTATAGGGTGATGAGCACATTCCAGTGTAAACAGTTCTTAAAATTGTATTTGTGTGCATGCAGACCCTGCGGCACAGGCTCAGCGGCAAGAACCTCTGTTCTCTGAGCCATGTCGCCAGCCCTGTGTGGCTGTTCTCACATCCACGGTCCATAATTCCCTTCTCTCCCATCGTGGACACGCCTAAAACGAACTGTTACCTCTGCCTCTGTGCTGAGTTTTGTCTGGCTGTGTGTTTTTACTTTTCAGGCCTGCCTACCAGCTGGCTAATTATCCTTTTGGGCAAGCATTTATTTTCGCAAACGCCACTCATTATAAATCTTCTTCTTTCTTAATACGTTTTTTTCCCATAGATTTCTTCTCTGTGAATTATAAATTGAACTCTTTTGCTGGGCATCTACGAATGAGCATTGAACTGGGTATAAAATTTGAGCTTGCTGGGTGATTCCTCCCCACCCCCACCCAATGTTCTGTTTTGGGTTGCTATTGATAAATCGGGTTTTTGTCTAGTGACTTTTTTGTTCTTTTGTTATTGAAACCTATTTTCCCTCTTTTAAAACTTGTGTTGTTTTGTTTTTTTAATTCTAGCAACTGCGTGCCACACACTCTTTTTTTTAAAAAAAAATTATTTAACTTTATGGGCATTGGTGTGAAGATGTCAGATCCCCTAGAACTGGCCTTCCAGACAGTTGTGAGCAGCCATGTGGGTGCTGGGAATTGAACCCGGGTCCTCTGGAAGAACATTGGCTGCTCTTAGCCACGGAGCCATCTCTCCAGCCCCTGTGTTGGCATTTTTAGATGTGACCATAACCTGGGAATGGTTTGTGCCGTTTGATTCTAAAGAAGACTCCTATCTTCTATCACAAAAATGTTGTCTCCTGGCGATCTTGCCCCTCAGTGGTTCCCGTTATAAATATGCTGGACCTTCTTGTTGCCTCCTGAACACCTCCTTTCATGTTTCTCCCTTGCTCTGAGACACATTCAGCATCACTTCCTGAGGCGTGCCCTTCAGTTCACTAATTCTCTCTCCAGCACGGTCGCAGCCGTCCCCCACTGTGCTGGGCAGTTTTATGTCAACTTGACACAATCGAAAGTCATCTGAGGAGGGACCCCCAATTGAGATAATGCCTCCCTAAGATCCAGCTGAAGGGCATTTTTTAAATTAGTGATTGATGGGGAGGGCCCAGCCCATTGTGGATGGGGTCATCCCTGGGCTAGTGGTCCTGGGTTCTGTAGGAATGCAGGCTGAACAAGCCAGTCAGCAGCTCCCCTCCATGGCCTCTGCATCAGCTCCTGGCTCCAGGTTCCTGCCCTGCTAGAGTTCCTGTCCTGACTTCCTCCTAAGATGAACAGCAATGTGGATGTGTAAGCCAAATAAACCCTTTCCTCCCCAGCTTGATTTGGTCATGGTGTTTCATCACACTAGAAATCCTAAGACATCCATTAAAAATTTTAAATTTTGTTTTGTTTTGTTTTTCGAGACAGGATTTCTCTGTATAGCTCTGACTGTCCAGGAACTCCCTTTGTAGACCAGGCTGGCCTTGAACTCACAGAGATCTGCCTGCCTTTGCCTCCTGAGTGCTGGAATTAAAGGTGTGTGTCACCACACCCAGCAAAACTTTTAAATTCTAATTACTTTACCGATCACTTTTAAGTTCTTGTTGTAGGGTTTGAATATCCTCCTTTGGTTCATTTGCTTGTATGGTTTGACTTGATTTTAGGCTCATCTTCTGCCAGGGCTATCTCCGTCCCTCCCCCTGGCAGGGCTATCTCCGTCCCTCCCCCTGGCAGGGGTCCTGAGCATCCTGAGTCATAGAAGTGGTTTCTAAGATTACTTTTGCATCTGTTGTGCTAAGTACCTCGGGGTTATCATCAGTGTGCAAACACTTTCTGTGTAAACTTCTCGACGTGGGGCTCGCCTCCCTCCTCCCCCTCCGCCCAGCAGAGGCAGAGCCTGGGCTGGCAGAAATGTTCCTATTTAACCCATCCGACCTGGATGGCTACCGTTGGCATTTCAGTGTTTGGTGGGGTCCTGGTTTAAGCTTACACAGATCCATGGCCAGCAGGGTCTCTCGATGGGTTTACAGCCATCAGGGCTTGCCGCCATTCTAATAGCATCCAGCAACTTCTGCTCATCACTCTGTGGGGGTCTCCGTCTCCCCTTGTTTCTGGCATCTGGGTGTGTCCCCTCCCTCCCTGGGACATGAGCTTGTCCTGCAGCCCAAGCTGTTCTTGAACTGGAGGTCCTCCTGCCTCAGCCTCCTAAGTGCTGGATTGACAGGTGTGTGCCCCCAGGCCCTGTTCAGGGAGAGAAAGCTTTCTTCTAAGCTTGGTAGACCATGAGGGCGTTCCCTGGATTTCTCCAGTGGCCATGTATGTGTTTGGAGTGGCAGGTGCAGCCTGCGCCAGCCCTCAGAAGCAGGGCCGGTTTCTTTGCGACTTCTTCCCATGCACGTAAGGTAAGTTACCGCTGCTTGCTTCAGCCTCGGGATAAACCCGGAGCTGGGATGGTTCTGAAGGCGGGGCTGAGCTGTCTCTTCTTGGATGCTGTGCACGGCACCCACTCTCTGAACAACATCGGCTTGGATGGAGGCTGCCCCGCCCTTCCCTATCGCTCCACTCGTGTGCAGAGATGCATGTGCCCCTTGCTCCAGCGCACAGAGAACACGGTGGCACGTGGCAGGGAGAACAGCCCCTACCTCTGCTCTTCTGAGCTGTGTGACCCTCGGGGAGCCACACGGCCTCTCTGATCCTGCCTCCTGAGCAGGGAAGTGGGGGTGTGCCGGGCGGGGCGGCACTATGAGAAGAGCTGAGCCCTGGCTCCGCTCCTGCCTCTGAGTCAGGGCTGTCACTCTCTTTAGTCCTGCTATAAGGCGAACGGTAAAGAGCCAAGTAGGGCTGGAGAAAGGCGGGCACACCCCAACTGGAACGCTCCGAGCTGTGCTCTCCCACTCATGGCTTTCTGCCTTGCCTCCTTTGCTTAGAGTGCAGGGCGTGTGGCAGAGCAAAAGCAATCCACCCATCATCATGCCTACTCCCCCTCCAAAGATGTGTGCTGTGCAGAAGAAGCCCACAGAGACCCCAGCGGGGGACCCTTGGGGCCCCGAGGTGACCACAGATGGTGTTGTTTCTGTGCTGGTGTGGCACATCTGTGGCTTTTGCACTGGGCTGAAACGTCTGCGCGGAAGAGGGTCTAAAGGGTCTGTGTGCCTGCCTGCCTCCCTGTTGGATTTGAAAAACCACTTCAAAAGGCCGGGTGCACCCTGAGCAGGTTTTTAAAGTCCACGGCAGTGTGGTGGGTGCACACCAGGGCTGTGGCTGCCTCGGCGCTGGCAGGTGGGTGGGGGAGGGGTGTTCGAGAGGGCAGCTGGCACTGGCTCCCCTGCAAGGCTCCGGAAGCCCGGCCTCCCTCCCTCCCTCGTCCGTCCCTCCCTCCCCAGTCCGGCATTAGTCACTGCTGTGTCTGGAGCCCCAGGTGGCCCTCTCTGTGGAGTCCAGAGGCAGCAGAAGAGCCCTGAAGACTGGAGTTGCTCAGGGGACAGACCGCAAGCCAGGACGGCTCTTGATTCTCCACCCAGATTCAGAGCTAAGCAGTGGACGCGGCTCTTTCAACTGGGGCCAAAGTTCATGTGACAAAAAAATGACCATCTTAGGACTGTGGGGCAATGGCTCAGTCGGTACAGTGCCCTGCGAGCACGAAGAACCTAGCTCCATCCCTCGCCACTCATATACAGAGTAGTAACACACATGCAATCCCAGCGCAGGGGAGGCAGAGAGGGGAGGTGCCCTGGGACTCTGGCTGAATCTGTGAGCTCAGGTGCGGCGAGAGACAAGAAGACAGATGTTGACCTCACCCCCTTCACATGCACACACACAAACTCCCCCCAGTCTCTCTCTGACTATTTTAACGGCTGTGAAGTGAGCATCTTGGTTGGGCTCCCTGCCTTCAGTGTTCTAAATCGCCGCCTCTCTTTCCAGAACATTCCATCACCCCCATTTAAACCCTGTGCCCACCCGTTATCCATCTGCACCCTCTCCTCCTGGCTCTTGCCCAGCAAGAGTCCGTGTCCCCCTTCCAAGGAATCACACAGCTGGGCGCTTGACAGGTGGACAGGTGGACCAGGTGGCCTTGGTGCCGGGGACAATTGTCACTGTCCCACCCTGCACCAGTGAGGGTTGCAACAGCTGCTCTTTCGACTGTGAACAGGATTGTGCCTGTGGATTTCCCCTAGTGCATGCAGTCAGCCATCCACGGGGGACGTGGTTGTTTTCACCTTGGAGAGCTGTGAATAGCATTTGTGACTAGGATGGCATGTCACCATGGGAGCCACCTCCTAGGAGGTGGGAGGTGTTATTGTTCTGTCAGGGAAGGAGGCAGCATGACGCTTAAGGAGCAGCCTCTGTAAACCTGGGGCGGCGGCCACGGGGTCCTGGCCCCCGTCAGTTAGGATGGTGAAGCCACAGAGCTCCGGGTACCTCGCAAGTCCCCAGATCCTATTTGGTGTGCTCCTGGGGGTCGAGCATTCATATTCAGGCTGGTGTGGCTGCTGAGGACCGGAGGCAGGGAGGCTTAGGGAGCCCCTGAGGAGAGCAGACTCAGGTCCTGTGTCCAAGCCTCTCTCTCCTCACCAGGTCCGCTGCCGGCTCCCAGCTGTCCCCAGCCCTCTCTCTGGCTACTCTCCATCTTGTCTTGCCAGGGGTGACAGGTCTTGGTCCCTGGCCTGGAGTCCTATGTTCCCTGAAGGTGAAGACTCTAAAACTTGTCCTAGTAGATGAAGCCAGCACAGCCCACCACAGCCATTCCCACGGCCTCCACCTTCTCAGGATTCCTGGGGTCCAGAGCTATCACCATACCCTCTGCCACCATGCTGTCCCTTGTCTCAGGCTGCAGAGACTGGCATCGGGCAGCCCCTCCTGCCCACACCCCCTCCCCACCAGGGCGGTGGGGGGTGCTGGAAACATCTTTCCCATCACTCTTTTCTTCCCAGTGAAATGTGAGGCGCAGATTTCACCCGGCCTTCTAAAGCCTTATTACTTGATGTGTTGACATGGTAGTATTTTAGATCTTGTGGACTAAAATTATATCACTAAAATTAATTTCACCTGGACGTGGGTCAGTGGTTATTAGAAACTCCAGGAAGCGCAGTTTACAACTTATGCTCACCAGAAGTATAAGGCATGGTGACCACGCCTTTAATCCCAGCACTCGGGAGGCAGAGGCAGGTAGATCTCTGTGAGTTTGAGGCCAGCCTGGTCTATATCGTGAGTTCGATGAGAGCCAGAGCTATATTGGAGGACTCTGTTTCAAGCCAACAAATCAGGCTGAGGAGCTGGGGCTCTGGCTCTGGTAGAGCATTGTCCTATCATGCCCGAGGCCCTGAGTTCAATCCCCAACACAGGTGAGGATCAGAGCTCAGGGTTATCATTGGCTACATAAGTGAGTTGGAGGCTAGCCTGGGCCTCATGAGAGCCTGTCTCAAAAAGGGAGGGATAAAGGGAAGGAAAAATGTCCTTTATAAGATCACATGTGCCCGGACCACGGCACCGAGCCAAGGATGACTTATTAGTAATTTTGAGAGCGTCTGCTGTCCCATATGGACTGTGACATGTGCAGGGAAATGTTGTTATGGCTGATGCCTACGCACTGTACGGAGTGAAACTGGAAAACACAGGCAAGTCGGAGACAAGCCTCAAGTCCTAGTTGCTGTGTGCTCTGTCCCGTGTGATCACACACCTTCAATGTGAACTTCACGTCAAGCATCATCTCGGCTGGTTGGATTGTCCCCTTGGTGACATGCCGGGAACACTACATGCTGACTTTCACTCCTTCAAAATAGTTTTTCAAGGGCTGGAGATGTGGCTCAGTCCGTAGCGAGCATGGTGAGCATGCATGAAGCCCTGGGTTCAATCCCCCAGCAACACATAAGTCACATGTGGCGGCGTATGCTTGTAGTTCCAGCACTTGGGTGGTGGAGGCAGGAGGATTATCCTGCACAGAGCATTCAAGGCCAGCCTGGGATACATAAGACTCTGTCTCAAATACGTTTCCAAGGCTGTGTAGTATTCCGACTTAAGGATGTCCCAGGATGCTTGCGGTCTCCTGGGGGCTTGGCATTTTCTCCACAGGGTTATTAGCTTTTATTACGAGGCAGGCAAGCTTCCTGTGGCCAGCTCTGTACACTGCTCAGTCCTTGGGTTTGTTCTAGGGTTGCTGGTTGGAAGGGCGTGTACACCATCATCTGTTACAGATGTCGCACGAGACAGAATTAAGCCTGAGTTTTCCAGCAATTGTGGTGTAACCTAATTCTACACTTTCCAGTAGCCACACTGACGATATGGCTAAAGATGGAGCAGGACTTTCAGTTGTAGCATCTCGGGAGGCTGAGGCAGGAGGATTGCTTGGGCAAAGTTCAGGCTCAGCCTGGGGACCCCGCTCAGCAACCGACGGTCAAAGACTTGATAGATTTGATACAGAGAGACATTTTGAAAACAGTCCCAATTTGGAAACACTTCTGGTTCTTCCCGAGTGTTTCTGTGAGGGCTGCTGGGCCGCGAGGGCTGCTGGGCCTCAACAGGGATGCAGATGTGTATACATACACTTAGCATCTGGTGGATTCTTATTTTCAGGACCCATTCCTCCCCGGGGGTGTTACTGAAGGTGGTGGGTAAAGTTTTTTTTTGGTGAATCACAGGGCTCACTCAGAGAGCATTGTGCCCCTGGGCTGGGAGTGTAGCCCAGTGGGTAGAGTATTCACCTGAAGCACACAGAGCACTGGGTCCCGCCCCCAGCTCTTAATAACTTGGGTGTGGTGGCACACGCTTGTAATCCCTGTGCTCAGGAAGTGGAGGCAGGGGGAATCAGGAATTCAAGGTCATCTTTTGCTACATAGACCATTTAAGGCTAGCCTGGGCTACATGAGACCCTATCGGAAAAAAAAAAAAAAGTTCTTCACCCCATAAGCATGAAGCCCCACATCTTCCAAGGAGACCTCTGTGTCACTTTGTGCCCACATCAAGACACAGAATATTCTTTGTCCCCCAAGGCCCTGCTCACACTCCATTCACATTACTCTGCCCCCCCACCCCCCGCCCCCACCCCCAGGTAGCCACTGCCCTGATGGCTAACACTGCAGACGTGTGTTCCCTGAGTATGAGTTTTGCCCAGGTGAAATCGTGAAGCACATGCCTTTTCATGCCTGGCTTCTCTGGTTCCGTGTTAACATATGGTGCCCGGCTTCATTACTGTATACGGTTCCATCGGTTGGCTGCATCACACTTATGTACTTTGGCTGTCTGGGGTGGTTTCTAATTTATAATGCTTCGCACCGCCCGGCCACCAGGCCACAAGCACCCTGTGTTCGTCCTGTTACGTACATACTGGGCGTGGGCCCCTGGTCCGCTTGCTTGCTGCCTCGTCTCTGCTGTCCATGGCCGTGTCTTTCTCTAGGAAGGTAGCTCTCGTCCTGGAGATCAACCTTCCCCAGCATTTGTGATTGCATGTGCGGCCTGGGGAGGCAGCCCCTGCCTGCCGGGGCTGTGTGGGATGGATGAGCTAATCCCTGGAGTGGTGCCTGGCCCAGGCTGGCAGCCTTCCCTAGTCTTCCCTGGTGAGCGGCAGCTGCTGGGGATGCTTGAGAACTCTGTGGTGGATTCTTGAACAAACCGAGGCTCCAGCCTGAGGTGGAAGGTGGCGGGGAAGACTCCCGGACAGGGGGAGGGCCGTTAGGTCTCAGGGATTCACACCGTCTAGAATGAGAGGTGGCGTGGAGGTGGGGGCGGGGCGTGAGGTGATTGCAGGTGGGTAGGGCAGGTCCCCAACCCAGTCACTGCACGGGCAGGCTTGGCCTGAACTGGACATGGTCCTCAGGAGTGCTTGAAGGCCCAGAGCATCAAGCACCTGGGTATACCTAGGTGACGTCCCATGAGGGAAGGTGTGCTTTGGGTTGTATCCCAGAGTTCCCGGTTGCCAGTGCTGTGGTCTTCAGCCTTCTGAGTGGCAGCTGGCAATAGTCAAGCCAGAGATGACCGTAGGGACCCCCTTGGGTCACGCGCCACTCTCTGCCTCAGAGTTTGTATATTTGGGGGATTCCCTCTCCTTCCAGGCCCACCTTCTCCCTTCTGCTCTCCCTCCCTTCCTGGTCCTCTCCCTGCCGAGAGAAGCCCCATAGGCTATGGGAGAGGATGGCAGGGGTGGGGTGGGGTGGGCAAACAAGCAGGTCCAAGGTGCCCTTTCACAGGCGGTGGAGGACAAAGCGTCGGGGAGTGGCTGATGGTCCCTGGCCCGCCGCCGACGCCGTCAGGGGCTGTCATTCATAAATAGCCACCATCTTGCTGAGGGAGTAGCCGATGACCCCAGAGCTGCCCCAGCAGGCAGAAAGGGGGGCTCTCCTGTGTCCCTCGGTCATGGTTCGATGTGGTCAACGGGGATGTCTCGGTGTTATAAGAGGGATGGAGGGGCCAAGGAATACCACAGCCTCCGACCACCTCAAGTTCAATGTCAATGAGTCAATGATCTCTCCCTCTCTCTCTCCTTCTCTTTCTCTCCCTCTCTCCCTCTCTCCCTCTCTCCCTCTCCCCCTCTCCCCCCTCCCCTCTCAGTCTCCTCCGACCAGATCGAACAACTGCACCGGAGATTCAAGCAGCTGAGCGGGGACCAGCCCACCATCCGGTAAGACGCGCAGCCAGGCCGTTATCTCTTTCCCTGGGGTCCGTGGGGCTCTGGGCTGGCTGGCTCCGGGGACTCTCCCAATTTCTGCAGCAAACCTGTTGTGTGGATTCTCCTGGGTCTTTCTAAGTCATGCGGTGGAGAGGGAGGAAGGGGCCCTTTCTGTTTCCTAAAGGATCAGACGCCTGCAGGGGAAGCCAGCGAAGGGGAGGAACCCAGGGAAGCCAGTCAGCCACCCGGCCCTGCCCAGCCGCTTTATGCGGTGTGCCATCTGGACCAGTCCTGACGTTTTGCTCCCTCCCCTCACCCACCCACACACTGAGGGCCTGCTGGATCCTCCCTGGTGCTGGAGTGTGAGAGCCAGCTGATCCAGCTGTGTTCCCTGGGTGCTGGCCTCACCCTGGTGAGCCTGTCTCTAGACTTTATCTCCTCCTCTGTGTCGTTCCAGCCTTGGACAAGATGAGGTGGGTGGTGGCGTCTCCTTTCTGGTAGGGAAGTTGATGTTTTCCACTGTGGCTTCATTTATTTGTTTTTTGGTATTGGGGATGAACACCGCCTCGTACACGCCAGGCAGGCGCTTCACCCTGGTCTACAGCCCCAGTCCCCTGTTTTTCCTTTTGCCCCTCAGCTGCATCACCGCTAAATAGCCCAGGCTGGCCTTGGACTAACCCTATAGCCCAGGCTGGCCTTGGACTCACCCTATAGCCAAGGCTAGCCTTGGACTCACCCTATAGCCCAGGCTAGCCTTGGACTCACCCTATAGCCCAGGCTAGCCTTGGACTCACCCTATAGCCCAGGCTGGCCTTGGACTCACCCTATAGCCCAGGCTAGCCTTGGACTCACCCTATAGCCCAGGCTGGCCTTGGACTCACTCTATAGCCCAGGCTAGCCTTGGACTCACTTGATATCCTCCTGGCTGTTAAGAAGCTGGACTGACAGGTGGGAGCCACAGACCCTGAGAAGTGAAGAACCGTCTGTCACAAACTTTCTAGCAGATAGCAGTTTCCTAAAAATATGCATGGTGTCTCAAGGTGACCTCATTGGAACACTGATGCAAGCCTCGCACAGGTTCCAGGGAAGCGCCCTTCTTCATAGATGGACTTAATTTCGCCCTTCAAGGGGGGGGGGAGGGGCATGTGCACACGCATGTTTCCTTGCTTGCTACACAAAGGCACATAATTAACCCAGAGTGGCGCCCTGAAGGTTCCCATGGTCTCAGGGTTCTGTGGCCTCTGGTCTCAATGTAATTGGCCCCCAATTCTATCAAAGACAAGGTTGATCTGTGCAGAGCAGCCCAGAGGAAAAACCTGGGCACACCCCATGAAGTCACCTGGCTTTTCACCTGCTCTCATGGGCTCAGGCGCCTGAGTGCGAGCCAATTGCCGTGGCCAGGGGCCAGAAACAAACTGTTTTGCCTTGCCTAGAATTGAGGAGCAGGCTCTAGGGTCAGACCCAGCCTTACCTGGGAGACAGACCTCAAGCTCTTGGCTGTGTGGCTTTGGACCAGTCCTCTCTTTCTGAGCCAGCCTTCTGGGTAAAGCAGGCGGCTGCTTTGAGCTTGGATCTGAGCACTCGGCTCACAGATGTGCGCAGCTGGCTCCCAGACATTTGGCAAATGGGCCAGGTTATTGTGCCCCACCTGAGATGTAGATCAGAGCCTGCTGATCTGCTTGGAGGGTGTAGAAATCCTGAGTCCTGGGAGGGAGGGACCTCATGAAGGTCCCATCTGCGCAGAGGTGAGCTTGAGATCAAAGTGGGGGACGGTCCAACTGTACAGGGTGAGGGGATGTTGAGGGGACCCTCCATGCTGTAGGCAGGCAGAACCCTGGCTCTTAGCATAGTTAATAGTCACCTCCTCATTCCATGTGGGTGCTCTCCAAGAAGTTTATGGCGTCTAAGCCAACCTATCCCGTATCATGAGCAGTGTGACCAGTTGGGTTCCTTTGGGGCTGGAGTTGGGAGGGTAGCCTCTGGCTGGGTTATCGGGGAAGATACTCACCCCCAACTGGCTTGACATGCTTCCTGCATGTATGTGTACCTCAGCCCACATGCCACAGCAGACTGCAGCCGCACATCCACGTGGTGCCCCAAGGTGGGCCCTCACCCCTCCCAGCTGCTCCTTAGTCATAGTGAACGGGGCCTCCCCTTCTTCTGACCCCCTCCCGCCCCCACCCAGGGCTGCCCTGTGCTGTCTGTCTGTCATCTGTCTTGCTTCAGGTCCATCAGAAAGTGCACAATTCTCCCCAGTCTTCTGTCCTGTCCTCTTGTCCTTCGGTCCATCCCACTCAGCTGTCCACCCCCAGTGTCCCCTCCATCCAGCATTGCCTGGGAAGACATTTGCCCTGTGAGACAAGATCCCTGCCCTGAAGAGTGCCCACGAGGCCTCAGTTTCCCCAGTATGGGAAAACCGTGTGCTCTGTGAGCTCACTGTGAACTCTGCCCTGAGGCCTAGCAGAGTGACCTCGGCAGCTGAGCTGTGTGTGTGTGTGGGGGGGGGGGGGCTCAGAAGCCACCGGAAACTAGCCCACGGCACTGGGTTTACAGAAGAGGCCAGCCCAGCCCTGGGTGATTTTCCTTGGTTGTGTGTGTCCTTTGTGGGCTGGATACATGTCCTATCCTCTTTGGGAGTCTGGGCAGGAATGGGGGCCCATAGCTCTAATTCTCTCCAAAGCCAAAAGGTCCAAGCTAGGGGGAGGGGAGTGTGCGCTCTGGGGCCGGAGTATTTCTGCTAGTGAGCTGTGTGGCTGCGGCTTACGGGCTTGGCCTCTCCGGACTCCGTGCTCTTGTCTATGAAAGTGGGCCCATCACCTTCACTACTTGTGGGTGTGAGGGTGACTGAGACTCCCAGTGAGTGGCCTGGCATGGGGAGGGCACTCCAGAATGTGGGGGAGGTGATGTAAAACACCCTGCCCTGGGGCTTCAAGCTGCCCTGGAGGAGGCATGGAAGGTGGTGTCTCTCGGGGCTTCCTGGGGTCCTTCCCCTTGCTGACCACTAGGGCGGCCATGCTGGACTGATGGCAGGTGGGTCAGCTCAGTCCCGAGGGCAGTGACCTGATAGCATCCAGGGCCTCAGGGTGGAGCGGAGCTTTTTTTCCACAAGCCCAGTGAGGGCCTGGCGGGCATGAGATGGTGGCCCCGAGGCCGCTCAGCTTGGCCTGGCCCAGCTCCATCCCCAAGACTTCTTGCCTTCTCTTTGTCAGAGTGGGGGGGGGGCGGCAGAAGTCAGGGGTTGCTGGGTACCAGCCAGCCAGACCTACTTCTTGTGAGTGACAGCTTCCAGACCAAGGCCAAGACATCACACCTGGGCAGTAGTCACCGTCCCTGCTCCCCTCTCTCCTCCCTTCCTCTCCCTCCTTTTTGGGGGCCTCCAGCAAGTGCTCTATACTGAGCTACATGCCCCCCACCCCGGCCCTTTTTCTGCTTTTTAGACAGGGGCTTGCTAAGCTGTTGTAGGCTGGCCTCAAACTCACAATCCTCCTGCCTCAGCTTCCCGAGTGCCTGGGGTAACAGGTGCGACCACTCCTGGCTAGGACGCAGTTTCTATCCGTCTCTGCCTTGTCTGTCTCTAAAATGGGTTAAGCCCCTGCCCTCCATGGTATTGTCATGGGGGTGGGACGTCCCTCCTTGGGAAGGCTGGTGTCACTAATGTCTCTGTCCACCGCTGCAATGCCATGGTCCACGGCCGCCGCGGCATCTCTGTTCCCACTGTGTTCATGTGCGACACCCCCCGTCCCAGGGTCTTCCATATTCTCACGATCCCCATCTTAACAACCGGGACATCTGAGGCTGGGGTGGGGGGGGCATCCTCTCTCCCAAGACCATGTGCTGCAGAGGGCAGAGCCTGGGTCGGCAGCCACAACCTCTGTACTTTATCCTGTTGGTCCAGAGGGAAGGATTAGGTCTGCACCCATCTCACAGATGCGGAGACTGACCTTCACAGAAGCAGGTGCCTGAAGTGAGGGGCGGGTGGGGTAGGAGTGTGAGTCTGGCAGGCACCTGTAGAGACGGAGAGCGAGGAGAGTGAGTGGGCAGGGCAGTGCCAGGGGTATGAGTGTACCTGGGTTCCAGTGTGACTCCCCACAGCTGGGTGAGCCTGGGCAGGGGACTGGCTCTCTCTGTGTCCCACCTGTTACTCCAGGGAATCACAGAAGCCCCTGTCGGGTACCCTGAGGTACATGCTGCAGGCCTTACAGCTCACACAGCCACTGACTGTCATCTGAGCGGTGACCAGCAAGTGTGTGTGTGGGGGGGCCGCTCTGATGATCTGATCGTCTCCGTGGTAACCTTGACTCCTTCTGTCCAGGGTTCTGGTTTCTCTTGCTTCCTCCTGGGGTTGTTGGAAACTAGCAACTGCATGGGGGCGGGGACAGAGCCCTCGTGTGTCTGGCCCTGAGGCTCCCTGTGTCTTCTCTCTGGGTTGCCCGTTGCAAGGGCAGTTAGCCGGTATCCGGTGTGGAAATTCCCTCTGTGGAAACGAAGGGTGCTGTAGTTCTTACTGTTCTAGTGAAACCAGGGGAAAGTTTTTTGGTAGTTTGGAGGAAGAACTCATTCCCATGTATGATCCAGCCAATTAAGCTGCTCGGTCCCTTTAAGCATCCCAGAAAGACACCCGCCCCCGTCACCCTGGAAACCAGACTCTGCTGGCTTCCATCCTGAGCGTGATGTTCTTGAGGTTTCAGTGGCAGCTTGTGTCCTTGCTACATTCCCTTGTTTGGTTTAGGTTCTCAGCAGACAGAGTCTGTGCATCCCAGGCAGGCCTTGAACTTGTGGCCTTCCTGCCTCAGCTTCCTCGGCGCTAGGATCCCAGGCACTCACACACCATCACGCTGCTGCTTCTCAAGTACCCAGGACTGCAGATTGGACCATGGGGACCCACTTAACTCATTATTGTGTGTTCACACGACTTTGTGGAGTTGGTTCTCTCCTGCCACATTTACGTGGGTTCTGGGAATTGAACTCCGGTCTCCAGACATGCACACAGGTGCTTTTACCATTCAGCCATCTCATCTCATCAGCCCCCTAGTTCCTTTCATACCCATCCTGCCCCAAATCTAATTTTTGGTCATATAGTGGCACCCATCACTCCGGGACAACTGTCCGGAGTGTGTCTTTCTTCCAAACTGGGCCCTGGTGAATGGAAAAGGTGGCTGCACCCATTCACCAGCTCCTGTTTGGCTAGAGGGCACCGGGCCAGCCATGAGGGAGGGGCAGGAAGCCACCCAGGGGTGGTAAGAACAGGAGAGATCCGGTCACCTGGTTCTGCTTGTGTCTGGAGCCCGAGGCGCCCCTCTCCTGTGAGGTGAAGCCAGGATGGGACAAGGGACCGTTTGTGGGACCTTCCAACTCAAACAGCCTCACCTCCCAGCCCCAGTCTACTCCAGGGTCACGTCCCCCACTAATGTCCTCAGGGGTGTGAGTGTGTGTGTGTGTGTGTGTGTGTTTTGTTTTTTAATCAGCTGACTCCTCCCCATCCTGGACATTCTTTCTTGTCCCCTGAATTACTGGGCCGTGCCCCAGGTCCCTTGGAAGGCCACTGCCATGGAGCAGGCGCAGGCAACCTGGATGGAGGCTGGGCCCCTCCTGTGAGGACAGGCAGCTGGGACATGCGCCTGCACCCTGCCCAGGCCCATAGCTGCTGGTGGGTTTTTTGTCTTTCCTGACATGAAACCCACACACCCTACAGCTCAGTCGTTAAAATGCATGGCAGTGTCAGCGGAGTTAAATATCCAGAATTCTTGTCACCAAGAGATGCCTGTCCCCTTAGGGGTCTTCTGGCTCCCCCAGCCCTGGGTCACCCCTCTCCTGTGAGTCTCAGTGGCTTGGCCTGTTCTAGACACGTCACTTAAACGGAATCATGGCCTTTCAGTGCCAATGTCTTTCCAGCAATGTCAATCTTAGGGTTCGTCCTCCTGTAGTGGGTATCAGTGTTCCAGTTCTTTTCCTGGCTGTGTAATATTCCCCCGTGTGGATGGCCTGCAGTTCAGCTATCACTGATCTGGTCGCAGGCATTTGGTTAGCCCTTCTGTTTTTTTTTTTTTAAGATTTTATTTATTTATTATGCATACAGTGTTCTGCCTGCATGTATCCCTGCAGGCCAGGAGAGGGCACCAGATCTCATTACAGATGGTTGTGAGCCAGCCACCATGTGGTTGCTGGGAACTGAACTCAGGACCTCTGAAGGAGCAGTCAGTGCTCTTAACCTCTGAGCCATCTCTCCAGCCCCGCTTCTATGGTTCTTACGCGGTTCCTGTGGAGACTGCCTGTGTGTCCTTGCTTCTCTTGGGCATGAGCTAGGGGGTGCCAGGTCATGAGATGCTCTGAAAGTCCATTTCCTTGAGGCCTTTAGGCCAGTATCCTGCCGCTGGGAGCCCAGGTAAGCGCACCCACATGGACAGATCTTGTCGCTGCAGCCTGAGTGTGAGGGTCCCACCCACCTCTCCGGTTCTTCCATGTGACAGGCCCCCTCCGCCCCCCCACCCTCACCCCATCTGTAGGCAAGAGGCCTGGGGAGAGAGGGTGGGACTGTTGGGGATAAAGAGACACCACCCTGCCTGTGTCCCATGCCACTGACGACCACCCTCTTGTGACTCTCTCTCCTGTGTGTCCTGGAATTCAGCAAGGAGAACTTCAACAATGTCCCTGACCTGGAGCTCAACCCGATCCGATCCAAAATTGTTCGTGCCTTCTTCGATAACAGGTGCGCTCCCTCCCCTGGGCAGGCTGAGGTGCGCCACCTCTTCCATTATGAGACAGAGAGTGGGGAGGGGGAGGGTGTCCTGGGTTGCAAGGAGTCTTTCTCTGTCCCACCAGCCAGCTCCCAAATAACGACACGGAGACTTCGTATTAATTTTGAAAGGCTGGCCTGTAGCTTAGGCTTGTCTCACCAGCTCTTATAACTCACATCAACCCATTTATTTTAATCTACATTTTGTCATGTGGCTTATTACCTCATCTCTCCATACCACCCACGCTGCTTCCTCTGTGTCCCCCACGCACCTAGATCTCTCCACCTCCTCTTCCTCTCCCTCCCTGGAAATCCCGCCTATACCTCCTGCCTAGCTATTGGCCGGTCAGCCCTCTATTACACCAATCACAGCAGTACACCTTCAGTGTACAGTGTACACAGATATCCCACCACATGGGGTGGCTTTGGACAGCTCCCCCGGCTCCCTCCACTTCTGCCTTGCTCATTGTTGGCCGCGAGACAAATGCCTCCAAAGTTAGCAGGTACTTTGGGTTCTGTCTCTTTACGTTTGTCTGTCTGTGTGCACATGTTCATGGAGGCAGGTGTGTGTGTGTGTGTGTGTGTGTGTGTGTGTGTGTGTGTGTTATACTCTAACAGTATTCTGTACATGTAGAGGTCAGAGGAACATGTTTATAGGGGTCAGTTCTTCCACCATGTGGGCCCTGGGGCTTGAATTCAGGTCAGCAGGCACCTTTACCCACCCAAACCATCTCGAGATGTTTTTATATATCGAGGTCCTCCCTCCCCCTGCCATCCCCTTAGGAACCTGCGTAAGGGACCCAGTGGCCTGGCTGATGAGATCAACTTCGAGGACTTCCTGACTATCATGTCTTACTTCCGGCCCATCGACACCACCCTGGGCGAGGAGCAGGTGGAGCTGTCCAGAAAGGAGAAGCTGAAATGTGCGTGCTGCGTCCTCAGAACACGGGACTCCCCAAGAGCAGGGGAGGCTAGGCCATGTAGGAGGGAGGGAGACAGCCGGGGACCTAGCCTGTGTCCCTAAACAGCGGCGTTGGTGTGGCCCCTCTGAAGTTGCACCTTGGTAGCCTCATAAAAGTGCAGCAGCTTCAGATCTGGGGGACAGGCAGGGTGGGGGGCTGCGGGGTGACGTACTTAAGAGAGCTGGGGTTTTACTTGAGGTCTTCCACTTAGCTGAGTGACCTTGAACCCGGGCATGGTGTACTGGCTGTGAACATGGGTGACTGTGGGGCTGAGGACTCTGTTGCAGATAGAACCTCACATCCGGGGCTGGGGAGCCCCTGAGTCTGGGTCCCACAACTGCCCCACCCCGCCATGGCATGCTGTGAGCACAGTCTGTGACAGCCGTCTCCTGAGGCGGCTCCTCAGGTCACCAGCTCTGGGTAGCATTTAGTGGCCATCCTGGTTGGACGGCAGTACTGTGATCTTTCCCACGACTCTTGACGTCCCTCCCCACCTCCTCAGGCTCCAAATACTCAGCTATGTTTAGCCCTGGAGTGCATGTGAGGGGCTGGTGGGAAAACCACGCTGGGGGCCTCCTGTATCGCAGCTCAGGAGGTACCCACAGTCCAGCCCGAGATTGTTTGCTCTGAGGGCTGGGAATATGAGGGTCATGAAATCAGAGGAATACAGGTCTGAACCGGTTCAGGACCCCTGTCTTAACACACGTGGGACTTGATAGCCCATCTGTGAAGTGGACCGTGGCAGCCCTGATCTCACAGGGTCAGGCTAGGACATCATGACCAGGAAATACACACTGCATGGTTCTGGGCACTTGGTTCCTGACAGATGCCAGAGCAGCGCCCTCAGGATCCACCTAGGACCGGCCAGCAATCAGGATGTGGGCAGTGTGGCTCAGGACCTGGCATTTTGAGATAATGGCTCTGTGCTCATGAGGTGTCCAGTCCTGTCACGTGTCTGAAGTGTAGTGGTGGCGGCAGGTGGTGCCTCCAACTCCCATTTTATAGATGGGAAACTGAGGCTGAAGAGAAGTCACTGGCTCAAGGCACCCCACCAGGAAGAGACCAGTTAGGTCCCATGGCCGGTGTCCTTCTGCCCCAAGGCTCTGGCATCTGGATCTTGCTCGGGTATCTTGTGTTCAGTCTGGTATAGCTTGCAGAGCAGGAGCCTCTGGGGGAGGAGGAGACACAGACTCCACTCCTGGCGGCTCCTAACTGGCTCCCACCGCCTCCGCCATCTGCAGTTCTGTTCCATATGTACGACTCGGACAGCGACGGCCGCATCACCCTGGAAGAATATAGAAATGTAACGTATGCCCCCATTGGCCCTGCCCGGGGCTCCCGGCGCCTTCCCCTCCTCAGACCATCGTGGAGTCAGTTCCAAGGTCACCAAGTGTCTGCCCCACTGCTGGCAGGTGGTGGAGGAACTGCTTTCTGGAAACCCGCACATCGAGAAGGAGTCAGCTCGGTCCATTGCAGATGGAGCCATGATGGAGGCAGCCAGTGTGTGTGTGGGGCAGATGGTGAGCGCCCCTTGGGGTGGAGGGAGGGGAGGCTGGGGAGCAGGGGCCCACCAACAGGTCCCCCCCACCCCCGCCCCGTTCTGCGGCTCCACACTGCCTTTCCCGTGGTTGGAATCCTGCACCTCTCGATGGTCTCGGTGGCAGGAGCCAGGTGTGCCCCGCTTGCCGCTCTCCCCAGAGCCTGGCATGGAGTGGAAGTCAGGACCTCCTGCAGGCTCTTCCTGGCCCCGGGGGACTGCTGCGTGATGCAGCCAAGCAGAGCTCAGTCTCCACTGTGGCCTCCTTTACCCTTGTGGGCAGCAGGGAGCCCCAGGAGCATCGCCTCCTCAGTTAGAAGTGGACGTCTTCTCAGGCCTCGCTCGACCCTGGGCTCAGCATCTTTCGTGATTTGTGAAGACCATTGGTGTTGGGGGCGTGGCCGAGGGGCTGAGGGGGTGGGGCTTGGCCATCCGTGCACACCGTTCTATCAGTGGGGAAACTGGGCTCAACACAAAGATTCTGTGGAGCTTGTGATCTTTCCTGGCTGGGGGGGGGGTGGTCTCTCGCAGGGTGGGGTGCAGCCCATTAGCCCTGGGAACAACCTGGGTGCGTAGACGGCCACCTCCACGGGCCGGGCTTCCAGCAAGTTCTGGTGTGGTTGTACCGCGTTGACAAGAGCTCCATGCTGATCCCACCCTCTATGCCCCCTGCCTGTCACTGAGGCTCCTCACTTGCCCAGAGGCAGAGCTGCCTGCCCCTCCTGGCTTGTTTATCTGAGCCGCTCTCAGAGAGGCAACCGGGCCCCAGTAAAACCCGCCACATTCTGCGTGTGAACCGCCTCAGGGAAGGGCCCTGACCCGGGTGGAGAAGAGCGCTCCCCCTTCTAACTGGGGCAGAGCCAAATGCCCATTTGGTTTAATTACACTCTCTAAATGACTCCCCATCCCACTCCACTTTCAATCGGTGACTTTTCTTAATTTGCTGTAGTAAAATTGTTGGCAGCTGGCGCCTGCTGATTTGTATAAAAATCCACTCTGCCTCACAAGCCGAGGCTTCCCTCCCCCCCACCCCACCCCCGTGCAGATCCCCAGGAGGGTGGGGGCAGAGCCCACCGGGGAGCCTGGCCTGCGTGTTTACCTATAGAGCGCACACTGTGCAGCAGCCAGATCAACACGGACCGACTCGGGCTGAGCTGTGGGTCAGGGCGACCACTGGCTTCCCATGATGGTTAATGCCTCTGACCACGGCACCCGCCATCCCTGCTTTGATGTCCTTCCAAAGCCACTTATTGACTCAGGGCGGGGACTCTTTAAGTAGCATCTCTAGACCATGTCTATGCAGGGATCTTGGTGGGTAGAGGGGGAGGGGCCTCTAAGTTAGGCTTCGTCCTGGGGCTCCAACTCCCAGCCTCCTGCCCTTGCCAGAACCACACTCCTGCTTACCAGACTTCCCCACAGTGGGGCCGAGTCTATAATTAGCTCCCCTCACCCAGCCTGGGAGCCTGGTGCCCTGGAAGAGAGAGGGTGGCCACTTCTCTCTCCCTGAGAGGGAGGAACAGAGAGGAACAGTCCCTGGGGACAGGGCAGGCCCAGGCCAGTGGAAAACTTTTTTTTTTTTAATGAAGTGTTTTATGAAACAAACCCTAAAAAAACATTGACCCTTGACCCCAGGAGCAACCAAGAGAGGGTGAAAGGTGAAAGGTCGCTCTCTCTCCATGCCCACTCGAGGCCCTGCCCTGTAGGGAACCACCCTTGAGGGCTTTTTTCCCCCTCCAGTGCCAGTGGACACACCATGGGTTTTGTTGGGTTACTTGTATTTTGGCGAGTCTGGGATTTGAACCCAGTACCCCACACATGCTAAGCTCAGGCCTAGCTCCAGCCTAGCCCCTGACTTGCAGTTTCAGGGCTGGCGACACTGGTGCACGCACCCTTGGGAGCTGCAGGCACTCCCTCCTTGTGGCGTTCCTGTTTCTTCTCAGCGGGGGCGTGTGCATTTCCGAGCCTTTCCCTGCTGAGAAGAGGCTAGCTGGCACTCGGTAGCCACAAAGGGCTGAATCCTGGTGAAGGTCTCTGGGGCAGTGCAGGGGACCCCAAGTAGCCAGCAGGGGACCTTTGGGGTCCTGCAATGGTACCGTCTCAGGGGATGCTGGGGCTGGGTGGAGTGTCTTAGAGACTTGTTCAACAGCGCCGGGGGGCAAGGATCAGTGCTCTTGTAGGGTTTCTCTGTTTCATAAAACATGTCATAAAAGCCGGGCGGTGGTGGCGCACGCCTTTAATCCCAGCACTCGGGAGGCAGAGCCAGGCGGATCTCTGTGAGTTCGAGGCCAGCCTGGGCTACCAAGTGAGCTCCAGGAAAGGCGCAAAGCTACACAGAGAAACCCTGTCTCGAAAAACCAAAAAAAAAAAAAAAAAAAAAAAAAAAAAAAAAAACATGTCATAAAAACCCCAGTTTTCCACTGGCCTGGGTGGAGCCCTGGTATCATCCCTTCTGTCCCTACAGTAGGATGAACACAGCTGGAGACTTGCTTTGTCAAGCATGCGAGGCCCCTGGCTGAAGCCACACTCGGTCCCTGTTCCCTGGTTATCACGGTGACTCATTAGCACAAGGGTAGCCACAGAGGCCTTCATCATTGCCTTCTCCTTCCCCCAGAGGGCTGTGAGTGTAGATTAGCCCAGAATAGTTCTGTTATCAGTACAGGGAGCCGAGGTGGGAGCCAGGCTGGCAGGACATAGCAAGGTGGACTTGTAGGGATAGGGTGAGGTGGGCTGTATTAGGAAGGAGGGCCCGTGTCTGGGGCTCACTGTTTTCTCCCCAACCCTCCTGGGGGAGCTTAGTGGGCAGAAGCCTCAGCCACTGTTGCGGTTCCAGGAGACTGGCTGGGGACACGTGACCCCCCTCTTCTACCTCTTATCTCTGTGCTCTGGGTGTTTGGAGGAGGTGACCTGTCCTCCTGGGGGAATCCCTGGCCACTCACTCCCTCTACAATCTCGTCCTCAGGAACCGGACCAGGTGTACGAGGGGATCACCTTTGAGGACTTCCTGAAGGTGGGTGCTGGTGGGGGGGAAGACAGAAGGACCCTGGGCATGGGGGTACCAGGACACCATGAGGACCTTGTGGAAATGTGGGCAGATCACAAGTGCCTGTCAGGGCTGTTCTATAAGGAAGGCCTTGGAAACCACATTAACTGATCCGCTTGGCTTTGTGGAAAGGGTAGCGTGGCTGTGTGGTCCCTGACCTCAGTGGCGCACAGGTAGATTGGAGAAGTCAATTTTTGTCCCTTGGGACACTGGCGTCCCTTCCCAGGAGCAGCCACTTTTCATAGTACGGCAGGGATTCTGGAAGATTCTGGAAACTTCCTGCACCTGGACGAACACCAGCATTCTGCAAGCAGACTGGAGTAGACAACATGTTGATGGGTTCTGCCTCCCTAGTACGTCCTGATGGGAGCTTTAAGTGGCCACCCACTCACCTGTCCTCCCTCTTATGATGGCGTCTGTACCCATCTAGCAGATGGACGGCTTTCACTGTCACAAACACACTCTAGGGCTGGGAGTTTAGATTGGCTCCTGGCTGCCAGGACGACCAAGTTCTCTGGAAGCAAGAAGAAAATGCTAAAATCCTCTCTCCAAGCCTTCTGGGCATGGAGGTGGGCAAGGAGGTCCGGAGACGGGAGGACCTCTGAACCCAGTCCAGCTTCCCAGCACGCAGGCTCCACCAAGGCCTGTGCGTGGAGGGAGCCTGGGGCCTCTGGGGTTCGGTTTGCAGAGCCAGGGCCGGCCACTGTGCTCCAAGTCTGCCCCTCTGTCCACCTGAGAGAGGCCGACTGCAGCCTCCCTGCCTATGAGTCAGGCAGCATAAACAGTGGACCCCCCAGGCATGGGCCCCGTCTCTCGGGGAAGGAGACAGGTCAGCAGCTTACCCCTATCTCATGTCAGAGGCCCACACCCAAGGCTGCACAGGGTGTGTGGGTTTGCTCAGGCCTGCACTGGGACCTGTTCATCCAGGTCCACGGGGCAGAACATGGGGGGGGGGGCAGGAGTATCGGGGAGGGTGCAGTTGCAGTTGCTTTGAGCGTGGCGTGGTGGCCCACGAGTGCCATCTCAGCACCTGGCAGGCTGAGGCAGGGGCGTCTTGAGCTTGAAGCCAGCCTGACAAACCACTCTGGTGCTTTCCCCAGGCCTCTTCAAAAGCTAGCTCCCCTTTTCTGTCCCTTCTGTGCCCCCCTCCCCATGACTGTGCCCTCTCCCAGAACCTAGCTGAATTCATCACGGAGTCCAGGATCTTTCTCGGAGAACATCTCAAACTCCAGCAGTTGGGGCTGCTCAATGTGAAGTTGAACTGCTCCCATGTCCCCACAGGACCAGTGCGGGGGACAGCGGGAAGGCCATAGGGGCATCTCTATAGATGCTGAGTGACAGATTGATGCTCCGATGTCACAGGGAGACACGTCACCTGCCTATTAGGTTCCTCTGTCCCTGCTCCCATCCCGACTCCCCACTTGTGCTCCCCCCCGAATTGTTAATTGCTAAGGAACCAGGAGAGGGTGATCTTGGGAGGGACAAGGCTTTGTCCTGTAGGCCAATGACCTTGTGACCTGATATCCAGGCAGGCCCTAACCGGCCAGGGTTGACAGTCTACAGCAATGTCACTTGGTACAAATTGCTCTACCTGAGCTCGGGTTTGGAGCAGATGGACCCCTTACCCCACAGGGGTTATGGTGACTGAACTGGTGGGGTGTTTAATGCTGGCTGTCTAATGAAGCTTGCCATGTAATGGCCCTTAGTAGTTCACAGAGTGGCGCTCTGTGGATGAGGCTGGCCCGATCTGAGTCTGGAGAGCGGGAAGCATGGTGGGGTGATCCTGGAGTTGCACGGAGGAAAAGGAAAAGGAGGCTCTCATTTGCATGAATTCTGAGCCTGTTGGGGTGTGTATGGGGGGGGGGTGAGGTCAAAGAGCCTGGACAGTGAGGACCCTGGATCCAGGACTTCATTCTAACTCGCCACCGTAACCATCTCAGCAAGAACGTGAAGGTCAGCGCCAGAGCAACCGGAAGAGAGGGATGAGAGTTGTTCCTCACTTAGCTCACAGCCTTGGAACCCATCCTGCTGCTTATCGGCAAAGTGGCTCCGTCGGCGGCAGAAGGCGGCGGGTGGGAAGGCGGAGGACCTGGCTCAGGCAGGCGACAGGCAGTGGTGGGAATGCCTCCTGATGCCACTCCCTCCGTTCCAGATCTGGCAGGGAATCGACATCGAGACCAAGATGCACATCCGCTTCCTCAACATGGAGACCATCGCCCTCTGCCACTGACCTGCCGCCACTGGCCAACGCAAGGGAGGGGGTGGTTGGAAGCTGGAAGTGGCGAGGTCCACTGTTCAGCCCTTTGCCTAAGCTGCTGTGACAGTACCCCTTCGCTTATCCTTCCCGTGGGGTGTGGGTGTGGTGTGCGGGACTCTGCTGTTTTTATTTCTAATGATGACAATAAAGGTTTCTTAATGAGCCAGGCATCCCCGTCTGTCCCTCACATTCCCTTAAAGGACCCTGGTCCTTGGTGACATGAGACTGATTCTGAGGAGCAGGCAGACTGGTAAGGAAGGGCCGGCGTCCTGTCTGCTGGTCCTGGTGTACCATCTGTTTTCTCCTTGAAGGACCAGGCATCCACCTGCAGACTCCACCCAGGGGAAGCCTGGGAGAGCCTGTCTGTCTGGGCAGGCTTCCGGAAGACCTGGAACGTAGGTGATGGAGCTCTCTCAGTACCATCATGGCTGGCTGGCTGCTGCTGCCAGCTCCTGATGGTGGATGCCTGCAGCCGGGGCTGCCACCATGGACGCAGCTGTGAGCCCAGGACACCCCGGTTCCCAACACAGGCAGCAGTGGAGACCCGAGGTGCCTACTGCGGGTAAGCTCAGACAGCTCTGCCTGTCACCTCTCATTTCAGGACGGGTGGGGGTGGGGGTGGTCCCAGTAGGCTGGTGCTGAGACCACCCGTGACTGTGCCGTCTTGGCGGCTGTCTTTACACGGTGTGGAGCAGAGTCCCCTCATGGCGTGTGGCTGGCTGGTGTTTGCTCTCCAGGTCGGTCTGTTCCAGGATGGTTTATTCTCTCTGTTGACACTGGGAGGTGCCTTTCTAGATTCCAGAAAGTTCTTAGGGAGGCTGGCACCTGCTGCTGTTGGCATGTTTCTTGTTCACAGTCCCAACAGTGAACAAGCATGCATGTGAGCATGCTTGGTCTTGTTTGTGTAGTCCCAGGCCCTTAGGGCCACAGAGGGCGTCTGTGAGGTATCTTCACTGCGGCCCCTGTCCTGTTTCCCTTCCACATCCTTGTCATGCATGCGTAGGTGGATGTGGCTTTCGACGTTTTTGTTTTCCTTAAAACTTTTATTGTTACTTGCGTGTTCTTGTGTGTGCATGTTGGCTAGAAGAGGGGTTCAGATCCTTTGGAGCTGGAGTTAGAGGTGCTGGAAGGGCACCTGGTTTGTTATGTGGGTGCCGAGATCCAAGCTCTGGTTCTCATGATGGCACAGGTTTTCTTAACCATTGAGCCATCTCTCTAGCCCCCCTCCCCCATGTATACATTTTAAGTTGTTACTATTACTAGTGTGAGTGAGGTGTGAGCATGAGTGTGTACATGCTACGGTGTATGTGTGGAGGTGGAAGGACAACTTTTGGGGGGTTAGTTCTTGCCTTCCACCAGGTTGAGGCAGGGGCTCTCCCAATCTATCTGCTGTGGACTCCAGTCCGGCTGGCTCACAGGTTCAACTGTTCCGTCTCTGCCTCCAATGTCACATGAGCTCTGGGATCACAGATGTGGGCCACCAGTTTTTTTTTTTTTAAGTGTATATGCCCGTGTGAGTTTGTACACACGAGTGTGGGTGCTCCGAGCCAAGAGGGTGCATCAGACAGACCCCTGGAGCTGGAGTTATAGGTAGTTGTGAGCCGCCTGATGTGGGTGTTGGGAACTACACTGTCCTTTCAGCCCCACACCCAGCGCTATTTATTTTTTACATGGGTCTGGGGACCGAACTCAAGCCATCAGGCTCTTGCAGCAAACGCTTTGGCCTTCCGTGCCATCCTGCTGGCCTGGCACGTGTATTTTAGTTCTGCTGGTTTGGTAAAATCATGACGTCTGCTGTTACTAGAACAACTATCCTGCTGCTACCTCCCAGGGGACAGTGACTCATGCCTGAACGAACCCCAGCAGCCTCCCCTCTGCCTGTGGGTGCTTGTCATGGCTGATGGCAGCCTGGTGTCTCCATGGTGATGTGCCAGATTCCGTATGGGTCCTTTCACGCTGCTGTCCCCAAGTAAGCTGTCCGAGGAGGTTCTAAGTGGCGGGCTGGGCTTCTCATCAACAGGTGTTTTCTATTTAACACGCACAAAGGGGGGGGGGGAGGTGACTCAGTGACACGCGAGGGAGTCCCAGGCTACTGCTGAGGATGAAGTTCCAATTAGTCTAATTAGTATTTCATGTTTCAAAGCAAAACATGCTGTGTGACCAATTATAGGGGCGCACAGAGACTATGCTCAGGGGAATGTTAGGACCGCCATGGTATGTGTGTGTGTGTCGGGGGCTACTTTGGTTACTCCGCTGTACCCCAGAGGCAAGTGAGGAGCTGAGGGGTCTGCAGGTGCTCTGAGCAAGTACTTGGCAGGCAGGGCTGAACTGACTGTACTGGGCCTGTGACCGACGCTGGATCACAGTCACCCATTACCACCCGCTCCTCTGGTGAGGACAGAGGCCCGATGGCACTGCCAGGCTGTGCTTCTGAACACAGGCCTTGGTCTGGCAAAGGCTTGCCAAAACAGCAGGCAGGAACAGATGGAGGGGGCTCCCGCCTCCCTGCTCAGAGCCAAGCAGACCCTGTCAGCCTCAGGGAGAACCCTACAGAGGTGCCCCACCCCATCCCCCAAGTCGGGGGCCTCCTGGCTTCCAGGTTGCTAGGTCTAGGGTTCTAGGAAGCCAGCAGTTCGGCCTGGGAGATCACGCGTGAAGCATCTGAGACCGGGCTCTTGGGGATCTCCGGCACTCCCTGCCACGGTAAGGAGGGATGCAGGCTCTGCGGGCAGCCGTCACCTTGGCATCTCACGGGCCTGGGTTTCCTGAGACGCCCCCAATTTGTTTCAGTTGCGTCCTTCTCAACAAAGGCAGTTCATGAATGTAGAATGTTTTCATAAATAATGGATCACCTTCCCCCAGCCCGCGCCTGGAGGTCTAGTCGGGAACCGCTGCGCTGATGGATGCGCATCAAACGTGCTTGCTTGCGCTGCCCACTGAGGGCCTGCTAATGTCTTTGAAGCCCTGGGCACGGCTAATCCAAACAGCTAATTAAAATGAGATTGACTCACTGGGAGCACAGTCCTCCAGGCACAGAAGCAAGCTCATTTATTCACAATTGCTGGGAGGACCAGGCTAGGCCGGCACCCCATTCCCACTGCAGAACTCACCTGGAGTACTACTGCTCTGCTCTGCTCCCAGCATGCTCTGTGACAGGCAGGATAAGGACTTTGAAGCGGTGCAAACCTGCTCCCAGGGAGTGTAGATTAATTCCTTGGTACCTCATGGGGCTTCTGGCCTTAGAGCAACAAGGGCTGAGGGCCATTGCCCTGGGCACAGTCCTGCCCTGTGGGCTATGTGGTCTATAGGTCGGGGAGGAAGTGAGTGGATTGTTACCTGCAGGACTGCTGGGGTACCTGGCTCCAGTGCAGCCAGGTACCCCACCCCTGTTGTACCTCAACCAGCACCATGAAGCGGGGTATATATGCTGAGATTTATTTTGGGACAGGTGAGTATGTGCAACCCATCACGCACACTGGTTAGTGATCTTCATCAGAAATGGCGGTGACCATCCAGATGGAACCTGAAGCCAGATGTTTGATGGTGCTGATGAGCAGGGGCTGTGAGGTCCCAGGGCTGTGTGTGGAGCTGGGTAGAGGTCTGGTGCACTCTCTATGGTCTATAGCAGTCACGTGAGATCTAGCCTATACTTATTGTCCTGTTACCAACTTTGGTTTCTGTTTCAGATCCTCCTGTCTCAGCCTCCCGAGTGGTGGGGGAAACAAGTGGGAGTCATTATGGTCTTTTGTTTTTTGGTTGGTGGTGGTTTGAGGCAAAGGATTAATCTGATAGGTTTCCCAGAGGGTTCTGCAACGCAGACCTCATAGAAGTGGCTTGATGGCTCCCTGCAGCCCTGTGATGCGTGCATTATGGGGAAGCAGGCTCTTCAACCCATAAACAAACTGCTAGACTCTGGTTCACATGCCTGTGTGCCGTGCTGATGGGAGCGGGCAGAGCCATGGGTCTGACCCTGGATCCGACCCTGGATCCTGGCCCCACCTGCCTGTGGTGGCGGACCAGCTAAGTTCTACCGTGCTGGAAGCGGCCCAAGTGGGCGGATGGAGAGGCAGAAGTGCAAGTCACCTTGAGGGTTTGGCAAACACCTGCCATAGAGGCCGCCCTTGCATGCCGTGACCTTGAGGGGCCAGTGCCGGAACCAGGCTGCTCTCCATGGCATCAGCAGCACCTTTGTCTGTCACAGCCACAGGAGGGCACGCATGGGACTCTGGCTAGGACAGGGTGGCAACACAGTGACAGGAAGCCAGCAAGGGGCAGGCTCATCTTCACCGGGAAGTGGTAGCTGAGGGGTGTGTGTGCTGGGACGGGCAGCTAGGAGAGCAAGGCTCGGCTGGGCATGGGCCAGAGTCCTTTCCCTTTCCAGGGTGAGGTTCCCTGGCACAAAGCAGGAGGCAGCATCAGAGGCCGAGCGCGGGCTGCTGCCCAGGAGGGAATCTGCCGCCACCACACACAGGCAGCGCCGGCCAAGTCGCCGCAGGCCTGCCACAGCATCCAGGTAACCATCTGGTCTGGGTGTGTGGCCACAATGCCACGGCCCGTGCCATCTGCTGCTTCAAGCGAGAACTCGGGAGGAGCAGTGTCCGTCTGAGCCTCCACCTCGGGCCAGTTACCACCTGAAAGCCCCCACCAGGGGAGGCGGTTCTCAACTCCAAGCAAACGGCTTGTGGTGCTGCCATGTGCCATTTAACAAGTGGACTGGGGGGGGGGGAGAGTGTGCCACCCGCATGGAGGGGCTGCGAGCCTAGGGTGGGGACTGAGTGCTTCGTCCTGGGTTGCTGCTGGCCTTCCAGTTCAGGACGGGCGGAAAGCACACTGCTGGGGAAGGCTGCTAATTCTGTTGCTCAGCTGAGGGCCACGCTGTCCCTCGTTCCATGGGAACTGCTGTCTGGGCTCCAGTCGAAGCAAGGCTGCTCACGGCCTGCATGGGCAGCCAGCCCAGTCACAACGGTGAGACAGCAAGCCCGGCCAAAGATGACCGCACGCTCCCCAGACCCTGTCCTACGTGCTGTCATGCTGCACGCCCCGCCCCCGCCCCCACGGGTGACAAACCAGGGCTACAAACGGTGGGGGAAGACTTCAAGTGTGCAGGGATCCGCACTGTGCACCTCGCAGGAGCAGCGAACAAGGCCGTGAGTGAGTCAGAACCTTTAATGGCAGAGCAGATGTGGCTGTGTAAGGCAGAAGGCAAGCTGCAGGTGTGCGGCCACCTCTGTTCCCAGGGGCGTGTCCTAGTGGCTCCTGGCTTTCAGGGCAGCAGAGGGAGACCACCTGTCCCCACCCTGCTAGCAGGTGCAGCGGCAGCAGCCCCAGAAGCCGGTGGGGACAGACTCTGGGTAGGTCTGCTGCTCTGGTGTGTGTGTGGGGGTGTTCCTGGGAGGCTGAGCTGACAGAGAATACCCACAGAGCTGCTGTGGAAGAAACCATGTCCCTAAGCACCCCGTCATGGAGCCCAGGGGCGGGGTATGCTCCAAACTACCCTAGCTGCTGGTGGGTATGCTATTTCCACTCCAGGCACTTCTGCATCTGCTCTTCCAGCTCTTCGATGGCCCTTCATCCGTGCTGATCACGGAGTTTCCTCAGTGGCACTGATGCAGGCCTGGGAAAGCCCTAGCAAGACCAGGCCAGCAGGGGGCGCCAGCCCAGCAAGCCGGAGGTGAGCTGCCACCTGCCACACCTGCAGTGTGGTTCAAAGTCCTCCCTGGGAGGGAGGGGCCTGCCAGGAGGCCATGCCAAGCTTCAGCGGGCTCTGTGGCCTGTCCAGCTAGACAGAGGGGGTCTGAGGCCTCCTGAATGTCTAAGCTGAGAACCCTTCCAGCCACGTAGCCACGTATTGGTTGGAGGTGTGTCTCAGTGGCAGAGCACTTGACTAGCACGCACACAAGGCCCCAGGTTCCACTAGGAAGGTGAGTATTATTTCCCAGGGTTGCACTCAGTACTACTCTGGCTTAGACGTGGGTCAGCCCCACCCCCTTGGAAGATGCATGCCCTCTCAGCCCCTCTCGCTCCTCTTTAATTTTTTTAAGCCACTTTGGTGTCCAGGGCAGGAAGCCTCCCCACTCCGTGCCTTTTTGCCCTCTGCAGAGCCAATGTGGAATGTCCTGGCACACGTGTTTATTATACTGCTTTTTGAGCTGGTGTTTGCTGGGACAGGGACTCTGCCGGAGTGGGGTGGGTCTCTGTACAGGCGTGTTAGGTGCCTGGTCAACGGGAATTAGAGTCTGCCCACAAATGTTTTCACTGACGGGGTCTCCTGGCCACAGTGTGGAGATCTGCCTGTGACAGTCTGCAGGCAGAGTAGGTGAGCTATGGTTACTGTTTGTCAAGAGCACTGTGCTGCTCTTGGGGTGCTGAGGGAAGAGATACCACCAGCCAGGCTCAGGAACTGGGCCCCCAAACCCATCCCCATGGAGTGCCTTTCCCTCCCCGGGAAGGATGGCTGTTTCCTTCGCAGCCCATATACTGGACAGAACAGCAGCGGAAGGGAGGCCGTCCTCACCCAGGTAAGGGTCTACATGAACTGTGTGAGAGCCACGGAGGGCTGGACCAGGGCAGGGTCAGCACCACACACAGGAGGCCAGTGAGGCGAAGGCCCTGTGTCCCTAGAGTGTGGGTCGAGGGACAGCTGCTGCTCCTGCCACAGGCTGAGGTGCAGGAGCCGCTTCTGGAAAGGCTAGCTCCCGAGTCATCAGCGTGTGCTACCAAAGGCCTAGGAGGGAGACTGTTCAGGTGGCTCCCGAGGCTGTGTGGCCACAGGCCACCTGGGAGAGGCACTGTCCCCAAACTTCCAGTCCGCTGGCCTACAGTTCTGATGTTTGAAAAGTGGCCCTTCCCACTTCTCCATGAGGGGATGCCCTAAACAGTGTCGTAGGGGAAAGACAGTGCTAGGTCATAGCTGTACCCAGCCATGGTGTCACAGGGCGAGCGGCAGACAGGAAGAGGGCTCTGAAAGGCCAGCTGGTCCACAGCAAACTCATAGGCATGGATCAGACCACGATGTCTAGAGGAAGCAGAGATAAGCATCAGTCAGCAAGGGGCATGCAATCTAGGCTAGCCCTCCATGGTGACAGTATGTGCTCTGGGCCCACAATGTCAGATATGCAGACACCATGACTGAGTGAGCAGGGAGGCCCAGCAGACAGTGTTTAGGAAGAAGCACCTGATGGGATCTTTCAGCGCAGAGGGCTTGCCTCGCTGTCACACTGACACCGTGGCCCTGCTCTGCCCCAGATGTCAGGAGCAGCCGTGGCATACTCCAGACAGACACTTGGTATGTGCTTCTGTTCTACTGCAACCACTGTCCCCAATTTCTACAGAAAACAGGGCCCAAGGTTGATGTTCTGAGAGGAACATGTGACGGGGGGGGGGGGGGGGGGGGATGAAACTACGCTAAAAGTCATTTCTCAGGAGGGGCCCAACCCCTCACTGACCTCCTGTGACAGGCAAAGTTGTCCAGGTCGGAGTTCCGCACCACCTTCTCGTAGGGCACGTTGGCAGTGATCAGGCTGTGGCTATTGAAGGAGACGTGGCGCACAGGGTGCCTGGAGCAGGGGAAGAGCACTGTGAGGGGAGTGCAGCCTGCCCTGGCTGTGAACAGTGGACCCCCAGGCATACTTTACACTATGGAGGAGGACCTGGGGCGCAGCCGCAGCTCCCAAAGCAGGCTTGAGCAAAGCCTTTCTCTGGTACCGTTTTGCACACACCTGCACCCTTCACCTATTCCAGCCAACTGCTTCAACAAGCTGGTGTGTTTGGGATATAAGGATGTTCATGAGACAAGCCTGCAACATGGCATCGAGATCAAAAAGCCATGTGCGTGAGGCCCCGGTACCAAAGTGATGGCTACAACTGGCAGCCATGCTGTGAGCCAGGGGACAACAGAGTGAGGCTCCCGGAAATGGGGGCTTGCCCTCAGAGGCTCCAGACTGGGAAGGTAAGGCTGCAGGAAGGAGTTCCATGCCACTCCAGCTGGGGCTGACTGAGGTCAGCAGGGAGGAAGCCTGTGGTAGGAACAGGCCTTCTGGCTGGAGGATAACGGGGGAGTGCATAAAGGAGGGGGACTTGGGGAGGGGAGGCAGGCTGAGGACAGGTGGTCAGACCAGCAGCCGGACTAGAGCTTGGGAAAGGACCAGGACCCTTACAAGAGAAGACCTCACTTCTCTGGGCCTCCCTCGAGTGGTGAAAAGATCTGCTGGGCGTTGGGCAGCCTGCCTGAGCCACTGCAGAAGCCCAGAATGGACGGACGGATGGATGGCGCTGTCCTGGAGGCACAGAGAACCAGCTCTCCCAGCTCTCTACTGGCTTGCCTGAAATTTGGGCAAATGCTGGAGTCTGGTGTGGGAGTTTGAGCTGTCCTTTGGCGCCACCTGGTGGCACCATTGTGCATCACCATCTAAGGTAGGGACAGAGGGCGGTGTGGTCTCATAAAAGCTGTTGGCCAGAGTGTTCACCACCCTTCAGGCCACGAAACAAATTCCACTTTGTTTATAAAGCCATTGACCTGCACTTAAACGGAGGCAGGGCTGTCTGATTTTGCATCGGGGTGGGAGAGTTGCGTCTGTGATGATTTTACGCTGGCACTTCCACAGCACCACACCCTTTTACAGTGGAGCAAAGTTCAGCTAGACAGGAATTGGGGCCACGCTCCCCTACTGAAGGCACATGAGCCGGTGGGAGTTCCAGGCTGCTTCTAAATTCAAAACCGAGGCAGGCTCACATGAACAATGTTACCAGTGGGCGCCATTCACAGAATCTCGCCTGTTCAAGGCCAGATGAGCTCCCCTTGGCTGGTGCTCACTTAATTTGCACATTATGTGCCCTTCTTCATAGTGAAGGAAGGCCCAAGTCACACACCTAAACACACCTGTGCCAACCCATCCACCTGCCCACTGGAAATGAGTCTCGCCAAGCTGGCTCCCTGGTTTCCTGGTAATTAAGATGAAGGAATCCACAGTGACCAACACAGTTGTGAAAAGTTCACTCCACCCCCAAGGAACTAGGATGCTCAGTGAGGCTGCATGTTATTCTGGGCGATATTAATGGGGGAAAAGAGAGGAGTTGAAGCCTAGGTCTCCTTCCTGCAAAGCTGCTTTCACGAAGGTGGCAGCATGGGCACAGGTGGAACCACTCCAGCAACCAGGGTCCACACAGAGCAGGAGCCAGCTTACCTGGAGTGCACCTCCCACAGCTTCTGGTTCATGCGGTAATCCCACACCGACACCAGCCCCTCCTCGCCTCCACTGACGATCTTCCAGTCATCCATCTGGACTGCGGACACCCCCAGCTGATGGGCGGACAGTGACAGGGCGATTTTATCACTGCGGAGGTCATGGAGTCTCACTCTGGAAGATGCGAGGAGAGGGTCAGTGAGCAAGCCTGCAGCCCAGCACGGCTTCAGCTATGTGGTCTCTGCAGCATCCAATGGGGCTCAACATCTGCAGTAGGACAGACACTTGGTCTTCTATCAACAAAGCCCATGAAAGCCCTGGCAAGGCACAGGTAAAGCTTGTGCTGTCCCAAACTATCTACAAGGTGCACGCACTCGCTGCTTCCAAGGGTCCCGTGGAGTATTTTAACCCCAAGACCATGCCTCACTCGCTCCCCAGGCCTGAAGGCTTCCCAAGTGCACACGGGACACAGATCAGACCTGCTGCATGCACAGAGGACGAAGATGGATGTTGCAGTTCTGTGCCAGAAAAGTTGGATTTCAGAGCTAATTTTCCTGTTTTGTAAACCTGCCCAGGAGAACCAAAGCCAGGGGGCCCTAACTTCCTTTTTACAGACGGTGTTTCATGGACTTTAGAATTCTGCTTCTCTGCTCTCTATCACTCCCCAGCTTTTCTGTTTGAGTCCATTTTTTAAGCTCCGGAATTGAACATTTAGACGACTGAGTGGCTTTCTAGGAAAAACAAGAAAAACCAGATTGAGTGCGAGGGGCCGCACCTACAGGCTCTGAACACAGAAGCCATGAACACCACAGAAGCCATGAACACAGAAGCCATGAACACCACAGAAGCCAGGAACACCACAGAAGCCAGGAACACCACAGAAGCCAGGAAGGGATGGTGTTAGCACAGCTGGCATCAGGCAGACAACCCCCAGCCCCGCAGCAGCAGGACCACAGGAGGCCCCTGGAGACTAGCCGAGCTACCATGTCCTGCACACAGAAGAAAACCCAGTCAGCTCTACCAGGGCTGAAGCAAGCCCCCTCTCCCCGCTAACAGGACGCCTCCAAACAGCCAGGCACGATCACCCCACCCCTGCCCAGTGTTAGAAACTGTCATGAAGATGAGGAATGATGCTGAGAGAGACAGCCATTTATCCATATTAATATGCCCAACTCGACAACTACATTAAACAGTTGTCTGTCTGTCCCCCGTGTGTAGTGCCTGCAGCTGGCAGAGGAGGCCATCAGATCCTCTGGAGCTGGAGTTACAGCTGCTAGTTACCATGTGGGTGCTGGGAATTGAACCCGGGTCCTCTGGAACAACAGCCTGTGCTCTTAACTGCTGAGCCGTCTCTCCAGCCCCAACAGCTACATTTTGTGTAACAACCATTACTTGTAAGAAACAGTCAAGGGGCTGGAAATACGACTCCACAGTTAAAAGCATGGCTTGTTCTTGGAGAGTTTGGTTCCTAGCACCCACATCTGGCGGACTACAAACAGCTGTAACTCCTGGGCCCCAGTGTCCTCTTCTGGACTCTGTGGGCACCATATGAGCTACATGGATTTCAGTTTTATGATAGCAGTTAATATCGGTCTACTATGTTTTCTCAACTCAGCTGAGTTACATATAATAGCAGCTACCCGAGAGGCTGAGGCAGGAGGATTGCAAGTCCCAGGCCACCCTGAACAGCCTAGTGATATTCTGTGTTGAATAAAAACGTGGAATGCAGCGTGGTGGTGGAGCTCTTGTCTAACCTGGGGAAATGTCTGGGTTTACTCGGGCAGCTGAGGCAGGGCTGCTGAGTCTGAGTCTGGCCTGGGCTATGTAGCAAGACCTTGTTTCAAATAAAGAAGGGGGGGGGGCGGTTTCTTAAACACAAAAGCCACCCTGAAAAGATTATGGGAGATGACAGCAGGGCCTCCTCCTAACTGGTTCCTCCACGTTAAACAGTGAAGACCCACAACTCACAGTGAGAAAAGACAAGAAAACCCCACAGCACTGAGTGCCTCTTGAGCACACCACATTCAAGTCTACTGGTAGTAAGAAATAAACGGATGCTGCTCCTTTATCACGTTCTTTCAGCAAAGACGGAACCTGTAACACTCCTCAGACCCTGGGCCTGGCGGTGAGACTCAGGACAGGCGCACACACAAACCCCGCTGCAGGGACTGAGCTCGAGTACCACCGTGTGGGGTAGGCTGGAGTGGCTTAGAAGGCACTCCCGCTGGGGGGTTCCCACGGAGTGGACACATCCAGGCCGCCATGACTCTCCACCTTGATGGACCACACCTTCAAACCCTGAACCCCAATAAACTGAGTTCTTTTTGTCACAGAAATGAGAAAGCATGACTAATACAGTCAGGAGAACTCAGGCTGTAGTCCCAGTGCTCATCAGGGGACAGGGACAGGCCTTGGTTTCAGACAGCGAGGCCAGCCTCCCACCACACACCACTTAAGGTGGTAAAAACAAAACCAACGCCCTTTACCTGCTCTGCTGGGCTCAGGGGAGCCTCCTCTCCACTGCCCTGCAGAATCGCAGAGCAGCTGTGGGAGGGAGGGAGGGAGGGGTGAGGCTGCTGCCCTCAGTCCGCAGGATACCTTGACTCCTACCCTACTTCACACAGCCCTTCACCCTCCAGAATGAAGACACACACCCTGAACATGAACTTCATGAGAGGACACGACGGGAGCAGAGCATGAGCAGCAGAGACGTGAAGGGCAGGGGCATCACACCTAGAGAAGGTCCTGGAGAAACCCCAGCTGGTAACGCCCTGGGACTAGAGCTAGTGAGCACTAACCCCAATACAAACTACGTACTGGAAACGGTCATTTTAAAATGGGCGCACACAGTCTTCGGCAGCCTGAGGGAGGAGGAATTACCTGCTAGGGATGACCAATAGACTCACAGGGACATGGGGCAGCATTAGAGACGCCATGAGTTTGGATGACTGGATGGGGATGGTGTACGTAACTGCGTCGTCACTCGGCAGCCCCAGCACGAGCCGACAGTGGAGCACTGGGCAGACATTCAGAGCTGGAGCTGCTCACAGGAGCCTCAACTGTGAGCAGTGAACTGTGAGCAGGCGACATGTCCACACCGTTTGCAGAGGGGCCAGGGGGCCAGGAACTGCTCAAGTGTGAGCAGGTGCATGGGGGGCTGCACTGAGGCCCTACTGCACTTGCTTTCGGGTGCAGAGCATGCTTCCCCCAGCACGGTTCAGAAGTCAATGCTAACAGCAGCTGCTCGGGAGGAGAGGTGGAGATGCACCAGACCCTCGAGGGAGGTGCCTGCTTTGTTCCAGACACGACTATATAATATACCGTTTAAAATTCAGGCCTCAGAGGGTGTCGGCCACACCCGGTGCACGCATGTGTGCATGTGCACACACCTGATTTGTCTCAGATGGTGACCTGTTCTCAGTGTTACGCAGTATAATGTGAACGACACAAGTTGGGCATTGTGGAACAGTCTAGAATCCCAGCACCCACCGGGGAGGTAAAGGCAGAAGGACCACAGGCTACAACAGAGCCAGTTCAAGATCAACAGAGCCTGGGGTACAGGAAAACTTGTAAAACCACACCACCACCATCGACAGAGCACCAAACCAAACAACACACAATCCCAGTCTTGGGATGCAGAATCAAGGCCACACGGCAGGATGGCAGTGCAGGCCTATGGCTACGAGCGCCACTCACTCCCAGGCTCCAGCAGGGAGGCCTGTCCTCCACGCGGGCACAGCTGCCCGTCTTCAGGCCTCTGTAGGCCAGGAGACCCAAGGCTGTCGGGCACCCCGGAGGGAGGGATCCTCAGGCCGGAGCCCAGCTGGGCATTGAAACAGATGGGGGAGTGCATGCTGGCTAGTCAGGTCTATCCAGAGCCCTCTGTGAGCGTTTACCGTGTAGCCGTAACACGCGGACACGGGCAAACACGTTTGGTCCATTACTTCAAAGTCTGCCGTCTGTTTCTCTACCGTGTTTAGACGGCGGCACCAGAGCCCCAGCAGCTCAGGCTCACTAAGGAAACAAACCAGCCCGTGTGGAAGAACGGTTTCTGACATCTTAAAGAGACGCCTGGCTTCTCCTCGCAGACAGAACTGCACTACTGCAGGGTCCTGTCCGCTCAGGCCATCAGTTCAGACGAGGAGGCGGGTACCAGGCCGGAAGAGCTGACAGGGTGCAGCACCCACCCCACAGGCGGCAGCCTGGCAGAGCCGGCAGCCTCCACACTCAAACCGCACTCTCCACGCTGGAAACAGGTAGCCCAGCAAACGGGCAGAGCCGTGCCAGGGTGACCGATTCCAGGGACAAAAAGGGGCCAATGGTAGAAACTGCGAATCCTCATCTAGTGAGTATCACCAACTTTGCCTGCTGAAGGAAAAATAATTGGTCTGAAAGCTGTAATTGTCGTATGTTTAATATTCATGGATGGGCTTGGAGGACAGCCCCAACACCCCCTCTCTGCAGCCTCCACTAATGAAAACCGCACCATAGGAGGCAGCTTTAGCCCGCCAATTAAAACAAAAGACACCAGAACCTTCCAAAGACTCCAGCAGAGGAGCATCCATCTGATGGGCAGGAAAACGCGCTGGAACGGAGAGGGAGGCACGCTCTGGTTGGTCCTGTGTGAAGAGCTCTGAATAACTCATTATAACACTTGCAGATGGAGTGAGCGTAATGTTCGCGCCCTGCACGCACCCTGGCAGCAGGCACCACACACGAGCGCACCACAACTTTCTATGTGCCGGGCAGGAAGGAAGCGAGAAGACTCTCTAATTGGGGGGTCACACCTCGGGGCGTGCTTCCTATTGGTTTGGACTCCACAGTCCTGTACGGTAACAAGGCAGACCGGGGTGGCAAAGCTGGCGGCGTTCGGCTCTGGGTTGGCTGTTCTTCAGGAAGAATGCAATCTTGGCTACAGTTATATCCAGAAAATAAAGGTAAATGTAGGGAAACCATTGACACCCAAGCCTTTTTAAACTGTGACTAAATGAATCGGGAGAAACTGGTATTTTTAAAAGGTTAGTGCACACCTCCACCTGACCTCACTGTACCTGAGCTGTGGAGGAAGGCCGCACATAAGTGTGTATGCAGGATCCATGCCTCACCCACACAGCACCGAAGCCAGCCTTCTGAGACTGTTCATCTCAATAGCAATTGGAAACACTTACATTTTCAGATGCACAACACATCCAGCTTTGTCCAGCTGGGCTAAGCTTAGCCTGCTCTGTGCCAAACGGTATCACCACAGTGGAGGTTTCTACATGAAATACAAGCAGCAATCCCTTTGGGGTGATCCCGAAGCTCTCGGCACCCGATTCCTCAAGGAATCTTCTAAACCCTGAGCTCTACAGCTCACAAAAAGCCAGCCTGGGACAGCACTGATGGCCAAAGCAGTAACCCTGGAAGTACCAAGGTTTTAGATGACACTTTCCATCTCAAGTCTGAGTGAGAACCAGCGCGCTGGCTCAGCAGTGAACACTCACGACAAGCCTGGTGGCCCGAGTTTCCTCCTCAGAGCCTTGGATGGAGAGGACCCGCTCTACAGCTGTCCTCGGACCTCCAAATACACACACGGCACATGTACCCCTCATCATGCACACACTCAATAACTTTAAAAAGAGTACAAATACTGTTGCACATTTTATCCTGTTCTAAGATTTTTTTTTTCTTCTTGAGACAGGGTTTCTCTTTGTAAGAGACCTGGCTGTCCTGGACTTCACTCTGTAGACCAGGCTGGCCTTGAACTCGGAGATCCACCTGCCTCTGCCTCCTGAGTGCTAGGATTAAAGGTGTGCGCCACCACTGCCTGGCTCTAAGATTGTATTTTTAATTATGTGTCTGTGTGCATATATGTGCACATGTGTGTGCAGGAGCCTCCAGAGTCCAGGAGAGGGCATCGGGTCCCCTCAGCTGGAGTTACAGGCAGTTGTGAGCCCCCTGATGTGGCTGCTGAGAATCACACTCAGATCTCTGCAAGGGCAGCACATGCTCCTTATAGTTGGGCCATCTTTCGGGCCCATTTTGTTTTTTACAGAGCTGCAGTATCTAGTCCAAGCTGTCCTGAGACTTGCGCCTCCACCTCCCAGGTGGCACAGCACCACACCCAACTCCAACACACAGATGTTCTCCCTCCACCTACGGCGACTGTTAGCAAGCCTGGCATCTGGGGGTGGTGGGGGCTTCCTCTGTCTAGTACATCCTAACCAAAAGCTGCAGGGCCGTCCATCAGGCACCGGGGAAACAGACAAACAGGGCAGAGCCGGAACTGGGAACACACTCGATCTCTGTGATCAATTAATGTTCCAGAATGAAAGAACAATCTCGACAGCGAACGGTGCTGAGACGACTAAGCACAAGCCACACCCACCTCACACTGTACCCCAGACTACCTAACAGGTCATGCATTTCAAATGTAGACACTAGATTATAAAACTCAAGAAAACAAACTAATACCCTCGGAGTAGGAATTTTTTATGAGTAAGTGGTAACACAAGCAATACAAACTAGATAAATCACACTCCATCACTATTTAAAGCCCACACTTTGAAGGCCATTGTCAACAAGTGAACGAACATAGCTTACACAAGAGGAGGAATACTTGCACATGACAGATCTGACCAGGGACTTACACCCAGAAAAAATAAAAAACCCATCACAACTCCACCATAAAAACCTCAGGTAAAAACAGGATTTGAGTCTGAGTGTGGTAGTTCACGCCTGTAACCCCAGAACTCAGCAGCAGACACAGGGCCGCCCTAATTGTACCCAGCAAATGCTAGGCCAGTGTGCTACAGTGAGACCACGTCTCATGCTGCACCCCACTAAAAACAGTCATCTCTCCGCGGAAGGCATGCAGATGGACACAGGAAATGGGTCCTTAGGCTCCAGCACGAGGCACAAGGAGGTGCCTCACACACTGGGACAGGGAGGAGCTGGGAGAGTCCTCAGGGCCAGGGCAGGCAGGATGAGCAGCCGCTTGAGAGGAGCGGGGCAGTTACCACTGAAGCCAGCAACTCAATTCGAGTGTCTACACCCAAGAGAATCGAAGAAACGTAAAAAATTACACGGGAATTATGACAATGGTCAAAACTATTAAGAGATTGAATTAATTAAGCCACCCAGATGTCCACTGGCCTACCGAGATGGACAGAATGTTGTCTGTCCAATGTGGACATTACTTGGCCACTAAAAAAGAGTGAGTGACGTTCTGGTACAAGTTACCGCGTGGGCTCACCTTGAAAACATTAGACTAGGGATAAGTCGTAAAAGGTCACATGCCAACCATTTTCACGAACATCACAGGCAAATGTACACCAGAATGGAGGGCCTGGGGGAGACAGCAGTGGCTGCTCACAGTGCGGGCTTCCATCCAGGGCACCGTCCTCAAATCGACGGATCACATGACACATGAACTCCACATCAAGGAAGCGGTTCTAAAAATGACCTTGTGCTGGGGAGACGGCTTTGTGGGTAAAACACTTGGCAGATAAGAATAAGGACCCAAGTTTGGCCCCCAAGGCCCAGGTAAAGCTGGACACAGCAGCACACGTCTGTACTCCAGCTCTCCTATGGTGAGATGAGGGGGAGGGGTGGCAGAGTCACCGGGAGCTCCTGGGCCAGCTCATCTGACCACACAGCCAACATGGAGGGAGCAAGGGCTGAGGACAGTGTTGTCTGTGATCTTCACACGTGCTGTAGCGTACACATACCCACAGTAGATACACACACACACACACACACACACACACACACACACACACACACACACACGGTAGATGTACACACACACACACACACACTAAGCTGTACCCGGGGAGGGTGACAGAGTTGTTGGTCCAAGGGCTGTGCCCTAGCAACCGACAGTTGCCGTCTCACCCCAGCACTGACTCTGGCCCTGGCTCTCCCTGGCAGAGCCTGAGGATGCTCCACTCTAACCCGGGTTTCACTGTCGAGGTACACAGGGAGGGACCTCAGCGAGCACAGCCCTCAACCACCAGCCATGAGTTCTCCTCCACGCACCGACAGGAAGGTGGAGGTTCTGGTTCCGGAGCTCTCAGTCTGACTCCAGTAAGCCACAGATGAACAGAGAAGGCAGGCACCTAGGCACCACAGAGGGCAGTCAGGAGGATGGACTGCAGCCGAGCACCCTGGGAAGTGGCTGTGCCTGGAGGCTTCCCCCTGTCCCTAGTGTTTTCCTGTGGTCCTGCCCTCAGCAGGGGTTCCCACACACACAACTGTAAGGAGGCAGGACGCTGTGACCACCTTCCTGGAACTGAATGAGCTTAAAACCCTCCATCTCCCAGGGAGAAAAGAGTAGACTAATGACTTAGGTTTGGGGACAGTGTGTCCATGCAGCTACTCCTAGCCATTGGGCACGGCTGCTCTAGCAAACTTGTCCATAGGAGCTTTAAGTGTTTTAATTCTTCTCCACAGTTTACTTGCCTGGACTCTTAGATGAGGCAGGGAGTCTTGGCTTTTCCTCCGAAGGCTCACTGTGGCCCTCACTGCAGACACAAGCTCAGGCCTGTAGCTCGGGTTTATTCTAACACCGAGGAGCCCTGTTCGCGCCCGTCAGCTAGTGATGGATGCTGTGTGTGCTGAGAATCCTGGGACCTCCCTGCTTTATTTTAAAAACTTAACTCCACTACACTCTAATAAAACGGATTTCTCAAAATCAGACTTGGGCTTCATGCTGACCAGAGGGCGTTCTCAACTGGGCGTGTGGCTCCTCATCTAGTCACGACACATGATGAGGTGGGTACACTCCAGAGGAAAAGGTCAGCTTTCCTGAGAATTCCCTGTGTGTCCTGGAGGACAGCTAGGGTGAGGGACAGCTAACAGTGGCTGGGATGGTCTGGAGCTGTCTGGGCTAAGGTCTTCCACATGAGGCTCCTCTGCTCTCTGGGTTCCTGCCAGCACCAAGAAGCTCACACATTGCACACACACTCTGGGCAGAGTCCCCTGCCCAGGCCTGATATGTGGAGGTCCCCAAGAGCCCCTGACATTTGCCCCACTCAAAAACAGTGGAGACCGTCAGCCCAACTCACAAGAACTAGTTTGTTTCCCCGGACATACACTGGGGCTACTTGCAAAGCCTAGGCCATGGTTGTTGTTGTTGTTGTTGTTGTGTGTGTGTGTGTAAGGGCATGTATGTGTGTAGTGTATGCATGTATGCAACTGTGAGCAAGGGCTTGCATGTGTGCAGTGTATGCATGTATGCACCTGTGAACAAGGGCATGTCGAAGTCAGAGTCAACGCCAGCTGTCCTCAATTACCCTCTGCCTTATCTCTTGAGACAGGCTGAACCCAGAGCTCTGACTTGCTGGCCATTGAACTCTGAGGACAGTCATGCCTGTGTCTCTTCCCCCCAGGGTTACAGACTAGTGTGACCATGCCTTTTTTGGCTGCTGTTGTTAAGACAGGGTCTCAGTATGTGGCTTTTGCTGGTTACTACATGGAGCAGGCTGGCTTGAACTCACAAAGATCCCCCTGCCTCTGCTTCCCAAATGCTGAGATTAAAGCATGCCTTGTTTTTTTTTACATGGGTTCTGGGTTCCAAATTCAGGTCATGTTTGCCTAGCAGTCGGTTACTGACTGAACCACCTGTCTAGCCCCCCAAGCCTTAGCACACTGAACTCAGAGCTCCATTTGCAAGCCCCACTTTCTGAGTCATCTGACCGTGAGACAGGGACTGAGTGCCTTCTCCCCACAAAGCATGCTCCGGCTCTCTTTGCTCTAGGTGGGGGTGGAGCAAGGGGGTGAGGTTCAGGATGGAAACACTATGTGATCCAATAGCGATTTCTGTAAGCTGCTACTCCGCTGGGACAGAGCTCTGGGATTTGGCACAAACAGACACCCAGAGCCGAGCAGCCGCGCACCTGCAGCCCGGGGCTGGGCCCAGGGGAGGGGTGCCAACAGCCTTGGCTTCCGGCCAGTCTACCTCTCTCTGGGGCACTGGATCAGACGCAGCAGGTAACTAGCCAAAAAGCAAAGGAGGAGACAAGACAAGGGGGAGAAAACGGAATCTGGACTGGAAGGGTCTTTTCAAACACTTTAATCCTGCAGTGCGAAAGGCTGGCACTGGCCCCTGTACCAGGAAAACCGACTCCCTCAGCCAATGTGTTAAAGAGAAGGCCGCTAATCAGCTAAATAGAAACTGGAATCTGTTCCCATCAAGTCTCTTTGCCGTCACCAGAGGGACACACAGTGCTCTGAAACCCACTCTTGGCATCACTTGGCAGGCAGCCCTATTGTGCTGAACACGGCCCGTCCCTCAGGTTATTGTTTTTAATATCAGAAAGCGAGCTTGTCGGTGCCAAACAAATTCTGCAGCAGGGGGACAAAAGATATTCCAAGTGGTCTCGCCGGACCATCCACCAACTGCCTGAGAAGAGAACCAGCCGTCCTGTGTGCCCCAGAATCGAAGCGGAGGCACAGCAGGTCCAACTATTACCTAATGCGAGACTTCGCTCCAAGTCCAGAGGATGGGGAGGGCCAGGGGCTGCAGGCAAGGTGGAAGCATGGGGCCCTCACAGCTCAGGACCACAGATGACGGTCACTTCAGCCCAGACCTACCTCCTGTCCATGTTGCCGCTGACCATGAGGTTGGGAGGACTGTCCCGGAGGTTGACACAGGTAAAGTCACCGAGCGCGTTGCCAAGCTTTGAGAGGCAGCGTTCTGCTTCCAGGCTGTATACCAGGATCTGAGAGAGGGAGAGAGCACAGGGTGTCAGACCCACAAGTCAGCGTGGCGGGGCCTCATATACTTCCCACTGTGCCACCCTTGAGGACTGTCCCCAGAAGATGCCGGGCTACTCAATGGCTTGGACACTTCCAGGCCACTGAGAGTAGAGGGGCACAGTTACTCAAGTGACAAAAGACCAAGAAAGGGAAACCAAAGAGTTCCTTGGCCCAAGTACAGCAAGAACATGAGACAGAGATGCATGAACGGGGCCAGGCAGCCTGCTTTCCCCACACAGGTGAACTGAACCCTAGCCCAGGTAATTGTTTCCTGTTTGTTGGAAAGGAATAAAGGCTACAGGTCACAGGCTTCTGATCTTGGGGTTAACTGAAGAGCTCACAGGGGCTGAGGGAAGCTGCACAGACACCGCATGGAGCTACAGTCCAATAGTGTCTCCTTCCCCCTTCTGCCCCGCTCTCCCCCCCACCCCCAGCTCCGGTCTCTCAGCCGCTGAGAAGATGCCTGTGGGCTCCAGACAGTGCAATCCTCCTGGAAGGTGCCTGTGCTGCTTCTTCAGCAAAGGGGAACAAAGGATGGATCACGCAGACGCCCCGAGAGTCAGTTTGAATGAAAGAATATTATTAGCTCAATTGGAGGTATTCAGTGAACAGTACAGTCCTGGCCCCAAATTCGCAGTGCACAGACGTCCTCACTACACCTCTGCTGACTTGACTGCGCGTGTGGTGAGCACGCTGAGCTGGGTTTGCAGAGCAACTCCGTAGAATTCCCACAGAGACCATGCTCTCTCTCCTGGTTAATCCAGACACTTACCACTTCTGAGTGGAGAGTCTTATGTCGGTCCTGAGAAATTCCTAACAAGTTAAATCATCTCCACTGTGGGAACCGTCATTCTCAGGACGGTACACATTTCTAATGCATGAGTCTTCAAGAATCTATGGAAGTCTAACTCCACGATCATAGTAGTTAACTACTGCTAACATGGGAAGGAAAGACAGCGGAAGTCACAAAACCATCTCAACACCTAATGCACAAGCTAAGATGCAGCTAAAATGAAAAGTTCCTGACAAAAGTTCCTAAAAAACGGTCTTGCTATGTAGCTCTGGCTGTCCTGGAAACTAGTATGTAGACCAGGCTGGCCTTGAACTCCCAGAGATCCCCCTGCCTCTGCTTCTTGAGTGCTGGGATTAAAGACATGTGCCATTCCCAACTCCTGACAGAAAGTTTTTTTTTTTTTTTTTTTCCAGAAAGTTTTAAGCAATTTAAAAATAACTAAAATGGTGCTGTTCCTAATACAGACATGAGCAAATCCATCTTCAGCAAATGAGCTGGACATTATCGCAGGTGGCTCCTGAGGGAGGGCAAGTGAAATCCAGCAACCTGGTGGTGTGTCTTGAGAACGTTCAGCACTAAGCGGGTCTGTGGTAAGACTCCAAGTGCCCTGCTCTGTGCAAGCAGAGATGCCAAAACACCCTTCGGCAGGTCCAACACTGTTTCCCAATTTTAAAAGAGCTATTTTTTTTTAAAGCAACCATTTTGGACGTCATAGAGATCTCAGTATTTTGGACTGACCTTTTTGTTTGAAAGTACACCAGTGTGCGAGCAGGAAGGGGGTCTACGGGAGCGGCGGAGGCCAAGTACAAGCACTGAGGCTCACACAAGCCAGCGGCAGGCTCCACTTTTTCCTAGCTCTTTTTGGACAAGTGGATCAATCATCTCTGAGTGATACAGGGAGATGATCCCCGCCAACAAGACTCTGCAAACTCACCATAAAGACATCCAAGTCAGCAGTCAAGTATTTCTAAAACGTTCAATAATTCAACAGATCAGAACTATCCAAAGAGAACCTTTACTATTGCGTTTAGTTAAAGACCACAGAGATTGGAAAACACATTACCATCTCGAAGGCAGGTCTTCCACGCTACAAGTCCCTTAACGACCTTTACCATGGCTCCCTCCCTCCCTCCCACACTCTCTCTCTTTTAATAAGGTTGAGCAAATGGGACTTCATTTTATCTGATTGCCACAGACTAGTGATATCAATTATTCATGCTCACACTCCCTCTTGTTAAGACCATGCATTAGACAATTTTTCTCTTTATTACCCTGGTTGGGCGAGTCTTAACCCACGACCACTTGAGTTGTTCTCAGAGGTGTTCAGAGATGCTGGAGAGAAGGGAAACTCCCCCCGCCGCAATCTGGGAGCAGATGCTCTGCACTAATGTGGCCGGCGAGTCGATAGAGCGGCCAAGCAGCAAATGCAGGTTGAGCAGCGTTAGCAGCAAGCACGGTACACGCAGGCGCTGCCGTCGCTGTCTGCTGTGCTCTAGGAGGTCTAAAGCTAAGCCTGCAGACTGCTGTGTGTCCTGAAGACATCTGCCAGAGATGCGCGATGCGCTGTGAGATCAAGCCCCTGTGTGTTTCCATTCTGTCTTCTAGGCGGATCTACAGGACTCCAAGTGAACAAAAGCATCCTCTTCAGAAGGGGCTGGGCAGGAAGTTTTCTATTTCTGTTTATTTCCCCCTCAGAGAGCTGAAGTTTCTGATAAAACACAGCTTTCAAATCCTGGCTTTCAACTATTCTGACTGCTCTCAGTTCCACTTTTAAAGATACACTGTTTCAAATATAATGTATCTTATAGTAAGTTATAAGAATAAATTACATAACAGAAGAATGTGGTAGCCCATTGCCACCCATCTCCAGGAACCAGCCACCCAGAACTAAGTAGATTTTGAGTGTGAGGGTCTGTCTCTCTTGCTCTGTGCATGCCAGTCATTGTGTGTGTGGCTGGTCTTTCACGGTGCTTCTCCACTACAAGTAGCCCTGGTTCTTTGGAATGGAGAACTTCCGTGCATACGTAATTCACACTGGTAAGTAAGTTGTCTCGGTTTGGTTTTTGATAAAGCATTCACACAAGCATTACGGTGACAACCATTGATGAGTCCTCCTCTGTGCAGTGGGACGGGAGTGAACGGGTGTGGCAGCCAACGCGCTGACAGCTGAGAGAGCGGGGGCTGGGCCAGCCCTTCCACCCTCCTCCACACATGGGACCTGCCTCTTCTGGGACCACAGAGCCATCGTACTGCTATGTCCTAGCAGCTGGTGTCTCAAGCAGGAGGAGGGCTGCTGTCCTGCCTGCCATACAGTCAGGAAGGAAATGGCCACAGGTCCAACGACTGAAAGCATGGACCGAAAGCACCAGCCTGAGCAGGGAGGCCAACGTCTTCCCCATGACTGGGTCTGTGTCGGGGGTCTAGAGGCTTTCCAGCCAGATCCTGACGGAAGGGCCAGAAGACGGCTACTACCCTCTCAGCGACCCTCTCAGCGGGGTTAGTTCAAAGCCTGCCACCCCCTCCTCCACCCTTTGAAACCAGGATTCAGCACAGCAAGTTCTTCCTAAACACGGGACTGACATCACCCATCTGTGAGCATGAGCCACCAACAGAGAGATGTCTTCAGAGAGCTTTGGAGCCTTGCTGACAGAGAACTGTGGCCACGTTCTGATGAGCAAGGAAAGCAACTTTACCAAAACTGCAGGAAGCGGCCGGCTCACCTCCCCAGAACCCTAGCCGCCTTGGCGACACGGTCAGCAGGGGCAGCGGCCTCTGCCCACAACAACCGCACTTTCAGAACCTTTGGAAGCCAAGAGTGTCTGCCCGCTTCCCTTTAGACAAGGGGCGTGCTGAATGGGGATGGAGTGGATTCCAAAGACTCAGAGTAAAGGCCTGACCCAAAGTCCTGGAGACTTCAGTCACAGCTGACCCTCTCCCTCCCTCCCCCATCACCACCACATACACTGCTCTTTGGGAGAAAAGTCGTGGTCAGAAGCCAGTTGTGAAGAGAGCGAGCCGGCCTCACGCTCTCCATCTGCACCCCCACAAGGGTCCTCTGCTCTCTCCACTCCCACTCAGCAGAGCAGGAGGTGCATCACCGTGCTGCATCTGGTGTTCCCAAGTGCCACCCTGAGCGCTGCCATCCGCTTGCAGCTCTCAAACACAGGGGAAACGGCCCCAGGACTGCAGTCCTGAAGGTCAGGTGCAGCCTGGTTACCAAGCGCTTACACAGGTGGAGAGTGCTTCGTCGACCGGGCCGTAAGCCCCCTGGAGCAGAAAGGCTGCTGCCCACTGCCTTTCACTCAGGCCAGCAGGGGCCAGGGGCCACGGTAGTTATGTGGGCCTGCATCTGGCTAGGCGTGCGCATTGTGTGTGTTTTGGTGTGTTTGGTGATAGCTGGCTGGGACTGAGAACCAAGCAAACCGAGAAGTCCCTCGGTTTGGGCCTTTCCTCTACTGCTTAACTCTTTCCTCCACTCCTGGGTGACCTTGAGGCTCCACAAGGACATGTTCATCCTGCCCCAACGCCCCCCCCCCCCCGGGGGGGGCGTCCCTTGCTGTCTGACAAGTTTGCAGACCAGGGAGCCTGGCAGACAGCTTCTCCAAGTGCAGCTCACGTCTGTTCCCAAACAGCCCTTTGCCCGTTCCCTTCACTCAAGGGAGGCAGAACAACTCACGCAAGCCCAAAGAGACGGGAGCACTGAGAGCAGAAGGGAGCGAGGGGCCTGGTCAGGGGCTGCTCTGGGGACACCTGACAATGTCAGGTGGGGACCCAGCATCTGAGGTCTCTGTACAGAGCTGAGCCTGTGGGGTGAAGGTGGGGCCCTGTCTGGTGCAGCTCAGCTCGGCTCAGCGCAGGGGAGCACAATGCTCCCACGACCCAGAGACCTTGGTGGTGCCTACCCATCAACACCAGCCATGCATTCGCTCACAATAAACCCTACAGTTGAGACGGAGAAAAGCAGGGAGGGGCTAGCAAGGCATTGGCAGTTTCAGGTAAAGGACACAGAGCCAGCATGTGGACAGTCCCCTCCCTCGTGAGAGGGACAGCCGCCTGCCATGTGAGAGGCACAGCAAACGGAGTGCATTTGAGAAACTGAACCCAGAATTTCTAGAAGTCACAGTAGACGGACGGGCTAAGCAAAGACCGAGGTGACAGGGAGCAGGAAGCGAGCTGTGAACAGGTCCTCAGAACACAGCGCGGAGACGCAGGTGGAGAGAGTGGGAATCAGTGCGTTGGTCCAACATACATCTAACCTGCTCCACTGAGCGAGCGAGCGAGCGAGCAGAGCAGCTTTCAACAGGTACAGCCTGAGCGCTTCCTATAGCTGACAGGAAACACTAGAAATCTCCAACAGGAGAAAGGAAAATAAATCCATACAGAGATGCTGGGGTGAGGCCACAAGTGAGGAGGTTCTGCGCTGTGGTTCTGTTGTTTCTGAGACAGGGCTGGGCTGGGTTCCCAGGCCGGCTCAGGACAAAGGGCGAGAAGTCCTCAGAGGGGTGAGCAGTCCCATCCCTAGCCACCTTCGCACCAGTGTCCACGATGTCAACCCCAGCGGTATCTGAAAGGGACCGAGCAAACGCCTATCCACCTACAACAGTGCAGTCTGGCCACACTGGCCTTGCAGAGGGACAGGGAAATGACATCTCAGGTAGAACACAGCCCTGGGCTTCACCAGCAAAGCCAATAAACAGGATCATTCCAGAAAAAGGTCTGCGAGGTTGGGAGGAAGAGTGACGCAAGGAACTGTGTAGACACATAACATAGACCACACGACGAAGCGTCGGCACTGGCGTGGGCAGTAAACAGCAGAACCAACTCTCCCCCATCCAGGCAGATGCCAGAAGTGAGGGGAACGTCCCATAGCCACAGATGCCGGGCGCACAGGCTGCTCAGGCCCACTTCTCTGGATTCCGGAGCAGTGTCTGGCCCACTGCCGGCTGAATGTGCACCAGACGAGGGAGATGAAGCATGCGACCGCACATGCTGTCTGCCCATGGCCAGAACAGCACCGTCTTAGCAAAGACACGCTTCGAGAGTGTGAACACAGTGGCCAGTGTGCTGTCCACCCAGCATGGGCGGCACTGGGGCTCCCTAGGTGTGGCCCGCAAGGACGGGGCCACCGGGGCGCATTCTGTAAATACAGAAGACGGGAAAGGCTACATTATACATCCCGGTAATGACAAGTAAGGTGTTTCACCACAAACAAGGTGTGCACACTGCTTCACACACACAGCAAGGTGTGCACACTGATTCACACACACAGCAAGCTGTGCACACTGCTTCACACACACAGCAAGCTGTGCACACTGCTTCACGCACACAGCAAGCTGTGCACACTGCTTCACACACACAGCAAGCTGTGCACACTGCTTCACACACACAGCAGGTGTGCACACTGCTTCACACACACAGCAAGCTGTGCACACTGCTTCACACACACAGCAAGCTGTGCACACTGCTTCACACACACACAGCTAAGTGGACAACACGGGGAATTCACAGGTGAGCTAAGATTTTAAAAAAGGATGAGAAAGATGGACATTGGGCAGGGCAAGGAGGCTGGGGAAAAAGTAAATCACACACAAAACAGCCAATAAAAAAATAAAAAAGCAGTTAATATACATGAATAATGGATGCCTGATTTAAAAGCAGTTTACTCTGATATGATGTAATTTTTGACAAGCAGCCAGAGAGACGATTTTAAGTCCTTGCCAGAGATAAGTCATCGCGTGAGGCCTGGCGCGGCCGTGTCTGTGACCATGTGGAGAGTGACTTTCACCACCGCCTCAGAGGTGACTTCACTGTTGGCAAACAGAAACCCGCCTCTCAGGTGCCCTGAGCAGCACCCCAGCAAGACACAGCACTTGGAGAGATGGCTCCCCAACATGAGCACAGCTCCCTGAAAACAGCCCCCAACAGTTTCCGTGACACGCTCTGGCACTGTCTTGCGCTCACTCACACAAAGGGAGAAGCCTGGCTGCTTTTGTGTTTAAGTTTTAATTGGAGTGACAAGCCCAAAGGCCAAGATATTGCGGGGATGAGACGGCGTTGCTGAGCGTCGCCAGGCACGGGGTAGGGAAGGCCTGCGCACGCCCCCACCACGTGCCAATGCACCTGCAACCCTGGCTGTTCCAGGACTGGGCTCTTCTGGGCAGGCAGTGCCAATCACACAGGCGTGCCAGGCGCGGGGCTCTGTGATGTGGGCAGATGTCTACAAAGGACCAGACCGCGGCCAAACCAACACCTACTGTGACCTAAGGCTGAAAGGAACCAGGGTGAGTGTATCCCTGCGGAGTCCAGGACGCTGGTCCCCATGCCTCTCTCCTGACACATGCCCAGGACGGTGCAGGACAACAGGTCTCCTCAGAGCAGTCGGCAGATGCAATCCTGCCTGCTTCAGATACTGCCTTACATCACCATCACCACAGGGAGGAGGGAAGACCTGACCACCACGAGCACGGTGAGGACCACACCAAGTGAGCAGGGAACCTTGCTGTCCAGCAGAGGTGAGTCACTATGCACACATGCCCGATGACGGACACCTGCGTGGGGCGCCGCAGCAGAGCTGCCGTTTCTAAACACTCCAGAGGCATTAGGCACACATGCAGCAGGGGCATGTGAACCGGGGTCAGCATGCGCTTTAGAGGGAGAAACCAAACCTGCATCCCGGAACATTAATCCTTCAAGTAAAAATGCTATGTCCTCTCACATGGGAAGGTGCAGGGGAAGGGCTGTGGTCAGCTCTCTGTGGCCGACAGACGGATGGCACTGTTAGCAAACTCAGGCACTTAGCTGATTACCCTGTCTTCTGACCAGCCTGACTTCTGTTTCAGCCCCAAGTTAGACCAGACAGAGGCTCGGAGGGGAGACAAGCAGCAGGCCTCTAACCTAGATCATGGAAACAAATGGCCGCTGAGGGGCTGGACCAGCACAACAGCCAGAGCCTTTGGAGTGGGCACACAGTCCACACAGGGTGCCTTTATTGGCTGTATACATCCCCAAGCCATAGAAACCTGTGCTCACCGCAGGGTCCACGATATCGTTCCTGGGGTGCAGAAGAGTGTGGCGCCCGCCTCTCCCACAGCCCTTCTGAGCACACTCCAGTCTCAACTACCCAGAGGAGAGACCCACTAACACCTGTACTTAGCCACCAGGAAACTGAACTGAAAGCCATTTGAAATGGCTTGCCCCACACTGTACAGGGACCAGTTGAGAAGCAGGCCAGGAAGAACCCAGCCCTTCCCGCCCCAGCCACCACACTGGCGTGCCTCTTCCCGATCCCTGCTCAGAATGGTGTTCCCAGGAGTCAGCTCAGCTCTGGGCAGCGCTGTGTGTCCGCAGCTGACCCTCACGGTGCTGTACGGTGGGCCCACTACTTCCCCCACTGTTCCTATGAAGAAATGGAGCTGACAGAGGCACATCCCCTACCCAGCTTGGACGTTCTGGAAGGAGGCATCAAGCCCGGGGCCTGGCCTTCCAAGCGCCTGCTCTCTGAAGCTCTACCAAGGGCACACAAAGTGTGCAGTCCTAACACAGTGTCCATAGCAACTCAGAACGCCGCACACCGCAGCCCTGCCTGGCGAGGACACACTGATCACCAGCTCTGTTCCTGCGGGTGCTGACTCCAAACACATCAGGACTCTGCACGCCACTTACTGTGTTGTTTCCCATCATTGAGGAGCTCAGTGTCCCTCAGCCGTGACCCTCTGCCTCTGGTCTCCTGGCCACTGGTTTATGGTAGGCTACAGTGCAGCAACATGGATAAATGTGAGCTTCCGGCCCATGTGTGCTGAGGTCAGGAGAGGAAATGCAGGCCCGAAGCTGAGGCCTGTTCTTCTGAAAGGCCATGGGGAGAGGGAAGTCCTGGGCAGGAAGGAACACCACATTCAAGAGGGCGACACCTCTAGGCTGTGTAGAGAGACTCATCTTGTAGGTGTGGGTGGAGAGCTGGAAGCCAAGGTCTGACTTCTGAGGGCTTTTAAAGGTGGCTACAGGCAGGCAGCAGGGCCTCACCTACAGTGCTTGGCATGGGCCATTTTTCTGATAAAACTGGAAATACACTTGGTGTATGTGTGTGTACCAGGGAGTGTGTGTGTGTGTGGGGGGGTGCAGGGGTGTGTGAGTGCATGTGCATGCACACGAAGGGGAACAGGGGTGGGTGTGTGCCATGGAGTACAGGGGTATATGTGTGTGCCAGCGAGTGCAGGAGTATGGGTAAGGGTAGGAGGTACAGGTGTGCATGTGTGGTTATGCCAGAGACTGCAGGGGTGTGGGGGTGGGGGTGTCAGGGACTGCAGAGGTGTGGGAGTGGGGGTGTCAGGAACTGCAGGGGAGTGGGGGTGTCAGGCACTGCAGGGGTGTGGGAGTGGGGGTGCCAGGGACTGCAGGGGTGTGGGAGTGGGGGTGTCAGGGACTGCAGGGGAGTGGGAGTGGGGGTGTCAGGGACTGCAGGGGTGTGGGAGTGGGGGTGTCAGGGACTGCAGGGGTGTGGGAGTGGGGGTGTCAGGCGCTGCAGGGGTGTGGGAGTGGGGTGTCAGGCACTGCAGGGGTGTGGGAGTGGGGGTGTCAGGCACTGCAGGGGTGTGGGAGTGGGGGTGTCAGGGTCTGCAGGGGAGTGGGGGTGTCAGGCACTGCAGGGGTGTGGGAGTAGGGGTGTCAGGGTCTGCAGGGGTGTGGGAGTGGGGGTGTCAGGGTCTGCAGGGGTGTGGGAGTGGGGTGTCAGGCACTGCAGGGGTGTGGGAGAGTGGGGGTGTCAGGGTCTGCAGGGGTGTGGGAGTGGGGGTGTCAGGGACTGCAGGGGTGTGGGAGTGGGGGTGTCAGGTACTGCAGGGGTGTGGGAGTGGGGGTGTCAGGGACTGCAGGGGTGTGGGAGTGGGGGTGTCAGGGCCTGCAGGGGTGTGGGAGTGGGGGTGTCAGGGTCTGCAGGGGTGTGGGAGTGGGGTGTCAGGTACTGCAGGGGTGTGGGAGTGGGGGTGTCAGGGACTGCAGGGGAGTGGGGTGTCAGGTACTGCAGGGGTGTGGGAGTGGGGGTGTCAGGAACTGCAGGGGAGTGGGGGTGTCAGGCACTGCAGGGGTGTGGGAGTAGGGGTGCAAGGATCTAGCTCGGGAGGCATTTGAATGTGCATTTCACAACCTCCCATGAACAAGGCCTATGAGTTCCCACCCCAGGGAAACAGGGAGATGGAGCCCCAGCCTGCTGCACGAACAGGAGGAGTTCAGGCCAGGGCCCCAGCCTAGACACTGACAGGGACCTGAAGAAACCTGGATATGGAACGGTAAGCTGACTCCACCAGTGCACTATCCCTGCACCGGAGGGAAGTGGTGTCTGGAAGCCAGGTCATGGCAGGACTGCCTCTGTACAGATGGCCCTCAGAGGACCTGAGCCTCATCTTAGCACTGTGCAAACCTCATCACTTTGCCCGAGTCCCTAAATTTGGCAAGTGACTGCTCAAGTATGAGCTGAGCTAAAATTTTCCTCTGCCTAGCTGCAAGAGAATCCATCCTGCAACTAATCGGGGAGGGAATGTTGTGAGGAGTGGCTTGGCGTCCATTAGAAGTACTTGTGCAACTTAGTACCCAATGTCAGTGCTAACCCCACTCTCCAACGCAGGGCCTTACACGAGACAGAAGCGTAGGCTACGTTAATATAGTCTTCAAGGTGCTGGGTAAAGAGCCCAGGTTCTCTACTATAACTGCTGTGTGTTATCTGAATACAGCAAACATTTGAATAGCTGAGCCCACATAGGCCATGTGCTGTGTGTCCTTGCTTTCCCAGCCAAGTCCATCAGTCTCAACTGTCTGGACTATGTAGGAGCATGCAGCTCACAGTTACTGTTTTCACTCCTGGAAAGAGGCAAACATTTCCACCAGGCCCCCTCAGATCCTGACTAGCTGAAAAACATGCTGATTTTTAACACTAACAAACCTAACTGCTGTCTGGGCAATATTTACCCCGAGACTCATCTGGCACAAAGAAATCAAAGCCGGATATCCCCATCTGTGCTGGGGAAATCATCGCAACAGTCAACTCCAAGTTCACGGCCTCCCATGTGTGTGGGATGGTGAACCAGGACAGGAATTCTACATACAATCAGGGAAGCCACTGGAAAAATTAGACCCTAATAAAAATCTAATCTTAATTCAAAAGCCTAATAAGAAGGGGCAGCAGACACTTCAATATAATGCTTTATAAATTGGCTCAGTGCCTTTCAGAATACTGATGATTTTCTTTAAAAATCGGGAAATATTACAAATGTCAGTGACATCCAAAACGATGCAGGAGTGTGTACAGACAGAAGCTGCTACCCGAGGTGTGGTCCAGCCCCGCCGGCAAGGATGCAGAATGACTCAGCACCCTATCAGCTCCTTACATTAGCTCCACACGGCCCTTTCTACTCACAGGCTTCTTTCAAAACCAGTCTCAGGAAAAGAAACTAAGCTGGGCTCCCATACCTCCCAGGGATCACCGGGGCTCCAACGGGCCGGGGCCACTCGGGCCTGTTGTCTCGCCCGGCACAACTCCAACTTCACTCCAATGCTAGTGGGTACAGGAGCACCAGTCCTGCGCTAAACGTCACCCCACTTTCTCAATCGGAAAAGCAAGGCAAGTAACTTGCCCAAAGAGTATCTGACTGTAGAAGCCCTGCTCAGCCCCTGGTGAAAGTCACTGTCCCCGCATAAACCTTCTATCATGTCATTTCACCAGGGATCCAAAAGCACACTCAGCTGCCCCCCAAAATAACAAGAAATGTCTTCCACAGAACCTTTCACGCTGCACAGTCTAACAGACGCTCAGTTCTAAGTCCTCAGAGTTCTAAAGCCTCTGAGTTGAGTGTGGCTGACAGTGCAGGGCAAACCTGGAGCTCTGCGGTGATACTTCAAGGTTCTCACTAAACGTTGGAGAGTTTCATTATCTCTCATCATTAATAATGCCAACACATCAGTTATTGGATTATTTTAATACTAAAACCTGCACAAAGCAACCTTGAGTGTTCATTTCTCATTGTCAGCAGCCTGGGAGTTCCTGAACTCACTGTGTCCACCTCCACCAGGGAAAACCCCTTCTGCATTGCTGGTCACTATTAAGGAGCACCGGGCGAGAGCCGAGAGTTAGAAGCATGCTTGAGTCATCTCTTCATAGGACCCTCAGATCCTGAAGAACCGGCACCATGCAGCTGGCTCACTGACGTGACCGTATGTAACAATGCTGGACCTTCTTCCAGAAAACTAGTCTCCAGGAGTTAGTTAGCCATCAACTCCCCAACAAAGAAGCAAATATGAAGAAAAAAAAAAAAAGAAAAGAAAAGAAAAGAAAGAAAGTTTTGGGTAGACTGTGAAAGTATTTGATAAACTTTCAGTTTTTACTTATTTGTCTGCATGTGAAGTACCAGTCCTGATTCTCAGAAACAGAAACCTCAACAAAAGGAAAGCTGAATAGGAAAGCCGGCTCTCCGATTCTGGCAAGACATGGCAGAGTGTGGCCCATCTGCAGCCACACTCTGACCCCCGAGGCTCCAGACAGACAGCTCACCTTGTGGCCAGTGCAGACAACTAATCCCAAGTCTCTCCCTGGCTGCACGTGGGAAGTTATTAGCTCAGAGACTCGAGCAATTATTTTCTAGCATGATATAAGCTGCTGCAGCCCAAGCCAGCCTCCTTGCCCAGCACATTCCAGCCTGCGATGACTTCACCCCTCGCCCTGATTAGAATGCACGCCGTGTGCTGCTTAATACAATCTGCCATCAAATGCCAAGTGCTTCAGAACTAAATTGGGAAATATGTCCAGATACATAGACTGATGCT